>NC_089251.1:163270333-163990333 GCF_963930625.1 Muntiacus reevesi
AGAGCTTGCACGTGGCAACTAAAAAGATCCTGCATGCTGCAACAAAGACCAAGGATTCCATATGATGCAACTAAGACCTGGAGCAGCCAAACAAATAAATATTTTAAAAACACTGCAGTCAGCAAAGAAAATCATTTGGGTTGGATCTCCATGAGGGGGAAGCATGTCATTATTAATTCTAGTTTTAATGAAAATTTCTTTAACATGATCTGATAGCATTATTTGGGTATTATTTGGGTATACCAAAATTTTCCTGTTTTTCTGATCTGTGGGAGCCATCATGATGAGCTGTAGGTATGGAAACTGATCATAAGTATTTAAAACTTCCAGTGGTGTGCTGGCATCCCACAGATGAGGCCAGGAGGAATACCAGCTCAGGCTTCGTTTCTGCCTCCCTGGGGAGCTTAATACATGGCTCAGAGTTGTTGTTTAGTCGCTAAGATATGTTTGACTCTTTTGAGAGTCCATGGGCTGCAGCCCACCAGGCTCCTCTGTCCATGGGATTTCCCAGCAAGAACACTAAAGTGTGTTGCCATTACCTTCTCCAGGGGATCTTCCCAACCCAGGGATCAAACCTGGGTCTCCTGTATTGGCAGGCAGATTCTTTACCACTGAGCCACCAGGAGCCAGGGTAGCTCATGGAAACAAACACAGGGCAACTGAGATTTAAACTGTATGGGACTGACTAAATGCAGGAGGGCCCCAGAGAAAGACATGACTGGTGGGAATCCAGAGCAAACAGATTCATGGAGAAAGTGGGACATAAACAAAGCCTTCAGTAATGAGCTGCGTTTAGAAGGGAAACAAAGGGAAAAGAAGGGTGTTTGAGCCGGGTGATGGGCAACCTAGGCACAGCGACCAAAGCACACGTGCCAGTGAGATTCAGATCTGCCTGCAGCAGAGAGGGTGGCAGGCTCAGACTTAAAGCTGAATGATCACCCGTGTCTATGCCCCCAGTGGGGCAGGCGGCAATGGGACAGAGTTTCTTACTCAGAAAAGCAGAGGCATCAAGAGTGCTCATAACAAAGGAGGAGAAAGATCTAAAGGATAGAGGAAAAGTCCAGGGAGAGGAGAGCAAGACCCAGAGACAAGAAACCCAAGAGTCTGCAACAGTCGCCTAGAACAGGCGATCACTGGTGTAAAGTGGCACCGCAGTCTGACGCAAGGTTTACAGCGTGTCACTTGTTCTACAGGCGCTCTCCAAGGTCAATAACAGTCACACTTTCATATATATATAGAAGCTTCCCCGGTAACTCAGCTGCTAAAGAATCTGCCTGCAATGCAGGAGACCCTGGTTCGATTCCTGGGTCGGGAAGATCCCCTGGAGAAGGGAAAGGCTACCCACTCCAGTATTCTGGCCTAGAGAATTCCACGGACTGTATAATCCATGGGGTCGCAAAGAGTCGGACACGACTGAACGACTTTCTCTTTTCATATATAATCAAGCAAACAAACTTGGAAATAGAAGGGACAGATGTCCTTTAAATGCACAGCTTTCTGTCTGAGCTTGCGAAACTGGAAGAAAGGAGAAAGCTAAATTTACTTGGATAATAATAATGCCTCATTATTTATTAAGACCTTCGTGGCTCACCTTCAAACTTGAGACCTTCAACCCATTTTATTTCTTTGTAGCGAAGACAAGCAATTACTCATTGGAAAATGTTTACGATTTCTCTAAAGAACTGAGACTGTCTGAGGACAAGAGAAAGCTGACTGGCTCTGAATCTGTACAGACCCAAGAACAGAGGCGCCGCGGCTCTGGAGTCAGCCCAGGCGTCTCGATCGACCCCTCCGGACTTTGTGTCCCTTGGCAATTTTCTTAATGTCGTTTTTAAAAAAATATAAATTTATTCACTTTTATTTTTGGCTGTGCTGGGTCTCCGTTGCCACATGGGCTCTTCTCTAGTTGCGTAGAGCAGGGGCTATTCTCGAGTTGCGGTGCGCGGGCTTCTCATTGCAGTGGCTTCTCTTGTTGTGCAGCACCGGCTGTAGGGCCCGCAGGCTTCAGTAGTCGCTGCACATGAGCCCAGAGTTGTGGCTCCAGGGGTCAAAAGCACAGGCTCAATAGTTATCGTGCACGGGCTTAGCTATTCTGTGGCACGTGGCATCTTCCTGGATCAAGGATCAAACCTGTATTGGCATTGGCAGGTGGATTCTCCACCACCGAGCCACCAGGAAAACCCTTCTTATCGTCTTTAACTCCTCTGGGTCCCTGTCTATAAAATGAGCGCCAGAACTGGCCTGATGCTGTCACTCAGATAATATATGTAAAGTACTTAGTATAATGCTCGAGACATTAAATACCCAATAAATGTTCCCAACTACCTTACGGTTAGCGATCTGACAATGATGTTGCTGCTGTTGCTCAGTTTACTAAGCTGTGACCAGCTCTTTGTGATCCCATGGACTACAGCACACCAGGCTTCCCTGTCCTTCACTATCTCTCGGAGTTTGCTCAAATTCATGTTCATAGAGTCAGTGACGCCATCGAACCATTTCATTCTCTGTTGTCCCCTTCTCCTCCTGCCCTCAGTCTTTCCCAGCATTAGGGTCTTTTCCAATGAGTCAGTTCTTCGCGTCAGGTGGCCAAAGTATTGGAGGTTCAGCGTCAGTCCTTCCAATGAACACCCAGGACCGATCTCCTTTAGGATGGACTGGTTGGATCTCCTTGCAGTCCAAGGGACTCTCAAGAGCCTTCTCCAACACCACAGTTCAAAAGCATCAGTTCTTCGGCACTCAGCTTTCTTTATAGTCCAACTCTCACATCCACACATGACCACTGGAAAAACCATAGCCTTGACTAGATGGACCTTTGTTGGCAAAGTGATGTCTCTGCTTTTAATTATGCTGTCTAGGTTTGTCATAGCTTTTCTTCCAAGGTCTTTTAATTTTGTGATGATGATAATAAATACTATAATGAATGGTTTTAAAATGTAGTTTTCAACACTGACTGCTTGTTAAAATTACTTAGAGTAAGTGAAAACAAGCCTAAGCTCTGCTCTAGACCAGAATCTAGTCTAACAAGCAGGTGAGTTTGAAAACCCTGGGTAGGCATGGAGGTTATAGGTATACAAGTTATGCCTGCTGAGGGGTAGTTAATCTTCACATTGTGCGCTGGGTTGTCTAGTGTCCCCCAGCCCTCACCCAGTTGATGTCAATCTGGAACCTCAGAAAATGACTTTATTTGGAAACAGGGTCTTTGCAGATGGAATTGGCTAAGATGAGGTCATACTGGCTCAGGGTGGGCCCTGATGTAATGATGCCGTCCTTATAAGAAGAGGAGGCACGGACACAGACATGCAAATTGCAGCGAGGGGGCACACCTTGGGAAGACATAGGGAGAGACTGGAGCGATGCATCTACGGGCTAAAGACCACCAAGGACGGCCAGGGTATTTGTTTGCTGGGGTTGCCATGACAGAGTACGGCTTTAAGCAACAGAAGTATATCTTCTTACATTTTGGAGGCCAGAAGCCTGAGATTAAGGTGTCAACAGAATTAGTTTCTTCTGAGGCCTCTCTTCTTAGCTTGAAGACAGCCATCTTCTCGCTGTGTCTTTACAGGGCCTTCCTCTCTGTGTGTCTGTGTCCTGATCTCCATCTAACAAGGTCATCAGTCATCTGGATCAGGGCCCACTCAAACGACTTCATTTCCATTTAATTTCCCCCTTTGTTATTGTTGTTTAGTCACTAAATTGTGTCCAACTCTTTTGGGACCCCGTGGATTATAGCCCACCAGGCTCCTCGGCCCATGGGATTTTCCAGGCAACAATACTGGAGTGGGTTGCCATTCCCTTCTCCAGGAGATCTTCCTGATCCAAGGATCAAACCCGCGTCTCTTGCATCTCCCGCATTGACAGGTGGATTCTTTACCACCAGTGCCACCTGGGAAGCCCTTAAAGACCACAGACCTGTTGAAACCAGAAGGTTGATGATCGTGACTCCAGAAATCCACATTATGATCTCACCATCAGTCAACCAGAAGAATGTCTGTGAGCGTGTCATGCACCCTGTGACCCTCGTCCTCACCTTGCCTTTAAAGACCTTCTCTGAAAGCCATCAGGCGATTTGGATCTTTTGAACATGAGCTGCAATAGACATCCTTCTTTCCTTCACCACAATCCTGTGTGAATAGACTGGCTTTATTGTTGGTTCAAGTTTGGTTTGGTAACAGGATAACTTTTAACTATTAGTGTTTGAGATACTATACTCATCTAAATTCCCTAAAACACTGTTCATTTAAAGTGGCACACAATATCTGACTCATATTTTTGCCAGTATTCTCTGTCCTGGAGACCAAGATCAGCCTTGGGTGTTGGTGATGAGCTGACGTCTCAGATACCCTGTTCTGTGATATTAACCATGTTCATGTGTGCTCAGTTGCCCAGTCATGTCGTGACTCTTTTCGATCCCATGGACCATAGCCCGCCAGGCTCCTCTGTCCATGGAATTCTTCAGGCGAGAATACTGGAGTGGGTTGCCATTTCCTCCTCCAGGGGGTCGTCCCAACCCAGGGATCGAACCCGCATCTCCTGCATTGGCAGGTGGGTTTTTTAACATTGTGTCACCTGGGAAGCCCTGATATTAACCATACGTAACACCAATACTTGATGTTCAAGCTTCAAGACAGAGGCCTCCCAAAATGGGTCTGCTCAGCATGTGTCTTTATGACATATCACTAAAATAATAATCTACCTTAGAATAATAATAGGTCCCACATGTGGTATTAGGGAGCAGTGCATTGGAAATGAGATGACCTCTCCTTTGATTAAAATCTTTAATAGTTTCTCACTTTTTAGAGAAGAAAGTGCAGGCTTTTTATTACAGCTTTCAAACTCTTCCCATAGCACCTCAACACATTTTCCAATCTTATCACCCATCACTCCGCTGCACTGGCCTGTTCACCCATATTTCAGTTATTTTTACCTTTGTGGGCGTCCAGCTATTTTCTCTGTCTGGAACACCATTTTCCCATCCCTTCTCTGTCAGATAAAAATTCCACTCCTTCCTTCTTCAAGACCTAGATAAAACGCACTCCTTGGATTGGAGACACCCTAGCTACCAGATCCTTCATGAAAATCTATTTCAGTTAGCTCCAGAAGTCACAAACCTTAACTGTGACCACTTATCTTGAATTTTCTAGAAAAGTCCTAATACCATAATTTTCTTTGTCTCTAAGGTGCACTTGTCACTTCTCCTACTAGAGGTCCTTGTTTTGGGATTGATACACTCATTTACAGGAGAAGACAATGGCACCCCACTTCAGTATTCTTGCCTGGAAAATCCCGTGGACGGAGGAGCCTGGTGGGCTGCGGTCCATGGGGTCGCTAAGAGTCGGACACGACTGAGCGATTTCACTTTCACTTTTCACTTTCATGCATTGAAGAAGGAAATGGCAACCCACTCCAGTGTTCTTGCCTGGAGAATCCCAGGGACGGGGGAGCCTGGTGGGCTGCCGTCTATGGGGTCACACAGAGTCGGACACGACTGAAGCGACTTTGCAGCAGCAGCAGCAAACTCATTTACTGCAACACTATCATTCTGTATTATCAAATAAAAAATCTGAAAAATAAAATGATTGCTTTTTTAAAAAATTGTTGCCCATACTTTTTAAAAACTATTTTTTATTTAAGCAACATGGCGAATGTATATAAATTAGAAGAAAAACAACCAGCTATTGTTGGTTTTGTTCAGTTGCTAAGTCGAGTCAGAATCCTTGTCACCCTATGAACTGCAGGACACCAGGATTCCCTGCCCTTCACTATCTCCCGCGATCATCTGCAATTCCACTCTATTATGAATATTTTTCTATACTTTTACCCATGCACATATTTATATACACACATGTGTTTTTAAAAGATAAGGTTATATTCATTTACTATTTTATTTGTTCTTTGTTCTTCTACTATTCTACACAGTCTGCATGGGATTTGTGTTTGTGAATCTCTTTTCCATACCATCACTATAAATGGTTACATTTAGTCTATTGCATATGTGATCATAATTATTAAACCTATTATTAGACCATAAATATTAAACCTATTCTTTATACTAGAAAAGAGAGTAGGTAGTTTTAAATTTTTCACCATTATAGAAATACACTGAAAGCCTTACTCTAAAAAAGAAATGCAAAAGCTGAGTTTTGAAATATAATCAAGTCATAGCAAGCAAAATATAGAGATTTGGGGATGAAAGATTAAATTACAATTAAAAAAAAAATCCAGTTCCTTTGTTAACCTTTTCATATGCCAACTTATTACAAAACAAATTTTGAAAAATATTAGGTAAAGCAGCCTGCTAATTTATGTAGGTTGCAGTTTCTTTTGTAAAACTCTTATGCAGACCCCTAAAATAAACATGCATGAGCACATTCCATAGAAATTCATTTTTTTCCAACAAAGTGTTTCAATCCCAGTTTTTAAGAAAATAAAACGTAGGATCTGTTTATATTAGCTTCATTGTTAATTAGAGTGATCAGAGGTTCTTCTTGGAGTTGATTTTTTATCCCTCACATGGTAATAGTTCTCTGTAATAATTAGGAAATGTAGAGACATTTAAAAGGACATAATAAACATACTAAAATGACTCAACATTTTGGAGACAAAGTTGTCCAGACTGCACAATGGGAAAAATAAAAGCAGATGACATAGTCTGCGTATATAGGTCAGATATATTTGTGAGCGCCGGTAATAAACCACGAAATACAACTCAGAAACAAGTTCGGAACTCCTTGATTCTTATTAGGACTCTAACTGCAGTTATTCACGGGGGTTGATTTGTATTTGAAACATACAACAATTAATAACAAAAATGAGCTCACTATTTGATCATTATAAGTACAGAGGGCCAAACAAAGCACACAGAACGTATCCTTAGAAACACGATAATGTTTAAAACTAGTAACAAACATGTAGCTGCCTTTTTGTGATTCTTCAGTTTGGGGAAAGGAAGGTGTCAAATTATCTTATCATGAAACAAGACGTGGGGACTTTTACAGGTCAAGAAGTAGTTCTATCTTATGTAGTTGGCATTTTGAAAACGGTACCAGGAGATATTTTGCTACTAGAAAATGTCCTCAAATACAGACAAAGATATCTGGCAGTTTTCTGGACTGTAAGATGTTATGGAACCTACAGGAAGGATTTATAAGCCATCTGATTGTAGGTTGGGTGAAACAGACAGAGGAAAACTACTAAAAATAATAATAATAAATCCCACAATGAGTTCAACCATCCCTTATAGGAAAATAAACACATGACCTTCTCTGTCCTTTGCAGAGAAAGACAGACTCCCCTGCCCCCACCTCCCATGTGAGTATTTGACACAGACATTTTCAAAATCTGCCATCTTGAGATGTCAAGGACTTCCTGATATAGATTACAGTCCATCAGGCATGCCTTGAAGAGGAATTCTAGGATCAAGAAGACCCATCACATCTTACTAGATTTCAGTTTGTGTGTTGCAAACACTGTTTCTCCTCTTGGAAACCACCATTACCAAAGATTTTCATAATCTAGTCAGAACATGGAGTACCATGTACACCTTTTAAAGTCTGCCAAAGCCCATATTTTCTAATAGAACTCACTCTCATGACACAGGCAGCCAAGCTAAAGAAATACCAGCAATAGTGCCACATAAAAATCTACTCCAGAATATAAAAACTGGCTTACAGAAAGAAAACCTTTGGTATTTTCCCATTTTAATGCTTATCTTTCTTAATCTTCTAAAAAAATCATTGATTTTGCTATGAATATTAAGCCATGTTCTCTGTGAAGCAACTATCCTTCAATAAAAAAAATAAATTATAAAAAAGCCATGTTCTAATCCTATCACATCTTTTTGACTTTGACACATCATTCTAGAATTTTTGGAACCTTCGTTTCGTGCTAACATCAAAACTCAGGACACTGAACAGATAGTTTGGAAGGTCTGTGCTTCCCCGTTCTGCTATTTTCTGTTCTCTGAACATGGAATGAGTGTCAGAAACACCAGGTGACTCATAACAGCAAAGTAATTTCTATTAGATTAGGAAAGAAACAACATAGAGTGAGAAGTTTTAGAGGAGAAACAGAACATTATATAAATCAATAAGAAAAGCAGAAGTTACTGTCAGCAAAAGTCAATAAATGACCACAAAGTTTAGAAATGGTAAACGGACTCAAACCAAAAAAAAAAAAAAAAAAAGCTTTGTGCCAAAGAATATACAATGGGGGAAAGGCAGTCTCTTCAGCAGGTGGTATTGGGAAAATTGGACAGCTACATGTAAATCATGGAAGCTAAAACACATCATCACAGCACACACAGAAATAAACTTGAAATGGCTTAAAGACTTAAGTGTAAGATAAGACACCATAAAACTCCTAGAAGAGAATATTAGCAAACTTTCTCTGACATAAATCATACCAGTGCTTCCCTAGGTCAGCCTCCCAAGGCAGTAGAAATAATAGCAAAAGTATACAAATGGAACCTATTCAAACTTAAAAGGTTTGCACATCAAAGGAAACCATAAGCAGAATGAAAAGACATCTTATGTACAGCCTGGGATAAAATATTTGCAAATGATGCAACCGACAAAGGATTACTTTCCAAAATATGCAAACAGCTCCTACAATTCAATAACAAAAAACCAAACAACCCAATCGAAAAATAGGCACAACATCTACATAGACATTTCTCCAAAGAAAGATGGCCAATAGGCACATGAAAAGATGCTCCTCATTGCTAAGTATTAAAAAGCACAAATCAAAACTACAATGAGGTACCACCTCACAGCCATCAGACTGGCCATCATTAAAAAGCCTACAAATAACAAATGCTGCAGAGGGTGTGGAGCAAAGGGGACCCTCCTATATTGTTGGTAAGAATGTAAATGGGTGCAGCCACTATGGAGAACAGTATGAAGGTTCCTGAAAAACGTAAAAATATATCTTATGACCCAACAACCTCACTGCTGGGCATATATCTAATTGAAAACTCTAATTCAAAAAGGTACCCGCACCCCTATGTTCATAGTAACTCTATTTACAGTAGCCAAGACATTGAAACAACCTAAATATCCATCAAGAGATGAATGGATAAAGATGTGGGGTGTGTGTGTGTGTAAAATGGAATATTAGCCATAAAAATGAAATAATGCCATTTGCAGCAACATGGATAGACCTAGAGATTATCATACTGAGATGATCATACTCACATACCAAGGGAAGTATGTGAGACAGAGAAAGACCAATACCATATGATATCACTTATATGGAATCAATGAAAATAGACACAAATGAACATATCTATGAAATGGAAGTAAACTTAAAGATACAGAGAACAGACTTGTAGATGCCAGAGGAGGGGGAAGGAAGGACTGGGAGTTAGGGGTTATAGCAGATGCAAACAACAAGGTCCTACCGCACAGCACAAGGAATTATATTCAATATTCTGTGGTAAACCATAATGGAAAAGAATATGAAAAGAATATGTATATGGATAGCTGAGTCACTTTGCTGTAAACAGAAATTAAGCACAACTTCATCAATCAATAAAATTTGAAAACATATCTTTGCTCCAAAACTAAGCTTTCTCAGCAGCATCTGCAGATGGCTTTTTCCTCCATCTGTGTCTTGTGCTAACTCTGTTTGTTTTTTTTTGTTCTCTTGGTGGTTCACATTTGACATCAAGAATCTGTGGGATTTGACAATAGAGTTATTTTCATAACATTTCCAATTGTTTAGAATCAGGAAAAGAGGCTTGAGAAAACCCTTCATGTCAGGAGAGTCTGGGCCAGGATTTTTAGGACAGCGCTTCAGGCAAGTTGGAAAACAATAGGATTATTCATTAAACTCCACCTGGAGAGCGCTGCTTTGCCAGTGTTATTCTGTTGTGACTGCACAGTTTGTAATTATTTGACCCGAAGCGCAGAACAAACTTTGTAATCTGTACTACTCTGAACAGTATTTCTAGTGTGTGTGTGCACACACTATTTTGGGAAATACACACATACAACCGTGTATTTCCCAAAGTCTTTAAGTTGCCTGGAGCTGCCAAGTGGCAGGTAGTCTTGCCTGGGAAATCCCATGAACAGAGGAAGCTGGTGGGCTACAGTCTATGGGGTCACAAAGAGTTGGACATGATTTAGGGATTAAAAGACAGTAAGAATTTATTAAGCCATCTCTTCAGTAGGAGAGCTATTTCCATCATATTTTTACCAACTGAAAACTGCCTCACGCTTACAGCAAAATTTTCTGCTACTGGAATAACATTAAAAAAATGCTGGCATTGTACCAATGTGCTTTTTTTTCCCCTCTTCAAGCATTACTCTAGCAGTTTCATATTGCTTTTAGAACTACTTGCTTTGCAGTGGGAAGGGGGGCAGGGAGTACAAGCTATTGCATACAAGAGCTATGCGGCTTGGTTTTACAATTTCAGATGGTAAAGCATCTGCCCGCAATGTGGAAGACCTGGGTTTGATCCCTGGGTTGGGAAGATCCCCTGCAGAAGGAAACAGCAATCCACTCCAGAACCCTTGCCTGGAAAATCCCATGGGCGGAGGAGCCTGGTAGGCTACAGTCCGTGGGGTTGCAAAGAGTCGGACATGACTGAGCGACTTCACTTGCTTTCTTTTCTTCTTGTTTTACAAAGGAGGGAAGGTTCTAGAGTGTCACCGTGACCGTTTATGTCTTTTCATTGGCTCAGACTAGGCCAAGTCACAGGAAAATAGGCCCTTGCTAGGACTGCACTTCTTCTGTGGTTGAAGGGCATTTCCCAGGCGCCGTGTGCGGGTTGGCGGCTCCAACGTGGGTCTGGTTGCTTGGGAGTCCCTGCTTGATGCCACGTCAAAGGTCAAGGTCTGCTCTGGTCAGTTTCTGGAGAGAGATTCTGCCACCAAGTGTAAGGCGCCACACAGGCTTCTCGAGGTGCCATCCATCTACCCACTTGGGACCGCGATAGGTACCCGGCTTCCAGAGGGAGCCACGCAGAAAACAGCGTGCACCCGCTCGGCCTGTCCCTCCCGGTGCCCCTGGGAGGCATAGATGCTCCCGGCACTGTCACTGCAGAGCTTTCAAGTGAAGCTGGAGACAAGACACCCTTTCATATATTTTAATTACCTCACGCTTAAACCGGAGGCTGGCACCCGTCCCGGAAAAGCCCTGAATGGCCCTGCTTCTGCCAAGGCTTTCCTCTTCCTTGTGTCTCTTCTCGATCCACAGCTGCTCCAAACTGGAAAGCGCAACCCCCACGGACGAGCCCCACGGTCCCAGGATGGGGAGAGGCCCAGGCAATGCCCCTCTCAGAGGCCAGCATCCTCTTGCTGAACCGGGGGACCGGGGGTGACTTTGGACAAGCCAGGAGACAGTCCCCTGTTCGGCCAGATACGGCCACACCGAAGGCGCGGCCGGAGCCTGGACTCTGGCTGCCTGAGAGCCGCCCCAGCGCGGTGAGAAGTTCTGTGCAGGAGGCTGCAGGGGCCAGGCGTGCTATCTCGCAAGTGAGAAGGGAGAGGGGCGTGGGCTCCGGTTTGCTCGAAGATCCCAGCTGAGCACCGGTGATGCAGCATGGGAAACAGAATACAAGGTGGAATGCGTTGAAACCCCACAAGAGAAGCACACAGCGCGATGCCAGCACAGAGCCAGGAGAGAAACGGTCTGGGCTGGGATATGTGCCAGCCCGGGGTTTTGGCCGAGGCAGAGCTGGAGCCGGGCCTCGAAGATCTGGTTGTACTTGGACACAGAGACATGAGGTGGAAGCAAAAGCAGCGTCACCAAAGAGATACGGGATGAAGCGTGGGGCCGGGCTGCAATACGAAACCAGCTCACTGGGAAATCAGACCATGGATCTCAACAGCAATGGGCATCTTAATAGCTCTCTACGGCTTCTAAAGCATTTTACCATTGAGTACTCTATTTGATTCATGCAAAATATGAAGGTGAGTCTTAAGGTTCTTATCAGGTTTTATTTTCACGAAGTTTCACCTCAGGGAATAAATGTGAATACAGCTTAAACACTGTGACATTAAGTAGAATATAAGTACTTATTAGGTTCAATCCCTGGGTTGGGAAGATCTTCTGGAGGAGGAAATGGCAAACCACTCTAGTATTCTCGCCTGGAGAATCCCACGGACAGAGGAGTTGGATGGGCTACAGTCCATAGGCGTGCAAAGAGCCAGACACGATTGAGGGACTTTGCACACACTTATTACTAACGAGGAGAAAGTATTAGAGAGGGTGGGATAACTAAATGGAGTGAACTTGCTGCTTTACTAATGCCGGCTCCATTCTAACCCAGCTTGATGAATAATAACGAGAGCGCTGACAACACTTTGTCCTAAGGCTGCATCTGCACGGCTTCCTGTGATTAGGTTTTAGAAAGCTAGGGATACAAGGGGACAGTCACATGGATGCCCAGATAGAGGACAGCTGTGAAGAATGGACTAGGAAGCCTCGGAGACGCCCACTTGGAGGTCGGGGATGACCATTCCCTGCTGTGTGTGCTCTGACTCCCTGACGCACGGAATCTGCAAGTACAAAAAAGTGTTTTTTAAAATAAACAGCGAGGATTTACTATATGACCCAAGAAGTTATAGTAAATATCTTGTAATAAACTATAACAAAAAGAATTGAAAAATAAAAATAGAAATGTATGTATAACCGAATCATTTTGCTATACACCTGAAACTAACACATCATTGCAAATCAATTACACTCCAATTTTAATGAGCCAAGCTGAGGATTATTTATAGGTAAGCTGCAGATTTGGGCTTCCCAGGTGACAGTAACAGTAAAGAATCTGCCTGCAATGCAGGAGACGCGGGTTCGATCCCTGGGTCAGGAAGATCCTCTGGAGAAGGGCATGGCTACCCATGCCAGTATTTTGGGGGAAGTCCCATGGACAGAGGAGCCTGGCGGGCTATCGTCCATGGGGTCAGAAAGAGTCAGACACGACCGAAGCAACGTAACACACAAGCTGCAGATTTGCCTTCTTAATCTTTACAACACAAAAGTGCTGGTTTAAAGTCACTGAGTTTTGGTGTAAATTCTTCCACAGCAGTAATAAGTGGAATTTTAACTTGATCTGCAACAGTTTCTTTCTTTTTTAAAAGATAACCTAAGGGAACTATGACAAAATGCTAACATTTGTTCATTTGGGGTGATGGGAACATGAATATTTGTTATATTTTTCTTTGAAAATTAATTTTTTTAATTTAAAACTTTACATGAAATCCATTTGTATCTCTAGTATAAAACACACTGTTGAAATTTCCAGCAAATCTCTAAGTGCTGATGTTAAAAAGAAGGAAAAGAAAGCATTTCAAAAGACTCACCTGGAAAACCATTGTATTTTACTACATTCATTTAAGGATTCAAAGGTGGAGGTGAAAATACTACAAAAGTAACCAATGAAAAAGCAGAGACATAACTTTGCTGACAAAGTCCATAGAGTCAGAGCTATGGTTTTTGCAACAGTCACATACAGATGTGAGAGTCAGACCATAAAGAAGGCTGAGCACCAAAGAATTGATGCTTTCAAACTGGGGCATTGGAGAAGACTTTTGAGAGTTCCTTGGACTGCAAGGAACTCAAACCAGTCAATCCTAAAGGAAATCAACCCTGAATATCCACTGGAAGGACTGATGCGAAAGCTGAAGCTCCAATACTTTGGCCACCTGTTGTGAAAAGCTGACTCACTGAAAAAGACCCTGATGCTGGGAAAGACTGAGGGCAGGAGAAGAGGGTGACAGAGGATGAGATGGTTGGATGGCATCACCGACTCAATGGACATGAGTCTAAGCAAGCTCCAGGAGATGATGAAGGACAAGGAAGCCTGGCATTCTGCAGTCCATGGGGTCACAAAGAGATGGACATGACTTAGTGACTGAACAACAACCAACTAATGAACATCACCAGCACATCACGGGAATCTCTCTGATAGTGGGCTGACAAGGTAGTAAATTCCTTTACTGTTTTGCATTACAGATACACCTTGTCATATTGCACTTTGCAGACAGTGGTGTTGCTTTTTTTTAACAAATTGAAGGTCTGAGATAAACTTGCATCAAACAACTCTGTCGGCATTATTTTTCCAACAGCATTGTTTATTAAGTAAGGTACGTACACTGTTTTTCAGACATATTGCTATTGTACACTTAATAAACTACACTGTAGTGTAAACATAACTTTTATATGCAACTGGGAAACCAAAAAAATTGTGTTTCTGAGTTTACTGCAATATTTGATTAATTTGGTGGTCCGGAACTGAACCCACATTGTCTCCAAGGTGCATATATCCTTATGAATTAAATCTTTTCATAATAGTCTGGAAAATATTAGCATGCATTATTCACATGATGCTTTGAAGCATTCATGGATTCTGACCCGATTGGGAAGGTTTAACAAGTAAACAGAGGCATTCAGGGATGGTTTATCAATACACTCTGTCAGGCTTAGAGGGCTGGGTGGTTAAGGGATGGAGTCATCACTGCCAAAGGAAAGAAGCAAGGCAAGATGAAGTCTTCAGGCTGAACATCTTCTGAGAGCATCTGCTTTCCAAGTAGGCAGTTGGTAATCAGAGCAACGGTGGAGATAACAAATGACCTGACAGTTCAGCTGCTTCAGCATTTTACTAAATGGAAGACTTTCTGCAGACCGTCCCCAGATTTGGGATGCAGGGTTCCTGGAAGCGTGCGGGAAGCCAGCGGCGCCCATCCGTTTAAATGTGCTCGGCTTCTGAACACGTTGGACGGAACAGCCGGGGTGAAACCGGAGAAGGACTGGGACGCACAAAATGAGCAGAACGGTGAAATGTGAACTGGAGACTCCGGCAGCAGGTCCCTACGGAGGGTGAGCCCTGCTCCCCCCGGGGCACAGGTGGCACTCCGGGCTCCAAGCAGCAGCGAGGTGGGGGTGAGGTGAGCAGCGGCCCGGGGTCTCCAGAGACCGCGGTGGGGACAAGGAGGGACCGGCGGCGGGGACAGTGAACGCTGAGAACCTGGAGGCCTGCGAAGAAGTGTACTGACGCGGGGGAATGCGGGTCCTCAGCTGGGGGAGCTAACGGCCACGGGGAGGGTGCTGTGTAGACCAGACACACCGCAGCGTATTTGTGCACGTGTGCGCGTGTGTGTGTGTGTGTGTGTGTGCGCGCGCGCGCGCGCTCAGCCATGTCCGAGTCTTTGCGACCGCACGGACTGTAGCCCGCCAGCCTCCTCCGTCCGTGGGATTCTCCAGGCAAGAATACTGGAGTGGGTTGCCATTTCCGTCTCCAGGGCATATTCCCCACCCAGGGATGGAACCCTCTCTGGCGGCGGATTCTTCAGCACTGAGCCCTCTGGGGAGCCCTGCAGGGTGTTTAAGTGCAGACACCAGGCTGGAGGAGGGGCAGGGTGGGAGTGGAGGGCAGCCGTGGCCTGGGAGGGGGCAGGACTCTGCAGTAGGGGGAGCGAGACGCCTTCTTCCGGAAGGGATGCTGCGACTCCGCCGTGATGCGTCGTCAGGAGGACAGGGCGGGAGCCGTCGCCGGAGCCTGCCTTAATCGGGCGGCGGCACACGGAATGACGCCCCTGGGCCCACGTCTCCTGCTTCCGGGAAATGTAACCCGAGGGGCTTAGCCGGGGTGGGGCGGCGAGGGGCGCGCTGGCAGTCCGAGGGGAGCAGAGAAGCGGGCAGGCGGAGGTCCGGCGGGCCGGCCAGAAGGAGCTGAGGCCTGAGGGCGAGCAGCATGGAGCGCCGAGATGTGCAGCGCGGGTCCCCCACCGCCCTGGCCGCAGGACTGGACCTGGAATCGAATCCAGACAGGAAGGGGGGTCCGTAGAAGGGGCGCGGGGCGGGGGTGCTGCAAGGGAGGAGCGGGAGGAGGGATCCCCACCTCCTGGAAGCGGGGGACCCCGCACACGGGCCGCTCCGCCGACACCGCTCCCTGAAGGCGGGAGTGGGCACCCCAGGTGATGGTGTGGCCTCCGGGAGGACTGGCGGGTGGGAAACGGGGAGCGACGGCCTGGCAGGCAGAGGAGCCTGGGGTCGAGCAGAGGAAGGAAGCTTCATCTCATTCATCTCATTGATGGCTTTCTAAATAGAAAGTGCTGTGACCACCATGATGTGTCCCTAAGACCCACCTCGAGATGCGCAAGCCGGCTGGGAAAGGGAAATACCTCTGCGAGAGAAACATCGCCAATGAGCAGCTGCGCAGTTTCGAGAAGAACCTAACTTCCCGTGAACTCGGCCTGAAGAGGGCCAGGTTTTCCCTTCAATGCAAGGCCAGCCAGTCATCATCCCAGTGGAAACATCATTACCCAAAGGGAACCGTCTTCTAGACCAGGCGGTTCTCACCGTGCGATCCCGGGGACCTCGAGATGTACGTTCTCAGGCCTGACCCCACATCTGCTGATTCTGAAACACTGGGTGGGTCCAGCCATCTGAAGTCTCACAAGCCCCTCCAGGTGCGTCTCCCTTTGAGAGCCCCGGGGCTGGAGGCGGATGGCAGAGACAGGACACTGGTTTGGGGTGAGGTTGGCCTCAAGACCAAACCAGCTCTCATACAGTCCTGTCTTGGGCACATCACACAAATGTTCCCAGCCTCAGTTCCCTCCTTGGAAAAATGGGAAAATAACTACTTCCCTCATAAGGCTATTTTGATGTCAATGGTAATATATTTAAAGGGCTTGGGATATATATATAACTGCTATGATTTTATCCCTGAAATTAATTTGGTATTCCAAATAGCCCCCAATAGCACATAATCTCTGACAGCCGAATAAATTAATGGTTCATGAATCACATATCTTGTGTGCCAAGTCACTTCAGTCGTGTCCAACTCTTTGCAACTCTATGGACTATGGTCTGCTGGGCTCCTCTGTCCATGGGATTCTCCAGGCAAGAATACTGGAGTGGGTTGCCGTGCCCTCCTCCAGGGGAATCTCCCCTATCCAGGGGTCAAACCTGTGTCTCTTGGGTCTCCTGCATTGGCAGGCGGGTTCTTTACCATTAGAGCTAACTGGGAAGCCCCAGTGTACTTTGTTACATAGTTTTTTTTTTTTTTAAAAATCATTAATATTAAACAATATAACTTGGATAATGCAAAATATAATGTGGTCATTAGACACTTTAATAGACTCTAGCTATTAAAAAGCTAGGTCAGATGAAATCTTCGTTCCTCTAAATGGAGCAATCGTCTTTTTGATGATTCAGATCAAAGGGGGGCATTATAAGTTTCCCATATCCATTTCACCCACTTTGTGTTCTGACCCTGCACTGGGTGAAGCAGAGTTCTTTTATGGGAAGACAGTTTCCAAGCTGGGAGCATGTGATGCCTGAGGTTTTTATTCTCTCCCATGGTTGGCTTCTCTGAACAAGGTCCCCTTATTTTCTGAGAGTCTTTCCATTCACATACACTACTAGTAAAGCAACTTTAGGTAAGAGAGCGTCAATACAGTTCTTTCAGGGGCTTCCCTGGTGGTCCAGTGGTTAAGAATCTGCCTTGAAATGCGGGGGGCATGGGTTCAATCCCTATTCAGGGAACTAGGACCCGGAACAGCCAAAAAGAGAAAATAAAAATTCTTGCTGATTCGGACATCAAAAATACCTTTTCCAGCTCTCTCATCCTGCAGCTCATGACTGCGGGTGAGTTACTTAATCTCTCTGCACCTTCCTTCTCTTTTCTACAAAACAAGGATAACAAACCATGCCTGAGAGTGTGTGTGAGGATTAAATAAGCTGACCATTTACTGAATTTTCATGTCGTCTGGTCATTTTCTTATTAGAAGAAAGTTTCTAAGCAGGAAAGTTGTGCCAATAACTCTACGGTTATACATAGTACATTGTTAGTTGTTCAGTCATGTCCAGCTCTTTGGGATCCCATGGACTGTAACCCACCAGCCTCCTTTGTCCATGGGATTCTCCAGGCAAGAATACTGGAGTGGGTTGCCATTTCCTCCTCCAGGGGATCTTCCCGATCCAGGGATCGAACCTGAGTCTCCCGCATTGCAGGCAGATACTTTACCATCTGAGCCACCTGGGAAGCCCATGTAATACGTTACAGCATGACTTTGTCCTTCCTGGGTGTTAAGTTACGTTCATGGTTTATGTTTTAGTGTCCAGTCAATGTCAAGAGAACTGGGTTGCTTAATTTATAGAGCAACTTAGCCCAAACTTACCTCAACTCCAATCTGAACCTCAGTAGTCACGATTCCTGACCCACCACCACGGCTCTGTTCTCATTTCATAGATTTCCGGGGCCAAGGGGAGTCGTTCGGTCTTTTCTCTGAGGCCAGGTTTTCATGACAGGTCAAGCAAACTGTGACATGATGTGGCCACTGCAAACTGTCCCAAAATACGAAGCAAATTTGTCTACTTGACCCAATAGAACAGAAGCACAAACCACACTGGAGGCCTTCTCCCCAGAGCATTTTAGGCAGACATTTTCTGTCCAGATTTACTGAAAGATTTCTGGTACTTGTGAAGAAAACATGTGATGGGGAGAGTTTCATATTAGAATGGTACTGTAGTTCTTTTCAAAATCTCTTGGCTCAAGCTGGGGCTGGAGAAGAGGCAGTGGGCAGAGTCTGGCCAGGGGACCATAGCCTGCCCAGACCCACATGCGCCCGAGTCTGGTGAAGAAGTGGGGGCTCAGACGTCTTGCCAAAGTGTGTAGCTCCAAGGAGTCTATTGTGGGTCGTTTAGTCTTTATAACTGAGCTCCAGCTGTACCAGCTCCAGGGAGTGGATCCCTTGGGGCTGGAATCTCACTGTTCTGCCCACCAAAGGCTTCCCTCGGGCATTCCCAGACCAAAGTTGCCTCTCTGAGTGGACAGAGAGGTCCACACTCAACATCTGTAACCAGCGAGGGGCAGACAATGGCTATGCATGCGTTCTGTGCATCACCTCCCATCAGAACTCCATAAATGCAATCATTCCCTTTTTTGTGAGATCCCAGCTCAGAAAAGTCTCAAACTAGGAAATCCGCCCACGCTCACACACTAGCGAGCCTGTGTTCTTAGTCACTCACTTGCCTTTGAGAGGGGCCACACTGAACTGGTTCTGGTCTAAAATTTGATCATTTCTTCACAGTTTTGCAACAATAAATGGTCATTAGCTAACTTTCTACAGCTGATAAACACAAAGGTAGTACTATTTCATTTTGTAATGCACTTGGTTTGGTTTAAAAAATCAAAATTCTTCTGGAAGTGCCCTTTCTGTGGCTTTTCAGTCGCTCAATCGTGTCCGACTCTTTGCGACCTCATGGGCTGTAGTCCGCCAGGCTCCTCTGTCCATGGGATTCTCCAGGCAAGAGTACTGGAGGGGGTTGCCATGCCCTCCTGCAGGGGATCTTCCAGATCCGAGGATCGAACTCGCATCTCTTATGTCTCCTGCACTGGCAGGCAGGTTCTTTGCCACTAGTGCCAGCTGGGAAGCCCAAAGCGTTCAGCTCAGTCGTGTCCGTCTCTTTGTGACCCCATGGGCTGTAGCCCCCCAGGCTCCTCTGCCCATGGGATTCTCCAGGCAAGAACACTGGAGTGGGTTGCCATTTCCTTCTCCAGGGGGAAGAGCCCTGTATATATACATGCTGGACAGGGGTCACAGTCATCCTACGGCGATGCTGGCTGTGGACAATGGGAGCCTGATGAATGTGTTACTACCATTATTATCAAGTAGTTGAAACGCAGACACAGAAAGAGCAAGGTTCTCTGTGGGCATGGTTCTTGAACAATTTCCTTTACACTCCAGAAACTCTATTTGATTTTTTAAAAAATCGATGCCAAATTAAATGTGATTACTTTCCATTTTAGTTTTCTCCTCTCCCCTGGATATTTAATACAATTTAATTAACTGTCCATGTGACTTCCCCATGAGGGTTTACTTTGAAATCCTCGCTGGAGGACAATGTAAGGGCACTCGTTTCTCAATAAATGTCTCAAAAACGTTTCTCTTATTAAAGAACTAGCTATATTAAAAGCACACACTGTCTTCTCCGCAATCCTTGAACTCCCGTAAATGTGCTACCATTGATCTCAAGAGGTTCTGGGGCCTGGCCTTTCTGCTGGTGTCTGAGAGGCATCAGCTTACAGCATCCATCCCGGGAGCAAGAGGCACACATGTTGTCTTTCATCTTGTGCTGTCGGCCGCACGCTGCGTCCAGCTGGCAGAAGCCCCGTGACATCAGATCCACCCTGTGCGTCCAAGGGGCATATGCCATCACTGGGAAAGGCGTCTGAGACATGACGCTCTCAAGCAGAGGGAATGATGAGAGGGCGTGCGCTGTGCTCGAGGTGGGGAGCCTTGATCGCAACTGGGAGCAGACCCACCGACTTCATGTGAGCACCATCCAGACAGTGGAGGCTCTGGTACCTGCCGGGGGTGGGGGATGCGGTACCCTCAGGCTCCTGAGGAGGTGGGCTCTAACTCTGGAATCTTCATAACACCAACAGCAAAAGCTTTCAAAGAGCTCAGGAGTCACCAATACCAAACTGTCTCATGGGTCCCCCTGTCCTAAGAATCAGGACAACATTCTTCCCTCTGGGCAGCAAGACTTGCTGAGGCCCTGGCTCCATCTAAGTCTTTACGTGGGCTTCCCTGGTAGATCAGTTGGCAAAGAATCTGCCTGTAAAGCAGGAGACCCCAGTTCGACTCCTGGGCCAGGAAGATCCGCTGGAGAAGTGACAGGCTACCCACTCCCATATTCTTGTGCTTCCCTTGTGGATCAGCTGGTAAAGAATCCGCCTGCAATGCGGGAGACCTGGGTTTAATCCCTGGGTTGGGAAGATCCCCAGGAGCAGGGAAAGGCTACCCACTCCAGTATTCTGGCCTCGAGAATTCCATGGACTGTATAGTCCATGTGGTTGCAGACAATCAGAGAGGACTGAGCGACTTTCACTACTTGGGTCTCTAAAGCTGGACACCACTGTGCTAATGGCTTTTTACAGAAAACTGCCACTTTAACAAATCTGTCTCTGTGTTACCCAAGCAGTCATAAAATAAGCTTTTCACTTCATAAAAAAAAAATCACGTTCTATACTACGATATACTAACTTGTCTTACAAGAAAAATCAAACAATTCTATTTTGGTAACTGCTAAAATGCAACCCACTCCAGTATTCTTGCCTGGAGAGTTCCATGGACAGAAGGGCCTGGCACGCTGCAGTCCGTGGGGTCACAAAAGAGTCGGACACGCCTGAGCAACTGAACAGCAGCGACAGTGTAGCTGACACCACTCCAAGAAGAAAACGTCCTCCATAGTTTGGAGGAGGAGAACAAGGTGGGTGGTTTGCTGTTTCCAGCAAGAGGCGTGTGTGTCTCTCACTTCTCACCTCATTTGAAGTCTCCAAATTTCATCCCTGAACCATTTTCTAAGAAATAAGAAAACACAGCTTGTCACACTTATTTTCGGGTTTTATTACAAGTAAATACAACCCAAGTTAACAACAAAACCCATCAAAGAAGGTTCCTCCCAGTAACTGGTGCCAGAGCTCCCCATCTGGGATCCGTACCCTCTGTACTGTGACACCTGCTTCACTGATTTAATCAGAGACTAGGATTCAAGCCTGTAGAAAATATTCTACAGGAATCACCACACTCATCTGAGGACTTTTATGTTTCATTTCCCCAATCACAGTTTTTAAACATAAGTTCTGAACCAGTCGTGCACTTTGAGGGATGTACTTGGTGGGGCCCATACTAGTCATACCACTGAAATGCAAGATTTTTTGGAAAAAAAAAATCACATTTATTTATTCACCTCCGTAAGGGTCCCTAAACTGCATCCCTCATTGTTTTTCTCTAGTTTTATACAAGCACCCGCCCCCAAAGTTATTAATACTTGGTTGATTACAAGCACAGAACAGTCAGAGCGCAGTAATCCTTCAAAAGCCACGTTACCCAGCTCTCACTCGGATAAAAAGTCACGCCAATCATCATTTACTAGGTTGGTGTTATTGTCCTTCTAGAGGGCTACACACCAGGAAACCTGACTTTTTCCTTACAGGATAGAAGTTTCCTTTCTTGGTTATAGTTGAAGAGGAAAAAGTGAGGGAAAATGGAAGGGGTTTTATTCTGCTCTGACAGGTGGGCAGTGTTCCCCCACCCCAGATTCTAACTCTGGAATCTTCATAACACAAACAGCAAGGAGGGCTCGGCTCTGCGCCCTCGGACGGCCGGGAGCCGGCCCCGGGCGCCCCTCGCTGACCTGCGCCCTGCACCTGTGCCGGCTCGGCTGACGACACAGACGGCCCGAAAGCGCCAGGACAGCTGAGAAAAGCCTGCTCTGCACCGTGCACGTCAGCGCCTAAAATTATGGCCCCTGAGAGCCAGCGGCCCTCCCCCTGCCGCCCCCTTCCGTGCTCCAGGCCGCATCCCCCCGTTAAGACTCTGAGGATGACAGACCCTGGCAGACTGGGGTCAGTGGGGGGCTGCTGTACCCTGCTCCAGGGGGCTGGGGGGACTCCCTGCAGGCCCCCGGATTCATCAGGTCCCGGGGTGTGAGGGAGAGGGAGACACAAGCCCTGGAGGGTTAAGCTGTGAAGAAGCAGCGCTGTACACCGTTATTAATAAAGCAAGGACCTAGGGATAAATCCAGGGCATTTGTGTAAGACCTTCCTACTGAAAAGTACAAAACATCGTGAAAGATGTTCAGTGACACCTAAGAAAGCGCAGTAACACATCACATTCAAATGACACCAAATACGCCATGTTCAAAAATCAAAATTGTTAAAATGTCCATTTTTCTCTAAATTAATATACAGGATTAATGCAAAAATGAAGCAGCACTGTTGCAGGAAAGAGCTTATTATAATCTACAAAGGTCAAGTTCAGGGCCGGCCAAGCCAAAGTTATAAAAGGGGGCATATTTGTCACTCAATCCCTTTCTCATTTACTTCTTAAATTTAACCAAGATTTTATTAAATGCCAATTGTGATTTCATCACAAGTGTCTACTAAACAGTCTCCACCCTCAAGAAAGCTGCAGTCTGATTCAGCACACAGCGAGGGTGGGTGAGCAGAGGAAGGGGACCAGATCCCCCAGGATTGGGCAGGGGGAGGAGAGGAGGGGGGAAGGAGGTATATTTCTGGAACAGGTAACTGTTCGCTACATCTTTGGGCTTCCAGGTGGCTCAGCCAGTAAAGAACCTGCCTGCCAATGCAGGAGACGCAACAGGCGCAGGTTCGATCCCTGGGTCGGGAAGACCCCCTGGAGGAGGGCATGGCAACCCATTCCAGTACTCTTGCTGGAGAATCCCATGGACAGAAGAGCCTGGAGGGCTACAGCCCACGGGGTCACAAAGAGTCGGACACGACTGAGCACACACATAGCACAGCTGCATCTTTACATTAAAAAGAAAAAAATGAATCAGCCTCAAAGAGAAAGAGGAAAGGTATTTGGAGAAAAGGAAGCGGCATGCTCCCAGCCCAGGGAGGATAACCAGGCGTGTCCCGGAGGGGCTGGGGAAGCCTGCAGAGGAGGGGGCCTGCAGGGCCCTTAGACAAGGTCATGGTGACCTTGTGTGCAGACCAAGGCGGGGACCGTCTTGAAGGAACCAGCCTCCCTACCATTGCACCAGGTGCTGGCAGCCTCTAAGAAACACAACAAAATGTGTATTTGTCAGGGGAGGCTCAAAATCACCCTCCCAGATCTCGGAGGCTTCACGTAAGACAGTTTACATTTCACATTCTCGTGAAGAGGAGATAAAGGGGAGGAAGATAGGGGCTCCTCTTCCTGCAGGGTTCCAGATCTGATTCCCATCCCGTTAAGGAGCTGGCCATCTCTGGGGGCTCCGGGATTCTCTGCATGCAGATAAGGGAAGGAAGGAAGAGGGGAGACTGCGAGGAAGAAGGTTTTCCTGATTCCAGGTGTGTTGTTTCTCTCAACATCATTGACCAGAACTCCATCACGGGACCGCCCCTACCCCAAGCTGCAAGGGGAGCTGGGAAATACAGCCTTGCTGCGCGTCTCAGCAGGAAAGGACCACGGTACTCTCGGCCTCAGTGGAAATCAGTGCCCGTCAACATAGAAGGTAAGTTCATTAGTGATGTATTGTGCTTGACCAGAGGCCAGCAAACTACAGCTCCAGGTCAAGTCTGACCCAGCATCTCTCTTCTCTCTCCCTCCCCCACCCCGATCCAGCTCAAGACTCTACGGGCCAGGCACGGTGATAGGCACTCTACATGCGTGTGGCAGAGCAATCACTAAGCGAAATGTTATTATGTGTGTATGTGTGTTAGTCGCTTAGTAGTGTCCGACTCTTTGCGACCCCATAGACTGTAACCTGCCAGGCTCCTCTGGCCATGGAATTCTCCAGGCAAGAACACTGGAGTGACTTGCTGTTTCCTTCTCCAGGGGATCTTCCTGACCCAGGGATTGAACCTGGGTCTCCTACATTGCAGACAGATTCCTTACCATCTGAGCTACAGGGAAATTGTTGTGTGTGGGAGGCGGCACTGGGCAGCTTACAGGATATTACTTCCCTGACCAGGGACTGAAGCTGGGCTAAGACAGTGAAGGCGCCAGGTTCTAACCACTGGATTGCAAGGGAATTCCTAATTACGTCCATTCTAGAGCTGAGGAAACTGAGGCTCAGGCAGGTTCTTCAACTTGTCCTTAAAGCTGAAACACGAAGGAGCTGGGCTTTAGGCTGAGATCTCTCTGACCCCAAAGGACAGGGATGTTCTTTCCATTATATCAGGGTGGCCAAAAAGTTCATTTGGGTTTTTCTGTATGATGTTATAGAGAACTGTCTTATGCCAAGGGTCTTTAACCCATACATAGAAAAGTACAGACTACCATGCATGCCTTATCTGTTGGACATGCCCTGTGGTTTCACCCCTGTCTGTGCCCAAAGCCCCACTCCACGGCGTGCCAAGATTCCCAAGGAGTGTGGTGCAGCTGTGGGCACGTCGTTCCAAGCAAATACAGGGTTTTACTGTCAGCTGCCCATCTCTGGAGACCCCCAAGCGTTCTGCAAGTACACCGCAGCCCTTCCTCAGATAAAGTGTGGGACTCCCGGTTGAGGAAAGGGCCAACACTTTTGCTCCAAGGTCTGCAGAGTGTCTAGGGGAGCTGGCACTCGCTTCAACCACACATAGGCTGTTCCACCCACGAGGATCTTATCACGGTCCTCATGTGGTCTTGGGGCCACCTGCAGGGGCCTTACATGTGTGTGAACAAGGATGATTCCTGAACACCACTCCCATCTTTTGAGTCCATGTCTGTGGGCGAGTCCCAGGGATACCTATCAGTCACTGCTCCGGGGATATGGGATGAATGGCTACAAATAAATAAGGATGAAGATGAGAGCGTGTGCATGTGTGACATCCTTCTCCTCATGTACTCCTCTCGGGCGCCTCCTTGTCCCCGAGGCTGTGGTCAAGGTCAGTGCTCACTCTGCTCTGACTCAGCCCCAGGCAATCGGAAGAAGGCATCCCTTCACCACACCTGTCACCACTCGCGGCCTTTTGCTATCTCAGGGCAAGTCTCTCTGCCAGGCCCTGAGCTCATGGGAGAAAGACTCTTAGCCATCTTCGTACACCAGCCTAGCTCAGTGCCTAGCATATGTTGTTATTTGGTTGCTAAGTCATGTCTGGTTCTTCTGCGGCCCCACGGGCTGCGACTCTCCAGGCTCCTCTGTCCATGGGATTCTCCAGGCAAGAATACTGGAGTGGGTTGCTTTTTTCTCCTCCAGGGGATCTCCCCAATCCAGGGATTGAACCTGCGTCTATTCTGTCTCCTGCACTGGCAAGGTGGGTTCTTTACTACTGACCCATCAGGGAGGCCCACTCAGCATAGAGTAAATGCTAAATAGATTTCAATTGAGCTTCATTGGTAATCTAATAAATAAGTTGCCAGAAGAAAGCAGGAAATGCGCTTTGGGGTTCTCATTTCTTTTGACTCTGGGGTTCAGATACACATCACTGCATGGATCTGCTTGGCCAATCTGTGGCCAATACCGAGCTGCAGACACCTAATGGGATGACTGCTCACTCATTAAGCTCAACCAACACACACACAAATGCCAAACACATAACAAACAACAAGTGAGACATCTGGAACACCAAAGGCTTCGGGGAGTGGAATTACCAGACATAAAATATAGAGTTGGGCTTCCTTCGTGGCTCAGATGGTAAAGAATCTGCCTGCCAATTCAGGAGACCCAGATTTGATCCCTGGGTCGGGAAGATCCCCTGGAGAAGGGAATGGGTACCCACTCCAGTATCCTAATCATTTGTAAAACATTTAAAGGAACTGAAAAATGGAAACACAAAAATGAGCAAGCAATAAGAGGCTACCAATACATGACCAGGGATATCTGAAAGATAACAAATATGACTTTGATAAATGAAAAAGATAAGGGCTGAAATAAAAAACTTCAATGAATGCATTCAACAGCAGATTTGATAGTGCTAAATAGAAACACTGATCTGACAGATAAGTCTGAAAAGCTATCTGAATCATCATACAGATACTGAAATGGGGACTATGAGACAAAGGTTAAGAGTCATAAAGGACAGATAAAGAAGGTCGAAATTAAGTCTAATTAGAATTTCAGAAGGAAAGAATAGAAAATAAGAAATGAAGAGATAATGGTTGAGAATTTTCCAGAACCCACCAAAGAACTAAAATTTGAAGTTAAAGAAAATACAACTGGTTCATTCAAAAACAGCTATTTACTGAGTGCCCACTATACTCCAGGGACCTTTTAGAAGCAATGGATAAATACAAAAAATATCCACCGAGGCACAACCCAAGAGAAAAGGACAGTTAGACTGACGACAGACTTCTCAAAAGAAAATGAGAGCTTCGAGGCAGAGCTCACATCCTGAAAGAGCTAAGGAAAAATAACTGGCAAAATAAAACTATTCACCTGGCAGAATTACCTTTCAAGAATAATGGTGAAATAAAGTAATTTCCATAGAAACAAAAGTGGAGAACATTCACCATCTAGAGATACAAACTAAATAAAAATGTTTCAAAGATGTACATGAAAAAGAAGCAGGGAAAGTGAAACGGCCTGGAATGATGAGTAGATAAAGGGCAAATGTGAACCAAACATACACGATCTACACAAAACCCATAAATTAACAATGAAAAAACAAACCTAGAATACTGGCTGCTAATGCCTGTGACATAGGAGCGACTGAATGAAAGTGTTTACGATCCTAAACTGTTTAGGAGAAGGCTGCAGTATTCAATGCAGACTCAGTTAAGCAAACGTGGTAAGATTTCAGGGGTAACCACTGAAAGAATTGAAATGAAGAATCTAAGTGCCACAACAAGGACCTGTGTAGTGCAGCAACTATATTCAATATCCTGTGAGACCACAATGGAAAAGAATATGAAAAAGAATGTGAGTACACGCATAACAGTCACTTTGCTGTAGAGTAGAAATTCACTGTAAATTAAGTATACTCCAATAAAATAACTTTAAAAAATATATAATGAAAACTAAAAAGAAATAAAAGGGGAGAAAATGAACACTGTCATAGTCGATCCTTTGAAGTAATAATAAAATAGATGCTCTGGTGAGGTTGATTCAGCGAAAAAACCAGGGAAGGCACACGTCATGTTAAAAATAAAAACAACAGAAAAGGAAGATCTTTCCCAAGGGCCCAGAGCAAACCAGAAACTCAGCTCAGAATAAGCCGGGAGCCTGGCTAACCTCCACTCCCCAGTATTCACAGGAGTGCGCCTCCACGCTGGTGGGACACCAAGGAAAAGACGCGCATGGCTCTGATGTCTGAGTCTGGGTTCCTGTCCTGGGATGGATGTGCAAGAAGCAGAGCAGAGACACGAGAAACCCCAGGACAGCCCCCAAGATCAAAGCAGGCTCCGCTTTCTTCAGTGGGGCAGCCACTTCCCTCAAATGCACCTTCATGTTTTGTGTGTGGGAGAAAGAATAATCTAGAAAGGGCAATTCGATCTGTTTTTAATGGTGCTCTGAAGCCTTGTTCTTAGGGAGAGAGGAGCCCCCTGCTCCATCCTTCACCAAGCAAGTATTTCAAAGTCTCAGCATCAGTTTCAAAGACTCACTCCCTGGGGAAGGACCTGAAATATCTGGGTGGCGAGGGCCTGGACTTGTCCACAACACATCGTGCTTTCTTCCGCCCAGTGTCTGGCAACCAGATAAGGCTGAGATTCAGACATCAGAAAAGTCTGTGTTGAGGACCTCCAACGTAGGTGAAAAATCCACTGCATCGCCTAGAGCAGGATAAACAGGAGGGACAGCTGGACCAAAACAGCCCGGCACTTGGCACTGACTTCTGACTTAACCCCTTGGCGCTTGTTTCGCTTTGGAAGATGCAAAAAGGGGTGGCCGAGGTTTCAGTGCCCATTCTGCAGCCTTCACGCCGGGAGCGCAGACAGCCATTCCCACCACGGGGAAGACAGCCGCCCCATCTGCATCGTATCATGTTCCCGACACCGTGAAACGAAACAAAATGACTCCACCAGTCAGTGGAGACCAGGATAGTAACTAAGTAAACAGGAGGTTCAACAAGATTTCTTGCAGGTTCTGAAGGGTGAGCGACCTGGCATCGTGTTGCATGGACCTGCTCCAAGGACTCCAAGCGCCGCCTGGCCCAAAGGAGACTGAGTCACAATCAAGACCCCCTGGATCCAAACCCAACTTGGCTACATGGACGGTCTGGGATGCTGGCTGTCCCTTCACTTTCTCTTGCCTCAGGCTCCCCTTCTGCAAAGCTGGGACAATGCTCTCTTCCCTGCAGTGGTGCAAGGATTAAATATGACAGCCAGAGAGGGTCATTCTGGAATCTGAGCTCTCCCTCCACCTTCTGAGCTCTCCCCATTCACCCTCCCTTTCCATGATTAATATGTTCGAGTTTTAAGTCCTTGAAAACACACTGTGTACACTCTGTGAGTCAGAGATAGAACTACAGTTCCTTTCATCACTCTGATAGAATATGAAAAATAAGCCTGAATTGGATCACATGCAAAACCGAAGACAGCAGTGTATTAGCAGTGAAGAACTCTTAAGAGGGAAGGAATTGTTCTAGATGCTGAACCTCCTGAATAGACAGAGGGCTTCCTCTCAAGAATCAAAATATTAAAAACTAACTAGAAGAAGCAAATAGTTTTGGACCAAAAGAAAAGAAAAAATAATCTCTAATCTATTTCCAAAACTTGTCAGAGGCCTTAGGATTCTGGATAACATTTTACTTTTCCCGGAAGATTTTTGTCATTGTGCTGATCACACTGAGAATAGCCATCCAGTGATGTCCCTGATGGCAGAGGGCTTAATCCAACCCCTGATACTACAGATGAGAATGCTAAGCCCAGAGAGGTCAAGCCATCCACCCAAGCCACACAGCCACCTGGAGGCAGTCCCAGGTCCTGATGTGCGGTGCTCTCATCTTCCACAGTGCCTTTTCGAGCTTCAGAAGACTTCATAACCATCCCTCTCTTGAAATAACCCTGGAATGCTTGACACAAACCTGGAAGTCCAGATTATGATATCTGGGGTTAGAGATCGCAACGTCTCTCCTCTCTGATGTGTGTGGGTCATGTGTTCAGGGGAACCCACTGCTGTGTATGTGCCTGTTGCTTTTAAGGCTCATTTCATTCTTCATTTGAGATTCACGTTTTCAAAAATCAGGTGTCTACTCTCCAAGGGGCATCTTCTGGTTTGCTCGGAAAGTATCATTAAGCAGTCATGCTGGATGGAATAGAAGCAGCCACCTTGGATGTAACTCGAAGGAAGTATGCGTGATAACACCCTCTCCCACGCCCATTCATTTCAAGGGTGAAATCCCTAACAACACCAGTCTATAAAGCAGTCCTGATTGTGACCCACGAATTAGGTAGAAATTAAAGTACCCCAGACACACGCTGATATGGCCTGACCGGGGTTTGATCTCTAGAGCTCTTAGCAGAGGACCTTACACAGCGTGTTCACACAGAGCATGCATAACCTCAAAGATCGACAATCCCAACACCAGAGAGGTGTGGTCACCAGGCCAAAGAACACTGTTAACAGGCAGAAGGGGCGCTGCAACCCTGAAGCCAGTGTTTCCCCCATAATTCAAGGTGGTCCTTTAACACTCCTCATGACAATCAATTAAAGACATCCCCCCCCCCCCAATTGCCTGGGCACATTCAATCATTTGTTAGAAATCCAACCGACCTGTGATTGCAGACAAAGTTCAATAAAACTGCTCATCCCATCCACCCGAGCTCAGTGGCTAGAAGAGCTGAGGTTAGAACAAACCAAGATAAAGATGCAAACTGCCAGTCTGGGGTTGAGACAGTCCTGCCGCCAAGGGAGAGGGCACCGAACCTGCAAAGCGCTGCTTCCTTGTGAAAGTGAAGTCGCTCAGTCCTGTCAGACTCTTTGCCACCCAGATGTAGCCAAGAAGCCTGTGGGGACTGCCGGCCCCATCTACCCCAACCATGAGGAAAGCCCCCGCCCGGCCCCCAGCAGCCACCCACAGTACGTGAGGTGTTCACTCTGCATGCTTTGGGGGGGAGATTTCTTTTTTTTAATTCGAAACCTCAGCTTTCCCAACTTCTCTTAAATGTTGCTCTTTGCCCCAAAGGAGTTTTACCAAAATCATGCTGCCGGGATAGCCTCGACCTTTGTCCTTTTGCATTTCAGATAATCACATGCGTGGCGCTGCCTTCAAAATTGGATTTCTCCTTTCTGTTTTTGCCGGCTGGAGAGCACCAGCCGGCGCGGACCTGTTTCGTGTCGCTGGCCCCAGACTCTGCGGTTCTCTACCCGCGTCCACCCTCTCCCTTCCGACTACTTGCTCACAACACAGCTCAGAGATAACACGCATCCCATTGGATACTCGGATCCCCGAGGAGGCGTGCGCGAAGCATCTTAGCCCTCGGCTTCTAGGGCAGTTTTCGTTCACCCACTCCTGCAACCAAAGCACCTCTCCATTAACACGGAATTCTCCAGGCCAGAATACTGGAGCGGGTAGCCTTTCCCTTCTCCAGGGGATCCTCCTAACCCAGGGATCGAACCTAGGTGTCGCGCATTGCAGGCGGATTCTTCACCAGCTGAGCCACCAGGGAAGCCCCGTTAACTCCCTAGCAGAGGGGTAAAAAGAAAAGCCACAACCCCGGGGTGAGCAGTTGCGACGCAGCCCTTCCGAGTGCACGATGAAGCTGGCGGGGGCCGGGAGGTAACCAACTGGTCTCAGCCTCTGCACACCGTCCCGGCGGCCGGCTTGCTGGACTCCCGGCCTCCGCGAGGATTCGCGCGCCTCCCGCCGCCGCCGGGACCCTTACCTCGCTGACGATGGTCGAGTGGGCCTGGACGTACCGCCAGCCGTCCCGGCACTGCACGAGCGGCGCGGAGCGGTTGGGGAAGGCGGCGAGCGGGTCGGCACAGCTGAGCGCGCCGGGGGCGGCGCTGGCGTTGGCCGCCTCCAGGAGGTAGCGCTGGCAGCGGCCGTCGCCGCGGCCCTCGGGGGGCGCGGGGCCGGGGAGCGCGGGCGCCGTGCGGTTCCACTCCTCCTCGAGGCTCCAGCCGCAGCGCTCGGCCAGCGCGGCGGCGCTCGGCCCGCGGCACCAGTAGTGGTCGGGCCGGCTGCCCAGGAAGACCACGCCGACGAAGAGGAAGGCGAAGGTGACGCCCGTCAGGCACAGTAGCAGGAACACGCGCCGCTGGAAGCGCCCGAACTCGCCGGCCCGCTGCAGCGCCTCATCGAAGGACGGCATGGTGCGCCCGTCCGCCTCCCCCGAGCGCGTCTGCCGCCCGCCGCCCGGGGCCGCCGAGTGACCCGCCGGCCGGCCGGCCGCCTCCTCCGCCCCGGCCGCCTCCCCCGCGCTCCCCGGCTCACGCCCCTGGGCGCCGCGCCAGCGGACGGCGCTCCTCGGTTCCCGGGGCCCCCGCCTCCCGCCCCCGGGGGCGTGGGGAGTGGGGGGGGGCGTCCGCGGAGGCCCGGGCCCCGCTCCCCCGGGGGTCGCCGCCGCGGGGCCGGGTGGGCGCGCGGCGGGGCCCGGGTGGCGCCGCCTGGCGGAGCGCCACCGCGCGCCGGGGACCTGGCCCAGGACTGCGAGTGACGCGCACAGCCTTCCCGGGCTGGCGCGCGGCTCCATTCGGTCCCTGCCAGCAGCCGGGTCCTCGGGCGGACCTGGGTCGGGCTTCCAGACAAGAAAGTTCCAGGGCCACCTAACGACTCCCGAGCTCCCGGAACTCGGTTTCTTGAGGGTCCCGGCTGCAAACCGGGGTGGGGGGGGGGGTCGGTGGGTGTAGGGGGGACCGAGGGCGCCCGCGCTCCGGGTTCCACTCCTGTGCCCCGGGGAAGCCCCCCACCCCCTGGGCCTCGTCCCCTCGGAGCAGAGCCGCCCCGCGCTCCCCCGACAGAACGGTCCCAGAACAGTGGACCGACTGCAGAACTTGGACTCTGCGAGGTTAGATTCTTGGCGACATCTCAGATATTGTCCAACTTTCAAAAGGAGCAGCTGGGCAACCCATAGAGGCTGAGCGTCTTGTGCAGAATCCTGCAGTTCCAAGCGAGAAGGGACCTCGGACGCTTACAGGTTGCTTTAGCCAAGGCCTCTTCTCTGCCTGAAACCGCCTGGAAAGCGTGCTTGCTGACCGGTTTGAATGGCTGGTTTTCATTTCCTGACTTTTCTCGCAAAGATTGGCAGAGCTGCGTCCGGTCTGGGGTCCGAGCCTCTGCTCCGCACCCGGGCTGCTGGTCCGTCTGTCCGTGTCTGCGTCCGCGCTCCGATGCCTTCGCCGGGTGGGGTGGGAAGCCCCTTCTAGGCGGCAGCCTTCACGTGTGCTGACCACCCTGCACTGTTAGCAGCTCCCACCTGCTCTGGCCTAGCCTCCCCCTTCTCGAGAATTTTCCAGCTGTCTCCCCAGACCCCCATCCCAGCCATCCAAAAAGCGTTCTAGCTTAGATTTCTTTTCTCAGAGGGTAGAGAAGCTGGTAGAGCGCAGGCTGACTTTTTTTTTTTTTTTTTTTAATCCAGAGCTGGGACGGGAGCCAGGCTGTCCGGTTCACCAGCTTGTGACCTTGGGCACCTTACTTGGCCAGCCCAGTCTTCTCATGTCAAATGAGACATCCTCTCCTGGGCTTGCTGTGATGGTTGAACAAATTATTACATATGAAGTGCCAAGAAAGTGCCGGACCCCTACTGGACCCTTTCACAAGTTAGCTCTTAATCCTATTGTTCTTTGTTGCGGAGTCAATCCTGTCCATGGCTAGGGATGCCCTAAGGCTTCCGGGTACTGGGAAGGATTAAACGCTTTGGTAGGGGCACACAGTCGGGGCTGAGCGAATGATCGCCCTGGCTCTCTTGATGGTTCTCTCATCCTTGTTAGCTGGTGAAGCAGTTCTCTCACCCGATTAGCAATGACTTCTGTGCATGCATGTTTCACACTACCCACACTACATGTTACATACTACATGTTACATGTAGTTACACACTACATGTAACACATGTTACATGTTACACACTACACACAGGGTGTAGTCCCTGTTATTGACTGCCCCTACCCCAGGACCCCAGACTCAATCTTTCCTCCTCCCACCCAGCTTCACCTCCCAGCTTGCCTTTTGGTGTACCCATACCCCTGTCCTAGACTCCCAGATATCATCTCAACACCCATCACTCTCCAGGCCTTTACTCCAACGTGCCTTCCCCTCATCCCTGTTAACCATCCCTCCCCGCTTACACACACTCGTGCACGTATACAGACAAGCCCCCAGCACCCTTCCCTGCTTCATCTGTCTCCAAAGTGCTTATCACCATCTAACATGTGCATCTTTTTCTTCCTTTGCTTTATTTATTTACTTTTGGCTGTGTCTTCCTTGCTGCATGCAGGCTTTCTCTAGTTGCAGAGTGGGATGGGAGCTACTCTCTAGTTGCCCAAGCTTCCCCTTGCCCTTGCAGTGGCTTCTCTTGTTGTGGAGCCGGGCTCTAGGGCGCGAGGGCTTCAGGAGGTGCGGCTCGTGGGCTCAGCAGTCATTGCATACAGGCTCAGTTGCCCCAGGGCATGTGGAATCTTCCCCGACCAGAGATTGAACCTGTGTCTCCTGCGTTGGCAGGCAGATTCTAAATCCCTGGACCACCAGGGAAGTCCTACTGTATTTACTTGTTTTTCTCGTGTCCCCTGCCTAGGATGCAGGTTTCACGAGGGCAGAAAGTTCTGCTTTGTTCATTTCTATCTTGCAACCACCTAGAATATTGCTTGGTTCATAGTGGTTCTCTGTAAATATTTGTGGAATACAGGGATGCTTCCTGACACCACGCCTTACACACACACACACACACACACACACACACACACACACACACACACACGTATGGCTTCCTCTCTTCTACTCCGCCGCTGTCTGTTCACGGTGCTGTGGGGGCTCCTCACCCACAGCAGCTGTTCTGGGGGCCAGCCCGCCCTACTCGAAGCCTTCCCACAGAGCAGCTCCGAGGTGCTGCCTTGAAGGGCTTGCCTTGTTTCCAAATTAAACACTCATTTCTCACCCTCCCTTTCAAGATCCCAACCTATATCCCTCACCAAGTTGTCCCCCCATGTGCCAGCCAAACATAATACAACTTGCTAATCCTGAAATCCGTCCTTAACTTCCCTAAATCTGCGCCTGTCCACACGAAGTTTCTTCTTCCTGGCATTTCGCCCTCCCATCCTCACAGCTACGGCCCGGCAAGGCCTGAGCGGAACGTCAGCACCCCCTCAGCTGAGTCCTCTGCAACCACCATAACTGCCTTCTTCCCTAAGTCACGTCTGTGCTCCGAACACGTCTAAGAACCTTCTTAAGAAATTTCACTACATTTTCCTTTGTATTGCCATTGTCAGGCTATTTTAATTTTTTAATTTATGCATTTATTTTAAATAAAGTAAGCTGAGCATTTGGACAAGCAGACCTAGAGAAGTTGCTAAGATCATGGACTTTGGAGTATTTGAATCCCACTTCTGCTGAGTTGAATGACCTTCAGTTCAGTTCAGTTTAGTCGCTCAGTCGTGTCTGACTCTTTGCAACCCCATGAACTGCAGCACACCAGGTCTCCCTGTCCATTACCAACTCCCGCAGTTCACCCAAACCCATGTCCATTGAGTCGGTGATGCCTTCCAACCATCTCATCCTCTGTCTTCCCCTTCTCCTCCTGCCCTCAATCTTTCCCAGCATCAGGGTCTTTTCAAATGAGTCAGCTCTTTGCATCAGGTGGCCAAAGTATTGGAGTTTCAGCTTCAATATAAGTCCTTCCAATGAACACCCAGGACTGATCTCCTTTAGGATGGACTGGTTGGATCTCCTTGCAGTCCAAGGGACTCTCAAGAGTCTTCTCCAACACCACAGTTCAAAAGCATCAATTCTTCGGCACTCAGCTTTCTTTATAGTCCAATTCTCACATCCATACATGACCACTGGAAAAACCATAGCCTTAACTAGACAGACCTTTGTTGACAAAGTAAATGTCTCTGCTTTTTAATATGCTATCTAGGTTGGTCATAACTTTCCTTCCAAGGAGTAAGCGTCTTTTAATTTCATGGCTGCAATCACCATCTGTAGTGATTTGGAAGCCCAGAAAAATAAAGTCAGCCACTGTTTCCCCATCTATTTGCCATAAAGTGATGGGACTGGATGTCATAATCTTAGTTTTCTGAATGTTGAGCTTTAAGCCAACTTTTTCACTCTCCTCTTTCACTTTCATCAAGAGGCTCTTTAGCTCTTCGCTTTCTGCCATAAGAGTGGTGTCATCTGCATATCTGAGGTTATTGATATTTCTCTCGGCAATCTTGATTCCAGCTTGTGCTTCCTCCTTGGGCAAGATATTTAGCCTTTTCTGTAAAATCGAGTAGTATGGAAACTTTACATTTTTAATGCAAATTACTTAGAACATGGTACAGAATCCGCTTGCAAGGCAGGAGATGCAGGAGACTCAGGTTTGATTCCTGGGTTGGGAAGATCCCCTGGAGAAAGAAATGGCAACCGTCTCCAGTATTCTTGACTGAAAACTCCCATGGACAGAGGAGCCTGGTGGGCTATAGTTCATGGAGTTGCAGAGTCAGACACAACTGAGTGAATAAAGCATGCTTAGCACATGATGAGTGCTATTAATATGTATAAGTTGGATCTTAATAAAGAGAGTAATAAAAACCTCCACCCTTCCCAGAATTTGCAAATGTCCTGTAATTATGTCTTTTTCCTCTTCTTGTTGTTGTTTAGTTGCCCAGTCGTGTCTGAATCTTTGTGACCTCATGGACTGCAGCACGCCAGGCCTCCCTGTCCCTCACCATTTCCCAAAGTTTGCCCAAGCTCACATCCATTGCATCAGTGATGCCATCCAGCCATCTCATCCTCCGATGCCCTTTTCTCCTTCTTCCCTCAATCTTTCCCAGCATCAGGGACTTTTCTAATGAGTCATTTGTTCACATCAGATGACCAAAATACTGGAGCTTCGGCTTCAGCATCAGTCCTTCCAGTGAATAGTCAGAGTTGATCTCCCTTAAGATTGACCAGTTTGATCTCCTTGCAGTCCAAGGGGCTTTCGGGTGTCTTCTCCAGCACCACAGTTCGAATGCATCAATTGTTTGGCCGTCTGCCTTCTTCTGTTATATCTTAGATGTGCAGCTACGAAGAACTAAGACTCCTAGGCACAGATGCAGTCTCTGTCACATGCCTGCATGACCTGTCCTGGTCACCCCCGCATCCTCCCAGGGCAGCCACCAGGCCCTTTCTCTGGGAGGTGGGCCTGGGGGAGAGTCGTGCAGGCCCTAGAAGAGGGCTCAGGACCATGGGCAGGGAGTCCTGGGGTCTCAGATCCCAGCAGGGGCGGGGTGGGTAGTGTGGGAGGTGAGGGGCAGGAAGATGGGAGGGGGCATGGCCTTCAGGTGGGTACACCCGCTTGGCCCTAGGGGAGAGGAAGGCAGAGTGTGGCCCCCTTTGGTAAAGGCGCAGTGCCTCTCTTGTCCAGGTACAGCTGTTATGAAGTTGTTACTCATCTCATCCATGTTTTAACCCTTTTTATACCTAGGTACTACAAACAGCGACACAAGGGTCCCCTGCTCTTCAAAAGTTTGTTTTATGACACTTTGCTTTTATGAAAGAATGACATCAGCGCCAAAGGAAATCAAAGAGGATTTTCACTTTTATAATGAAAGATGAAAATTGAAAATAGCATTCGGTGTTTGTTTTGCAGCAAGTTGTTCAAGAAGCAGTGTGTACCCCAGCAGGGAGAGTGGCCCTGCCCAGCACCTACACCCAGAAACTACATGCAGTGTCTCACCTTCAGGGCGGCATAGGTTTGAATTGCCTGTGAGCATCTGTGCTTCACCTCTGTTTATTTTCTGCATCTGTTACCCAGGTGTGTCCTAAGGTGACTGCTTCTTTGCTTTTCCACACTTCAGCTTTGCAGAGCTTTCATAGGCAAGCTCTACCTTTGGAGAATGGGGGGAACCTGCACAGTATTGGGATGCTTTGAAATTTACATGAATGATACCATACTCTGTATTTTTCTGTCACTTCCCTTTTTTATTCCACATTATATTTTTGAGACCTCTAAGTCTTGATAAATATGGATCTAGCTCATTTACTGCTAGGTATTATTCAATTGAATGGCTGTACTACAATTTATTCCAGAGACACTCAGCTCATTTTTAATTTCTCATAATTATAAATGATATGGCAGTGAAGCTGTAGTGCACATTCCCTCGGCAAGAACTGATCTAAAGTAAATGCCTACAAACAGACTCTCAGGACCACCAGTTCAGTTGTCACTCAGTCATGTCTGACTCTTTCTGACCCCATGGACTGCAGCACGCCAGGCTTCCCTGTCCATTACCAACTCCCACAGCCTACTCAAACTCAAGTCCATTGTGTTGGTGATGCCATACAACCATCTCAACTCTGTTGTCCTCTTCTCCTCCCGCCTTCAATCTTTCCCAGCATCAGGGTCTTCTCCAATGAGTCAGTTCTTCGCAACAAGTGGCCAAAGTGTTGGAATTTCAGCTTCAACATCAGTCCTTCCAATGAATATTCAGGACTGGTTTCCTGTAGGATGGACTGGTTGGATCTCCTTGCTGTCCAAAGGACTCTTAAGAGTCTTCTCCAACACCACAGTTCAAAAGCATCAATTCTTCAGCGCTCAGCTTTCTTTATAGTCCAACTCTCACATCCATATGTGACTACTAGAAAAAGCATAGCTTTGACTATATGGATCTTTGTTGGCAAAGTAATGTCTCTGCTTTTTGATATGCTATCTAGGTTGGTCATAGCTTTTCTTCCAAGGAGCAAGCGTCTTTTAATTTCATGGCTGCAGTCACCATCTTCAGTGATTTTGGAGCCCCCCAAAATAAAGTCTGACATTGTTTCCACTGTTTCCCCGTCTATTTGCCATGAAGTGATAGGACCAGAAGCCATGATCTTAGTTTTCTAAATGTTGAGCTTTAAGTCAACTTTTTCACTCACTTTCATCAAGAGGCTCTTTAGTTCTTCTTCACTTTCTGCCTTAAGGGTGGTGTCATCTGCATATCTGAGGTTACTGATATTTCTCCCAGCAATCTTGATTCCAGCTTGTCCTTCATCCAACCCAGCATTTCGCGTGATGTACTCTGCATATAAGTTAAATAAGCAGGGTGACAATATATAGCCTTGGCGTACTCCTTTCCCGATTTGGAACCAGACTGTTGTTCCACGTCCAGTTCTAACTGTTGCGTCAGGACCATAGTATGTACCTATTTTGAGCTTCACCAGATGTCACCAAATTGCTTTCAGTGGGTGGCCCCAATTCATGTCTCATCAGCAACCTCTGAGATCATCCACATCCACGCTAACACATTTGCTCGTTACCCTCAAGTGCAGGAGCAGATACTCTGGGCTTAAAACGCAGTGCCATTGTTCTGATTTACACACTACTGATTTGGTCAGACTGACCATGTTTGCATCGAATCCCGTGGGCAGAGGAGCCTGGTGGGCTACCGTCCATGGGGTTGCAAAGAGTCACACATGAGTGAAAGCAGCTTAGCACTTGGCATTCATCATTTAGGTTTGTCTTCTGTGAGTCTCTTCTCATATCCTCTGCCTGTGTTCTCTTTGTTACTTGCTTTTTCTTACTGAAGTTTTTGAAAATTACTTGTTTATTTGTTTGCTTTGCTTCTCCCATCCAAGTACTAACCAGGCCCGACCCTGCTTAGCTTCCGAGATCAGACGAGATCGGGCGCGTTCAGGGTGGTATGGCCGTAGACTTGCTTTGCTTCTTTGTCAGCTTTGTATTATGTTCTATCTCTTCAGTCCGTGGCTTGTCTTTTTTGTTTAAATTGGTATAATTAGAAGAAAAGCTATGACAAACCTAGACAGCAAATAAAAAGCAGAGTCATCACTTTGCTGACAAAGGGCCCTGTAGACAAAGCTATTCTTTTTTTTCCAGGACTCATGTATAGATGTGAGATTTGGACCGTAAACAAGGCTGAGTGCTAAAGAACTGATGGTTTTGAATTGTGGTGCTGGAGAAAACTCTTGAGAGTTTGGGACTGCAACGAGATCAAACCAGTCCATCCTAAAGAAAATCAATCCAGAATATTCATTGGAAGGACTGATGCTGAAGCTGAAGCCCCAGTACTTTGACCACCTGATGTGGCGAACTGACTCATTGGAAATGACCCTGATGCTGGGAAAGATTGAGGGGCAGGAGGAGAAGGGGATGAGAGAGGATGAGATGGTTGGATGGTTGGATCACCGACTCAATGGACATGAGTTTGAGCAGACTCTGGGAGACAGTGAAGGACAGGGAAACCTGGCGTGCTGCCATCCATGGGGTCGCTAAGAGTCAGACACGACTTAGCGACTGAACAACAAATAATTGCTCTGCAATGCTGCGTCAGGTTCTGCTGTGCAATGAGTGAGTCGGCTCTGTGTAGAGATATGTCCCCTCCCTCTTGGACTGTGGCTTGTCCTTTCACGGTGTTTTTTGTGTCTTGGTGACTACAGGTTTAAATTCTGATGTAGTGCCATGTGTCAATTTGTTTTATAGCTTCTGCTTTTTGCATCTTCCAAAAAGAAAAAAAATGCATGAAAGAGTTTCTGGGCTCTTTGTTCTCTTTTACCGCTCTACATGTCTATCTCTACATGTCTATCTCCATGACAGTATTTTACTACTAATCACAGTAGTTCTGTAACATGTCTTAGTATTTGGGAGGACAAGTCCCATCCCTTCTCTATCCTTACTTTGTTCCTTTTCAGAGTCATCTTGGCAATTTGGGATTTTTTTTTTCCTTCTGTATAAATTTTATCCTTTATTAAGTTCCGTAGAAATTCAATTGGGATTTTGATGTAAAATTATGTGTGCATTTTATTTCTCCCATTACTCTGTAGATTTATGAGAGAAAAGCCAAATCATGCTTCTCTTTCTATCTTAAAACAGTGATATCTGTTTTATATCTGCACTGTCCAATAATGTACCATTAGCCATATGTGGCTATTTGCATTTAAATTAAAATTAAGTGAAATGAAAGGCTCTGTTCTTAACGAACCACAATTCAAGTACTCGATAACCAATGCACGGTTGGTGACTGCAATATTGGACTATTATGATCAAGAACATTTCCAGCAGCACAGGAAATTCTGCTGGACGGAGCTGGTGCAGACATGTGTGCATGCATGCTAAGTGGCTTCCGTTGTGTCCAGCTCTTTTCGACCCTTTGGACTGTAGCCCACCAGGGTCTTTTGTCCATGGGATTCTCCAAGCAAGAATACTGGAGTGGGTTGCCATTTCTTTCTCCAGGAGATCTTACCGACCCAGGGATCGAACCAGTGTCTCTTAGGTCTCCTGCATTGGCAGACGGGTTCTAGGGCCACCTGGGAAGCCCATTCCAGACATAGTGACCCATAAACGATTATTGAATAGGACCAACAATGATCTATTAGCCCACAACTCTTAGCTTTTGTTAAACATACAGACTTTAACTCTTTTTGAAAAGATAATTGTTGGGGTTTATTTACCTAAAATTTTATAGTTGGTATGTTTAAAATCACATTTAGGAATGGATATACCAGATTATTAGTGTTTATTCACTGCATATTGAGTTACCAAAATACGTCACAATGACATTTGTGCTTTTTGTAGAGCACAAAAAAAGATTGGTTTCCTTGGGAATGTTGCAATAAATCTTGAAATAAAACTTTTGAAAACAATCCACTGACAGAAAATTTGGCAAGTGGCTCGAGGCGTGTGCTCAAGCCTAAAGGGGAAAAACTAGAAATCATATTTTCTTTTCGTTTTTTAACAAATGGGTACGAATATTTAAAACACTCTCATTCTTACCTTATTTGGAATGGAGTTGCTATTTGTTAGGCTTCCCAGGTGGCATGGTGGTAAAAAAATCCTCCTGCTAATGCAGGAGATGCGAGAGACGTGGGTTTGATCCCTGGGTCAGGAAAATCCCATGGACTAGGAAAAGGCAACCCACTCCAATATCTGTTTTTAATTTTTATTTTTTTAGATTATGAAAGTATGATAACACATTTACAGGAGATTTGGAAAATACAGAACAAAGTTACATATAGTTCCACTATATATTACAATTTTTTTTAGGTAGATCAATTAAGAATTTTTAGTTGAACTTTCAATATCAAACTCTCAAAACTTAATAGAATTATTCATTCTATTCTATACAGAGAGGTATAAGAATAAAGTAGACCTGGAAAGCACTGTGAACCAATTCAACATAATTAAGATTTACATAATCTTCACTCAACCCTAGGATTACAAATTCTATTCAAGTTTCCATAGGCTGTAAACTAGGAGACACTGGAACATATCCAGGGACATAAAACAAGGTACAAAAATTTCATGGTCTAAAGTTATTGAAATCGTGCAGAGTTTGTTCTCTTATCACTGTGGAATTATGTTAGAAATCAATATCAAAAGATATTTTAAAATAGCCCACATATTTTCAAATGCAATGTGATATTTACCAAGAGAGATCTTTGACTTAGCCATCGAAAGCCTCAACAAACTTAGAAAACTGAAAAAGCAGAGTGGGTGATTGCAGAAGAGAAAGCATTTAAATTAGAAAGAATCTAAATGATAAATTAATACTAAAGATACTTTAAACAATATCCCATGTATTTGGAAATTAAACATCCGCTTTTAAGTGATGAATGTTTCTAAGAAACCATAACAAGGAAAATTAGAAATATTGGTAATAGAATAAAAATGAGAAGAGAATTTACCAGAATTTGTTGCATGTAGTTGAAGCTGCTCAGTGCAATTAAATACAATGTCCACTCCAGTATTCTTGCCTGGAAACGTCCATGGCCAAAAGAGCCTGGCAGACTACAGTCCATGGGGTTGCAAAGAGTCGGACACAACTGAGCGACTGAGCGCGAGCGCGCGCGCACACACACACACACACACACACACACACACACACACACACAGAGCTATTTGTTACTTTAGTGTGTGAATGTAGTAAAAACCACAAGGCACTTCCATTGTTATATGGCAGAACACCAGAACCTAGCGTTGATTTAGACTGACCAATATTCATTTCTTTCCCTGGCCCATTCTCTGTCTAGTTGACTACAATTTGGACTTCCCTAGAGAAAGCTTCTGGTTTGGGAGACAATATCACAGTGACTATTATCCTATGGCAATAGATGCTCTCTGTACTTGAAGTACCTAGGATCTTGGACTTGAAGTCATCTTTGGAGAAGATGGTAGCCATGAAGAAATACTAAATAGAGCTAAAAATATTCCAGAGTTGAATTTTGGCCAGGCAGAAAAACCCAATCAAGCCTAAGAAATTTGAGAGTTCATGTTTACTCTCCAAATAGATACAAAAGCAAGTCTTTTGCCCTGTTCCTTCCAGCACTTGTTTTGTGCCATTTTAACAAGTGCAAGGTGAGGCATGTTATCTCTCTTGAAAACCTTTCCATCACACACGGTTAGGCCAGGAATGGTAAATGGGTTTCTTCTGTCCCACTCCTGTCATTGGGCAGGAGCCATCCAGAGCACCATGCTGAGGATACCTTTGAGGTGAGGAGGAGGTCAGATCATGACTGAGTAGGAATGGAGGTGGAGGAAAGGGGAAATGACCTCGAGGGCAAAAGATGGGTCATCTTCTGTCATCCATGTAGCTCGGGAAGTGCCAGGTGACACGATATTCTCCGTGGGTCTCCAGAATTCTTAGGACATCTATTGCTTTGGGGATTTGACCACTATGCTATTAAGTGCTAAAATATTGCCCAGAAGTTTCTGCAATTGGACCTCATTCTGGATGAAACTATCTTTCATGGAGGACCCTTCAGCCCTGTGGTGACGGTCCCCCCCAGCACACCATTCAGAAGCCACACACGTTTCTGACTCAGTACCACTGTCCACAAACCACAGTAATGCCACCATCACTTTGGAGGAGGCAGTTTTGGGAGATTTTCAGGCACCAATTAAATCTGAGTGACATTTAATTTAAACTGAACTGAACTTAAATATCCCTGGTGGCTCAGACGGTAAAGAATTCACCTGCATTGCGGGAGACCTGCATTCAAACCCTGGGTCAAGAGGATCCCCTGGAGAAGAGAATGGCAACCCACTCCAGTATTCTTGCCTGGAGAACCCCCATGGACGGAGGAGCCTGGTGGGATTGTGACTACACACACACACACACACACACACACACAGTTGAACTTAGAAACTGGAGAATAACACATTCACTGAAAATGATGTTATATTGACATAGTTACTGAAATGGAGTAGTGCTCACGTGTTCTATAAAAGAAACAGCTTTCAAAGACTGCATTTGATAGCAATGCCTCCCATAAATGGTAAAGGAGGCCTGTTTATGTGTTTGTCAACCTGTTTCTGATTTACTGGAGACCAATGTGTGGTCTTATTGGTCATGAATTGTCTGCTTCTCAAGACACGGACATCCCCAAGGTGAATTCAACAATATCGGAACTGGTCTATATCCCATTCAAGGAGACCCGTCCACCAGTCACACACTGGTGTCATGGCAATGCCAGATTGATAGAAAAGTTTCTAAATGCTTGCTTCCAATTTTTGCATTTTTTGGATTGCAGGCAGGGGACAATCCACATACCAGCTTTAATAGTGCATTCTATGCAATCCTATTTTTTGTACAATAATGTACATCTCCAGGAGAACTCTTTATTGTACCCCAGGCACAAACAGATGCTGTAACACTGTAGGTGATGAACGATTTCCAGAGCCTGGGCTTGAAAGATGGCCTGGAGACACGAGCTCTGTGTTCGCAGAGTCACAGAAAGGGGCTCTGAGTGCTCAGCTGATTTTGTGTCTGAGAGGTTTTCTATTTGTGGGTTCCTTTCCTTTTGGAATTACTTTTTGTTTGTATTTTTCAAGTTACAGATGTCTACTTTCCCAGGGTATACTGGAGTCAAAGAGTTCCGGTTGGGCCAATAAATAATTTATTTCTAAAGTACAATGAAATTAAGAAAATTAGACTATTTCCTGGCTGCAAAATGCAATGAGTTCAAGCTCTCTTTTCCTTTAAGTACAAAAATAAAATGTGTAAATTACAGTAACCCAGGTCATATTTCAGTTCAGTTCAGTCGCTCAGTCATGTCCGACTCTTTGTGACCCCATGAATCGCAGCACGCCAGGCCTCCCTGTCCATCACAAACTCCCAGAGTTTACTCAAACTCATGCCCATCGAGTTGGTGATGCCATCCAGCCATCTCATCCTCTGTCATCCGCTTCTGCTTCTGCCCCCAATCCCTCCCAGCATCAGGGTCTTTTCCAATGAGTCAACTCTTCGCATGAGGTGGCCAAAGTATTGGAGCTTCAGCTTCAGCACCAGTCCTTCCAATGAACACCCAGGACTGATCTTCAGGATAGACTGGTTGGATCTCCTTGCAGTCCAAGGGACTTTCAATAGTCTTCTCCAACACCACAGTTCAAAAGCATCAATTTTTCGGTGCTCAGCTTTCTTCACAGTCCAACTCTCACATCCATACATGACCACTGGAAAAATCATAGCCTTGACCAGACGGACTTTTATTGGCAAAGTAATGTCTCTGCTTTTTAATATGCTATCTAAGTTGGTCATAACTTTCCTTCCAAGGAGTAAGCGTCTTTTAAGTTCATATTTAGTGCAGTTTTATATATATATATATATATATATATATGTATATCTATGTATAGATATACATGAACTGATGTCTATGTATATATGTATTGTTGGCATTTATTTGTTAAGTCACGTCCGACTCTCTTGCAACCCCATGGACTGTAGCTCACCAGGCTCCTCTGTCCACGGGCTTCCCCAGACAAGAATAATGGAGTGGGTTGCCATTTCATTCTCCAAGGTATCTTCCTGACCCAGGGATTGAACTCACATCCCTTACGTCTCTTGCATTAGCAGGAGGGTTCTTTATCACTGAGCCACCCAGGAAACCATACGTATGTATACATGTGTGTACACGCTAAGTTGTTTCAGTCGTGTTCAACTCTGTGTGACCCCGTGGACTGTAGCCCACCAGACTCCTCTGTCCGATGGATTCTCCAGGCAAGAATATTGGAGTGGGTTGCCATGCCCTCCTGCAGGGGATCTTCCTGACCCAGGGATGGAATTCATGTCCCTTACATGTCTTGCATTAACAGGCTGGTTCTTTACCACTAACTACAAGGGAAGCCATATATATGCATCTATGCACACTGGTTTTCTTTTTTTTTCTTTAATGGTCTGCTTAAATTATTAAATTATTTTATTTATTTAATTTAATTAATTATTCAATTAATTAAATTATATAAATTAATTTTAATTAAATTTATTTAAATTTAAATAAATTAAATTTAATTTTAATTAAATAAACTAATTTAAATTATATAAATTAATTTAAAATATTTAAATTATTAAAATAAAAAAAATTTTAATTATTAAATTATTAAATCACAGACAGACTCCATAGACTCCTCTGTCCATGGAATTCTCCAGGCGAGAATACTGGAGTGGGTATACATTGGTTTTTTAATGCAAGTTGTAGAATGCTGGTAGACGGAATATTCACTGTCATGAGATTTTAAAACTATGTCTTAAACATGAAAAGGTGAAAGCTCTCTGAAAAATTCAAAATGAACACTTTCTAAAATGTGGCTCAAAGGGGTAGTATAAAGAGAACAAGGCTACCTACTAGGAAATGTTGATGTAAATAGCAATGTTATATGGGCCGCTAGACAGGAGCACATTTGTCTTGTTATTGAATTAATTAATTTTTCTGTCTTTTTTATTGAATTAATTGTGGTCTAGATGATTTTACCATTTATCTTGAGTATTGTGTTTGGAAGGCTATATTTTAGACATGCTATAAATAGTAGCAGAAAAGGCCAGGCAGAAGAGAAGGCGTTTGTAGATAAGAAATGAGCACAAGCAGCAAAATGGGGAGAGAATAGTAACTCTGTGTTCCATTGTCATATTTAGATGTCTTAGGCTGTGGAATTCAGAGTCTAAATTCTAATCCCAAATTTACAGTGAGATAAAAGTACGTGGGACTTACCTATTTTTCCTAAAAACAGAATAGAATGCTCTAGCGTTCCCCATTTCTGGCAGTTCACATCCCCTTGCTGAGAATGGGGGTCTCTCTCTGTGTTCACAGGGGCAACCCCATCACCTTTCTCGGTTCTCAAGAGCCTAGGGTGATGACAACCACACCTAAGCACCGTAAGGTCTCCTCCTCTGGAAGCAGAAGCACCCCACTTAAGTTCCTGGGAGGCAGGCAGATCCCTCATTCCATTCACACCATCTAACTCCACACCTGATCTATGCTCACCCCTGACACTCAGAGTCTCTGTTAACATTCACAGAATAGGACTCCACTGGTCTTCCTGTTATATCCCTTTTACTCCTCAGAACGATGCTAATAGGATCCATCATCCTTTACAGATGGGAAAACGAAGACTTGGAAAAGTTAACATCACTCATCCAAACATCCCACAAGTTTAAGTGGTTTATGGGAAATTCAGACCATGTCTGCTCTTCTGGACCGTCTGCAGGCAGGAGTCCTCATTCTCCACAGGGATGCTGTCCTTGAATTTTCTTTTGTCCTCTTCCCGTGACTTTTCTGTGAGTGCAAGATATGTCTCCTTTTTGTGCTAGAGTTTGATTTTTGTCTGTTTTTAATAAAATCATCTTATGCTTTTTATGACAATCTCTATATAATACTTCTGACATGGGGGTCCCATAGGGCCTTTTTAACTAAAAAAATTCAGAAGTCATATAGTCTAATTTCCTTATTTTGCAGTCAAGTAATTAAGCACCAAGGCAATCAAGTAACTCATCTAAAATGAGTTCATTCAGTTTGTAACACCAATAGGTCCAGGAGCCAGGCTGAAACATGTTATTAAACGCTGACTCAGGTTAATTTTTAAAGTTGTCATTTCATATATTATTCTTTTGGCTATAAGTATAGTATAGCCTAGAAATTTAAAAGAAAATTTACTTTTATATATCTTTATATCTTTACTTATATATATTTTTACTTTTTTATATCAAAATTAAAGGGATTTGTATGAATACAAAACCTGCTCAGTCTTCACTCAAATAACAATATCAGTTACATACTTTATAGTGAAGAATGGAAGATTTTGTTGCAAAAACTGAGGGTTTTGGTTTTTTTTAGCTTTGTTAACACTGGAAGAGCAATATGATCTAATAATTCTAAAGCATTATGCTTGTGTGGGGGTGGGAGATAACTGGTCAAACTCAGGTAAGCCCTCTGAGTTAATAGTGTCTTGCCAATGTCAGTTTTCGGGTTTGGAAAATATACCATGATTATGTAGGAGATGATTATTAAGGAAACTGCTGAAGGATATATAGAATCTGTACTATTTTTCAACTTCTTGTGAGTCTTAAACTGTTTCCAAAGAAATTATTTACGAAACAAAAGTAATGCTATATTGATTGCCATGACAACCAGCTCTGGAAAGCGTGTGCCCCAAAGACCATGACCTTGAGCTCCTCCCTTCAAGGGCAAGATAGTCCTTGCACTCCAAGCCCAGCCCCACCCCCTGGCCCAGCGCCATCCTCAGCCTCCCAGTTGCACGGAGGCGGCTCTTGGAACCAGCTTCAGAACTCAGGGGGTTCGGGAGAGTTTTACGGCTGGGCTGAGAGTCGATGGGGACACACTCCTGGGATCCAAGAAACCAACTTACAAGGGTCCTCTCGGAGCTCCCCCCACCTGTAAACAGGAGATTGTGTGCCTGCCGTTTGAGTGTGTCCTTGGGTTTGGTACTGAGGACAAGTGAAACTGAAGCCACAAGCTGTGGAATTCATCTGCCTCAAAATAAGCATTTCTCTTTAGATGGGTCAAAAAAGAAGTTTTTGCTAATACAGTGACCGATCCTATTTTGCCAAAATCTGATGAGAAGGCTATGACCTTCTTTCCAGTAGGATTTGTGTTTCTTCTGTTCTTTGATACTTTGGTCACTGGTGTTAGTGATCCTTCTTCAAGATACTTGCTTTCTTTGCTTAAGACATGCCCATGGCCCGTGGGGTTTTGTGTGCACACTCCATAACACACCCAAGGACACTCCACTGCACACCTGAAGACTCGCCGGGACAGTTTATAAGAACTGGCTCTCTGCACGTCACCAGGCTGTGCCCACAAAGGCGGCCGCTTCAAGAGCCTGTGCGTCTATCCACGGCTCCACCCGAGCCTTTCTGGGAATGCACAGGGCTGCCTACTAGAGCTGCTCACGTGCCGTTTGGACAGTTGCCAGCCGTTCTCCTTATACTTTCCAGGAATCTCTAGGATGATGGTTGGGGACCAGGGCAGGGGCAGGGGACGGGCGGCTTTTACGTGCACTGTGGAACCGCATCTCATTCAAGGGCTAAGTTCTCAATCAGCCCAATCTCAATCAGAAAAGAGGATATGGCCCAAAAATCTCACTCGCAAATCGTCTCAGTGGTCCAGAACCAGAACGGATCGTGCTTTCTCTGGGCAGAGACTGGATGAAGTGATGGGCGTGCACTAGAGGAGGATCTTATTGGAAACCGTCTGATGAGAATGGTGCTGTGTACACAGGTAGGCTTGCTGATGGCGGTGAAGAGCAAGTCACCCTCCCAGGGGGCCTGTGTCAGTTGAGTGGAAGGGCAAGGGGGCTGGACGCAGCTTCCCTTCACCCTCAGTCCTCAAGATTCCATTGCTCCACACCTTCGGGTCTGCGTGTATCTGATCCCCCAAAACAGTCGGGGTTCAAGCTCTTTCCCACAGGGCTCTTGGGCTACAGTCACATCAGAAGACACGCCTGGGCATTTGTCTCTAAATAATTTTTCTCTGTGTCCAAAGCACAGGGGCAAAGTACAGTGGTCAGTATTTGGTCAGTCGGTCCTTACCCGAATCTCAGCTCCAGACCAGCCAGCCGGCCTGGCACATGCTAACCCCGATCCACCATCTGGGATCTCCCATGACCCATCCCCCTGTCTCTTACCCCCTCCCAAGTTATGCTCCTTTTTCCAGTTATCTTCATCAACCCCCTCAAATCCATGCCGGTCCCTACTTTTATACCTAACCGTCTTCTCACAATGAAATGCTGTCTCATATGACTATCTTCTGCTTCCACCACATCTAATACCTACGTGTACTTTTATGTTCAGATTCCTATCTATCCCCATGTCTTCTACGACAACAGAGCTAGCTTCGTAGCAAGGTGGTACGTGGCCTGCAAGCTGCTCTGTATTACTACCTCTGCCATTGATTTGCTGTGTGTCATAGAGACATCACTTGCCCCTGCTGAGTCAGTGTCCTCGTTAGTAAAATGAGGATAAATAGCAATATTAAACCCACAGGATTGTATGGGAAAATAAATGAGACGCTGTAAGTTGATTGCCTAGCTTTGCATTGGGCGAAAAGAAGAATTCCATCAGTGGTGGTGGTGGTGGTTTAGTTACCAAGTTGTGTCCAATTCTTTGCGACCCCGTGGACTCTAGCCCACCAGGCTCCTCTGTCCATGGGATTCTCCAGGCAAGAATACTGGAGTGGGTTACCATTTCTTCCTCCAGGGGATCTTCCTGACCCAGGGAGCAAACCCACGTCTCCTACACTGACAGGCGGATTCTTTGCTGCTGAACCACCAGGGAAGCCCCGATCAGTGTTAACTATTTTCAGAATTCCTTCCTAGTGGCATTCCATCCCTGCTCCTGCCTCTTCCCCAGACTCTTCTTGTATCTCTTGACTCCTAAGTACTGACACCTGTGTCAAATCACTTTGTGCTCAACAACACTCCACTTAGCAGGAGATACTCTTATCTAGTTGTGTCATACAAGTTATTATCGTCTTCTTAGCCTTATTGCCTACCAGGACTGCACCGTGTATTTCTCTCATGTGTATTTCTCAGAGTAATTTTTCTAAGTCGTCTACAATATCCTTCAGCTTCTGAGTCCTTTTAGGGAAGCTCAGTGACTCATCTGGTGATCAGTGTGGTATATTCATATCTTCTGAGCCTCTTTCTTCTTAATGCTTTGGTTTAAAGATACCTTCCCCCACATACAAGTGGAAAAATGATTTAGGTGCTCTGAGGCTTCCAGAAACTGTTCTTTCCTGCTCATCCAAGAGCAAGAAAGCCATGAGCTCACCTTATCAAAATGGGCCCAGGCGCCTGACGCAGTTGCTAATTATTGCTCCACTGACGTTTTCTGATGTGCTTCTGATGTACTTGTCATGAGCTGGTGATGCCAACACAACAAGTTTACAAAGGAAACTTGGCAGGGTCCTGGGTAACTTACGCCTTCTTGCCCTTGCGGGTATTATATAGACACAATCTAAAAGATCGTCAGGTCGTGTTGTTGGCAAACACTTATTCCATTTTATTTACCAAATACAGTGAGAGACAAACCAGTTCTTTCCACTCGGCTATCTCAGGACTGTGAAATCTCCATTAGGAACATCAAACACTGTTTTGCAGATGTGATGTCTGAAGCTATTAGCATAATCCTCACCCAGGCATGAAATGATGCAAATACCCGAGATTCATCATTTCTAGGCACTATTTTTCAGTTTTCAGATGGCAAGTCCCTTCTTCAGAGTACTGATTAATCCAGATATTTAGAGAATTTGGCTTGGGGAAAAAAAAGTGAAACTGAGCTTGTAAATACCAGCTCAGCAATAAGATTTGAGATTACTATTATCCTTTTGGGAAAAGTAATTCTACTGGACGTGAATAGTAGAAACAGTTTCAGATGCTGCGTGGATGAACTGCGGGCTGGCACTCTGTACTTACTGCAGTCCCTTAAGCTAGCCAAAGTGCTATCAGGGAAAGAAATATCATTTCACTCTGTACAAGCCCAGATATAGAAGTCAACTAGGCAGATGGGTTTCTTTTCATGATGAAGTATCTTTTCACTTTTAAACAAGAAATTTGGACTTTAGTTTAAGATGTAGGTAGAGATGCACCCTAAGTTTCTGTGAAGATCATAAAATCTTCAGGTTGGAAGCTCACCATCCAGATCATGTTGGAAATTAGTATTGCTTTTTCCCTTAAGGAGCCTGGAGTGAAACCTGAAAGGAAGCAAGACCTGACTCTTAACTTGCTTACATTTCAATTAAGAAGTCAAAATAGTAACTTTAGTATGTCTATATTCTGGTTAGGAAGAACAAGAATATTTCTTTAAAAAAAAAAAACACAAAATCTCATAAGATAGGTGGAAACTTTCAGATAGTCAGAGATTTTCTTAATTAAGGGAAAATCATTAATTTCTAAAACATGTCATCAACTCAGAACAACTGCTTATTTGGAAAACAGATGTTGCAAAAACTACCATATGCCACTTTGTCTGCAAAGATGCCCCAAAAGTCACTTCACATGCTTAGTCGCTCCGTCACGTGTGACTGTTTGTGACCTCATATGCTGTAGGCCACCTTCGTGGGCTCCTTTATCCTTGGGTTTCTCCAGGCAACAATACTGAGGTGGGTTGCCATGCTCTCTTCCAGGGGATCTTCCCGACCCAGGGATCAAACCCAGGTCTCCCTCATTACAGGTGGCTTCTTTACCATCTGGGTCACCAGGTAAGCTCCCCCAAAGCCTAGGAACCAGATAGGATTCCAGTGTCACTCATTACTAAAACAACCTCACTGTGGGTAAATCGAAAGACTGCACAGGCCAACTATAAAAAATGTTAAAGCTTCCAAGCATCACTTGAGGAGAGAAAGGGTTCAAATAAGTTTGGCAAGCCTTGACAACCAAACTAAATGTTTTTCTGTTAAACTTCTCAAAGTCCTTAAGCTGCATGGTATATCCCCCAAAGGAGAATGGTTTGCACTGCGTCCAGAATTTACTGTGACCTTGAAATCCTTTTCTGCCAGGACATCTTGAAATACTGGCATTTCCTGGTGCCCTATTCTGGGAAACAGGCAACTCAGCAAAGCACTGTATGAGCCTGCGACAGTATCCTGTGGGTAAATGAGAGGAGTGGTGTGGCCTGGACACAGATAATGTGATTTTGTGGTTTGTTATGAGCTGGAGGACTGAACCGAAAAAGTGTAATGAGGAAGCAGTTCCACAAAGTTGCATTGAGCCCTGTCTGCTTCAATGTCATTCAAGCACGCACTCATTCATTCAGTTCCTACAATGGCACCAGGTCCCAGAAGTGCAGAGATTAATAACACTGTCCCCGCCTTTAAGGAGCTTACTTTAAGGAGGTACAGCAAAAATGCTCCAAAAGGACCTGATGGATTCGAGGGATGTGGAGGAGACAGCAGATCTACAGGGGGTGAGGAGGAGGCACAGAATCCATGGTGCCCCTGGGTCCTTGCTCACACTTTTGTCAGGGAAACAGCCTTCCTAAATAATCTATTACCAGCGGCACTGCCAGGAATCTTGAATCAATATGGTCAAGGTCATAAGAAATGGAATTTCCACCCCAGAAGTGGTGAATGATGGATTATCCCCTTGAATATCTGAGCACAGGATTCTCCAGTACCTAGTGAAAAGGCTCACTGATTTCTGTCTGTGATAAGCCCAGCCTCCAAGTCCCGAAATAATTAAAATTATCTCCAAAATCCACCTTCAAAATGAATTCTAAATGGAGGTGGGAGAAAGGAAGAGAAAACTGGACGGAACCGACTGCTTTACTCTGACCCTTCGCTAAATAAGTGCAAAAGCCCTGCCCCCAAGCTTCAAGATATCCCAGAATTTTCCATGATATTAAAGTTCATGGTACCTTCCACGTGACATCAGGGCAGTGATACATCGCCAGCAGAGCTGTTCCCGGAGAAGAGGCATCTCGGATGAGTTCAAGGCTGCTCTCTTCCATCTTTTAATTACCTTGATCTTCCCTGTCTCCACGGATTTGTGACCCCAGCCCCGGCATGACACAGGCACCCTGGTGCCCCCAAAGGTGACTTTATGAGATGAGGGCCCTCGCGTCTAAGTATCTAAAACCAGGGCGTCTTACACTGCAACCTTCCGAGAACTCCGGAGCTCATTATAAGTGATGCTTTCTCAGGCACCTGATACCTTGGGCTGGAGGAAGGGCCACAGGGACGCGTCTGGCTGTCCTACCCTCTCTGTCGACCCTCTTCACCAGCCCCAACTTCTACCTCAAAATACACTTCCTTGTTGGATGACCCAGTGAGGGATGGGATGGGGAGGGAGGTGGGAGGGGGGTTCAGGATGGGGAACACTTGTACACCTGTGGCTGATTCATGTCAACGTATGGCAAAACCACTACAACACTGTAAAGTAATTAGCCTCCAATTTTAAAAAGTAAGTTAATTTTTTAAAAATTAATTAAAAATAATATATGCGTGTGAAAAAAAAAGATACAGAAGGGAATGTGGGCAAACAACAATTTCCCTATGAATCGCCCATGTCCCTGGGGCCACTTCCCAGAGCTGGTAGATTTTTAATGATTTCCATCCTCAGGACTTCCCGGAGCTGACTGTTGTTTAATGATTTCCATTTTCAGTCTTACGGGATATTACTTCCATTGATTCCTTTCTTTCTTTTTTTTTAAACTGCCTTTTGTCTTTTTGGCCATGCTGCACACCTTAGGGTATCCCAGTTGCCTGAGTAGGGGTTGAACCTGGGCTGTGACAGTGAAAGTGTGGCGTCTCAACTGCCGGACCACCAAGGAAATCCCTCCACTTCTCATTTAGCAATTCTTGATAGGATTTACCAACTCTTCTACAAAAATAAGCATTCCTCCCCCTTTTTGTTGTTCTTGTTCAGTTGCCAAGTCATGTCAGACTCTTGTGACCCCATGGACAGCAGTACACCAGGCTTCCCGGTCCTACACTATCTTTCAGAGTTTGCTCAAATTCATGTCCATTGAGTCAGTGATGCCATCCAACCATCTCATCCTCTGTCATCCCCTTCTCCTCCTGCCATCAATCTTCCCCAGCATCAGGGTCTTTCCCAATGAGTCAGCTCTTTGCATCAGGGGGCCAAAGAATTTGCCATAATCCTCTACATGTTTTATGATGATAGAACAAATTTTAGATCTTCTTTTTAAAAATGAAACTATTAATCCTTCTTTTCTTATTCTAAAACCTTAGAAAATATCTCCTGACTCAACCATGTAAGAATCCTAGCAAGCTTCATCCTTCACTTTCCACCCTTTTTATTTCCCTTTGTCAAAGTTGATAAGACCTCCAGGATGTTGACATTGAAAAGGATCTTTCCTAAGTCATGTAATAAACTCCTCATAAACCCGGCATCCCCCCTTAAAGTTCATTGTTAATCAAGTCTTCCTAGTGTTGGCTGCTAGCATTCAAAATAGTGAGAATGCTCACACTGTAACCACATTCTTCAGTTATTGTTATTTCAATGTTCAACTTTTGTACTGATTCATTTTGAGGCAGAGTCATGAATAAAACATCAGAAAGTTCTTAGCTGCCTCCTGACCAGAACTGAAAGTGACATAAAAGGAAGACGTCGACTTAAAAAAAAATTCATAACACGAAAGTTGTGAGTCAAATTTTATAAGAGGCAAAATGAGAACTATGGCCTGGGAAACAGCATTTCAGATAGCTCTGAGAAACAGCTCCAAAGAAGTAAGTGGGCGGGGATGGGGGTGGTCAGTACAAATGTGATTTTGGTGAAGGGAGACTCCATGCAATCAAGCACGTATTTTTTGCAGAAGATTGCTGCTAGTCACGAGGAGCAGTCATCACCATGAAGGATTTTCATGCTTTTCTAGATATAAGGAGATACAAGGATCAGGCTCATGAAATCAACTCCTGAAAATATCTGTCTGAAGACCTGTCCTACCAGTTTTCCCAGAGCATGGAGTGCCTCATTTCTGCTCTCCACCCTGAACTCCTTTCAGAAAGGTATTGGAAGCCAGCAGCACATGATTTAATCCTCGTAAAAGACAGCAAGGGCCAACTGATAGTTGGCAAAGGAGTGGAGAGTTTAGGCTAAACAGTACAGACCCAGTTCCTGTAACCATGTGTATCCATTTCCTGCTGCTATAGCGACATGCATGCGTGCTAAGTCACCTCAGTTGTGTCTGACTCTGTGACCGTCTGCCTGTAGCCCGCCAGGCTCCTCTGTTCATGGGATTCTCTAGGCAAGAACAATGGAGTGGGTTGCCATGCCCTCCTCCAGGGGATCTTCCTGACCCAGGGATGGAACCTGATAGAACCTGCGCCTCTTATGTCTCCTGCATTGGCAGGCATGTTCTTTACTGCTAGCGCCACCTGGGAAGCCCAGCTGCTGTGACAAACTACCACAAGTTGAGTGGTTCAAAACAACAGGAATTTATTCTCCAGTGGTTCTGGAGCCCAGAAGTCCAAAATCTGGTTGTGTGCAGGGCTGTGCTCTCTCCTGAGGCTCTAAGGGAGAATTGTTCCTTACCTCTTCCGTCTTCTGTCTACCATCCTCAGGCATCCCTTGGCTTGTGGCAGCATCACTCTGACCTCTGCCTCTGTCTGCTCTGCTCCCTTTCTGTCTTCCATGTGTCTCTTGTAAGGACACTTGTCATCCATCGGATTTAGGGACTATCTAGATAAACCAGGATGATCACATCTCAAGATTCTTTTCTCAATTACACCTGTAAAGACCTTTCTTCTGAATACGGTCACATTCACAACTTCCAGGGCTTAGGACATATCTTTTGGGGACAGGAGGATGATTCAACCCACTACACTATACCTAGAAAAACAAGTTTTGATATAAAAATGAAGGAAGCATCCTTTCCCCTCCTTTGTTCTCTAAAAACAGGCTGGGGAACTTGACCTCCTCTTGGCAAACTCAGGGTTTCTTGCCCAAACCAGAGTTCAGCTGAGCCATTGTTCTTGATTTTCTGTGTTTAGGAATTTTTTGAGGTTGAGGCGTGGAAGGAGGCTGTGGGCATGGAGAATGGCCTCATGGAATTATGCTTTCTTGGACCTGGGGGAGATTCTTGAAGGATTCGCAGGGGCCAGAGGCAGGGCTGATTAAAAGAAACCCCGACACTCCATCTTGACACAGGTTTCATTTGACGTCTATCCTTTTTTTTTTTTTTTTTTTGACTGTGCTGGGTCTTTGTTGCTTTGCAGGCTCTTCTCTAGTTGTGGCGAGCAGGGGCTACTTTCCAGCTGCGGTGTGCAGGCTCCACACTGCAGTGGCTTCTCTTGTCGTAGAGCTCGGGTTCTGGGACCCGCAGGCTCAGTGATTGCAGCTCCCAGGTTCTAGAACACAGGCTTAGTCGTTTTGGCGTGGGGACTCAGTTGCTCTGTGGCATGTGGAATCACTCCAGATCAGGGACCAAACCTGCAACTCCTGCATTAGCAGGAGGATTCTTTACTACTGAGCCACCAGGGAAGTCCTTGGAGATATATTCTGTTTCTGATGTTGCTTTTTCTAATGAAAATTGATGGCTTCCATCTTGGCAGAGTCTCTTAAACGAGCCCACACACTGTTTTTGGCATGAGGGTACAGACTGAAGGCTTCACCAACCTGTGGAAGCAAATGATATCGTTTGACATTTCCAGCTAAACTGAGGGCTCTCAGGCCATGTAGCCTACCTGCTAAGTCAGGCCCCCAGTGCTGCCTCGCCCACCCCAGAGGCTTCCCCCCACCCGAGGCTCAACCTCACCCTCGGAACCGAGCTTGTGGACTGGTCCCGCTCTGGCTCAGCGGGCGTTTCCCCATCACCTCCTCTGGCACCCCCGTGAGCAGGGGCCTCCGTTCACCCTGCTGCTGCCCACTCTGCACGAAGAGCAGATGGCTGGCCCTGGGCTCTAGGGTGGAGAGAGGGCGAGGCTGGCCTCCGTGTCGCTGTGGGTGGTCTGGACCACAAGGTTTCTGCTCAGAGTTTCTGAGTCTTTCCAAGTGGGAGCCCTTTAGCCTTTGGTCTGCCCATGTCTTCCTGGGGCTCCAAATCTCAGGGCTCCATCCGTAACACAGGTGTTGGTCACTTCTTCCTGCCCCTTCAGTGGTGGTTTGTTCACTAAGTCATGTCTGACTCTTGCGAACCCCTGGACTGTAGTCTGCCAGGCTCCTCTCTTCATGGGATTCTCCAGGCAAGAACACTGCAGTGGGTTGCCATTCCCTTCTCCAGGGGATCTTCTCGACCCGGGAATCGAACCCGGGTCTCCTGCACTGTAGGCAGATTCATTACCAACTGACCTCCTGCCCCTTTAGGAGTCACTAAAACACTCTCACAATCTGTCTGCCGTGGCCCCATAGACTACACAATTAGAAATCCCTTCTGGGCTCTGCTGGGCCCTCCTGCCCAAATGAGGAGTGGGAGCTCCTTGCCCTGCCTCCCGGCCACACCTGGGAGCCCGAGTGAAGGACCCAAACGACTCCCCAGAGCCCCTCTCCCTGTTTTTAAAAATGTTAAGCCTGAGATCGTTTCCTCTTTCTCCCTTCCCAGCTCCAGGAAGATTAGCAGGTTGTTTTCTCCCGATAGCCTTTCCGGTTCCATGTGGGCCTGCATTTCTCATTTCTCACTGGGAATATAATTCCCAAAATACCCTAAGTAAGATTGTTTTTGCGGTATTACCAACCTGAACGGGAAGAAGGTTAGTTATAAATTCCACAACTGGGGATTCCTAGGCCCATGTGATGAAGCAGGATGATCTTGACCTTCACTTAAGGATATCAGTTGCTTTATCATTTATTGTGATTTTTAAAAACCTCATTAAAGACTTCCCTGGTGGTCCAGTGGGAAGACGCTGTGCTTCCATCGCAAGGGGCCTGGGTTCCTTCCCTGGTCAGGAGACTAGAGCCCACATGCCACAACTGAAAAATCTCGTATGTCACAACAAAGATAGAAGATTCCTCATGCTGCAACTCAGACTCAGCACAAATAAATAAATTTTCATATGTGAAACAGATCACCAGTCCAGGTTCAATGCATGAGACAGGGTGCTCCCGGCTGGTGCACTGGGATGACCCTGAGGGATGCGATGGGGAGGGAGGTGGGAGGGGGATTCAGGATGGGGAACACATGTACACCCAAGGCTGATTCATGTCAATATATGGCAAAAACCACTACAATATTGTAAAGTAATTAGCCTCCAATAAAAAAAAATATTCTCTGGACCAAAAAAAATAATAAAAATAAATTTAAAAAAATAAAAACCTCATTAATATGCATATACAGTCTATATATATATATAAAGAGTTTCCAAGGAGAGACTGGAATGCTTGACCTAAAGTTCTGTTTTTTCTTTTCTTTTTCTCTTTGTTTCCTGTACAATCAATAGACATGAAACAAATGGTAGAAAGAGTGGTCTCAGGCCTTGGAGTGGATTGGATTCCCGAGGTGGTACAGATGTGCCCCAGACAACTGTCATACTAGTTTTTTATTGCTGCAGTAATATGTGCCACAGACGGAATGACTAAAGACCCACCTACTAGGTCACAGTGTCTGTGGGCCAGAAATCTGGGCACAGTGTGATTCAGCTGACTTCTTTGCTTAGGGTGTCATAGGTGAATGTCAAGGAGTTGGCTGGCCTGGACCTTATCTAGAGAAATCACTTCTGGGCTCATCTGGGTTGTTGGCCAAATTCAGTCCCCTGGGGTTGTAGGTGTGAGGTCCCTGTTTCCTTGCTGACTATCAGCTGAGAGTCGTTCTCAACTTCCTGAGGCTGCCCACATTTCTGGGCTCGGGGCCCTTCCATCTTCGAAGCCAGAAATCATGCCTTGACTCATTCTTCTGCTTGGAATGTCTCTTCCTTCCCCTTCTGCCTTCTTCTGCTGCTTCTAAAGGACTCGTGTGATTATACTCGGCCCAACTGGTATTGCAGGATAATCTTATCTTAAAGTCAAGTGATTTCTAAACTTCATTGCACCTGCAAAGTCCTTTCAAAATCCTTATCTAGATTAGTGTCAGATCAAACATCCAGGGGATAGAAAGCTTGGGGCATCTTTACCAGAGCAACACTGAACCTGAAGACTTCCTGGATTTCTGGCACAGCAACCTTACAGCTCTGCCTTAATCACACCACCTGGGTTCATTGCTTTGTTTGCTGGTTTTGATGGTTACAAGGAATTAAAATTAAATTAAATTAATTAAATCAAAGCCTTTTTTCTATTTGGAAAAGGTAGAAGAATTAGAGATCAAATTGCCAACATCTGTTGGATCATAGAAAAAGCAAGAGAATTCCAGAAAAATATCTACTTCTGCTTCATTGACTATGCTAAAGCCATTGACTGTGTGGATCACAAAAAACAGTAGAAAATTCTTCAAGAGATGGGAATACTTTTCCAACCTCCTGAGAAACTTGTATGCAGGTCAAGAAGCAACAGTTAGAACCGGATATGGAACAATGGACTAGTTCCAAACTGGGAGAGCAGTATGTCAAGGCTGTATATTGTCACTCTGCTTATTTAACTTATATGCAGAGTACATCATGGGAGATGCCTGGATGAAACACAAGCAGGATTCAAGTTTGCCAGGAGAAACATCAATAACCTCAGATATGCAGATGACACCACCACTATAGCAGAAATTGAAGAGGAACTAGAGAGCCTGTTGATGAAAGTGAAAGAGGAGAGTGAAAAAACTGGCTTAAAACTCAACATTCAAAAAACTAAGAGCATGGCATCCAGTCCCATCACTTCATGGCAAATAGATGGGGAAACAATGGAAACAGTGAGAGACTTTACTGTCTTGGGCTCCAAAATCACTGCGGATGGTGACTGCAGCCATGAAATTAAAAGACACTTGCTCCTTGGAAGAAAAGTTATGACCAACCTATACAGCATATTAAAACACAGAGACGTTACTTTGCCAACAAAGATCCATATAGTCAAAGCTATGCTTTTTCCAGTAGTCATGTATGGTTGTGAGAATTGGACCACAAGGAAGGCTGAATACTGAAGAATTGATATTATTGAATTGTGGTGTTGGAGAAGACTCTTGAGAGTCCCTTGGACTGCAAGGAGATCAAACAAATCAATCCTAAAGGAAATCAGTCCTGAATATTCATTTGAAGGATACTGCAGCTGAAGCTTCAACACTTTGGCCACCTGATGCAAAGAGCTAACTCATTAGAAAAGATCCTGATGCTTTGAAAGATGGCATCATGGACTCAATGGACTTGAGTTTGAACTAGCTCCGGGAGACGGTGAAGGACAGGGAAGCCTGGCGTGCTGCAGTCCATGGGGTTGCAAAGAGTCAGACACAACTGTACAACAACAACACATCATAAAATTGTTGGCTACAAATCTCAGATCATTATTGGTGCTAACTAATGGCAACCAATTTAGAGATTTATTGGTTCCACATAATAGATTATTCTGTTTATAAAAACAGAAATTCACTGAAATTAGCTGGAACTGAAAGGAGATTTTATCAGAAAAAAGAGGAGCAGCTCATGGAGGTGGAGGCCTACGGCAGGTAAAACACGGGGGCCAAATACAAGATTAGAACTGAACACTGTAAAGCCTGGAATTGGACATGGTAAGCTATCAGCCACCAGGGCATCTATTCATTCTCTCTCTCTTCCTTGAAGATGCAGAGTTTTTGCTGATCATTGTATGTCTGCCCAACCTTCTCTCACTTTTCACAGACCTGCTTTGTTCGCTTCTTGATCCATGGAGCAAATGTGTCTGCCTAATCGCTAAGGCCTAGTAAACCAAGAAATCAAAGAAAGCTTGATATCTCCGAGTTCTAATTTTGAATTCACAGAAAAGAGAATCTGTGAGTCATTAGTTGGGTATCCATACCTGGTTCAGTTATCTGTGGTCAAGTGGGCAGGGCAGCAAGAGGATGTATGTGACCTGTAACCGGGAAGGAAGGTGGCGGGGTCAGCAATAAAAGCGTGCTCCTGGCTGGCTGCACTCTTTAATCCCCGTCATCCCCTGCAGGAAGGTCAAAGTGTGTGCAGCTGCCTGGGGCCAAGGCATGTTTGCGGGGCGGAACAAGGTCAGTCCTGTTGGCTCAGAGGCAATTATGGAAATTTGAGACTGCTTTCTCTACACACCATTCTCTACACACCAACACACCATTCTCTGCACTTTCCCTGAGCGCGCAGACAACCTGTGGAGGGAGAGGTGTCTTCATTCTGGATCTGCCAGGACCTTCCCTCTTCCACCTTCTTTCACCAGCCCCCTTGGATCTTTAAGTCACTTCATTCTTTCCTGGTCACCGAGGCCTCCTTTCTTTGTGTGTGGCCTCCTGTGTGGGTGGACACTTGTTCTCTCTCCATTCGGCTCTGCTGCTGGAAAGGGGTGTGAGGTGCAGACCCCCGAGGCTGAGATGGAGGAGGAAACACCCCCCACCACAGTTCCATCTCCAGCAGTGGTGGTGGTTTAGTGGCTCAGTCATGTCCGGGTCTTGCAACTCCATCAACTGTAGCCACCAGGCTCCTCTGTCCATGGGATTTCCCAGGCAGGAATGCTAGAGTGGGTTGCCATTTCCTTCTTCAAGGGATCTTCCCGAGCCAGGGATCAAACCTGCATCTCCTGCATTGCAGGCAAGTTCTTTACTGACTAAAGCGTCTACAAAACATTTGGATTCCCAGAGCGGTGGAGATCAGCTTGCCATCAGCACATCTCCTCTACTTTACCAGGTGCAAAGATTATCCATCTCCTCTCTGACTTGGAGTTGCAAAAAGGCCCTTCTCTCTCTCTTTTTAAAAATGTATTTATTTGGCAGCATGTGGAGACTTCAGTCTTCCTTGCGGCTTGTGGGATCTTTAGCTGAGGCGCATGAACTCTTAGTTGCAGCATGTGGGATCTAATTTCCTGACCAGGTATCAAACCTGGGCCCCCTGCATTGGGAGCGGGGCATCTTAACCACTGAACCACCAGGGAAGTCCCACCCTTCTCTTATTTTAAAAAGTACGAGGTGCCAAGATCTGGGAAGATAAGAGAGAGGAAGGCAAACTCATCTCTTCACAGGCGTAATAAAGAAACCCCGCCTAAGTAGACAGGGCAGGAAAGAACTCAGAAGGAAATACCCTGGGAGCTGAGAGGTCAGGGACAGGATGAACAGTTGGGGGTGGGGAGGACAAGTGTGCTTCCCGGGGAGGGAAGCTGAGTGATGAGTCTCCCACTGGGGCACACAGGCTCATAGGAGTTGGAAGGAGTCGTGAGGCTGGACTCTGAGAAGAAGGGGAGCTTTCATGGTTCAGGATGAGACCGTAGGGGCAGTGGGACTGTAGGGACCACCCCAGGCTTTGGAGCCAGGTTCAGGATTTCAGCCTTTGCCTTAAGGACAATGGGGAGCCATCCAATGCTTTTAACTGGGGGAGTAAGAAGATCCAGTTTTCATTTGGAAAAGATCACAGCAGCTACTATTACTGCATGAACTGGAGAAGGCCAATCAAGGAAGGAAAAACGATTAGGAGGTTATTTCAGGAGTCCTGGTGAGACAGGTTCTAGCTGGAGAGACTTAGAGATGGATATGGACAAAACAGATGACCCCAGGGATACTGCAATAAACAGTTAGCTGGTGCTGGTAGATGAGTCGGGGAAAGAGAGGAAGGCATAAAGATGGTTCCTGGTCTTCTGGTTTGCGGAACTAGGCGCAGGGTGCTGCTATTAACTGAGATGGGAAATTTGTAGGGAAAGACAATAAACTTGGTGTTAGACATTGTTGTGGGGTAGACTGTGTCTCCTAATTCATATGGTGAAGCCCTGATTCCCAGCACCTCAGATTGTGATTGTGTTTGGAGATGGGTCCTTTAAAGAGGTGAATAAGTTAAAACGAGGTCATATAAGTGGACCCTAATCCAGCATAACTAGTGTCCTTATAAGAGGAGGAGATTAGGACACAGACATTCACAGAGGAAGGGCCATGTGAGAATACAGAGAGAAGGCACCCATCGACAAACCAAGGAGAGAGGGCTCAAAAGAAGCCATTCCTGCCAACACCTTGGTCTCAGATGTATCGCTGTTGTTCAGTCGCTCAGTTGTGTCTGACTGTCCGTGACCCCACGGACGGCAGTGCACCAGGCTTCCCTATCCTTCACCATCTCCCAGAATTTGCTCAAACTCATGTCCAGTGAATCAGTGATGCCATCCAACCATCTCGTCCTTTGTTGTACCCAGGAGCGTAGTGTCTGAGAATCCAAAATAAGACAGTGTTTTCAGAAGAAAAAAGTGCTCAAGAGTGTTTGGAAGTGCTGAAAGGTCACATAAGACAAGGTCTGGAAACTGTCCATTAGAGTGGGTGACATGGACATCATCATAGCTATTGATAGAGAGATGGAGAGAAATAAAATTGAAGGGCAGAGAGTTTTAAGATGAAACACTCGAACGTGTTTAATGTTAAGAGAAAAGATACAGTTCAAGGAAAAGACTGAACATAAACTAAACCTAGAAAAGAAGGAAGGACCCTGTAGAGCTAGGAAGTCTTCCTGCAAAATAAATCCTCCAAGAACAGGAACGGAGGAACAGCAGTCATTTTGTTCATAACAAATCTACTGAGTGCTGGGTACTTTGCTAAGTGCCAGGCAAGCTGAAAAGCTGTGTCACACATTGATAACCCCTCGAAGGAGCACAAAGGTTGGAAGAGGAAGTAAGGGATGTGTATAAATAACCCTTGTATGAAAGCGAAATTGTTAAGTTCTGTATGACACATTTAGCCACAGCCCTAGAGGGAAGACAAACAAAAGAACTAATCTAGAGTAAAGGAGACCAGAAGTGCAGTAACTAAGGGCAGGGCATGGTCCTGGACTGGAAAAATAGCTATGAAGGACATCATCACAACAGTTGGTGACGCTGGAATAAAGACTTTGGGTTAGATAGCAGTAGAGCATCAGTGTTGAACGTTCTGACTTTGATAATTGCACCATGGTTATATATAAGAAAACGTCCTTGCTCATAAGAAATACATTCAGAAGTATTTAAGGAACAGAAGGCAGCATGTCTCCAACATCATTTCAAATGGTTCATAAAGAGTGTGTGTGTTGGGGGGGGGTGGTAAATAGAGCAAAATATAAATAATTGCTAAATCTGAGAAATGGTACACAGACTTTTTTGTTATTCTTACAGCTCTTCTGTATGTGTGAGATTACATCAAAATAATTCACAAAATTACTGTAAGTATCAAGTGAAAGAAGACTAATTTTCAAGTTGAAGACTTGATAGAAATAGTGTGGTTTTGCTGGGTGACATTTGGGTTCTCTGAGAAGAAGGAAATTGGAGGGAGAAACATCAGCGAAATTGTGGAGGCTGGAAATCTCAGGGGGTGAATTTGGAGAATGGAGAGTATTTTAATGGATGTAGAGAAAACAGAGGTGAAAAGAGATCAGTTCCAGAGCAAGAAGGTCTTGGGATGCCAGGGTCAAGGTGGAAGACTTCTCCTGCAGGCCAGCAGCACGTGAAGAGCACGGTGAGGCAGGATGGAGGAGGGCTGGGTGGGTCAGGGCAGGACAACAGCTCAGATGAGACACTGAAGACCCAGGCAAAGGGGCTGTGGGCAGAGGGGAGGGCATGCGTATGACTGATGCTAGGAGTTTAACAGGGCAGTTTAACAGGAAGCAGAGAGACTGCATCTCTGAGGCAGGAGGAAATTCTACCCCAGCGTCTGTCATTCTGTCCCCCTTTGCACCAACTCTATTTTTCTTCATTAATCCAACCAAAGTTTTGAACACTTTGCTTCCCTGATGGCTCAGACAGTAAAGAATCTGCCTGCAATGCAGGAGACCTGGGTTCGATCCCTGGGTCAGGAAGATCCCCTGGAGAAGGGAACAGCAACCCACTCCAGTACTCTTGCCTGGACAATTCCATAGACAGAGGAGGAGTCTACAGTCCATGGGGTCACAAAGAGTTAAACACAACTGAGCAACTAAGACTTATTAGAGTCTTCAAAGAATTTGTTTTAGCAAGGTTTATCATCTCTATTACATACATGTTTTATATTTATTAACATATTTCTTTTAAGTGTACTGAAGAATTATAAATTTATATGAATCTATCAATGGCTTCTAATAAATGCAGTAAATGAATGAAAAATTACAATTTCCAGTGAGTTCTAACAACTGGAGTAATGACCACATCCCCCAGTTTCCTCTGCAGAAATGTACAGCCATGGACTCAGTTCTGTCCAAGGAGATGTAAGTTGATTGGGTAGGACCTCAGGAAGTCTCCTTGAAAGAGAGTTGATATGCCTTTCCCTTCTTTTCTTCTTCTTGCTGTCTAGAGTGCAGACATGGGTGATAGCAACTGGGATGATGAAGTGGTCATCTACGGATAATGGATTTTTGTCAAGGGTGCCAAGACCATTCAGTGGAGAAAAGAATAGCCTTTCAACAAATGATGCTGGAACAACTGAATGATCACATGCAAAAGCATAACTGGATTCCTATTTCGTATCATATACAAAATTTAACTCAAAATGAATCAAAGACCTAAACATGCGAGCTAGGCTATAAATTTCTCAGAAGAAACATAGGTGTACATCTTAGTGCCCTGACACATGGATGACCTGACATGGATGAACCTGTAAAACTTTATTCTAAGTGACAGAAGCCAGATACAAAAAGCCACATTTTGTAAGATTCCAAATACATGAAATGTTCAGAATCGGCACATTTATAGAAGCAGAAAGTAAATTAGTGGCTTCCAGGGCATGGGAGGATGAGGGAATTGGGAGGTACATGGTTTCTTTAGGGGATGATGGCAATATTCTGGAATTGGACAGTGGGTGATGGTTGCACAACATTTTGAATACACTAAAAGCCACTGAATTGCAGACTGGAGCATCATTATGATGGTGAGTTTATCTCAAACAAATTAAAAATATATTTGGAGGACCATTGACCCTGTTGACCCCATTCCACGAGTCCTGGTCATATTTTTTCCCATAAGGGAAGTGAGAGTGCAGCCTTGGGGCCGGGTCCTAGTTTCACCTCAATGGATACACATGACAATGTCTTTAAGTTCTTCAAGATGTCAGCATTCTTCATACAAGAGAAAGACCACTAGAGGCAACATTCAAGGAACCAGAGAAGCTCATCAAGGTTACCTGGGACCAGATTAGAGGCAGCTCAGCTAGTAAAGAATCTGCCTGCAGTGCAGAAGACCCAGGTTTGATTCCTGGGTCAGGAAGATCCTCTGGAGAAGGGATGGGCTACCCACTCCAATATTCATGGGCTTCCCTTGTGACTCAGATGGTAAAGAACCCACCTGCAATGCGGGAGACCTGAGTTCCATTCCTGGGTTGGGAAGATCCCCTGGAGGAGGGCATGCAACTCTCTCCAGTATTCTGACCTGGAGCATCACCATGGGCAAAGGAGCTTGGTGGAGGACAGTGTAGCAGCTGCAAGGAGTCAGACACAAGAAAGTCTGCAGAGAGTCAACTAAGTCTGTATGAGCAAATAAGCACATACACACAGGCCCTGCACACACACTAATCTTGTCAGCAATCCCACCCTTGAACCATTTCTATAAAGCTCCTCATCAAATCCTCCTGGGTTGGGACAAATCATTTTTAAAGAGCAGGATCCCTTTGTGTCCCCCATTGCCTGGCAAACCTATAAGGCTATTCTTTTCTACTTCACCCAGAACTCTGTCTCTGAGATTTGATTAGTTACGGCACTGGTGCACAGAGGTCAAGCTTTCAGCATCAAAGGCAAGACACAAGCAAGCTAAAGAGCAGAAGGAAGGGTTCATTACTTGTAGCAAGTAAGGAGAACACCAAGATCTTCCCCAAAGCAGTGTCCCTCTGAACCGCAAAATTGGGGAAGTTTTAAGCTAAGGGTACGTGCATATCCACGCATTGTCTTAGGTGGTTGACAAAGCTTCAGTTAACGGAAGTCATGAGCATCAGAAAAGGTCAGCAGCATCAGCCACAAGGCTCCAGTTGACCCGGTGGCTGAGCACTTCAGGTTACTCTTCATCACTTAAACAGAACTGGGAAACTTTACAACTGATCTGTTATCTTTGCTATTGTTACTTCTCTTTCCTGATGACAATTGCATTTTTCTACATTCATTTGTTCCCTGAAGATCACTAACCACTGAGACCTGTTCAAGGACCAGCATTATGGCCATGCTTAGACCCCAAAATGGCTTGGGTCAAAAATGACTTCTCTTATGTCAAGAAAGCCACGCTTGGTTCTCTTTCTCCACAGATTCCCTACCACCTCTGCTTACACATACATCTTATTTATTTTCAGAGATCTTGCTAAAGTGATCTGCTAACTGAAGAACTCATGGAAATTAACATATGCTGTGATTAGTCCTAGAGTTCAGCTTCTCTGGCTGTACAGTGGGTCAGTTAAATCATGGTGCTGATCCACGACAGCTTTTGCTGATTTGTGTCAAAATGGGGAAGGGATGTGAGAAAAATGCCATTCAACTTCTTAAAAGCTACCATTGTTCTATGTCTAAATCCTGAGAGGATTCCAACAATTTCTGGTAGCCATCTCTTCCTTTTATGAGTCAGACTAATAGAAGATTATTTTATTCTTGTTTCTTTGGTTCTTTTTTTTTTTTTTTTTTGCTTTTGAGTATCTTGCTGGCTACACTATGCCAGTCTTCGTAGTTCTGAATTTTATTTTTCTGTTTTGTGATGTACAATCACCTGGAACTTACAGACCAGCAGATTTCTTGCTCAAGTCCACCTTTCTTTTTTTCAAAATGTCTGTGTGTATTTATCTTAGCAAGAGAAGCATTTTTACCATGAACTTAGCTTCTCAGTCTTTCTCTTGTCCCCCAAACCCCAGCGCCCACTCTTCCTCCCACTCACTGCTCCTCCAAGGCATCAGATGAGCTAATCCCTGCCTAGAAAACCCCTCCCATTTCAGGTCAGGCTCCTCCTTTCCCCTAAATTCAGGAACTTGCCTATTTCACAAACCTTTCCTGAATCGCTCCACTCTGCTCCAGTCACCGTAATCTAAGTGATTACAGTCTGATAGTATGAATGCAGAGAAATAATTCCAATGCATATTAGAAAGCCTAGACTGTTGAATGTGTGTTTTTATTTTTCTCATCAGAAAAACCTCTCCTACCTATTATTCATAACTACCTTCCCAAGGTTAATACATCAAAGCCTTTAGGACTTGAATGCTCCTTGGAAGAAAAGTTATGACAAAACTAGACAGCATATTAAAAAGCAGAGACATCACTTAGCTCACAAAGGTCCACCTAGTCAAAGCTATGGATGTGAGAGTTGGACCATAAAGAAGACTGAGAGCCTGGAAAGAATTGGTACCTTCCACCTGTGGTGATGGAGAGGACTCTTGAGAGTCCCTTGGACTGCAAGGAGATCAAACCAGTCCATCGTAAAGGAAATCAGTCCTGAATATTCATTGGAAGGACTGATGCCTAAGCTGAAACTCCAATCCTTTGGTCACCTGATGCAAAGAGCCGACTCATTGGAAAAGACCCTGATGTTGGGAAAGATTGAGGGAAGGAGGAGAAGGGGATGAGAGAGGATGAAATGGTTGCATGGCATCACCGACTCAGTGGACTTGAGTTTGAGCAAACTCTGGGGGACTGGGAAGGATGGGAGGTCTGGCCTGCTGCAGTCCCTGGGGTCACAAAGAGTCAGACACGACTTAGGGACTAAACAACAACAGGACTGGAAGAAGTCTTGGAGGTAAGTGACTTGCCCAAGGTCACAAAGCTGGTTCCAGGAAGAACAGCCTCCTGCCTCTTGCTACCAGGGTTGTTGACATTGGCCATACCACTGTCCCATCACACATTCCTGGGAGAAACTCCACTGGCTTTAATACCAACTTAACTCTTACTGGTTGACTTCAGAATCTAACCAGGAGATGCTTAGCACTCAGATAAGAGTTCTCTTAGAGACTAGCTACCAAGTATAGCAATTTCTTAGAAATCACTCCACCCAGAATTAATCAGCTTTCTCTGAGCATTTCTAAGGCAGATTCTTTGCTGGGACCTTGAAATCACTATTCTCCCAATGTCGCAGCTGCTAATGGCCTGCCTTATAGACAGATTAGAACTTTGACAACTAGTAACTTCAGAAGCTACATTAATCCATTTGAGCACAGTTACTTTGAATCACAGTGCACATAATTCTCACTGTAAACATCTTATTCCTTAATACATGCTGACTTTCCCACCAAACATGGATTTTATTTTAGTTAGTTCAATTTAAGGTAAAGTGCAACTTTATTTAGACTGTAAAATACTGATCCTCCAAAAAATGGCTTTTAGAGATTACCTTCTTTTTTGTTGGTGGTTGTCAAACTTTTTATTTTCCCCAATAGATATCAGCTTTAATGCTGAATTTAGTAACTCTTTCAAAGGAAAGACCTCAGATACTCCTGAGAGAATCTGTCTCAGCAGGGTGAGTGGGTCTCAGCTGTCCTCATCTATTGCTGGCAGGGTGTGGTCAGCAGCTGATCAGATGCTGGGAACTCAACCACCATCCCCACAGCACAGGGAAGGCAGGAACCCAGCCAGGAGGTTGCTCATGACCCCTTTTCCCCAGTCACAAGTCCAGATTCTGTGCGTTTCCACCAGCCGTGTTCATCAGGTGCTCCACCCCCAGTTGAGAGCGTGCTGAGCCAAACTCTTAAATTAAATCCTTGCGTTAAGTGCTCAGTCGCGTCAGTCGTGTCCAACTCTTTGCAACCCTATGGTAGCCCACCAGGCTGCTCTGTCCACGGGATTCTCCAGGCAAGAATACTGGAGTCGGTTGCCGTGCCCTCCTCCAGAGAATCTTCCCTACCTGGGGATTGAACTTGCCTGTGTCTGGGTCTCCTGCATTGCCGTCAGATTCTTTACACACTGAGCCAGCTGGGAAGCCCAGCCAAGTCCTTACGGGGATTTACAAGACACGGGGGCTACTCAGCCGGCCAACATTTAGTCACCTTGTACATTGACGGGAAGAGAAAACAAAGGAAACAACCTCACCTCTTCCCGAGGGTACAATATTGCTCACCCCACCCACATGATGGGAAAGGTTGATTGCATGACTTTGCAAATACCAAAACTAGGAGGAGGCTTTTGCTTGAGCACTCACATTCCATGAAGAGCTCCAGATTGGTGTGAAGGAGTTCCAGGAGATGAGGCCCTTGTGATGTCCAAAGACAACGGAACAAAGCCGCTCCTCCTTTGTGCCCACCAGCCGGGCTCCATCCATGAACAGCGTGGTCTGACCCCCAGGGAGCCGCCATCTGGCAGGAAACACCAAGCCCTCTGCCCAGCCTGAGATCAGATGCTGAGATGTGTGATAGGTTTCTGGCACTAAGAGCTGCAGGGACTTGACAAACACCAGGTGCCAGGCACCTGGCTGGTTGTTCCGAGGGCAGGAGATAAGTGTGACTGTAGCAGTGGGGGAAGGCTTCACACGGCAGACAGAAGCTGGTCTTTGAAAGGCGGCTTTTCTGCAGGAGAGAGAGCACAAGGCCAGACAGAGTCTGCTGCATTTGGGGGCGCTGGGAGGAACCGGGCTGGCAGGATGAGCTACAGGGGGAGGTGGGGGCCCTGGATCCCCAGTGGAGGGGTGTTCTCTGGGTACACGCCTGGTCACCTGCTTCCTTTGTGGGACATGCCCTGCCTCTCCTCTGCCCAGCTGGCACCTGCCTGATCTCCAAGACTAGGGTCACTCCTCTGGGAAGGCCTCATCACCCTCCCTGACCTCCTCTGCATCTGAGCTGCCTGTCCCATGTCACCAGGGCCCCTGGCACAGCGGGTGTGTGTGTGTGTGTGTGTGTGTGTGTGTGTGTGTGTGTGAGTGTGACAAGGACTGGCTTTCTGGTCAACCTCCCCAGTGCACAGCGGGGGTGTGTGTGTGTGTGTGTGGGGGTGTGTGTGTGTGTGTGTGTGTGTGTGTGTGTGTGTGTGTGTGTGTGTGTGTGACAAGGACTGGCTTTCTGGTCAACCTCCCCAGTGCGCAGAGAGTAGGGCCAGGCTGCGGCCCAGTGCCAGCAGACAGGCAGCTTTCAAGTCTGCGGAACATGGAGCTGGGTGAGGAGGGGAGGGTGCGGGAAGTCTGAAAGCTGCTTCACTCGACCCTTGATGGGGACCCACAGGACTGAAAGGGAGTTTCTTGACTGGCAGGCTGGAGAACATGACACGGTCTCCCAGCTTGTGAGACTATAGTCAGGTGCAGCTGGAACCTGCTGGGGCTCAAGGGCTACCAAGGATGCCAGATACCACTTAGCGCTTTGGTTTCCATGTGAAACACACACTCAGCTTCTCAGCCACAATTAAATGATTAAATTTTAACTACTTAATATGTAATTATATATGAATGTAATTTAAAGTATTAACAAATAAATTTAATAATCTTAAATTATTTAATAAACTTAAAATTATGCAATAGATTATTTTAAATTTATTTAATACATTTAAAATTATTAATATATTTAATTAATTTATTAAATAAATTTATTTATTTTAAATAAATTATAATTTATTTAATAAATTTATTTATTTTAAATTAATTAATTTAATAAATTTATTTTAAATAAATTTTAAATTTAAATAAATTTATTTTAAATAAAAAAGAGACACAGATGTACAGAACATACTTTTGGGCTCTGTGGGAGGAGGCGAGGGTGGGATGTTCTGAGAGAATAGCATTGAAATATGTATACTATCAAGGGTGAAACAGATCACCAGCCCAGGTTGGATGCATGAGGCAAGTGCTCGGGGCTGGTGCACTGGGAAGACCCAGAGGAATGGGGTGGGGAGGAAGTTGGGAGGGGGGATCGTGATGGGGAACACATGTAAATCCATGGCTGATTCATGTCAATGTGTGGCAAAAACCACTATAATATTGTAAAGTAATTGGCCTCCAACTAATAAAAATAAATGAAAAAAATTATTTAATACATTTAAAATTATTAATAGATTTAATTAATTTATTTAATAAATTTAACTTATTTTAAATTTATTTGATAAATTAAAATTATTAATAAATTTAATAAATTCAATGGTTTTAGGTATTAAAATGTTTAAAGAATAGTATGTGTCAAGTGATAAATGCAAAATATTTTAAGCTGAAATGGTACATAGTACATTATTACTTCAGTTTCTGGGCACTTAAACTTGTGCTATAAGCAAACAAGGGGGAAAGCCCACCTAAACGAAGTACAGTAAATGTGTATTTTTTTAAAAAATATCCCTCATTTTCTATCTCAAGTGACATCACCTAATATTTTATTCTTTAAGGAACCATAGCACTTTTCTTCTTGAGTTATTTGATATGTTTTTCTCTGCTGTCTGAAGATTTTGTAATTGAGTAGCAGTGAACATGCACAATGTTTTAACTGCAGACCATGAACAGTTGATTGTGTAAAACTGCTTAATAAAACTTGTTTTTCAAATACAGAAAAAAAATGTCAGATATAATTAAAACATTTCCCTTAGACTCAGTAACCCCACCCCTGGGAATCTGTCCCATATAAATAAAAGTAAAACCGAGTGCATATGCAAGGATGCTTACTGCAGCTTTGTGACCGCAAAATATCAAAGAAGGAAATGGCAACCCACTCCAGTACCCTTGCCTGGAAAATCCCATGGACAGAGGAGCCTGGCCGGCTACAGTTTATGGGTTCACAAAGAGTCGGACACAACTGAGCGACTAAGCAACCCAGCAGCCGAGCACACACCCTGAGAAAACCATAGTTTCAAAAGACACATGGACCCTGATGTTCACTGGAGCACTGTTTACAACTGCCGGAACATGGAAGCAACCTACGTGTCCATCAGCAGATGAGCGGATCAAGGAGATGTGGTACAACCGTACAGTGGAATATCACTTAGCCATAAAGAGTAATGAATTTGAGTCCATTGAACCCAGAGCCTGTAACACAGAGTGAAGTAAGCCACAAAGAGAAACGTACTGTGTATTAACGCACATACATGGAATCTAGATGCATGTATATGGAATCGAGGAAAATGGTATGGGCTGATTTATCTGTAGGGCAGGAATAGAGACACAGATGTAAAGGGCAGGCTTGTGACACATCGGGAACAGGGAGGGTGGGATGCGTTGAGAGAGTCGCGCGGACATGTCCACACGACCGTGTGTGAAGCAGATGGCTGGTGGGAAGATGCCACGTAGCAAAGGGGGTCAGCCTGTGCTCTGTGACAACGTAGAGGGCTGGGGTGGTGGGGGGAGGTGAGGAGGCTCAGAAGGGAGGGAATGTCTGTACACGTGTGGCTGATTCACGTTGTACGGCAGAAATCAACATAACATTGTAAAGCAATTTTCCTCCAATTAAAAATAAATACAGTATTTGCTGTATGGCTCAGGAAACTCATACCTGGGGACTCTGTATCAACCTAGAGGGGTGGGATGGGGCGGGAGGTGGGAGGGGGCTTCAAAAGAGAAGGGATAGATGTATGCCTACGGCTGACGCATGCTGAAGTTTGACAGAAAACAACAGAGTTCTGTAAAGCCATTATCCTTCAACAACAACAAAAAATTTAAAAAAGAATCAAAAATAAATAAATAAAAGTAAATTATTAAAAATTGAAACAAACGGACCCCAGCGAGGGGCCCGGGGGCTGATAAAACACGCTCACAGTGCAAGGCAGAATGCCCACCTCCACGAAGAGACATGGAGTGATTTGCCGAGGGTCCTGCCCATGAGGGTAGCAGAGGTGGTCCTCCCTTCCCTCAGCCCTTCTCTTCTTTTCCAGAACAACTCAGCTACTTTGTGCGCAGGGCAGGCAGCCATACCCGGGCTGCAGGGGCTGGTCAGGGTGAGGACCACCCTTGGCCTTGCTGGCCAAGTCAGGCTCTGAGCAGAGTAGGGACGGTGAGGCGTAGGAGGCGGCCCAGGGGATGGACAGGGCCAGGGGGAGTGGGGAGGGTGGTCGCTCACGGGGGCTGCCCGACAAGGGCTGTTGGAGGCCCCATGGAAAGGGGGGTCCACGGAAGGGGCCTGGCTGGGGGCTCAGAGCCCCGAAGGGTGAGGCGAGCGTCCAGGAGGAGTAAGGGGCCCTCTGCCCGGGGATCAGCCCAGGCGGCTCACCGTCAGAGGCGGGAGGTTCCGATAAGGACGGTTCGAACTTGAGTAAACCCTGTGGCGTTTAATGGACGCGGAGGTATGGGTGTGAACTCACGGTTGTCAGTAAACCTAAGAAGTATCATTGAGATGTGTGGGGTATAGATGCATGTGTACATGTGAGTGAATATGTGTGTGTGTGGTGTTCACTCAGTTGTATTCCACTCTTTGCGACCCCATGGTCTGTAACTCACCAGCCTCCTCTCTCCATGGAATTTTCCAGGCAAGAATACTGGAGTGAGTAGCCATTTCCCATTCCAGGGGATCTTCCTGACCCAGGGAAGTGTCTCTTGAATCTCTGCATTGGTAGGTGGATTCTTTACCACTGCACCAACTACGCAGGTGTATATAAATATATATGTGTGTGCATGTGTGAGTACATAGACAGACATATGTATATGTCTATATGGACTTCTCTGGTGGTTCAGTTGATACAGAATATCCCTGCAATGCAGGAGACCTGGGCTCCATCCCTGGGTTGGGAAGATCTCCTGCAGAAGGGAAGGCCTACCCACTCCAGTCCTCTCGCCTGGAGAATCCCATGGATAGAGGAGCCTGGTGGGCTACAGTCCATGCGGTTGCAAAGAGTTGGATACAACTGATTGACTAACACTTTCACTTTTCATATGTCTATATAATCTCTAACTCTATTAACTGGGAGCCGTGCCCCCCCCCCCCATAGAGATGAGCCCTTCACTTCTGGGAGTTCAATTTAGAAGGCCAAGGTCAAGGTGTGGGCAGGGTTTGTTTCATTCACTCTGACAGAACTGTGGTGTTGGAGAAGACTCTTGAGAGTCCCTTGGGCTATAAAGAGATGAAACCAGTCAATCCTAAAGAGAATCAGTCCTGAATATTCATTGGAAGGACTGATGCTGAAGTTGAAGCTCCAATACTTTGGCCACCTGGTGCAAAGAACTGACTCACTGCAAAAGATCCTGAGGCTGGGAAAGATTGAGGGCGGGAGAAGGGGACGACAGAGGATGAGATGGTTGGATGGCATCACTGACTCGATGGACATGCGTCTGAGCAAGCTCTGGGAGTTGGTGAAGGACAGGGAGGACTGGCGTGCTGCAGTCCATGGGGTCTCAAAGAGTCGGACACGACTGAGCAACTGAACTGAACTGAACTTCTCCCTGGGCCCTCCCTCACGTGGCCTCCCCTCAGTGCACACACGTGCATATCCCTGGAGCCTCTTTGTCCAAATTTCCTCTTCTCTGGTCACACTGGATTAGGGACCACCCAAACAGCCTCATTTTAGTTTATCCTCTACAGGTCCCATCTCTAAACACAGTCACATCCTGAGGGACTAAGGGTTAGGAACTGGAAGGGACATGATCCAGCCTGTATCAGTGTGAATATGTATGTGTGTACACATATGTATGTGTGTACACATATGTATGTGTATGCACGTCTGCATACATGTTTGCGGATGCATATGTAAAAGCCTTGACTGACCATCCCGTGTCGTCCCAGTTGTGGCAAACATCCGCTGCGACTTGTTCTGCACTTCTTGTTGAAGGACTTTTGGTGACTTTCGCTCGTCAAAAAAATATTTTTATAGGACTGTGTTTCCTGAGTTCTCTTAACTCCCAGAGCAACAGCAATTCTGTTGCTTCATTTTACGTTAACCCAGTTTTGGGAAATGACGTGGGTTCGGGTAATCCTCTCTGATAACAGGATGTTGATGAAACGTTATATACAGTCCTCTTCCACTAGGGGTCAAATGATCAGAGATCAAACTGGCTTCTCATGACAGCGCCACTTCTCAGGAAGTGTCTACATTTGTCCTTATGGTTTATCTTATATGGCTCTCTGTGGCCTCGTCATTTCATTCCCCTCTCCCCAGCTTAATTTTCTTTCCACTATGCTGTTTGGTTTCAGCTAATTCAGTCTGAGCATTTGTAATTGTCTTCTCCCATAAAAGAAAGTCCCAGATACCCATATTGAATGGACAGTCCAACATGACCTCAAGAAAGAAAAGACATACCACCTCCAATGCCTGATTTAGAAAAAGAAGTGTGTGTTTTCTTTGGAACACCCGTTGCATATTTGCTGCTGTGGTTTCTCAATTCCTGTGTGGTCAGGCCCACAGAGATGTGGAAAGTGTTTTGCTTGCTCTAGAAATGCCTCGAATAAACCTTCAGATCTCTTCTTTTTCTAATCACTCTAAATAAGATGCCAAACCATGAAGCAGCTCTGCATGGTCTGCTAAATGGAGCAAGCTATACCAGTTACTGTTGTCATTGTTATTTACTCGCTAAATCGTGTCTGACTCTTTGCCACCCCCAAGGACTGTAGCCCACCAGGCTCCTCTGTCCATGGGATTTCCCAGGCAAGAATACTGGAGTGGGTTGCCATTTCCTTCTCCAAGGGATCTTCCTGACCCAGGGATCAAACTTGCATCTTATGTCTCCTGCACTGTCAGGCAAGTTCTTTACCACTAGCACCACCTGGGAAGCCCCAGTTACATGCGTATATCAGTCCTCAAATCGAACACTGAGGCTACAAGACATAGAACAGTTGGGAGGATGGATTCTGAGAGTTTAGCCTCTGTCAGGGGTTGTAGAGCTCACTGCCTTGGGCTGATCCCACTCCACTGGTCACTCGCTGGGTGACCTCACTTGTCTGCCTTCCCACCTATGTCATGGACGAGGGCACTCCTCATCCGTCCTCACTGGATGGCCAGCTAGGTTCTAGGTCACACATGAGTGTGCCCCGTAAGTGGTAAAGCCCCGTGTACATGAAAGCTACGAGGCAGCGTGGGCATAGCAGAGATGCGAGGTTAGCTGGGAGGTGGGAGACCTGACTAAGATGTCTCCCTCAAAGTTCCCTCTGCACGTTCCCTGGGATCACCCACTGGGAAAACAGAGGTCCAAGAGCCAACCCCACAGCTGGCTATTCACAGCTGGACCATTCAGGCGCATTCGGACAGCATTTTCCCAGAACGCTTTATTACCATGTTTAAACGGAGTAAAATGGCTGTCTCCCTGGGGATGCTGCTCTCTGGGGTGGGATCAGGGGAGCAGAGCCCACCTCCCCTGGGAATTTTGGAGCCCACAGATGCTCCCGGAGTCACCCAGCCCCCAGGCTCTCCTTGGGAGTCTTCCTCCACATGAGATCCAAACCTGAGTGGCCAGCCATGGGCGCTGGCTTCTCCTGGCTTCGATCAGGTAGGTGAGGTCTCTGCAGACACCAGCAGGTGGAGTCCACGACTCAGTCTCCCTCAGGGAGAGGCTCGCTCCAGAGCTCTGCCCCGGAGCTGAGTGCCATCTCCCTGCCAAGTGTTATTCTCTAGCTCCGCATACTCCAGAAAGCAGGGGCAGGGAGCCCTGTCCCACCAGCCCATCAGCGCCGATCCAAGTGTGCAAAGCTATGGTAGCCAGCAGGGCACTCTCTTCACCAGCTCCCAGGGGACAGGGCAGGAGCCGTGAATTCCTTCAGTGTCCTTCTCATGCTGGGGATTCGCTCATGCAGTCATTCAAACTTTGACTGAGACCTCTCCTCTTCCCAGAGCAGCGCTGGGGACTGAGCTACAGATAAGACACTGGCTTTGCCCTCAGGGTATCCGCAGTCTAGTGAGTGGTGAGCACGCAGAGGCAGGTTACTGAATACATACTTGATCGTTGTGTGAATATAAGATCACACCTTGCATACCCCTCCCTCTTAGTATGAGATATTGACCTATTCATTCAAAAAACTTAGAGGTTACAAACTGTAGCTATAGAATAATCCATTCTAATGGACCTAAATGAGGAGTTGATCCTTGACCTTGATCCCTTGAGTCCAAGGTTTCTGATCATCCATGAGACAAATTACTAAAATTTTAAAGCTTGTAGGTAGAAGGGCTGAATAGTGATTGTGACTAAAAAAATCACACTTCGAGTTCTTTTTTCTCATTGGAAAGTATTCCCTCCTCCCCTGTTCTACAGTTGAAGCCAGTGATGGCACAGGAGACCACACTCCTGTGTAACTTTACGGGGCATCTGTATGTTTGATGCCTAAGTATGAAATCCATCACCAGGACACGAACTCCACCTTGGAGGGCTGAGTGCTTGCTCTGCTACCCATAAAGGAGACTGAAAGGCTCCTGGTAAGAGTCTATGTCCCATGGTTCCTACTGTTTCTGTCTCCTTTCGGCTATCCCAGCCACCACTTCTTCCAGGAAGTCTTCCTGGGTCATTGTGCTTATATAACCCATCAGGGCCTCATGGCATCCATGCATCTGGTTTATATGTGCCATGAGCATTCAAAATTATATGAGTGGTAAGAACAGAGATTCCAGGTGTTCTGGAATATCCCATTCTTGGTGTTTTGATATATCCCATTATTTTTTGCCTCTTTATAACTTCATGATATATACAAAGGCTACTATACTCATTATAATATACTCCTCGCACAGAGTCAGACACGACTAAAGCGATTTAGCAGCAGCAGCAGCAGCAGCAGCAAACTACTCTAAGTACTTCATACCTAGTGCAGTGCTTGATGTTTGTGGGTGAAAATAGCAAAGGCTGTCACTGAAGTGAGTATCTCCCAACCTGCTGCCCACACTTAAATGACGAAACCCTCCCCCAACCTGAAGCTGAGACCTTCTGCATCCTTTGTAACGCAAAGTCTTGGACACACAACTAACTCATTCTGTATTTATTGAATAAGTTCATGAGTGTTTTCTATGAAGCTGAAGATGTGGTCCCCATCCCCTTTTATGTGAGGTTTGGAGATGATGCTGCAAAAGCTGGGTTGTCCTCAGCTGTCTGGGGAACTTGGCTGCACTTGACCTTGGGGTCAAGCTCATTTCTTCCCCACCCAGGAATTGCTCTCAGGGGGCTTTCAAGCTATGACAAGGGCAAAGATGGCAGGAAGAGGGGCAGGATTATTCCAGGCTGGTGGCAAATGATGACAAAGGTCTGTATTGCCTGTCTCTGATCTCAGGGTTTGCTTCAGCCACTTTGCAAGGCTGGCTTCTCCAGGAGATTTGGATAAGGGCCCATCTTCCAAGGCAAATAAATGGGATGTGCTTGCAGAGTTCTTTAAAGCATTTTTTTTTTTTTTTTGGTGGTTTTAAGCATACAAGTTCCCACCAGGGTCCATCCCCACGGAGCGGCTCTGAGTTCCAGGCACCCCCTGCATCCCCTTACACACATGTGACTCTAGAGCAGCAGGTTACCTCTTGGAGGGTCACGATTTGTTTGTATTGTCCATTCAGACCTCCTGCAATGCAGCCAGTACAAGGGCTCTCCCCACCACTTGCCCTGTGCTTAGAAACCAGCTTTGAAAAACAGCCTGAGGGAGCAGGTGGAACCTTCTTTTCTGCCACTGCTCTGATACAAAATGTGCCATTTTATACAAAAGGGGGCAATGGTGATAGCCTTTACCGGGAAAACTGCAGGTAACGAAAGTGTCACATTACCAGAATACTGAAACTGATGATTGCTCCTTATAATATGGTCACTAATGTTTCTTTCCCCTCTCTTCCAGCATCTAACATCACAACAACAACAGAGCAGACACTGTTTTATTCTCTGTAAGTGAAAGAACTGGATCGATGATACTTAAATATTTACTCATCTCTAAGGATTTCTAGAATTTTATAACAAAAGACATCACATAATGAGGATATTCTAGAAGTCTAGGGGTAGTATTCTCTCCCCTCCAACTCAGCATTTCATAGAGCTTCCTGGTATTCATTAAACAGAATTATAATCAAGAGAATATTAAGAGTTTCAAGTAACACACTGACTCAAAAAAATGCAAAACCCACTGAAAACTACAGGATATATTTAAAGGAGACCAATGGAAAATGTAGAGACATCAATATCTTTTCTATCAACCAGCAAAAATCAGTTATAAAGTCAAGTGTTTCCACCCACAATAGTAATAATAACAAAAAGAAATAATGAGGGAAATCTTATTTAAAATACACAGGGAATATACGTCTATCTTACTAAATATTTATGTATTTACCAAATGACATAATTGAGTTGTATAAATTGACAGAGAAAATATTTCTGATGGGTAAGATTGAGGAGATTGAAGTATTATCAAAACAGCAGTTCTTCTCCCAAAGAATTGAGATATTCTATTTGATCTCAAAGAAAATTTTAATGGTTTTTCTGAACTTGAAAAAGTTAGCATAAAGTTTATCTGGAACATGGATTGAATAAAAAAGAACACTCAATGAACAGGAATAGAGTAGGTTTTAGCTACAGAAGACTCTTTCTATGATTCAGAGTAGCATCACTGCTGCTGCTAAGTTGCTTCAGTCGTGTCCGACTCTGTGCGACCCCATAGACGGCAGCCCACCAGGCTCCCCCGTCCCTGGGATTCTCCAAGCGAGAATACTGGAGTGGGTTGCCGTTTCCTTCTCCAATGTATGAAAGTGAAAAGTGAAAGTGAAGTCTCTCAGTCGTGTCTGGCGCTTCTCGACCCCATGGACTGTAGCCTACCAAGGTCCTCCGTCCATGGGATTTTCCAGGCAAGAGTACTGGAGGGGGGGTGCCATTTCCTTCTCCGCAGAGTAGCATTATAGTAGTATAAACAGAAAAATAAGCACAAGAGAGCTAAGAATCCATCAATAAATCTTAGCACTCATAAAAATATATATTTTATTTTATACAAGTGGCATCACAAATAAATGGTGATGGGTATTTAGTAAAGTAATAATGCTAGCAAAATTTTTTGACATTTTGGAAAAAATGTTTGGCTTCTTATCTCACATCCCTAATAAATTTCATAGGAATTAAATAATGATACAGGGGAAATAGCCCCATAAAAATAATATGTTAAAACTTTATGCCCTCTCATAATGCGAGTAAAGGTATAAAAGTAATGGAAGAAGTAAAAGAAAAAAAATCTAAATTTTGAACACCTCTGTAGGTTAAAACTCTTTAAAATAAAAAGGCCAAAAATAAGCTGGGAAAGAATTGTTGGCACAAATGTCCAGCTTCCTAAAATGTACTGGCTTAACCTTGGCTCTCCATTCCAAGAGAGAACAGGCTATTTCTGTGTTGGTGTGGGCTGTCTTGTTCTTATTCCTGCTTTGAAAACTCCCATCCATCCATCAGAAACACAGACCACCTCATGTGGAAATTCCACCATTTACTTTCTGAACATCTATGGAAAATATCTAAATATTTCCATGCTTAAGAAACTTCGTGGGAAGTATATTCTTAGAAGTGGTTTACTTCGGATTTCAATTTTAAAGCTGGAAAAGTGACAGCCCCATTAAGAGAAATCTTTTCATAAAATACTCAGAAAGGCAAAAACTGGAATTTGAAGGAGTGAACTTCCCCAAATTTCCAGTGGATACTTGATGGGAGCAAAGAGCTTCACTGGGAAGGGATATGACTCCCCTGATCAGATAAGAAGTCCCTGAATGCATGTTAGTGATAGGAAGATAAGTGAGGGCAGGAGTCTCTAACGTTGTCAGTACCTGGCAGGTATGGCTTACCTAGCAAACAAAATTCATCAATTATTCATCTGTTCAGCTCCAATAAAAAACTAGGATCAATTTTACTTACAGCAAATATTTACTAGATGTGCACAATATATTAACAATATCATAGCCACATGCATATATGCTTGTTAGGAGGAAATAAATCTAGTTAATTTTTAACCTCTGCTTCTGATCAAGATGGAGTAACAGAAACCAGACTTATCCTCCTGCCCGAAACAATCATAAAAACCCAGTGAAACATATCAAACAGCTGTTTTCAAGGCACTGAACATCAGGCAATGAAGAACAGTCCTCCTAAAGGCTGGGGAATGGACAAAGTGAGCTCTCTGATGACCCCAGCTTACTGCCACGAGAGAGTTTCCAGGCCACGGTTCGGGGACTGTGAATCCAGGTGGTACCCAGTGGACCTCCATAGTCAAAAGAGTTCTATTGAATTAACAGAGCTGACAGTGTGGGGGAACAGGGTGCCTAGAATTTGCAGAGTTAAAGGCCAGGGAGGAAAGTCGCAAGGAGAGAGAATTCCTTAGATCTACGGAAGGGCTCCCTCAAGAATTCAGCAGAGTACTGCTAGACACAGGCTCCCCGGATGGCTCCGTGGTATAGAATCCGCCTGCCAAGCAGGAGAGGAGGGTTCGATTCCTGGGTCGGGAGGATCCCCTGGAGAAGGAAATGGCAACCTCCTTTAGTATTCTTGCCTGGGAAATCCCATGGACAGAGGAGCCTAGTGGGCTGCAGTCCGTGGGGTCCCAAAGAGTTGGACATAACGTAGAGACTAAAGAACATCAACTGCTGGGCAGACGTACGTGAGGAACCTGCGAGGCTGAGTAAAGACCTGCCTGAGAGGCTGAGCCACGCACACAGGGCCAGGGGAAGTGCCTATCCACAGCAAGACAGGAAAGCATCGTGATGTGTGGGGTCATTGGGTAGGGCACTCAACGCCATGTTTTGTCCGTAATGTGGAATAATTCACCTGAGACCAAATGCTGCTCTGTTTCAACTAACGTCTTAAAAGCAAGACCCAAAACAATCAAACATTTTCCGAGTAATTTAGCTGCATCCCAAAACAAAGCTCAAGAATATTTAGAAGTAGAAAAATATCCAGCACCAAAGTAAAATTCACCAAGCGTGGAAAGAAACAAGAAAATAATTATGAGGAGAAAAATCAACCAATCAAAACCAACACAGAACTGATTAAATGTTAGAGTTAGCAAACAAGGGCATAAAACAGTTATAACTGGACAACTGTACTCTAGACGTTCAAGAAGTATCATAACTGTATAACTGTGTTCTAGATGCCCAAATCAAACATCTAGAGATGAAAACTACAAATTTCAGATAAAAATTTTTAACTGCAGATAAAAATGTATTTTTTTTGCATTTATATTTTTTATTCTTTTTCAGAGACAGTATAATCTTTATTTAACATCTTGTCATTTAAATTAACATTTTTAACTTTACAGTTTAAAATACATAATTCTGTATGGCTTGCCTTTACTGTATTTCATTCACATTAAACACAACATTTTTACTTTTATATTTTCAGTGTTTACAATGAAACTGAGGTAAAATAGATAATAAAAATGTATTTTAACTACAGATAGTTTCTATAAAGAAAGCTGAGCACCAAAGAATTGGTGCTTTTGAACTGTGATGTTGGAGACGACTCTTGAGAGTCCCTGGGACTGTAAGGAGATCCAACCAGTCTATCCTAAAAGAAAACAGTTCTGAATATTCATCGGAAGGACTGGTGCTGAAGCTGAAACTCCAACACTTTGGCCACCTAATGTGAAGAACTGATTCATTTGAAAAGACCCTGATGCTGGGAAAGATAGAAGGCAGGAGGAGAAGGGGAAGATAGAGGATGAGATGGTTGGATGGCATCACTGACTCGATGGACATGAGTTTGAGTAAACTCTGGGAGTTGGTGATGGACAGGGAGGCCTGGCGTGCTGCAGTCCATGGGGTCACAAAGAGTAGGATATGACTGAGTGACTGGACTGAACTGAACTACAGATAAAAATATACTGCATGTGATTAACAACAAATCAGACATTGCAGAATAAAAGATAGTGACTTTGAAAATAGAGCAATAATAACTATCCACAATAACATATCAAAAAAAAGAACTTAAAAAGATGACAAAATCATCAGCAAACTTTTGGACAACTTCAAATGACCTAATATATTTGCATTTAGAGTCCCTGAAGAAAAACATAGAGGGATACATCAGAAAAACTACTTAAAGAAATAATGGGGGCTGCCAATGCAGGGGACAATGCAAGGGACACAGGCTCAATCCCTGGTCTGGAAAGATCCCACATGCTGCAGAGCAGCTGAGCCCTTGTGTCGCAACTACTGACCCCATGCGCCAGGAATACTGGAGCCCACGCGCCCTAGAGCCTGTGGTCTTCAACAAGAAAAGCCACCACAGTGAGAAGCCCACACACCACTACTAGAGAATATTCCCTGCTCATCGCAACTAGAGAAAAGCTTGTGCAGCAACAAAGACCCAGCAGAACCAAAAACAAATTTTAAAAAATTTTATAAAAAAGAAAAAACAGTGAAAAATTTCCAAATATGGTGAAGAATACAAACTCATGGGGGCGGCAGAGGATGAAACGATTAGGTAGCATCACTGACTCAATGGACATAAGTTTGAGCAAACTCCAGGAGATGGTGAAGGACAGGGAAGCCTGGCGTGCTGCCGTCCATGGGGTTGCAAAGAGACAGACATGACTTAGCAACTGAACAACAACAACAACATAAACCCATATATCCAAAATGTTTATCTAACCCTGAGCTCAAAAAGATCACACTAAATTCAGTTCAGTTCAGTCACACTTCGTCATTAAATTTCACAAGTCACTGACTAAGAAAAAAATCAGAAAAGCAGCTGAGGAAAAAAAGACATAATATATAGAGAGGAACAAAGATAAGGATGATAACAGATTTTGTTTTGGAAACTGCAAGCATCATATTGTACATACTTATGCTATATGGAAGTCATATAATACCACTTGAAGTATGTATACTATACACTCTAAAGCAATCACTAAATAGCAAAACAAAAGGTTTAGGTAATAAGTCAATAAAAGGGACTAGATGGAATAATAACAAGCAATTAATGGAAAAGAAGGGTGAACAGATGAAAAAGGGAACAAAAAGCAAATGGGATAAATAGCAAGATGCTAGATAAATATAGTCATATAAATTATCACATTAAATATAAATTATCTAAAAAGTGAAAGCGGTAGTTGCTTAGTCCTGTCCAACACTTTGCGACCCCATGGGCTGTAGCCCACCAGGCTCCTCTGTCCATGAAATGCTCAGCTAAAAGAGTTAAAAGTTTCAGCTTGTTAGAGGGCATAAATAAAGCAAAATCGAATTAAATCCTGCTTTTTAGAAACACATTTTTATATAAACAATCAAATAAGTTAAAAGGAAAAAGATGGGTGATTTGCTAATCCTAGTTAAAAAAAAAAGCTGAAGTGGATATTAATATCAAAGTTAGTTATAGAACATATATATACTACCAGAGGTGAAATGGTTATTTCAGTAAGATAAAGAGCTAACTTATCAAGAGGACAATCTTGAAAGTTTATATATCCAGCAACAGAACTTCCCCCCTCCAAAAAAAAGAAGAAAAAATGATATATGTGGAACAAGAAATTAAAAAAACCTGCAGTTAATGAGATTTAAATACTACTTTCTTAATAACTGATCAAACAAGTAGCAACTAAATTATATCATTTACGAACTATTTACATCCTTTCATTATGAACAGCAGTAGCAACCAACTGACTTAGTTGACATTTATTGAACAATCTACCCACTCTACCTAAAAATAGCAGACTACACATTTCTGTCAAGTATAGACAAAGCATTTATCAAGAGAGTTACATTCTGTACCATAAAATATATCTTGGTAAAGCTAAAAGCAAGTCACACAAAGTACGTTCTCGGACCACAAGGAAATTAAATTAGAAATCAATAACAGAAAGAGCACTGGAAAATCCCCAAAATGTTTAGAAACTAAATAACACATTTCTAAATAATCCATGAATCAATGAAAAAGAAACCAAAAGGAAGATTAGGAATTATTTTGAACTGAAAGAAAATGAAAGCCCAATAGTCCAAATTTGTGTGACGACGCTAAAGCTGCACTTCTGGGAAAATTCACAGCAGTAAAATGTCCGTATTTAAAAGGAGATAAGGTCTCAAATCAATAATCTCAGATCTGGGGACTTCCTGGTGGTTCAGTGGCTAAGAATCTGCCTTCCAATGCAGGAGATGTGGGTTCCGTCCCTGGTCTAGGAACTAAGATCCCACATGCTATGCAGAGTGGCCAAAAGAATAAAACAAATAAAATGAATAGGAGGAAGAAGGCTTGCAAAAAAGAGCTGTTGTTCAATGGCTAAGTCATGGGCAGAGTATTCCCTCCGCACCCCCCCTCCCCAATAAAGGATTACATTGTACCCTTTGGTTGGTTTTTCAGCCAAGGCAAGGTCCTGCAAGAGGCGTCAGAGAGCAGGAGGTAGGTGAAACTGTGTGTGAGTGTGGGGTGCAGGGACAGGGGCGACCCCGAGGATCTTATCCCAGAGCAAGAAAGAGCACCGTGCTGATTTACACTGATGTATTGCCGAAACCAGCACAGTCTTCTAGACCAATTATCCTCCGGTTGTGTCTGCTCAGTAGCTCAGCCATGTCTGACTCTGCAGCCCCGTGAACTGTAGCCCACCAGGCTCTTCTGTCCATGGGATTTTCCAAGTAAAAATACTGGAGCAGGTTGCCATTTCCTCCTCCAGGGAATCATCCTGACCCCGGAATTGAACCCGTGTCTCTTGTATCTCCTGCATTGGCGGGAAGAGTCTTTACCTTTAGCCCCACCTGGGTAGGCCCTATCTTTCGATTAAAAATAAACAGAGGCTTAACAAATAGTTGAAAAAAGTGAAAGAGAGCCATGGAGGAGGAATGGGCCCCCTTCGTTTGCCAGATTAGAAACAGGAGATCGTAAAGGGCCTGGGGAGTAGGGAGACCGGGTGGAGGTGCCTTGCCACAACCCCCCGAGACAGCACGGTGGCTTAGGCCAGGACTGTGGCAGGGAAGGTGCTGAGAAGGGTCCACCTCTGCGTGTTTTGCAAGCAAGAGCTGACGGGTTACCTGTGTGTGCAAGAGAAATGGGGTCAGGACTGACATTAAGTTTTGGGCCTGAACAACAGGAAAAATGGACTTGCTGCTAACCCACAGTTCAGGGGTCTCAACTTGCACGTGCTTAGTCGCTTAGCTGTGTCCCATTCTTTGCGACCCATGCACTGTAGCCCGTCAGGCTCCTCTGTCCCTGGGATTTTCCAGGTAAGAATACTGCAGTGGGTTGCTATGCGCTTCTCCAGGGGATCTTCCCAACCCAGGGATCAAACCCGGGTCTCCTGAATTGCAGGCGGGTTCTTTACCATCTGAGCCATCAGGGAAGCCCCTTAACTTGCAAGTTTGCTTCAAAATTCCTTTCAAAAAGTTGAAACTCTGAACCTGTTTTAAAAAGGCAGTTAATGGAAATATTTTGAGTTTAAAAATAAAATGACTGCATTTGCTACTTGTTTAGTTGTCTCCTTAAAAAATTTATCGGACAAAGAAATCTGTGAACAATAGCAGGGTGCCCTCTGTTCCTGGGCATCCTCCAACATCTGCTCCAGTCTTCCCCAAACCCCCTTCCTGGAGCCTCCAGCAGGGCCTCTGCCTCAGCCCTCCAGGGCACGCGTTGACCAACATCCAAAGGCCTGTGAAGGTTTACACACTCAACGAGGAGCAGCAGTGAGACAGCAAGGGCACCGGGCGTGTCAGCCAGCTACGTTGAGTCAGGGCCTCACAAAACGTGGTCCATGGAGAGAGGAATGGCAAATTCTTTCCTTGAGAAATCCATGTACGAAAAGGCAGAAGGATATGACACTGAGATGAACCCCCCACGTCAGCAGGTGTCCAATGTGCTACTGGGGAAAAGTGGAGAAATAGCTCCAGAAAGAACGAAGAGGCTGAGCCAAAGCAGAAATGGTGCCCAGTTGTGGATGTGTCTGGTGGTGAAAATAAAGTCTGATGCTATAAAGGACACCATTGCATAGGAAGCTGGAGTGTTAGGTCCATGAAGTACGGTAAATTGGATGTGATCAAACAGGAGATGGCAAGAGTAAACATTGACGTTTTAGAAATCAGCAAGCTAAAATGGACCAGAACCAACAAATTTAATTCAGATGACCATTATATCTACTACTGTGGCCAAGAATCCTTAGAAGGAATGGAGTAGCCCTCATAGTCAACAAAAAAGTCCGAATGCAGTACTTGGGTGCAGTCTCAAAAATGACAGAATGATCTCTGTTCATTTCCAAGGCAAACCATTTAACATCACCATAACCTAAATCTATGCCCCAACCACTAACGCCAAAGAAGCTGAAGTTGAACGATTCTATGAAGACCTATAAGACCTCCTAGAATTACCACCAAAAAAGATGTCCTTTTCAACACAGGGGACTGGAATGCAAAAGTAGGAAGTTAAGAGATACCTGAAGTAACAAAGCAAGTTTGGCCTTAGAATACAGAATGAAGCAGGGCAAAGGCTAGGAAAGTTTTGCCAAGAGAACACACTGGCCATAGCAAACACCCTCTTCCAACAGGACAAGAGATGACTCTACACATAGATATCACCAGATGGTCAATACCAAAATCAGATTGTTTATATTCTTGCAGACAAATATAAAGAAGCTTTGTACAGTCAGCAAAACAAGACCAGGAGCTGACTCTGACTCAGATCATCAGCTTCTAATTGCAAAATTCAGGCTCAGATTGAAGAAAGTAGGGAAAACCACTAGGCCATCCAGGTAGGACCTCAATCAAATCCCTTATGATTATACAGTGGAGGTGACGAATGAATTCAAGGGACTAGATTTGGTAGACAGAGTGCCTGAAGAACTATGGATGGAGGTTCGTGACATTGTACAGGACGTGGTGATTAAAACCATCCCCAAGAAAAGGAAATGCAAGAAGGCAAAGTGGTTGTCTGAGGAGGCCTTACAAATAATTGAAAAAAAAGGGAAAGGCAAAGGAGAAAGATATACTCAACTGAATGCTGAGTTCCAGAGAATAGCAAGCAAAGATAAGAAAGCCTTCTTAAGTAAACAATGCAAAGAAATAGAGGAAAACAATAGAACAGGAAAGACTAGAGATCTCTTCAAGAAAATCAGAGATACCAAGGGAACATTTCATGCAAAGATGGGCTCAATAAAGGAAAGAAATGGCAAGGACCTAGCAGAAGCAGAAGAGACTAAGAAGTGCAATAATACACTGAATTGTACAAAGAAAAGGTCTTAAACCCAGATAACCACAATGGTGTGATCACTCACCTAGAGCCAGACATCCTGGAATATGAAGTCAAGTGGGTCTTAGGAAGCATCACTACAAACAAAGCTAGTGGAGGTGATGGAATTTCAGCTAAGCTATTTCTAATCCTAAAAGATGACACTGTAAAAGTGCTGCACTCAATATACCAGCAAATTTGGAAAACTCAGCAGTTGCCACAGAACTAGAAAAGGTCAATTTTCATTCCAATTCCAAAGAATGTTCAAACTACCACACAATTGCACTCATTTCACATGCTAGCAAAGTAATGCTCAAAGTCCTTCAAACTAGGCTTCAACAATATGTGAACCTAGAACTTCCAGATGTACAAGTTGGATTTAGAAAAAGCAGAGGAACCAGAGATCAAATTGCCAACATCCACTGGATCATAGAAAAAGCAAGGTAATTTCAAGAAAAAAAATCTACTTCTGCTTCATTGACTACACTAAAGCTTTTGACTGTGTGGATCACAACAAACTTGAAAATTCTTAAAGAGATGGGAATACCAGACCACCTGACCTGCCTCCTGAGAAACCTGTATACAGGTCAAGAAGCAACAGTTAGAACTGGACATGGGACAATGGACTGGTTCAAAATTAGGAAAGGAGTACGTCAAGGCAGTACATTGTCACCCTGTTTATTTAATTCACATGCAGAGTACATCATGTGAAATGCCAGGCTGGGTGAAGCACAAGCTAGAATCAAGATTGTCTGGAGAAATATCAACAATCTCAGATATGCAGATGATACCACACTAATGGCAGAAGATGAAGGGTAGCTAAACAACCCCTTGATGAGGGTGAAAGAGGAGAATGAAAAAGCTGGCTTTAAGCTCAACATTGAAAACCTAAGATCATGGCATCCAGTCCCATCACTTCGTGGCAAAGAGATGGGGGAAAAGTGGAAATGGTGACAGATTTCATTTTCTTGGGCTCCAGAATCACTTCAGATGTTGAATGCCCCCATGAAATTAAAAGATGCGAGGGAGGAGCCAAGATGGCAGAGGAATAGGACAGGGAGACCACTTTCTCCCCTACAAATTCATCAAAAGAACAATTCAACGCAGAGCAAACTTCACAAAACAACTTCTGATCACTAGCTGAGGACATCAGGCGCCCAGAAAAGCATCAGGTGCCCTTTCAAAGCCCATTGTCTTCGAAAGGAGGTAGGACAAAATATAAAAGATAAAAAGAGAGACAAAAGAGCTAGGGACGGAGACCCTTCCCGGGAAGGGAGTCTTAATAGAGAAAGTTTCCAAACACCAGGAAACCCTCGCACTGGCGGGTCTGGGGGAAGATTTCGAATCTCAGAGGCCAACCTAACTGGGAGGAAAAATAAATAAATAAAATCCACAGATTACGTGCCTAAAAGCAACTCCCAGCAGAAAAGTACCCCAGACGCCCGCATCCGCCACCAGCAAGTGGAGGCTGAACGGAGAGGAGCGGGCGGCATTGCTTAGGGCAGGGACCGGGCCTGAGTGTCCTGAGGGCAAGCGGAGGGAGCTTAAACTGTGGGACAGCAAAGAAGAAAGAGAATATTAACCGGCCCGAACACACTGCCGGCGTTCACAGAACAAGGGGTCTGAGCAAGTCCAGAGGAGCTAGCGGGCTGCGGACGGGCCCAGCCCCGCCGGAGGCAGGAGGCAGGGGGGAGGGAAAGGGGCAAACTCGGCCCCAGAGGCGGCATCCCCTACCACACTGCAAACAGGCCTCCGTTTCCAACCAAAGACTTCCTGAGATTCTGGATGGTCGACATCCACCAGGAGGGTCGCGGCGAGACACAGGGCGCAGGCACCCGACCAGCGCGGGCAGAAACTGAGGCTGGGGCCGCGGAGGGGAGAAGGCGCACTAACCCGGGGAGAGCGCGCCCGTCAAGCCCCTGGCTGCCTGAGCTGCTGGGCCGGGGAAGGCACAAAACGCAGGCGCAGCCGGGTCCGCGCTTTTGTGGAGCACCCGAGGGCTGGAACCGCGCGCAGCGCAGGGCCCGCTCCATATAGAGCAGCCGGGAGCCTGAGCAGCGTAGACGGGGAACACAGCGCCCCCCGCCCTCCCCGCAGCGCGACCGAACTAGCGAACCTGAACAAGAGACCACCTCCGCCCACCTCTGTCAGGGCGGAAATGAGGCCCTGAAGAGACCGGCAGACAGAAGCCAAATAAACAAAGGGAACCGCTTCAGAAGGGACCGGTGCAACAGATTAAAATCCCTGTAGGTAACACCGACTACACCTGAATGGGCCTGTAGATATCTAGAAGTGTAAGCTGGAACGAGGAGCTATCTGAAACTGAACCGAACCCACACTGACCGCAACAGCTCCAGAGAAATTCCTAGATATATTTTTACCTTTTTTTAAATTAAATTAAAAAAATTTTTTTCTTTGCTTTTCTTTTTTATTTTTTCTCTTTTTATTTTCTTTTAAAATTCCCTATTACTCCCCCATTACTTCTTAACTTTCATTTTCACATATTTTTATGATTTTTTTTTAATTAGGAAAAAAATTTTTCTTTTTTTTCTTTTCTTTTTCTTTTTCTTATTTTCTTTTAAAGTCCTCTATTACTCCTCTACTACTCCTTAATTTTCATTTTCATTTCACTATAACCTTGCAAAAAAAAAAAAACAAACAAAAACAGAAGCCCTATTTTTAAACCGAACTTCATATATATTTCTAAAATTTTTTGTTTTTGTTTTTAATATTATATTTTTAAGAGTCTAACCTCTACTCTAGATTTTTAATCTTTGTTTTTCAGTATGTGATATAAATTTTGGACATTTAAGAATCCAATATTCAGTTCTCATTTTTATTCAGGAGTGTGTTGATTACTCTCTCCCACTTTTGACTCTCCGTTTTCTACCTCAGACACCTCTATTTCCTCCCTTCCCCTTCTCTTCCCAATCCAATTCTGTGAATCTTTGTGGGTGGGTGTCTGGGCTATGGAGAACACTTTGGGAACAGACAACTGCGTAGATCTGTCTCTCTCCTCTTGAGTCCCCCTTTTTCTCCTCCTGCTCATCTCTATCTCCCTCCTCCCTCTCCTCTTCTTCATGTAACTCTGTTAACCTCTCTGGGTGTTCCTCATGGGGGAGAATCTTTTCACCATTAACCTAGAAGTTTTATTATCAGTGTTGTATAGTTGGAGAAGTCTTGAGACTACTGGAAGAATAAAACTGAATTCCAGAGGCAGGAGACTTAAGCCCAAAACCTGAGAACACCAGAAAACTCCTGACTACATGGAACATTAAGTAATAGGAGACCATTCAAAAGCCTCCATACCTACACTGAAACCAACCACCACCCAAGAGCCAATAAGTTCCAGAGCAAGACATACCACGCAAATTCTCCAGCAACGCAGGAACATAGCCCTGAGCATCAACTTACAGGCTGCCCAAAGTCACACATAACACATAGACCCATCTCAAAACTCATTACTGGGCACTCCATTGTACTCCAGAGAGAAGAAATCCAGTTCCATGCACCAGAACACCGACACAAGCTTCCCTATCCAGGAAACCTTGACAAGCCAATCGTCCAACCCCACCCACTGGGTGAAACCTCCACAATAAAAAAGAACCACAGACCTCCAGAATACAGAAAGCCCACCCCAGACACAGCAATCTAAACAAGATGAAAAGGCAGAGAAATACCCAGCAGGTAAAGGAGCATGAAAAATGCCCACCAAGTCAAACAAAAGAGGAGGAGATAGGGAATCTACCTGAAAAAGAATTTAGAATAATGATAATAAAAATGATCCAAAATCTTGAAAACAAAATGGAGTTACAGATAAATAGCCTGGAGACAAAGATTGAGAAGATGCAAGAAATGTTTAATAAAGACCTAGAAGAAATAAAAAAGAGTCAATTAAAAATGAATAATGCAATAAATGAGATCAAAAACACTTTGGAGGGAACCAAGAGTAGAATAACGGAGACAGAAGATAGGATAAGTGAGGTAGAAGATAAAATGGTGGAAATAAATGAAGCAGAGAGGAAAAAAGAAAAAAGAATCAAAAGAAATGAGGACAACCTCAGGGACCTCTGGGACAATGTGAAATGCCCCAACATTCGAATCATAGGAGTCCCAGAAGAAGAAGACAAAAAGAAAGGCCATGAGAAAATACTCGAGGAGATAATAGCTGAAAACTTCCCTAAAATGGGGAAGGAAATAGCCACCCAAGTCCAAGAAACCCAGAGAGTCCCAAACAGGATAAACCCAAGGCGAAACACCCCAAGACACATATTAATCAAATTAACAAAGATCAAACACAAAGAACAAATATTAAAAGCAGCAAGGGAGAAACAACAAATAACACACAAAGGGATTCCCATAAGGATAACAGCTGATCTATCAATAGAAACCCTCCAGGCCAGAAGGGAATGGCAGGACATACTTAAAGTAATGAAAGAGAATAACCTACAACCTAGATTACTGTACCCAGCAAGGATCTCATTCAGATATGAAGGAGAATTCAAAAGCTTCACAGACAAGCAAAAGCTGAGAGAATTCAGCACCACCAAACCAGCTCTTCAACAAATGCTAAAGGATCTTCTCTAGACAGGAAACACAGAAAGGTTGTATAAACGTGAACCCAAAACAACAAAGTAAATGGCAACGGGACTATACCTATCAATAATTACCTTAAATGTAAATGGGTTGAATGCCCCAACCAAAAGACAAAGACTGGCTGAATGGATTCAAAAACAAGACCCCTACATATGCTGCCTACAGGAGACCCATCTCAAAACAAGAGACACATACAGACTAAAAGTGAAGGGCTGGAAAAAAATATTTCACACAAATGGAGACCAAAAGAAAGCAGGAGTCGCAATACTCATATCAGATAAAATAGGCTTTCAAATAAAGGCTGTGAAAAGAGTCAAAGAAGGACACTACATAATGATCAAAGGATCAATCCAAGAAGAAGATAAAACAATTATAAATATATATGCACCCAACATAGGAGCACCACAATATGTAAGGCAAACGCTAACGAGTATGAAAGAGGAAATTAATAGTAACACAATAAGAGTGGGAGACTTTAATACCCCACTCACAACTATGGATAGATCAACTAAACAGAAAATTAACAAGGAAACACAAACTTTAAATGACACAATGGACCAGCTAGACCTAATTGATATCTATAGGACATTTCACCCCAAAACAATCAACTTCACCTTTTTCTCAGGTGCACACAGAACCTTCTCCAGAATAGATCACATCCTGGGCCATAAATCTAGTCTTGGTAAATTCAAAAAAATTGAAATCATTCCAGTCATCTTTTCGGACCACAGTGCAGTAAGATTAGATCTCAATTACAGGAAAAAAATTATTAAAAATTCAAACATATGGAGGCCAAATAACACGCTTCTGAATAACCAACAAATCATAGAAGAAATCAAAATAAGCATAGAAATGAATGAAAATGAAAACACAACAACCCAAAACCTATGGGACACTGTAAAAGCAGTGCTAAGGGGAAGGTTCATAGCATTACAGGCTTACCTCAAGAAACAAGAAAAAAGCCAAATAAATAACCTAACTCTACACCCAAAGCAACTAGAGAAGGAAGAAATGAAGAACCCCAGGGTTAGTAGAAGGAAAGAAATCTTAAAAATTAGGGCAGAAATAAATGCAAAAGAAACTAAAGAGATCATAGCAAAAATCAACAAAGCTAAAGGCTGGTTTTTTGAAAAAATAAACAAAATTGACAAACCATTAGCAAGACTCACTAAGAAACAAAGGGAGAAGAACCAAGTTAACTAAATTAGAAATGAAAATGGAGAGATCACAACAGACAACACTGAAATACAAAGGATCATAAGAGACTACTACCAGCAACTCTATGCCAATAAAATGGACAACTTGGAAGAAATGGACAAATTCTTAGAAAGGTATAACTTTCCAAAACTGAACCAAGAAGAAATAGAAGATCTTAACAGACCCATTGCAAGCAAGGAAATCGAAACTATAATCAGAAATCTTCCAGCAAACAAAAGCCCAGGACCAGATGGCTTCACAGCTGAATTCTACCAAAAATTTAGATAAGAGCTAACACCTATCTTACTCAAACTCTTCCAGAAAATTGCAGAAGAAGGTAAACTTCCAAACTCATTCTATGAGGCCACCATCACCCTAACTCCAAAACCAGACAAAGACGCCACAAAAAAAGAAAACTACAGGCCAATACCACTGATAAACATAGATGCAAAAATCCTTAACAAAATTCTAGCAAACAGAATCCAACAACATAGTAAAAAAATCATACACCATGACCAAGTGGGCTTTATCCCAGGAATGCAAGGATTCTTTAATATCCGCAAGTCAATCAATGTAATACGCCACATTAACAAATTGAAAGATAAAAACCATATGATTATCTCAATAGATGCAGAGAAAGCCTTTGACAAAATTCAACACTCATTTATGATTAAAACTCTCCAGAAAGCAAGAATAGAAGGAACATACCTCAACATAATAAAAGCTATATATGACAAACCCACAGCAAGCATTACCCTCAATGGTGAAAAATTGAAAGCATTTCCCCTGAAATCAGGAACAAGACAAGGGTGCCCACTCTCACCATTACTATTCAACATAGTTTTGGAAGTTTGGCCACAGCAATCAGAGCAGAAAAAGAAGTAAAAGGAATCCAGATAGGAAAAGAAGAAGTGAAACTCTCGCTGTTTGCAGATGACATGATCCTCTACATAGAAAACCCTAAAGACTCTACCAGAAAATTACTAGAGCTAATCAATGAATATAGTAAAGTTGTAGGATATAAAATAAACACACAGAAATCCCTTGCATTCCTATACACTAACAATGAGAAAACAGAAAGAGAAATTAAGGAAACAATACCATTCACCACTGCAACAAAAAGAATAAAATACTTAGGAGTATATCTACCTAAAGAAACAAAAGACCTATACATAGAAAACTATAAAACACTGATGAAAGAAATCAAAGAGGACACAAACAGATGGAGAAACATACCGAGCTCATGGATTGGAAGAATCAATACTGTCAAAAATTGTTATACTACCCAAAGCAATCTATAGATTCAATGCAATCCCTATCAAGCTACCAATGGTATTTTTCACAGAACTAGAACAAATAATTTCACAATTTGTATGGAAATACAAAAAACCTCAAATATCCAAAGTAATCTTGAGAAAGAAGAATGAAACTGGAGGAATCAACCTGCCTGACTTCAGACTATACTACAAAGCCACAGTCACCAAGACAGCATGGTACTGGCACAAAGACAGAAATATAGATCAATGGAACAGAATAGAAAGCCCAGAGATAAATCCACGAACCTATGGACACCTTATCTTCGACAAAGGAGGCAAGGATATACGATGGAAAAAAGACAACCTCTTTAACAAGTGGTGCTGGGAAAACTGGTCAACCACTTGTAAAAGAATGAAACTAGAACACTTTCTAACACCATACACAAAAATAAACTCAAAATGGATTAAAGATCTAAATGTAAGACCGGAAACTACAAAGCTCCTAGAGGAGAACATAGGCAAAACACTCTCTGACATAAATCACAGCAGGATCCTCTATGACCCACCTCCCAAAATATTGGAAATAAAAGCAAAAGTAAACAAATGGGACCTAATGAAACTTAAAAGCTTTTGCACAACAAAGGAAACTATAAGCAAGGTGAAAAGACAGCCCTCAGATTGGGAGAAAATAATAGCAAATGATGCAACAGACAAAGGATTAATCTCAAAAATATACAAGCAACTCCTGAAGCTCAATTCCAGAAAAATAAATGACCCAATCAAAAAATGGGCCAAAGAACTAAACAGACATTTCTCCAAAGAAGACATACAGATGGCTAACAAACACATGAAAAGATGCTCAGCATCACTCATTATCAGAGAAATGCAAATCAAAACCACAATGAGGTACCATTACACGCCAGTCAGGATGGCTGCTATCCAAAAGTCTACAAGCAATAAATGCTGGAGAGGGTGTGGAGAAAAGGGAACCCTCTTACACTGTTGGTGGGAATGCAAACTAGTACAGCCGCTATGGAGAACTGTGTGGAGATTTCTTAAAAAACTGGAAATAGAACTGCCATATGACCCAGCAATCCCACTTCTGGGCATACACACCGAAGAAACCAGATCTGAAAGAGATACGTGCACCCAAATATTCATCACAGCACTGTTTATAATAGTCAGGACATGGAAGCAACCTAGATGCCCATCAGCAGATGAATGGATAAGGAAGCTGTGGTACATATACACCATGGAATATTACTCAGCCATTAAAAAGAATTCATTTGAATCAGTTCTAATGAGATGGATGAAACTGGAGCCCATTATACAGAGTGAAGTAAGCCAGAAAGATAAAGAACATTACAGCATACTAACACATATATATGGAATTTAGAAAGATGGTAATGATAACCCTATATGCAAAACAGAAAAAGAGACACAGATGTACAGAACAGACTTTTGGACTCTGTGGGAGAAGGTGAGGGTGGGATGTTTTGAGAGAACAGCATCGAAACATGTATATTATCTATAGTTAAACAGATCACCAGCCCAGGTTGGATGCATGAGACAAGTGCTCGGGCCTGGTGCACTGGGAAGACTCAGAGGGATTGGGTAGAGAGGGAGGTGGGAGGGGGGATCGGGATGGGGAATACATATAACTCCATGGCTGATTCATGTCAATGTATGACAAAACCCACTACAATACTGTAAAGTAATTAGCCTCCAACTAATAAAAATAAATGAAAAAAAAAAAGAAATTAAAAGATGCTTGCTCCTTGGAAGAAAAGCCATGACCAACCCAGACAGCATATTAAAAAGCAGAGACATCACTTTGCCAACAAAGATCTGTATCGTCAAAACTATAGGTTTTCCAGTAGTCATATATGGATGTGAGCATTGAACCATAAAGAAGGCTGAGCACTGAAGAATTGATGCTTTCAAACTGTGGAGAAGACTCTTGAGAGAGTCCCTTGAACAGCAAAGAGATTAAACCAGTCAATCCTAAGGGAAATCAACCCTGAATATTCATTGGAAAGATAGATCCTGAAGCTCCAATACTTTGGCCACCTGATGCAACTCACTGGAAAAGACCCTGATGCTGGGAAAGATGGAGGGCAAGAGGAGAAGGGAGTGACAGAAGATGAGATGGTTGGATGGCATCACTGACTCAATGGACATGAGATAGAGCAAACTCAGGGAGATAGTGAAGGACCGGGAAGTCTTTCGTGCTGCAGTCCGTGGGGTCACAAAGAGTCAGATACAACTTAGTGACTAAGTAACAACAAAGAAATCTAAGGGGAAAAAATTGCTAGAGAAAAAATGTGAAAACAAGCACCTCTTTTCTGATTAATAACAGGGAGAGTCTGGCCTTAGCTGCAGCTAAAATGGATCCCGTTCAGGCAAAAACATTGCTTTCTGGGGAATATACTTGGAGAAGATCTGCATTTGTATAATTTCATATTCATTCATTCACGGCTTCTGCTGCCCATGTAAAACTGATAAGTAGAGCTATAGGGAAAAGTAAGCTGGACCATCTCTGGGTCCTGACGAGAGCAGCTAAGAGAGGCAGCGTCGGGGTGAGTGAGCAGCTTTCTAGGGAGAAGCTGTCTAAGCGGCAGAGAGCTTGGTCAGGGGCTACAGAGCTGCTGATCGCCAGATAGGCAGAGCTGGAGGGGGCTCTCTGTAAGGTGTGGAAGGAAAAGAGATGCAGGAGCAAACTCCGTGCCCATCAAGAATGAGTAAGAGATGATGAGCTTTGCTGTCTGCCTGCTCCTCCCCCAGCTCCCGAGCTACTTGTTGCTATTGTTTAATCCCTAAGTCCTGTCCGACTCTTTGCGACCCCAGGGACTGTAGCCCTCCAGGCTCCTCTGTCCATAGGATTTCCCAGGCAAGATTACTGGAGTGGGTTGCCATTTCCTTCTCTAGGGGATCTTCCTGATCCTGGTATGAACCCAGGTCTCTTGCATTGGCAGGCGGTTTCTTTACCACTGAGCCATCAAGGAAGCCCAGGAGCTACTTACCCAAACTTATCACACTGTCAGAGGTGAATGGACTCCAGATCTTTAGATCCGCCTTGGTCAGTGCTCTTTTGGCTATGTTGTACTGCCACATCCAATGCTGAGCTGTGTTTGAAAAGGCACCAGGAAAGAGTCCTTGCCCACCTGGACTTAATCACAGCATGACTTGAGTTCACAATGCAGAAGATGTATTAATGGTAATTCAGGGGAAAGCGATCTGTGGTCTCCAGGGCCTCCAGACGTCCTGACCCTGCAGCACTGACCTGATTTTTTTTCCCACCCCCAGTTTCCAGTTTGACTGGATATTTCTAGGTTCTGCACAAAGCCAGGTTAAAATTCGTCATCTGGTACCATGACGTCATCCGGTCCCAATACGGAAACATAGCTGCCCGCCCTGACTGGCAGGGTGGTAGCGTAAGTAGGTAGGGGTGCTGAGCGCTTGGGTGGCGTCAGCAGCATTCCTGAGCTATCTCTCAGAGCTGCGGGCATTTCAACAACGAGCACGCAGCAGCACCTGCTGTGGCTGCTGGCACCGGCTGTCGGCGAGGATTTGCCCCATCAGATGGCCAGCAGTGAATTTCGTCACCGGCACACTGACATAAATTGGAGTTGGGCTTGCGTGTCACTGGCCGTTTGCTGGCTCAGGTGGTCTTTTCCAACCGCAGGCTGCTAGACTTCAAAGACAACAGCTTTGCAGTGTCAGAATCTAAGTCAGGCCTTTGTTACTAGATGCCCAGTGACCCCGAGCAACCTGTGAGTAAGGGAACGTCTCAATAACCAGGAAGCGCTGGGTCACGGTGGTACAGCCCCCAGGGGAGGGCACTCTGCCGCCTGGTTTCTCTCACGCCCCACCATCTCTCTTACTTAAATGTCAGCATGGTGAATAAAAGGCCAACAACAGGACCGCAGAGGTTCAAAGTGTGAATTATCGGGGTTTTTCTCCAGGTGTCAGAATATACTGGCCAGAAGGAAAGATCCCAGATAAAACCGGATGTTTTCATGGAGTGAGCTTTAACTTTGCACATATCACACCCAGTTATCAGACGAACAAAAGCTGTGGACAGATTTATTTACCATTTGGCAAGCATTCCGTCACTCAATAACCGGCACCGTGGAGAACAACCAAGGGCACAATCCTCTGGGCCTGGTTCGAGGCATTTATTTTTTTCACAAGTGAAGGAGATGAAGAGAGAAACTGATATTTTCTCAAAAAAAAAAAAAAAAGAAAGAAAGAAAATGTGAGCTTGGAAGGAACTTTTTGGTTACTTAGAGTGAACTCAATGAGCATCATCGAAATTTCACAAAAGTCCTGGTTCTCAAGTATTATGTTGGAGACAACTCAAACAGTACAAGCTTGCCAAGCCCGAGTTTGACAAAGGAAGCTACATTATGTTGAGGGTCTGAGTCCCGGCCTCTGCTGCAAATCAGACTGAACAGCTAACTAATACTAGCCTGGAGGCCGCATTGCAGTTTCTGGGAAAAGCACCTGAGAAGTGGTGGCAGGAGACCAGGGATGCTCTTGCAGGAATGTTAATTTCTCTAATTACCTGTGTTGGGTGACATGGTTCACTCGCTGGGCCTCCACTTCACATCTCTGAGAGAAAGGATGTGGACCACGGGTTCCCATCCGGGTCATTTAACAACATCCGGGTCATGTGGTCAGGACTTGGCGCGGGGGTTGTGTTAGCGGCGTCTAGTGAGGAGAGTCCAGGGATGCTTCTAAGTAAGAAACCTGGTTTCAGCTAGATCAGACTAGATTTCCAACAGGGTAATATACAGGTCAGGGCTTGCTGGTGGTTCAGTGGTAAAGAATCCGCCATCCGCCGTCTGCCATTACCGGAGACTCGGATTCGATCCCTGGGTCGAGAAATCCCCTGGAGGAGGGCATGGCAACCCACTCCTGTCTTCTTGCCTGGAGAATCCCGTGGACAAAGGAGCCTGGCGGGCTACAGTCCATGGGATCACAAAGACTCGTCAGACACGACTTAGTGTCCAAACAATATACAGCTCAAGCATCCTATGGGTCTATAGATAGTTCACTTTTTTTTTTCCATTTCAGATCCTTTATTTTCAAATTGTCCCAAATTATTTATCTTCAATATAAGTAATAATTTTCATAAATTACAAACAATATGTGGATTAATAGCACTTTTTAATATTTAAAAAAAAAACGATAGAATAAAGCCGCCTAAATCATCGGAAACAGCCTCCTCACAAATATTTATGATGGCAGTTGGCAGTGATTGCAAGTCTTCTGGGGTATAATCCACATCCCAGCAGTAAAATTAATCTTTTGAGAAACTGCCTTAGTAGCTGTTTGGATGATGTTTGCTGAATAAATGATTCATCAAATAATGTCTTTCGTGTTGAAAGAAGAATGAAGCTTGTGAAAGTCCTAGACTGTGGGAACTAGCGAGGCACGGACTTCCATGTGTGATTGTGATTGTTGGGTCCATGTGCAGCTTTTTAAAATAAAATAAAGCCAAAAATCTTTTTCCCAGAAAGTGCTCTTTCACATCCATCTTTTCCAATAGAGTCTTTGTTTAGAAGAACATGCATTTTCTTCACTGACTCTCACCCTCCCCTTAAAGCCAGAGTCAGATGCCCCCCACTTGGTGCTTCTATAGAATCCTATGCAGCATTTAACTTCTTGTATTTTAATATAAATGTTTCGTTTGTCTGTCTGGCCCTCTGGATTCTAAGTTCCCTGAACTAAAGGTCTGTGTCTTGTTCATTTCTCATCCTCAGCACTTAGCCGTGTAGGTATACAGTAGGCACATCATAAATATTAGTTGATGCTGGTCAGTATGGCAGACTTACAGGTCTCGTCTGCCATGCTCTTCACATGGGAAAATGCTGGAGAGAACCGTTGTTGGATGGAGAACCAAACTCCAGAGCAACAGAAGGATCTCCCTAGAGGCTAGAGTCATAGAAGGAACTCGAAACCAGAGAAGTGATTCTTGAATTTCGACATGAGTTGCAAAGGGAGGGCCATAAACCTCTTGGCACTTCAGTCTAACACTAAAGAAGTACAGAAGTCATGGATTCAAGCCCTGTAGGTGATGAGCAGCTGAAACTGAGTTCCCCAAATCAAGCTAAGGGTTAGAAAACTGACTTCCAGAAACATATACACAAAAAAGAAATCCAAAGGATATTTTTACTTACTTACTTTTAACCTTTTTTTAAAATTATAGTTGCTTTACAATGTTGTGTTAATTTCAGGTTTATAGCAAAGTCAATTAGTTATGCATATATATATGCATATATACATATACATATATCCATTTAAAAGATATTTTCAAATGAGTAGGTTTTAAAAGTTTGAAGTATGGCAAGGAAGTATTTGAATGAGTGGTGTAAGAATACAAAATGACATTGAGGAAAAAATAAACAAACAAGGAGATTGAAAAAACACCAAATGGAAATTTAGCTGTTAAAGTAAAACGATACAGACAAATTGCTGTCACTTGCTAGATGCCATTGATTATAAGATACACCCTGATACCAGAGGTTAAAATAAAGGAAAAATAAGTATATTAGAACTTATGAAAAACTTATTTGTTTGAATGAGTGAAGTAGGAAGGAGTCATCTCCCATGACTTCAGAGTTTCTAACTTGATTAAAAGAATGATGGTATCTATTATAAATACAGAATACAAGAGAAAGAATAAGACTGATAGAGGAAATTATTCCTCCTCACATTTGTGTAACTTGTGTGGCACAAGCAAGAAGAATCTTGCAAGGAGGGAGAAGAAACCAGCTATCTAGTCTAAGACCTAGAGTCTATTCCTGAAGTCGTCCACATTTTAACACTCTTTTACTAGGCCACTTTTTCTCTGAGGGTGAACACATCTCCAGCTTTCTCAGTTACTGCATGATCCTTGAATTAATCCTTGAATTGCTTGTATTTCTTACTACTGTGCACATACTAGATGCTTCAGAACAGTTTGATTTTAGGAGAATCTTCACTTGATCCCATCACTGAGATGGACATTTTCATTTCCTCAACTTTTTTTCTGTGTTGTTGGATTGTCTCATTTGGAGATATTTAACACATTATCTGGGCTTCCCTGGTGACTCAGATGGTAAAGAATCCACCTCCAATGTAGGCAATCTGAGTTCGATCCCTGGGTTGAGAAGATCCCCTGGAGGAGGGCATAGCAACCCACTCCAGTGTTCTTGCCTGGAGAATCCCTATGGACAGAGAAGCCTGGCGGGCTACAGTCCATGGGCTCACAAAGAGTCAGACATGACTGAGTGACTCAGCACAGCACAGAACATAGACAAATCAAACTGCAGGGTGAGTGACAAGTGAAGGTGAAAGTGAAGTTGCTCAGTTGTGTCTGACTCTTTGCGACCCCATGGACTGTAGCCTGCCAGGCTTCTCTGTCCATGGGATTTTCCAGGCAAGAGTACTGGAGTGGATTGCCATTTCCTTCTCCAGGGGATCTTCCCCACCCAGGGATCAAACCAGGGTCTCTCGCATTGTAGGCAGACGCTTTTACCGTCTGAGCCACCAGGGAAGTCAGCAGAGGAACAATGCATATGGGAATATAACATAAGCCCCGACACAGAGAAAGAGAGAGATGGAAAATAGAAGTTGAAAGAAACGGAGGAAGGAATGAAAAACCCCAACTTCTTTATGAGAATTCCACTTGAGAGAGTCAAGAGAATGGACTAGAAATATAGTTGAAGGGAAAATAGACAATTTTGTAGAAAAATTCCTATCAGACATCTCCCCTCACATTGGCAGAACTGTTACACTCTGAACTGCCAGGTAAGCCTGATTACTGATGTCACTGTTACTACTATCTCAGAGACCCAGTCTGGGAGATTCCAGAAGAGAGTTTCCCACAAGCAAATTCTCTCTACTCTTGAGACCACACCCCCAAACGTGATATCATGTCTTATCATCCCATCACATTGCTATGTCTCCAATCATATCTGGTTTGGTTTCTTTTCAGAGAGTAGTTAAAGTTTCTTCTGACAAATCACTAGCTTATGAGAGACGGAATTTAGAAACAGTAATGACCAGGTTGGGTATAAAGATAGAACTTCTGCAGCCATCAGTCCAGAAAGCCAAACAATAGACTTCAGCAATCACTTTGCCAACAAAGTCCATATATTCAAAGCTATGGTTTTTCCAGTAGTCATGTATGGATGTGAGAGTTGGACCATAAAGGAGGCTGAGGGCCAAAGAATTCACATTTTCGAATTGTGAAGCTGAGGAAGACTCTTAAGAGTCCCTTGGACAGCAAGGAGATCAAACAAGTCAATCCTAAAGGAAATCAACCCTGAATATTCATTAGAAGGATTGACGCTGAAGCTGGAGCTCCAATAATTTGGCCACCTGATGTGAAGAGTTGACTCACTTGAAAAGACCCTGATGCTGGCAAAGATTGAAGGCAGAAAGAGAAGGGTGTAACAGAGGATGAGATGGTTGGATGGCATCATCAACTCAATGGACATGAGTTTGAGCAAACTCCAGGAGATGGTGAAGGATAGGGAAGTCTGGCGTGCTGCAGTCCACGGGGACGCAAAGAGTTGGACACGAATGAGCGACTAAAAAACAACAATTGAACCAAAATGGCCAGGACTTGATTAATAAGTGACAGCATCTCTAGTTTTTGCCCTGGCTTCCAATTTAGGATTCACCATAGAAAACAAGAGGCTTCCCTTGTGGCTCAACTGATAAAGAATCCACCTGCAATGTGGGAAACCTGGGTTTGATCCCTGGGTTGGGAAGATCCCCTGGAGAAGGGAAAGGCTACCCACTCCAGTATTCTAGCCTGGAGAACTGCATGGACCATAGTCCATGGGGTTGCAAAGAGTCAGACATGACTGAGTGACTTTCACTTCTAGAGAAAACAAAATATGCACCCGTAACCAGTCACAGGGATGCTCTGCTTCTGGTCAGCTGCCTCCAGCTTCCCCACACCCCCAGCTTCCATCAGGACACACCTGGAGCCATGCCTTTCTCCACTAAGAAGCCCCCCAGCACTCCTCTGCCTACCCTGGAGTCTCTGCCAGAATGCAAGTGATGGTGTCTGAGTCTGTTGCTACCGAAGCTCTGAATAGAGAGCCTTTGCTTGTCCTCACCTGGGCTTCTCAGAGGGTGCACTGGTAAAGAATCTGCCTGCCGATGCAGGAGATGTGGGTTTGATCCCTGGGTTGGCAAGATTCCCTGAAAGAGGAAATGGCAACTCTCTCCAGCATTCTTGCCTGGGAAATCCCGTGGACCGAGAAGCCTGGCAGGCTACAGTCCATGGGGTTGCAAAGATTTGAACAGGACTGAGTGACTGAGCAAACACACACACTTGTCCTCAATTGCATCATTTTTGTTCATTTCCACACTTGCTTATTTTAGCTTTTACACAAATGAATTTTTTCCCTCTAAAACTGAATTATTTCACCCTCTAAAATTAATATGAAGAAAATATGTAAATTTTTAAATTTAATTCATGGTTATAGACAATATTCTTCACACTGCATTCTTTTCTTGCTTACATGAATTTGGCTTGTAGGTCCACCAACTTACTCTTAGTCCTGTGAACCATGACCTGCCTGTTAGGAATTTAGTGTCTGTTGAAGATTGATGCCCAGATCCCAAAAAAATCATTACAAAGTAATTGATTTTTTAAGATACATGCATTTCAATCCACTTCGGTTATTATCCTTTTTGGTGCCCAAATTGTCCTGTTTTAGGCCAATATGGGAGCGGCTTCGGGGGCCTCTTTGCCCTTTCAGCATAACCAGCACTCTGTATTTTCTGACCTGGCAGGATGTCCCAGCGCCTCATCTGAATTTACTCCCCCTGATCTGGAATCAGTGGTTTTTCTCCCAAGGAGACGGCCCTCCCTTTTATCTGCTGCACCCCGGTCCTGAGCCGATGTCCCAGAAAAGTTAAGATGTCCCGGCCCTTTCTCTTTAACCAGAACTCTTTGAACCTCAGGCATGACACTTTCAGCAGCTTTGCTGTGAACTACAAGCTCTGTTTCTGACACCGTTTTGTTTTAATTGGCTTGGGATTAATTGATATTAGCATGATTTATTCCCTCTGAGCCTGGCACACACATCTGTGTAGAAATCCCTGCCTAAGAATCAGATGAAGAGGATTAAAAGGCAGCCTTGCCCTCAGTGATCTGGATAAACAGTCTGAAGAAATAATAACTTGGTGGGGTGAGGAAGAAATTGATCACTAACCCAACCCTTAAGAAAAAAAAACAAACAAAAACTGAGAATGGAAATGAAAATCTTAAAGATTCCTCTCTTCTCTTTCTCCAGGGGCACCCAGGTGACAATTAAGGGTATCCCTTCCAGTCAGACCAGATTCACACTCTCTTTGAAGAGAGCAGTCCATTGTTAGCTGACTCACTCCGGGAGTTTAATTAAGTGCCCTCGAAAGTTCGATCGTATCTGGACATTAGCAAGGCGTGTGTTTTGGCAAACAATACCGCGTGAAGGCCAAGCTGCCTGATCACTCCGTGATCAGGCCTGTCTGAGCCTCAGGTTCAGTCTGACACAGAAGCCAAAGGCCAAAACTGATCTCTCTGCACTATTTACTTAATAAATAATACAGCTTTGAACACAAGTGGTGTCCATGCCAAAGACTGTCTATGAGATTAACTGTCAGTGTGTTTTAAAAATTACTTTTCCTTACAGCTCTTTAAAGGAAGCCCAAGAAGTCAGGCAGGTGTCTTGTAGTTTAACACTCAAGGTCCAGGCTTTGTGTATGCCCCAGAGCTGCACCCACCCCCAACCTGATCCTTGGTGTGGAAGCTGAATTGAGAGGGAAGAGAAGGTGCCGTAGGCAGGAGGGACCCCCGAAACCTCAGTCACCTCCTTGTTCCTGCCCCTCCTAAGAAGGCACCCTGATCTGATGGCCAGTCTGAGCCCACCTTCCTGGATTGAAGGGAATAAGCACAGGGCATCATTTTGTGGGGGAAAAAGACACAATAAAGATAAACAAAACCAGAGATTTCCTCAATGCAGGAAGCCCAAAGAGAGCACCCGTCAGCCCTCCCTTGGCAGGAGGGTTGACAGAGGAGTTGCCCGCCTGCGGGGGTCAGGCCACCCCCTCTTGAGCAGGCAGCACCCAGCTCTCCAGCACCCAGGGACCCCACCCAGACTGGTGTGCCAGGCCCCGGACTCTGCAAGTTAAGGGAAGAGAGAAACCAGAGCTGACGTTAGGGCCGTTCCTGGCAGTGAGGAGACTAGACCCCCTGCTACCAGGGATCGGGGATGTTTACTCCGGAGAAGAGAATATTCTGAGGTCAAAGAGAGCCCTCTTCCAAACAGGAAGTTCTGCGTAAGAAAGCTTTAACCTAACCTATCTGACCCCAAAGGAAAGAACAGTGTCCAAGCATGTGGAAGGTTCTGGAAGATAGTTCCTGATGCTGGATGAGGGAGATCTTTCCAGCAGTTGCTAACGCCCAACCGCGTGGTAGGCTCACCTGTACCTGAGGGGAACCAGGCAGGCAAACATTTCTGAGGAAGGACAAACATTTCTGAGGAACTGACATGTCAGACGGCGCTGTTCCGGTGTCCTCAGATCCTTCTTTTCAGAGGGTCTGAAAGGGAAAGTGTTAGTCACTCAGTCGTGTCCGACTCTTTGTGACCCCATAGACTGTAGCCTGCCAGGCTCCTCTGTCTATGGGATTCTCCAGGCAAGAATATGGGGAGTGGGTATCCATTCCCTTCTCCAGGGGATCTTCCAGATCCAGGGATCGAACCCGGGTCTCCTGAATTGCAGATGGACTCTGTATCGGCTGAGCCACCGGGGAAGCCCTCTGGGTCAGGGTTGGCCTCCTACTGCTGTGGCCCAGTTCTCAGGTGGGCAGCTGGGCAGTGAAGAGGTGCAGGGCGCGTGCAGGACGGGTGGGGACAGCGGGGGAGGGGAAGGGAGGGGTGAAGCATGTCTTGTGGGTGAGGCTGATGGCAGAGGCCACAGCGCCAGGGGGTCCCGAGGGGTCCTGCTCATGAGCTCTCTGACTCAGGCATAGTCACCAGCCTACAAGTTGGGAACCAGCCCAGAGACACGGGTGCTCGAGGGCAAGGATGGGCCTGGTCTGGAAGCGTGGACTCCCCTTCCGGGTCCTGCCTGGTCTGGTGCCATCATTACACCTGTGACCCGCCTGGAGAACACACAGCCCTCATCACCCCGAGACGACCTGCTTCCAATATTCCTGGTCTTGGGTGGGCTCCAACATACCTAGGGGGCACCCTAGGTGCCCTAGAGGCCACACCTAGAGGCCACATCGCGCTTTTTGTCTCTATCAGGGGTCTACTGCCTACACGCTGGCTTGTCCCTGGGTAGGACTCACACTTCCAAGTGCCCACCGATGCTCTGGTGGGGAGGGCTCAGAAGTCAGCCTGGGCGCACCTGGCCTTCCTGGGCGCTATCAGAACACAGCATCTGGGGACAGTGTTTATTTACATTATGAAGGAACCTGATAAAAGATCGAGAAATACTTCCGACTCAACACAATCATCCGATTATACGGATTAAGTGATCGTTCAGCGTGGGATCGTATTAGCCTTGTGCCCCACTCCTGGGTGTGTAGACACCCCCACAAAGGAATCGATGGGTGCCCAAGAGACTCAGGCGTTAAGTGGGGGTTTCCCCATCGCCCTGTTCCCTCCCTCATGTGTGTCTCCTGCCCAGGGCCCGTGTGGCTTTGCTGTAGGGTCTGTCACCCAGAGGACGGGTTTTACGGTGGCCGTGCCGTGGGCTTTGCCCCTGTTCCAGTCCTTCAGTGGAAAAGTGTCAAATGACCGAGCTGTAAGTGACCTGAGGCCTTGCCTTCTCCTTATCTGGTCACTTACTGTAAGTAATTCACAGCGAGTTTCAACATCTTTTCTCCGTGGCAAACGGCGTTCTTCTGGCCTTTCACCTGGTGTCCTGTGGCTCATGGCGTGAAGATCTGGTTTCTTGAAGTGGACTGTGTCAAACAGTCAAATCCCGGGTGCAGGGGTTTCTAAGAGGCAGTCAGGACCACCTCTGGGTCTCTGGGAGTGGAGTCGAGTTTTAGGACCTTGGTCACTTTTGAATTCACCCATTCTCATGTCACTGGGCTTCCCTGCTGGCTCAGCTGATAAAGAATCCACCTGCAATTCGGGAGACCTGGGTTCGATCCCTGGGCTGGAAAGATCCCCTGGAGAAGGGAAAGGCTACCCAGTCCAGTATTCTGGCCTGGAGAATTCCATGGACTGTATAGTCCATGGGGTCACAAAGGGTCGAATACGACTGAGTGACTTTCACTTCACTTCACTTCACTTTATGTCACTTCCAACCAATGACAAAAGGCAAAGGAGATGTGGGGACATCCTTGCCTTGGGTCTGACTCTTCCTTAATTGACTGGTTGACACTTAGGAAGTCTATAAACTGCTCTGACCCTCGTGTATTCTTCTGTAAATCAGGCACACTCATATCCACCCTGTGGAAATGATCTCTTTATTACAGGAAAGACTCGGCTCCCCAGAGGCTGCCTGGAGCACAGAACATGCTCAGCACACCCGAGTGTCCTTCTTTCCTCCCTTCCTCCCCATCTCTGCCATCTGCCGGTCCTCCTCTGGTTTCCGCCATTGGCAGCTGGGGTGAGAGATGAGGCTGGATGTGGAGGAGTAAGACCAAAGCCCCAGCTGGCCCTGCTGGACTCCTGGGAGGAACCACAGGCCTCTCCAGTCTCCCTGAGTCACTCTCGGCAAAGCACAAACCTCGATTGTAGGCTGGAGGGGTCCCCTCGGGGAAGTGGAGGGGACTTCTGGTAGTTCTGGAGGCGAGAACCAGGCCAGTAGGTAGAGAACATGTGGACAGGCATAGTGAAGATGGATCTGCCCGTCAATAGCGAGTGTCGGGCAGTGAAGGTGGCAGCCTCCAAGGTCCCCTGGCTGTGCATTGAGGATCCTGTCGAGAGACCCACAAGTTTAACAGTGGTGAGACGAGGTGACCGCTGGACCCTGCTAGTTGTTCTCAGCCGGGGAACCACATCCAGGGTGCTCAGTACCTTTGTTCAGAGGACAAGGTCACACGGCAGAACTGCAGACAGCAACTCTTAAAGCAGTGCTTCATTTTGCGGAGTTCTGGGATTATTTAAGAGACAATGTGATTTGGGGCTAGCGGAAGACTGATCAAATATATGTAACACTGAAAAGAGAAAGGAGATGTCCATTGCGGTCATGATAAAGCTCCAAGTTACTCCCAGGAATCTAGAGAGCAGGCCTATGTTGGGGCTTTGCATGGTACTGGGTTGGGACCACTGGTATTTCTGGCTTGTTGCTTCTCCAGCACTTGGTCTGGGCCCATGTCACTCTCTGGGCCCAGACGTGCCCACCGGGTCTGCCTTCTCTCCAGTGTACATCGTCTCCTGGTGACTGTTTCATATAAATTGTCCAGGGGTTTTTGTTGTGCTCAGTGGGAAGGAAAAGGCCTTCCACTGCAATTTCATGGAAATGGAAGTTCAAGCCATGTTTTTCTTGCTCAATATCACCTTATCTTTTTGCTGGTTGGCATTCTTTTTCTGCCCTTTATGTTATTTGTGGTTTTTTCATCTTTATTTGAAAAATCTCTCCGCCTCTGGAGCTCTCCTGAGCAAAGAACTGGATCCCGTCTCCAGATTCAGGCAACTGGCTGCAGCCTCGTCTCCCTGGAAATCCTTCCTGTCATCTATTATCCAAGATGGATGCAGGACGAGCCATGCATCTCGCAGGGCTGGTGTTTTCAGGTCATGACAGTTTATTCTCTCGGAAGCTGAGACCCCTGCTCACCACTGTCCGCTCTTGGCCTTGGCCAGTTTGGGTACAGCCAGCAATTCAACTCAAGTCTCATTTCTTCTGTTCTCTTTTCTCCTTTGAATGGGCTTCCCTGGTGGCTCAGTGGTGAAGAATCCACCTGCCAATGCCGGAGACGCGGGTTCCATCCCTGGGTCAGGAAAATCCCCTGGAGGGGGAAATGGCAACTCACTCCAGTACCCTTGCCTGGAAAAGTCTATGGACAGAGGAGGCCGGCAGGCTACAGTCCACGGGGTCGCAAAAGAGCCAGACAAGATTGAGCGACCGAGCACATCAAATAGTCAATGGGTAGAAATGCATGGATGAGCTTCGTGCTAAAACTTTGTGCCAGAAATACTCCACCGGTCCTTGGTTCTATAGAGTCTGAATCCGCTCACTCAAACAGGGGTCAGTGGTGGCAGGAGCCCCACCCCTAGCCTGTCACCATCAAGCAGAGCCCCTCCAGGCGCCCAACAGGACCCAGAGGAGGTAGACAGGGATCCCACAGGCACCCGGGTTCTTGCTTCGTTTAAAAAAAAAAAAAAGATGCTTGCAGCTGCTTTGGGGAGAAGGATGTCTATGAGTCACTACTTTTAGACACATGCTGTTCTAGCCACAGGAAGACAGACCCTAATAGAAAAAGAAGGAGAAAGCAAACTAGATTAGATTTCTGATGTTCTAATAGGCAGATATATCAAGAAACGAGCTTCCAAAAGAGGCAGCTGCCCACCTCCGTGAGGATCCTTCCACCCTCACTTCCCTTGCCCTTGGATGCAGCCAATGCCATCCTAAAGAGTACCCCCCCACACACACACACACCAATCACAGGCAGAAATAACAAATAAGACAAAAAGACAGCAGAACAAGACCACCCCTGCCTGCGGCTCCACTTGACCTACATGTGGAGAGGACATATTATTCTTTCCTCAGGATCAGGTCAAGCAGTTGCAGGGTTCAAAGGCAAGAATGCCAAATTGTTCTTCTTGAAAGAGCAGAACGGGGAAATCCGGGAAAATAACACAGGCAGCCCCAGCAGGTGCCAAGTCAAAGGCTGCGGTTGGGAGCGGGAGTCCAGCGATCGAGTTCGCGAACCCCCCAAATCCAGACAAGAACTCTGGCTGGAGACTATGATTCACACCGCACACAGAGCAGCCAGCGAGCACGGCCAAAATCCAGTTCGTTTCCCTGCAACACCTTGGCGAAAAGGTCGGCTGTGTGGGTGAGATATGAATCTATTAATTTCCTGGACGCTCGGTTTACTAAGAGAAAGATTAACAGGGCTGTGATACGTGAAAGCTCTCGGATTTCTCCCCGCGGGGGACATAGGAAGGCTCGTTTGTGGGGCCGGGTGAGGGAGCGACCCACACGCACGGGAGGGATGCGATGCTAAACACAGCATCTCGCCCTGGGACTCTTCAGGGGAGCAGCAGGGCTCAGCGGCCAGGGAAGCGCCTGGCTGGGAGTTGGTCCCACCAGCAGAGGTCTGGACCAGAGGCTGGTCCCCTTTCTAAAGTACACTCACCCTTTGACTTTTGGTCGGGGTTTTGCTGAGCTGGCTGCAGCCTCGTTCCACAACGACAGAGCAGCGCAGGAAAAGAACATCGGGATCTCTCTGCGGGAATCATGCCGACGGTGGACGACATCCTAGAGCACATCGGGGAATTCAACTTTTTCCAGAAACAAACGTTTTTCCTCCTCTGTCTGATCTCGGTCGCCTTCACCCCCATCTACGTGGGCATCGTCTTCCTGGGCTTCACCCCGGACCACCGCTGCCGGAGCCCCGGGGTGGCGGAGCTGAGCCGGCGATGTGGCTGGAGCCTGGCGGAGGAGCTCAACTACTCGGTGCCGGGCCCGGGGCCCGAGGGTCAGTGCCTCCGCTACGCGGTGGACTGGAACCAGAGCGCCCTCGGCTGCCTGGACCCGCTGGCCGGCCTGGCCGCCAACGGCAGCCCCCTGCCCCTGGGCCCCTGCGACCAGGGCTGGGTGTACGACACGCCCGGCTCCTCCATCGTGACCGAGGTAGGTGACCGTGGGACTTAGAAGAGATGGAGAAAACAAACAGTGCCGCTTTCTTTAAGGAAGAAACCGGGAACGCCCAGACGTGGAGGCAAGGATCTCATAAAATCCTCCTTTCCAACCAAAACATACAGCCTCTTACTTGTCTAGAGTGTGAGTTAGTTTAAACTTCATATTATGACCATAATGATTCTAGTGTATGCGAGTCTCAGTACAAGAAATAAGCAAAACCATATCAGAATTCCTGGAAATAATGCCAGGAAAGGGGAAATTTCCAAGCCTCAGGCTGAATTTCTGGAACCTGTACCCTCCATCTGCTGTCATACAAACAGACAGACATCTGACAGCTCACAGAACTCACCTGATTGGTGCCTTACTGTGATACAATGCACTTTTCTCTCCATGGTTGACTTTCTTCTCTTTAGTTTGCCCAAAGTATATATGTCAAACCATTTGGGGTTGGAGCTTTTGCTATGGTACCATTAGTTCATTAAAAACCACACTGGACATTCCTACACTTGTTCTTACCTGGTGGCTCAAAGGGTAAAGAATCTTCCTGCAGTGCTGGAGACCCGGGTTCCATCCCTGGTTTGGGAAGATCCCCTGGAGAAGGAAATGGCAACCCACTCCAGTATTCTTACCTAGAGAATTCCGTGGACAGAGGAGACTGGTAGGCTACAAAAAGTCTCATAAAGTTGGACATAACTGAGCAACACCCACTAACACACACACTGTTGACATAAATCTGACTGTGAGGCCTCTTTTTCATAAAAAGGAAAAAAAAATGGAGGCTTGCTGTTTAAAAAAATTTTTATTGGAGTAGAGCCAATTTGCAATATTGTGTTAGTTTCAAGTATTCAGCAAAGTAAATCACTTATTTATATACATACGTTCACTCTTTAGATTCTTTTCCCACACAGACTATTACACAATATTGAATAGAGTTCCCTGTGCTCTATAGGAGGTCCCTATTAGTTATCTATTTTATATACAAAAGTGAGACTTGATTTTATTGGAGGCAAAGCAAAACAGGAGGACAAGATTATTCTCCAAAGAAAGCCAGGTGCTTGGCTTAACTTAAAAAGGACCACTTAGACGATGTGAAGATACTCTGTCTGAACAGACATTGAGGTAGAAGAGACTTTTCTAAGGATCTAAAGTGGTCTGACAGTTACATGAAATGTGAAGGATTGAAGATTTAACACCATACAATTTTAAGAGGCCTTACAACTTGGCTCACCTCACTCATTCATACAGAGATGAGGAAACTGAGGCCCAGGGCAGAGGAAAATTTAACTCCAGACACAGAGCAAGAAGGCCTTCCCAGGTGGCTCAGTGGTAAAGACTCTGCCTCCCAATGCAGGAGACACAGGGGATATGGGTTCAATCCCTGGGTCAGGAAGATCCACTGGAGGAGGGCATGGCAACCCACTCCAGTATTCTTGCCTGGGAAATCCCACGGACAGAAGAGCCTGGCAGGCTACAGTCCATGGGGTCGCAAAGAGCTGGACACGACTGAGCCTCTGAGCTCACCACGCACGCACAGAGAAAGTTCGTTTTAAGCCCTAGAAACCGGATCTCCCAAACTGCAGGCCAGCACCTGCGACTCCTACAACACTGCCTCTTGTTCCAAATGAGAGCAAAGGCCACAGCCATGAGCAAGATGCTAATCCCCCTAATTTAAAGAGACACCCAACCGCCCAACTTCCTTGAGGCAGCACTTACTTGTATTGTGTCCACACACCTATTTGCCTCTGTGCATTAAAATTAGAAAGAGGAATGGTTCGTGCATAAGTAATGACCTAATTTCAGCTGATTTAGCCAAAATAGAGTTTAGCCTGATGACATACCACCAGGTAGGATGCTAAACAGGCTGCGGGTCAGATCTTCAGATTGTGTAAAGAAAACACAAGCAAGAAAAGAATTGGGTTATTGTCACTCAGCCACCCCGTGCAATTCAAGGAGCGCCTCCCGCGTTCCCTGGGCTTCGTTCTGTCTAACAGGACTTTTGTTTTCTTTCCCTCCCAACTCGGGACCCCTGTGGCCCCTCGCAGTTTAACCTAGTGTGTGCCGACTCCTGGATGCTGGACCTGTTTCAGTCGGCGGTGAATGTAGGATTTTTTATCGGTTCTATGAGTATCGGCTACATAGCAGACAGGTAGGTGTGCCATAGAAGTGGTGGAATGGAAACCGTCGGAGGAGAGCACCCACCCCTGCTTGAATGCCCTCCTGCCCCACAGCACACCGGCCAAACTTCCCTGGGTGGTCACGACAGTCTTAGATGTCTTCTGCCGCTCCGATAGCATGACCGCTGTCTGTATTTTCTCATTCTCGGGGCTCATTGAGGGATGTTTCAGCATGGGGTGGCAGTGTTTCCTTGTGGGCTGTCCAGAAGCTGAGGGTGAGGCGGGAGAGATGACAGGTGAAAGATGACTGGATCCCTTTCGTAATCCTGATTCTTCCTCTGGCTTCCTGCCATCCCCTGGTCATCCACCTTCGGGGCCTCTTCCCCCTTCCTTCTCAAGGCCCAGAGCCAGGTAGAATCTTGCTATTGCTCTTACCTGAGTGCAAGGGGGTGCAGGATTCCTGAATCGGGGCCCCCAGAGCCAGATGTAATTGTTGAGTTGGCCAAAAAGTTCCTTCGTGCTTTCCCTTATGATCTTACAGAAAACTTTGAATGAATCTTTTGGTTTACCCAATGTATGTGTGGAAGGTGCGATATAACGGTGAAAGAGAAGCAGGGCCTTCACACTGACAGAGGTAAATATTCGATTCCATAATGTCACATCCCGAGAGATAAATGAAGGGAGACTTCTCCAGGTGGGTCGCGTGGCCGATGGTCCTCTCACCTGGGTCTGAATCTTCAGGAGCTTGTTTTCAGTGGCTTGTACCAATCCGGCTCTTCCTAGGTCTCTTATTTATCCAGCGTTTTGTAATCCCACATTCACTGTGCTGAAAGTTCCTCATAATGTGCATCTTTACTCATTGATCTAGTTGATCAGTGATCAATTAGCATTATTAGGAGTCCCCCCAAAGGGAAAGGGAAAGAAGAGCTTCCCTGGTGGCTCAGGTGATAGAGAATCTACCTGCAATGTAGGAGACCCAGGGTCGATCCCTGGGTCAGGAAGATCCCCTGGAGAAGGGCATGGCAACCCACTCCAGTATTCTTGCCTGGAGAATCCCATGGACAGAGGAGCCTGGTGGGCTACAGTCTGTGGGGTTGCAAAGAGTCGGACATTCCTGAGCAACCAACAAAGGGAAAGGAACAGAAAAACTGGCTCTATACTTGATAAGCACCTTAGCTAATTTGGCCATCAGAGCTATAATATCAACTGTTTACTGGGTGTGTTTTGTATGCTAGGCAGTGGGTGCAACATTTTAAGCAGTATCATCCTCTTAAAATGGAGAAGGAAGTGGCACCCCACTCCAGTGTTCTTGCCTGGAGAATCCCAGGGACGGGGGAGCCTGGTGGGCTGCCCTCTATGGGGTCTCACCGAGTCAGACACAGCTGAAGTGACTCAGCAGCAGCAGCATCCTCTTAAATTGTTAGTCACCTAGTGAGATTGTGCTGCATAACTGAGCAATAAATACGTAGTCTCATAATTTATTATGAACTACACATGTTTAATTCTCAAATAAATGGTAAATATGCTTGCTGCCTTCTCCAGCTCTATCTTTGGTACAGATCAACCCAAACCTGTGAGCTTAATATAAAACGTAGGTAGAACATTTTGTCTGATGATGCTGCGTTGTCTGTCTGGTTTAAAACCGGCAAATGCATTGAAGATGAATAAGACTGGCTGTATCAGTCACACCTCAGGGTCCTCTGAACTTTCACGGCCAGGACTCCCTGTGGCAGCAAGAGGGAGGGGAGTGACAGAGGGGGCAGTAGGTCTGAGGCAGCCCCGGGCCTCATGCCTCTTCTGTGACTGCCTGTGCAGCCTCTTTGAGAGGCTCTTCTTGGGACTCTGTGTGGCGAAGAGGCTGGTGAGATGCAAGGGGAGGGCATTTGCTTTCACTAGTGTTGCCACTGAACTGAGGGTGGTGGTTTGGAGATGACCCTTTAAGAAGGAAGAAGCACCCAGAGTCCAGAGTCCACCCTGCTACAGCGTGTGGCTGTCTGGGGCCCTGGCCCCTGGCTCCCTGTCCACCCCCGGCTTTACTGGAAAGAGTGGACTCTAACACTCAACTTGCCAGCACGGAAGTGAGCAAATAGGTGACTGAGCTTCACAGATGGTTAAATAAATGAGTTAATTATTCCCATTTCACTCAGAGAGTAGGAGACGGCTTATAATTCTCTCCTGACAGTGCATTCCTGATTTATAATCCCCGGGCAATTATCCACCTTCTTAGATGACCTCATCATTTTGTTCCCTTTGTTGAAATCTCCTATGTGAAGCTAATTAGTCATCATTCTTCCCCCATGAGCTGTGCGCATCCCTCTGTTTCTTTTTCTTAAGCTGTCTGAAGTCTGGTTGGTTATTACCCCTTTCTCTTCTGCTGTGTGTGCAGGTAAGTGTATGGAGTGAGATGACCGCCAGAGGGGTCCAAGGAGGATGCTTTATCTTTTGCACACTCAACACCTGTTTCTGAACAACTGTCAGGTTTTATACAATCGTGCAAGAATCTCATGGGAACCCATTTGATGCTACAGATTAAACAAAGTAGATTGTTATAAGGAATTTTAAAAAGATGACCTAACAGCTGAAGGGGTGAAGAATCTTTTAAGAGCTGAAGTGTCTTTTAGAAGAAAGCCAGGAACACCAAGTCAGACTTTCTGAGGGTCAGCTTTGCAAACAAGTGGGAGAGAGGGAGGATATATGCAAGAGAATTTGGAAATAAGCCTTTTGTAAGATGTCTCATTTGTTTCATCACTCAAACCTCCTAAGGAATGACTGTGAGAATCCCTGACACAAAAAAGTAATCATCAGCAATTCCAGGTTTTTTACTCCAATGATCAGTAACTTAGTGTCAGGCTTGTAAATGTTTTATTGTATTTCTTTATTTTTGACCATGGGTCTTAGTCCCCTGACCAGGGATCAAACCCATGCTTCTTGCTTTGGAAGGCAGAGTCTTAACCATTAGATTATCAGAGAAGTCCCATCAGGCTTGTGAATGTTTAACAATTGACTCTCTGAAGGAGAAAGCCCCAATTTGTAGGGTTTTCTGGCCTCCATGCTGTCAAAGTTCCCACGGTGGTCCATTTCAAGCTACCAAAGTGAGGTCATGGAACACAGAGTTGGAGAAATATGCACCATCCGATGGCATTTCCACCATACAAATATAACAAAAAGATGTAAAAGACCTCATGAGCATAGGTAAATACTGAAACAGTAAAATAATTAGAGATGTTTTGCATATTTATTACACCAGTTTTTAACATAATTTACTTTAGAGGAAGTGTATACTTTCATTTTTCATAATGGTGCACTTAACACTCAGCTCACAAATTTTCTGAAAGTCTATCAGTCAGTTCTCGAGAGTCAGCACCTTGCTGTTCAGATTTCCTAATGGAACCAGATCCGAACAGAATCAAAGTCCTGGTGGGTTGCAGTCACGCTTACCCAACTCTGTGGGATCTTCCAAAATAAGCTGTCCCCTACCTGCTATGTGCCAGTCATTGTACTGGATGTCATGGTGTGTTATCTCTCACTTAGGATCCTAACAGCCTTGAAGAGGAGAGTTATTATCCACAGTTTGCATAGGAGGAGACTGAGGCTCAGTGAAATGAACGCAGCGCTTCCCAAATGTTAACATGCATGTCAACCACCTGGGGGGTTTGTTAGAATTACGATTCTGATCCAGTGGGTCTGGAGTGGGCCTGAGTATCTGCCTTTCAAATCACCCTCTGGTGATACTCATATCCCCAGGCCACAGTCGGAGTGGCAAGTAGCTAAAGGATTTAGGAAGCCAGCGGTACTGGAGTCCACCCACTCTCTTTGATTTTCTCTCTTTCTTTCATTTAACCACTTAAGTGGTTCTGTTGTAGGAGGGCAGGAAGGTGGGGATGTCTCAAACCAGTCTCCCGAACCTCCAGAATTTCTTCCAGCCCTGCTTACTATTTTAATCGACTTGTGTCCGTCTGTGAAATTGTCTCCTAGTGAACTGCATTCGTAGGTTCCAGTTTCTGAAGGTTCCCATGCTCTGAGTTTCAAAGGGTGAATGCCCCCTCTCATCAGCCATGGAATTTTGTCACCTAGGGGAGCACGACTGTGGTGCTTTGTGGTCACCTGAGTCAACTTTGGAAGCTGAAGAAATCTCATTTGAACACGTGCTTATAAACTCTTTGAGGATAAGTGAAGGGGGCTGGGTAGGAGAACGTGGAAAGAAAGGCTAAAACGTTGTGTTGAGTTGTGACTTTGGAAGACTGTGGATAAAAGGCTAAGAGGGTATACGTTTACAGTGGGGAAATAGCTGACTGAGAATTCAGAAATGATGTCGTCAACACAGTTTTGAGAAGTTTAGCAATTTATATTAATTCCCAATGATACTGCTTGATCTTTAAGTTTCAGATTTAAGGCATTAATAATACCCATAAGACAGCTCACAGGATAAGGTTCAGAATATTATCTACAGCCCTTGAGAAAGAACTAAAGGTCTTGACTATGCTTAATGATGACATTATTATTATTTAGTCTCTTTTGACTGCTTTTCTTTGTTTCCGCGTTTCGCACTTCTCTGGTTAAACTCATTCTTTGACTAAAGCTTTCTGTAGACAGAAGGCAGGCCGAGAACATGGTGGTGTAAGGTGGGGCCAAGAAGCTTGCGGTCCGGTTCTGTTTCCTTAAAGACAAGGTTAAGCTCAGGTTCCCACATTTTCCTGTACTGAGACACTCCCAGGTCCTTAAACCAAAAAAACCCGAGTCCCCATAATAAAATGTACACAAGTGGTCCTGCTAGGGCCCTCCACGACAAAGGCCTAAGGGACGGGAACACATGAGGTGAGGCCACAAACAACCGTTTCCATGGAGACACGCAAATACCAAGAAGCCCAAAGGCAGTGTTGAAAATGCATAGGGAAATTCACTGAACACTGAGTTTTGTTTTTTCTAAAGCGAAAGCTCCCGGGTGGGCAGTTGAGTCTGCTTGTGGAGAGGCCCAGCTCACCCGATGATGGAAGGCTTAGATAGGCCCTTGGAGCATTTAGGACCAGCGGGGGGCGGGGAGGGGGGCCTCGAAGAATCTCCCATCCCTGTGTGGGGCTGAGAGATTCTGCAGCCCAGAAAGGCAGACCCGAAGTCAGGGATTCTCTTGGAGGGAGTCAATCTGTACCTCTTGAATGTCCATCCTTCAGAGTTGACCCCCACTGTAGTTAGAGTTCCATAGCATGTGTGAATTTTCTACAACCTTCGTGAATCTAACCTGATGCCATTCCCTCTCTTCGTTTTCCCTTCACAGGTTTGGCCGTAAGCCCTGCCTCTTGATTACAATCCTCATAAACGCTTCGTCTGGAGTGCTCATGGCCATTGCCCCAAACTACACCTCGATGCTAATTTTTCGCTTGATCCAAGGACTGGTCAGCAAGGCAGGCTGGTTAATAGGCTACATCCTGAGTAAGAACACTTGTGAATGCAGCTGTGGGAGCAAAGGTTGGCTGGCAAAATACAGTCAGTCTGGTGGGGGAAGTTACACAGAAAAGGGGACTCAGCTTCAAGACAACGTTGAAAGATTTTTCTTTCTGTATCAAAGGAATTTCTAAGATCTTCTCAGTACACTCATTCTACATTCCTCCTAGAAAGAAAACAATGAAATAGGAATGAGAGTAAATAGTGTGCCATCCAAATTCTTATATAACGCTTTAGGAATTTTTGTTTTCCGTACCCTAGGGTGTTCCATAGAGAGAAAATCCAGCCTACCAGGCTCTTCTGATTGTTATTTTGTCACTAACTTGTGTCCGACTCTTTGCAACCCCATGGGCTGCAGCACACCAGGCTCCCCTGTCCTTCACTGTCTCCCAGAGTTTGCTCAAACTCATGTTCATTGAGTCGGTGATGCCAACCACCCATCTCATCCTCTGTCGTCCCCTTCTCCTCTTGTCCTCAATCTTCCCCAGCATCAGGGTCTTTACCACCAAGTTGGCTCTTCAAATCAGGTGGCCCAAGAATTGGAGCTTTTGCTTCGGTCCTTCTGATGGATATTCAGAGTTGATTTCCTTTAGGATTGACTGGTTTGAACCCCATGAAATTTAGTACTAGGCTCTACAGAGAGAACATTCAATGAGAAACATGCTAGATTTATAAGAGACTTTATTAGTTTGAGTGCATCCACTCTAGCAAACCACAGTTATCCTCAAAAAACATGCAAGGAAACTGAGGCTACAAGTACTGTGATCAATCTCGGGTCCTCAGCAAGCCACGTGTAGGACCAGGAATATCATTTACATCCTACTCATTAGGAGCCAGGCCTATGCTTAAGCTCCATGGATTATAGGAGAATATTTGCATTATAGCAGCAGAGCATCTTTAAAGTAATATTTAGAAGAATTACCACACTCTTAGATCTTGGGACTTCACTTCATCATTGCTTTTCTTTCGGGTGCATTCAAGTAGCATCCACACACAGGGAAATGGGCTCTGAAATTTAAATAATAATAATAAATCCCTCATTTCCCACAAGAGAACTAGAATATCTGTGCTTAAAAATTGGCCCAGTAAAGGGGCCAATAAATCCAGGGCATTCTATGAGATGAAGAGGAAATGGCGCCTAATACTTTTAGGTGCCGGTCATGGCAGTCACCTGATCTATGTGATGACAACAAAGAGATTACTGCATGCGGTTACTTGATGAGAAACTTGGTTTCTGAAAGCACGACATAGAAATACGTAGCATTTGAATTCAAATTTCAGCTTCCTCTCAGTAATTTCTCCGCCAATCCCCCCAGTGTCTTCATGGTTCACTTGCCATGCGCCCTTTTTCTACTTTTCTGCTTGCTAACCCAAGACCTCATCCATGACCCCAACCACTTTGAAAGACAGCTGTTTCTATTTATTAAGTATGTACACAATTTCATCTCTCTTTGTAAGTACTTTTGGATAGTTCACAGTACTTCATAGAAATAATTTCAGAGAACATTTCTATTTGGTTTACAAATAGTTGAAATCTTTAACACGATAACCAAACATTTAAAGCAAAACTCTGTGGTTCGTGGAATGTCTGGCATGTCAATTCTAGAATGTCTGTGATATAAAAATGACTATTTCCAAAAAAAAAAAATGACTATTTCCCAAGTCCATGTACCATGGACTTCATACATCTGTCATGGTGTATAGCATGGGATAAAAATAATTATACCATGTGCAGTGTTATGCCTTTAAACCAGCTTTTGGAGAATAAAAAACCTGATTCATAGTGTTTTCCAATTTCTAAGTTGTGAATACTCACACCATGACTGATTTTAAGATACCAATGGGTTAAAAATCAGCTTGTGAAATTCCTAAAAATTTAAAAATTAGTTTTTGCCAGCCAGTACTAGCTCACTTCAGTCAACCTGGAAACTCACCCCTTAGGTTTTCAAGCCATTTGCACACATTAACAGCATGGCCAAGAAAATGTTTAACTCATGTAAGAGGACATGAGCTATTATACTGAGCTATTCATTTACGTGAAAATCATCTATGCTCTAAATTCAATGCTCACTCCATGTAATGTGGGATTATGAGATTTTACATTGACACAACAGCAATAATCATAACAGAATAGGTCCCAAAGGACATTTAAAAATTTTCTAAGAGCTGTATAGAAAATTCTAGAGCTTGGACCACATTTTCAAGGTTGGCATCCTAGTTGTCCTATCGTTGGATCGCCAGCTTACTCTTGTACTGACTGGTGCTAACCCTTTGGGTTCTCTCTGCAGTTACAGAATTCGTCGGGCTGAACTACCGGAGGACAGTGGGGATTTTCTACCAAGTGGCCTTCACGGTTGGACTCCTTATGCTTGCTGGGGTGGCCTATGTGCTTCCACACTGGAGGTGGCTTCAGTTCACCGTGACTCTGCCCAACTTCTGCTTCTTGCTCTATTACTGGTAAGTCCAAGTGGGACAAAAAGGAAATAAACTGAAACATTTGGCTAAAAAGGCTGTCTTCCCCAGTGCACACCATCCTTCCAGCCTGAGATGTCCTTCACTCTTCTATTTCTTGGGAATGCCAGGTCCCTGTTTCAGGGCTGAAAATGACAAGTTTCCACCTGTCTCCCCCTCTGGAAATCAAATGTTCTTTCACTTTGAACCAAGAGCTTTATGACTTGGATCTCACATTTTCACATTATTTATGCGATTTTAAAAATTAGCTTGTAGTGGCTGTAATACCCTTCGAAGAGACTGACAACATTACTGTTCTTACTCTACCTCTCCTTAGAAGAGACTCCAAGATAGAGGTGAAGGGTGATGCTGTTATCACCACTTTTGAAGCAGACATCCCCAATCAATCACAATAGTTTTTAATCCCAGATTAGGCCAATGTGGCACCCCAGTCAGACCACACCAATCAATCAGAGTTACCAGAGCAAGTGAAATGTCAGTCATTCCTGCCCAAGGGAAACATGGAAATAGAAGAAACTCTCAAAAACTCCTAATATGAGGTTACCTGAAAGAAGTCAAGAAGGGTGCTGGATTATCAACCAAATCTCCTTTGCAAAAACCCACTTATTTAGTTCCTGGACACAGCTACCTGTTCTTCATATAGGTGACTTTTCTAAAGATTTAACATCCAAACCCTTCCCAGGAAGCCTGTTTCTCCTCCAAAAGACAGTAAAATTCTGAGGATGATTCTTAGCTGCTTCCCTATATCTTTTCTACTCCCTTTTTATCTCTGAATCCACGCCCCCCCCCCTTTTTTTTCTGTTCTCATTAGGAACTCATTATTTATTGCCTGAATTTCTGGACAGATTCATAACTGGTCTCTTTGGCATCAGCTTTCCCATCCTCTAGTCCACACTTCACATTGCATTGGAAAAATCCAGGTCTAGCTCATTACTCTTTGGCTTAAATATTTTTCAATAGTCTTATTCTCCTCAGAATAAAGACCTAATGCTTTAGCATGACAGGAAAGGCCCACCTACTATCCAAGTTCTGTCCATCTCTGAAGCACTTCTTGCCACTTTTACTCAATGGAGTCAAATTTAGTTTTCTTACAATTCCACAAGCCCCACAATAGAACTGCATTTTCAAAAGATCACTCAAGATGAAGATTAGAAAACAGGTGTTTGGGCTGTTTTGTTTTCTTCAGATAAATATTCAGAATTGGGATTTCTGGATAATACAGTAGTTCTATTTCTAATTTTTTTAAAGGAATCTCCATACCATTCTCCACGGTGGCTGTACCAATGTGCATCCCCACCAACAGTTCATCAGGATTCCCTTTTCTCCATATCCTCGCTAGTACTTGCTGTTTCTTGTCTTTTTGATAACAGTCACTCTGACAGGTTGAGATGATATCTCAACTGTGGTTTTGATTTGCTTTTCCCTGGTGATTAGTGATGTTGAGCATCTTTTCATGTCCTTAGTGGCCATCTGTATATCTTCTTTGGAAAAATGTCTATTCCAATGCTCTGTTCATTTTTATTTATTTTTAAAATTAAAAGAAGATTTGGCTGTGCCGCATCGTTGAGGCTGTGAGTGGGCTTTCCCTAGTTGCAGCGAGTGGAAGCTACTCTCTAGTTGTCATACACGGGCTTCTCATCACAGTGGTGGCTTCTCTTGTTGCAGAGCGTGGGCTCTAGAGCGCAGCTTCAGTCGTTATGGTGCATGGGCTTACTTGCTCCACGGCATCTGGAATCTTCCCAGACCAGGGATCAAACCTGCATCTCCTGCATTGGCAGGTGGATTCTTAACCCCTGGGGCCATCAGGGAAGTCCCACTATGCTCATTTTTAAATCAAATTGCTTGGATTTTTGCTATCAGATTGAATGGGCTCTTGATATATTTTGGATATCAACCCCTTATTCAATATATAGCTAGCAAGTATTCTCTCCCATTCAGTAGGCTGTCTGTTCATTTTGTTGATGGTTTCCTTTAGTGTGCGATCTCCACACACTTTTACTTCCTCTGTAGATACAACCAAACCTCGCTATGTAAGGTCCCTCCCAGAAATTGGCTTGTGACCACTGAACGGGTGGGGGGCCAAGTAGGATGTCCCCCTCTACTTAACAGCACTGATGATACTTTTTCTGTACCCCAGGTGTGTGCCCGAGTCTCCTCGATGGCTGATCTCCCAGAACAAAAGTGCTAAAGCCATGAAGATCATTAAGCATATTGCCAAGAAAAATGGAAAACCCTTGCCTGGATCTCTTCAGGTGAGCCAGTGGCTGAGGTAGCAAAGCAGGAAACTGTGAAAAGGAGGAAAAACCATGAGCTGTCTCCATGGGGAGCCGCAGAAGGTGCCCACCTGCCATACACAGCAGGATATTTCTGTTGTACTAAGATTTGTGGTTCCCAGTAGAAAATTTTAAGCAGATGGAAAACATCAAAGGAAGCCAAAAGTCATTTGAAAATCAAAGGAGGAGCTTCTGTCTCGTTCATCTCTTGACTGTGGTGGCCCTCAGCCCCAGGACGGAGCGAAGAATCTTCAAGCACAAATAATTTCTTAGAATTTTTAAAATTTTAGATACAACAATTATCCCCAAATATTTTAAGCACCCCCCTGCCTTCTCGAATAGAACAAATCAGTGTCCATTTTCCATGCACTTAGCGTTTTGCCTTTAGTAGACCTCATCACCTTTAATTTAAAGCTTTTCACCTGATAGGACCTGGTAAAGAGAAAATCAAGCTTACTAGGAATTTATATTGACATAATAGCAAGTCATTTCTGATGAGGCTCTAAGATGGGTGACCTGTACAAATTTGACCTGACAAATCAGGTCAAATCTGAGATTGACCTGACATTCACAGTGAGGAACTCAGAGGCCTTTTTTCTTCACTTCCTCTCTGGGTGGTTAGAGTACCTATTTTTTTTCCTCCATGAACTGGCATAGAACTGATTCTTAGAATTCAGATCCTCTTGGAAACTGGCCAAGGGATAAAGCACACATGGGTCACTGTCTCCCCCACGTCAGAGTTCACCTGAGGACGCTAAGTCCGGTCATTGCTGCTTCCCTGGAGGCCTCTTCCAACACCAACTTGTCCAGTCCAGCATTGACTGTGTCCTTCTAGAGTGGGCTTCTCAATTCTGCATACAGGGTCACCGGGGGAACCTGTGAACATGCATTTCTCTCTGGCTGGGCTGGGGCCAGAGATTTTTCATTCTTTATTATTTTAATATTTTATTTTATTTATTTATTTGGCTTCACCAGGTCTTAGTTGAGACATGCAGGATCTTCGCTCTTCATTGGAGCATATGAGATTTGGCATGCAGAACCTGGTTCCCTGACCGGGGATTGAACCCAGGCCCCCTGCACTGAAGTCTTAGCCACTGGACCACCAGAGAAGTCCCCAGAGACCTGTCATTCTAACAAGCCCCAGGTGATGCCAATGCTAGTCTGAGTGCCAAGGTCCCAGAGCAGTCTCCTATGGGGCTGCACTCGGGTCTGGGTGTGCAGAGAGAGTGTATCAATGCCCTCAGCCCTTAGGGTCACTGGAGGACCTCAGTTTTACCCCACCACACTTTACCAATAGCATCCCTTAATATATATGCATGAGTTACCTTGCTTCTCTGTAACCCAGTTTCCCCTTTTGTGAAATGCAGTGAAAAACATAGAATCTAACTTGTAGGGTGGTTATATTGACTGGACAAGTTAATGTGTATGAAGGGCTTAGCTAGCTCTGAGCACATGAAAAGCATTCAGTAAGTCTAAGGTATTATGTTTCCTGGGTGACCCTGCGACACCACCATGAAATATATAAAACTGTTGCTACTGTTTCTATTCTCAGAGCCTCAGACCCGAGGAGGAAGTTGGCGAGAAGTTGAATCCTTCATTTCTTGACTTGGTCAGAACCCCTCAGATAAGGAAACACACTTTGATCTTGATGTACAACTGGTAAGGGTTATTTTCCACTTTAAAACCTCTCCAAATTCTTTTAATCTCCATCATCCACATAGAGGGAGGGACCAAGAGTGTCTTCAAAACATAGCTTAGGTCCAGTCAGCATCAATGGTGGATTGCAAGTGGGCTCATTTATAGTATGTTGTCTAGAAATCATTTTTGTCAGGCAGATGTTGAAATCAGCTTATAGACCCAACACATAGACCACACATTCTCAACCTTGGCTTTACCTTAAGAATCACCTGGGAGTTTATAAAATACCAAGGCCAGACTCCTCTCCCACAAAGACATGGATTTAATTGTCAAGGCAAGGAACCAGGAACCAGTACGTTTAAAATTTTCCAAGTGATTCTAATGCCAAACTGAGACTATTGGTATAGATTTTTTTTTTAATTGAAGTATAGTTGATTTACAACATGTAGTTTCAGATATACAGCACAATGATTGAGTCATATATGTACATATATGTATATATGCTTCAAATTCTCTTGGAGAAGTTGTAGAAGTGTTAGTCGCTCAGTTGTGTCTGACTCTTTGTGATCCCACGGACCGCAGCCCGCCAGGCTCCTCTGTCCATGGAATTCTCCAGGCAAAAATACTGAAGTGGGCCACCATTCCCTTCTCCAGGGGATCTTCCTGACCCAGGGGTTGAACCTGAGGCTCCTGCACTGGCAGATTCTTTACCATCTGAGTCACCAGGGAAACCCTTACAGGTTGTGACTACATATTGACAGAGTCCCCTGTGCTATGCAGTAGGTCCTTGTTGCATAGATTAATTGATATGAGTGTAGATCTCTCCTGCAAGACCTTTTCTTTTCCACCTGGAGAAAATGTAAATAAATAAACTTATCAAACAAGACTACCCAACAGGGATAACCACTGACTCCACATTCAGTAGCAAGTCTGACCATCCTCACTGCCTGCAGGCTCGTGGGCTCCGCACCAGTGCAGCACGCTTTCCCTTCACTGAGCGGCGTTGCTGGGATGATACAAAGCAGCCAAATTGTGTTTCACAGTCACTGACAGAGGGGACGTCCCTGGTGGTCCATGGTCCCACTGCAGGGAGCACAGGATCGATCCCTGGTCGGGGAACTAAGATCCTGAATGTCCCGCATGCCACACGGGACAGCTAGAAAATAAAAGAATATCCACATTCACTGACAAAAGCAAAGCTCACCAGGAGTTAATTTAGCAACCTTCACAATATTGCATGCAAAATGCATCGGGGCCATCTGGCTTCATTATCCTCATATTTTCCATTGCAGACATTGAAGACTCTCAGTCAACAAAACCAGAAGCATCATCTAAGTCTTGTTTGTGAATGGATAAACAACAGGGACCTACCATATAGCGCAGGGAACTAGATTCCGTATCCTGTGATCAACCATAATGGAAAAGAATGTAAAAAAAGAAAGCGTATGTGTATATAACAGAGCTACTTTGCTTACAGCAGAGACTGGCGCAACATTGTAAATCAACTATACTCCAGTTTAAAAAATTAATTAATTTTTAAAATGTTTTCTGTATCATGTCAGAAGATAAATCATCAAAAGTGGAGCTGTATCCATTTGGGAATTTGGTTCCCATTTGGTCTCCTGTGTTCCTAATGTTTGGATTAAATAGTCATTAGAATTCCAGAAAGAGAAAAGATTAACAACCACTAATGACCTAGATAGCATATTAAAAAGCAGAGACATTACTATGCCAACAAAGGTCCGTCTAGTCAAGGCTATGGCTTTTCCAGTGGTCATGTATGAATGTGCGAGTTGGATTGTGAAGATAGCTAAGCGCCGATAAATTGATGCTTTTGAACTGTGGTGTTGGAGAAGACTCTTGAGAGTCCCTTGGACTGCAAGGAGATCCAACCAGTCCATCCTGAAGGAGATCAGTCCTGGGTGTTCATTGGAAGGACTGATGCTGAAGCTGAAACTCTAATGCTTTGGCCACCTCATGTGAACAGTTGACTCATTGGAAAAGACCCTGATGCTGGGAGGGATTGAGGGCAGGAGGAAAAGGGGACAACAGAGGATGAGATGGCTGGATGGCATCACCAACTCAATGGACACGAGTTTGAGTAAACTCTGGGAGTTGGTGATGGACAGGGAGGCCTGGCGTGCTGCGATTCACAGGGTCGCAAAGAGTCAGACACAACTGAGCGACTGAACTGAACTGAATAACCTGAAACAGTTCTACTAAATAAACCCCGCCAGTAAGACATTTCTCCTCACCTTTCAATCTGGCCAGGAATTATTAGCCTAATTCTTTCCCTTTCCAGATTCTGAGGTTACAGCCCGCCACCATAATGGGTCAGATGGTGTAAAAGCAATGGGATGGAGGGAAAAGCAATAATAAGATGAGAAAGAAAGGTGTCCTGCAATCCACCTTTCGGTGACTTGCTCATGGTGCTTGTCTTGATCTGAGCTCTCCTCTTTGCTTAGGTTCACGAGCTCTGTTCTCTACCAGGGCCTCATCATGCACATGGGCCTTGCCGGGAGCAACATCTACCTGGACTTCTTCTACTCTGCCCTGGTTGAGTTCCCAGCCGCCTTCATCATCATCCTCACCATTGACCGCATAGGTCGCCGTTATCCCTGGGCCATGTCAAATATGGTGGCGGGGGCAGCCTGCCTAGCCTCGGTCTTTATCCCCGAGGGTAAGTGCCCTCCCAAGCTGGGGTCCTGTCTGCCAAGGCCCTGAGAAGATGGGGGGGAAGCACAGCCCTCTGATAGGAAGACCATATTATCCAGCATGGAAGTCGATTTGGAAAGAATGATGAAATATCTGGGACTTTCCTGAGTCCACGCATATGGCAACTCTGCCTGTAAGAGCCTTGGCACCCGGTGATGGCCTGATGTGATATAATCACATCCTCTGGTTCTCTGAGTTGGGCTTCCCGGTAGCTCAGATGGTAAAGCATCTGCCTGTGATACAGGAGACCCGGGTTCAATCCCTGGGTTGGGAAGCTCCCCTGGAGAAGGACAGGGCAACCCACTCCAGTACTGTTGCCTGGAAAATCCTACGGATGGAGGAACCTGATAGGGTACAGTCCATGGGGTCGCAAAGAGTCAGTTCTCTGACGTAATACAGTAAGAGAGGCTAGGAGGACCCATGCCTCGGGCCATCCAGCACAGAGAGCAGGCTATTTCTTCTAGGTGACCTCTGTAGACGAAAGTTGGTGGAACTTTGGAAGCTGATGTCATTCTGGTGTCATTAACGACTGAGGTCTAAAGTGAGGAGTGTGTTAGAACCGTGAGGCTAACACAAGCAGACACGGGGGATTTTGCAGAACTGTCCCGAGTCTGCAGAAGCACCAACAATGCACCCCCGTCCCCTTCTGGGGGGATGCACTGTCTCCTTGCCCCTCCCCTCCGCCCCCGAGCTCCGTTTGGGGACCCGGGAGCCTGCCCAGCACGTGTCAGCCGTGTGTTTCCCCCTCAGATTTATACTGGCTAAGAGTTACGGCTGCTTGCCTGGGTAGGATGGGGATTACGGTGGCCTATGAGATGGTTTGCCTGGTCAACGCGGAACTGTACCCCACGTTCATCAGGTGCGTACGTCTCCCTCAGCGTGACGGGGCGGCTGGGACATTTGTTTACAGGTGAGAACAACCACAGGTGCCAACAGAGGACAACTCACCTTTTTTAAGAAATTTATTTTATGGATGCACAGTTGATTTACAGTGGCGTGTTGATTTCTACTGTACAGCAAAATGATTCAGTTATACATACAGATGTACATTCTTTCACATGTTCTTATCCATTATGATTTATCACAGGATATTGAATCTAGTTCCCTGTGCCATCCCATAGGACCCTGTGGTTGATCCATAGAACAGTTTGCCTCTGCTAACCTCGAACTCCCAATCCAAGCCTCTCACGCCTTCCCATCCTCCTTCGCAGCCACAAGTCTGTTTCGTTTTGTAGATAAGTTCATTTGTGTCATATTTTAGATTTCACGTGTATGCGACGTCATATGGTCTTTGTCTTTCTCTTTCTGACTTCCTGCATTTGGTATCTCTAGGGAAGTCACCTTCCTTTTCGAGAGGATGGGGCCATTTCAAGGCAGTAGGCAGGTCACACCTCACACTCCCAGGCTGGGGTAAAACCCAGGAACCACGTGGTGAGAACAGGCGCCACTGCGTGGAGAGGGAGGACCTAACGGCCACAGGAGGGAGAACAGCCCCCCCAGGATGGCAGAGCAGGACAGGGGCAGGCGGTGATGAAAGTAAAGGTCGAAAACTGGCCCTGCGCCCTGTTAAACATCTTCCAGAAAGTTAATATAAAACAAGCACAACAGAACATGAATGGAATTATGTATCATTTCCATGCATCGATGGTATGGTGAAGACTTTCAGCTCACACACATTTCAATGATTGGGGGAGGTGTTTAAGGCGGGGTGGGAGGTAACTACGGTCCTGGGAAAAGCAGAAGGAAACCTCGGTGTCCTGCGTTTCAGGAACCTCGGGGTGCTCGTCTGCTCCTCCATGTGTGACATCGGGGGCATCCTCACACCCTTCCTGGTCTACAGGCTCACGGACATCTGGCATGAGCTCCCCCTGGTGGTTTTCGGTAAGAAATCCCCGGAGATGTCCGAAGGACAACCTGTCTTTTAGGGGTCTCCTTGCTTCTACCTCCAAACAAGTGCTGTCCCTGCAAGTAACTACTAAACGTGACTAGTAATTGGTGTTACTCTTAGTGTGGCAACACTAGTGTTACTAACAGCATTAGCAGCCGCTAACACTCAAGTCTGGGAACCCATGAGGACTCATGTCCATAGGGATGCAAAGTCCAGGGCGAGTGAGGTGGGGGTTTCCTTGAAGAAGACCCTCTCCCCTCACTGATATCTGCCTCTTTGTCCAGGAACTCATTCTCTCTATCTCCTCTAGGCCCAGACATTGGAAAATACAAACTCTTTTTACTTCATTACTTCCAAAGAAACAGTTAAAATTTTGCCAAGGACAATTTCAACACCCAGCAGAAATAGACCAAGATGGAGAAAAGGCAGACTTCCCTGGCAGTCCAGTGGTTAAGACTCCACGCTCCGAATACAGGGGGCCCGGGTTCGATCCCTGATCAAGGAACTAGATCCCACATGCTGCAACTCTAAGATCCTGCATGCTGCAATGAAGGCCCAGTGCAGCAAAATAAATACATTTTTTAAAAAAGAAAGAAAATGCATTAGCAAGACAGGAGCACCTGTGGGGGTGATGGCTCCCCGTCCTCAGGTTCCTCAGTGCCTAGACTGAAGGAGCAGGGGCAGGGTCCTCCCACCGACCCTGAAGGGAGCACGGGTGCTGAGTCCACCCCTCCCAGACCAGCCGCGGGAGAGAGGGGGAGGGATTAACCTAATCATCACCGCGTCCTGAACCCTAAGTCTGCAGACCGTGAGAGGGGCTGGGATCCTGGGAGGTTCCATTCACTCCGTATGCACTGCCTCTTCCCCAGCGGCAGACAGATGGACGGGTGCCCTCCTTCTGGGCATCCCAGCAGCCCCGGCTCCAGATCCACACACATAGCCTCACCCTCTCAACGTGTCAGCCCTGGGGTCTCCATGCACCCACTCCTGTCTTCTTTAAGACTCCTTCTGAGTCTTTGTTTTAATTTGACAGAAATGGAACGCTTTCCCCACGGGCATACCAGACTCAGTCTGGGGGAGGAAGGGAAAGACCCTCTCAGATGACTGCAAAGTGAAGGCGCTCAGTCGTGTCCGACTCTTTGCGACCCCATGGACTGTAGCCCACCAGGCTCCTCTCTCCATGGGTTTTCCAGGCAAGAGTATTGGAGTGGGTTGCCATTTCCTTCTTCAGGACATCTTCCCGACCCACGTATTTGAACCTGGGCCTCCCGCATTGTAGGCAGACGCTTTACCATCTGAGCCATCAGGGGGACAGCAAATGGCTTTCCCCCAATCCTGCGTGTTCTCACACACGTGTCTCTGCCCATTCCTTCTGCTCGAAGGACTTGTGAGGGCAGAAGTTTCCACTGCTGTAGATCTATCAGCAAAAACTCCAAAGCACTGTGAGAACTCACCCTCGAAAGAGACCTGACGAATGTTTCCATGTTCCACCTTAACAACAAGATGGCCGAGTTGATAGAACATGAGGCCTCTATCCCGAGATAGGCAGAGTGGCTGGCCTGGCTGGGAGCCCCGGGCCCAGACTCCTTCCTCCCCAGCACTAGCCGAGGGGCCCGACCCCAGGACCCCCTTTCCATCTTGGGAAGCGCCATCACGCGCTCTGGGCTCTTCCTTACACTCCAACCTCGGCCACTCCCCTAGGTTGGCAGTGAGTGGTCCACGGGTCTGCGGGATATTTCTGGGTGGAAAATAGATACTTCTTAGTATCTATTTTATTTTTCTGAGTACCTTTTAACAACAACAACAAAAATGTGAAGTCCAGACCCAGAGGAACTCCCCAGACCTAGACCCTCTGCTGGGCCCTGCCTGTCCATCAAAAAGATAAAGGATTTTAACTGCATTTCAAATTTGAAGTAAGCAAAGTGTTGGTGGCTCAATCGTGTCCATCTGTTTGTGACCCCATGAACTATAGCCCGCCAGGCTGCTCTGTCCACGGGGATTCTCCAGGCGAGAATACTGGAGTGGGTAGCCATGCCCTCCTCCAGGGCATCTTCCTGACCCTGGGATCGAACCCACGTCTCCTGTGTCTCCTGCATTGGCAGGCAGGTTCTTTACCACTAGAGCCTCCTGGGAAGAAAACAATTCCTGATTTTATATTGCTGGTAGTTTACTTCTCTCACCAGCCTTTAATAGCTAGCAGGAAGCAAAAGTAGCGGTTTTACAGTTTTCTTTCTCTTTTCACACAGTCATGGTGTGCAAATTGTGCTGTAGTAATAATCAGAAATGGTCATCTAGAAGCCTGAAAACCAACACAGGAATACATTGGAAAAATTCATGCCACGGACCAGGCACTTTTCTAAGCACCTAACAAATATGAACTCATTTCAGCCCCATAACAAACATTTGAGGTGGAGACATCACCCCACATTCTGCAGGGGTGTCTGGAGCATCGGGAGACCATAGCACTTCTCGGAGCTCTAAGACCAGGGCTCAAGGTGTCAGCACTTGGGCTGTCAGCATTGCACCCAGGTGTCCAGAGCTCCAGTTGATGCCCTGAACCACTGCACACTGCAGGCCTGTATTTCTATTTCCATTTTAAGGGTGCAGAAAATGGAGTCCAGCAGGCATTTTTTTGAAACCCCAAACTAGTAAAGAACCCACATCCTACTTCTTGCATTCTATGATAGAAAATATATAAACATGTACCCTTGTTCGATTCCTGGGTCTGGAAGAACCCCTGGAGAAGGGATAGGCTACCCACACCAGTATTCATGGGCTTCCCCGGTGGCTCAGATGGTAAAGAATCGGCCTGCAGTGTGGGAGACCTGGGTTCAACCACTGGTTTGGGAAAATCCCCTGGAGGAGGGCATGGCAACCCACTCCAGGATTCTTGCCTGGAGAATCCTGTGGACAGAAGAGCCTGGTGGGCTACAGTCCATGGGTCGCAAAGAGCTGGACACGACTGAGTGACTAAGCCCAGCACAGCACGTGTGTGTGTGTGTATATATAAATTTTTTGTATATATATGCTTTTGTGTGTATATATAGTCTTTTTATGTATATTTAAGTATATATATATAGATATATATGGTCTTTTTATGTATATACACACACATATATACATCTATATACATTTAAAGTCTATATATAGATATATATACATAAAAATACATACATATACTATATATACACATAAAAAGACTATGTATAAATGTATATATTTAAAAAGCTATATATATTAAAAAGAATATATGTATGTGAATCACTTTGCTATAAGCCTGAAATTAGCACAACACTGTAGATCAACTATACTACAGTAAAATAAAAAATAAAAAGCAACAAGAAATACAAATAAAATAAAAGGCCTGGCTGTACCATTTAATGCTGTTGTGAAGTAATATGTGATTCATTACTTTTGTTTGCTGGTGACGATCCAAGTTTCTAACTCATTTTCATTACCAAGTGCTTTATATTGGCAGGGCTAGATTTTTTCTTTTCTTAGCATTGTTTTTTTTTCAGAGTTATTTTCTAACTCTAAAGTACCTTAATATCATGGCAATGTCCTCTAGCCTAGAATAACTTTGACTCAAAATGCGAAGTATTTCATTTCCCTATAAGGAATTGTAATTCAGCGGAGTTTGGAACGGGCAAAATATTTATGATGGGGAACAGGGCAGTCTGAGACGGCAAAGGAATCTGTAAGTATAGGAAATCATAAAAAAATTTTTTTTAAGAAACAAGGGGAGCTCTAATTACAGAAGCAGCATGCATCAACCCTGAATGTGATCTTTGTCTGTTTGGTTTTCAGCTGCGGTCGGCCTGATTGCTGGAGCACTGGTGTTGTTGCTCCCAGAAACCAAAGGGAAGACTTTGCCTGAGACCATTGAAGAAGTTGAGAACATGCAGAGGTAGGGAGTTGAGATTTCTTCATGAACCATTCCATACATGTTTGGGGGAAACTCTGTGGTCAGCTGGAAAGAAAGATTAGGTTGAATCTATCCCTCACACTGTACACTGAGATCAATTCAAATGAAATCAAAGATTAAAATGTACCAACAAAGAAACAGTAAAAGAGAATGAAGATATTATAAGAGAAGACCTTAACCTTTTCACAGTGAAGGAGACTTTTAAAATTTGACCAAAAATATCCAGGACCCATTAGGAAAAAAGTTTGCCCTCATAAAAATTTAAAACTGTGTTGAAAAACTTCCATAAGCTAAAAAAGATAAGCAAACTTAGAGAAAATGTTTACTCCTCCATAAAGGGCTAATTTTCCCAATATATAAATAGTACTAACAAATTCATAAGAAAAATCACTCAGTAGAAAAAAATGGACAAAGGACTTGAATTATGTAATTTAGTGAAAAGAAAAAAAAATTTAGTGAAAAGAAAAAGTAATTATGAATTATGTAATTTAGTGAAAAGAAAAAAAAAAAAGCTCTAAAATATATTAGTATGCCCAATCTCCTTCATAGTAAGAGAATTGCAAAGTTGCCCTGCACTATTATCCACTGGGATTGTCAAAGATCAAACTGCTTGAGAACAACCAATGGATCCATGAACAGCACAGAAGTGGCAGGTGTCAAGCTCCTATGCAATCAAAATCCACTTATAACTTTCAATTCCCCCAAAACTTAACTGTTAATAAATGTTAGTCGCCCAGTCATGCCTGACTCTTTGCGACCCCATGGACTGCAGCCCACCAGGCTCTTCTGTCCATGAGATTTTCCAGGTAAGAATACTGGAGTGGGTTGCCATTTCCTTCTCCAAAGGATCTTCCCGACCCAGGGATCGAACCCAGGTTCCCTGCACTGCAGATTCTTTACTGACTTAGCTACAAGGGAAGCCCCAACCACTAGTAATCAGAAGCTTATGAATAACATAGGGCAGTTCAGACATATTTTGCATGTTGTATGTATCATATACTGTGTTCCTACAGTAATCTACAGAAAAGAAGATGTTGTTAAGAAAACCATAAGGAAAATAAAATACATTTACAGTACTACACCGTGTTTTTCAGGCTTCTCAGTTGGCACTAGTGGTAAAGAACCTGCCTGCCAATGCAGGAGACATAAGAGATGCAGGTTCAATCCCCGGGTGCAGAAGATCCCCTGGAGGAGGGCATGGCAACCCACTCCGATATTCTTGCCTGGAGAATCCCATGGAGAGAGGAGCCTGGTGGGCTACAGTCCATGGGGTCGCACAGAGTCAGATACGACTGAAGCGACTTAGCGTGCACACACCTTGTTTATCAAAACTGTAAATTTATAAATTTACATCATCTGTTTCTAAGACACATCATCTCTCAGCACCTACATAAACATTTTCTTATATGATACAAAACACTGTAGGACTTCTCTGGTGGCTCAGTGGTAAAAAATTGGCCTGCCAAGGCAGGAAGCACAGGTTCAATGCCTGATCCGGGAAGATCCCAGAGGCCACAGGGCAACCAAGCCCATGCGCCACAACTGTGAGCCTGTGCGCTAGAGCCTGGGGTTCACAACTGCTAAGCCTCGGGCCTCAAATGCTGAAGCCTGCACGCCCTAGAGCCCAGGCTCCCCAACGAGAGAAGTTACCGCAGTGAGAAGCCCGCGTACCACAGTGAGGAGTACTCCCTGCTTGCCAAAACTAGAGGAACGCCCACGCAGCAGTCAAGAGCCAGCAGGGCCAAAACTAAACAGATAAAATTAAAAGGAAAACACGGTAGATTTCACATGGATTCATAGCAAGTGACATCAAAAATGAAAAGATCATGTAAAACAGAAATCCAAATTTATTTACAGATAGAGTGATTCATGGGCTTGATACGAAGAAGTGCCTATACTATATATAGATAATACATCTATATGATTGCTTTATGGTCGCCCACTGTAACTGACTCGATGGACATGAGTTTGAGTAAACTCCGGGAGTTGGTGATGGACGGGGAGGCCTGGCGTGCTGCAGTCCACGGGGTCACAATGAGTTGGACACGATGGAGCGACTGAACTGGACTAAACTGAACTGTGGCTGACTGACGCTATTGCTCTCCACTGCTCACGGCAGCCTAGCCCATACACGAATGAATGGATTGACATGAAATTTTTGTGCCATACCGTGACAGTCATACTTATAATACAGTATCAGAAACGTTTGTTACATTTTTTAAAAAAACCACTTACCTGTGATGACAGGCAGGTTCTCCACTACGATCGAGAGAGGCGTAATGTAAGATAATGTAATTCTTTGAAAGCAAAATTATAAAACAATAAGAAAATGAATACATTATTAATTTTGTATTAAATATCACTCACCTTGTGCCTATGTGGGGATAGAGTCTGTGCATGCATGCGTGCTCAGTCATGTCTGACTCCTTGCAACCCCATGGACTGTATCTCTCCAGACTCCTCTGTCCATGGGATTCTCCAGGCAGGAATATTGGTGTGGGTTGCCATGCCCTCCTCCAGGGCATCTTCCCAGCCTAGGGATCGAACCAGTGTCTCCTGGATCTCCTGCCCTGAAAGTAGATTCTTTACTACTGAGCCACCAGGGAAGCCAAGACTAGTGCCTACATATACTTTATGCATTCATGATGTACTTAACTTTTTCTCAGTTTTTTCAAAATTTCTAGGCTACATGTTTCATCTGAGACCTTTTTAAATTGTCACAAATTGCCAAAAAAATTTCAAATTTTTTATTGAAAAAAATCCGCATATAAGTGGACACATGCAGTTCAAACTTGCGTTGTTCAAGGATCAACTGTACTGTGTTGGTAAAAGGTATGGAGAGACAGGTAGAGTCCTTAAAGCCTTTCTTATGGGCAATGTGACAATAGTAATAAAATTGTAAATGTGTGTACCTTTGTATACAGCAATTCCATCCAATTTATGTGTGTAAAATGGTGTATGTACAGGATTATTCATTAAGGCAATTTTTATGTATCAAAAGAGTGAGAGCAGCATAAATGCCGATCCATTGGGAGACCAGTTAGGTAAATTATGGCTTGTCATTCAGTAAAATGCTGCATAGTCATTAGAAAGAATGAGGCAGCTTGATATGCACTGATAAGGAAACTCTCCCAGATGTATTTTTTTTTTCCAGATGTATTATGAACGGGGGAAAAAAGCAAAACCCAGAAAGGCATATAATCATTTGTGAACAAAGAGCAAAATACATGTACGTGAAACTTAAACATATATTAAACATATATATAAATTATATATACAATTTACTTTATCTCTGGAAGCACATGCATAACATTGATCGTCTATGGAATTAGATGGCTATGGGAGACAAGTGGGAGGGAGACTCTTCAGTGCATACTTTTTGCACTTTCTGAACACATACAATTCTATTTTAAAAGTAACCTTAAAAAATCAAAAATAGGGAGGGACCTCCCTTTTGGTTGGTACAGTGAATAAGAATCTGCCTGCCAATGCAGGGGATACAGGTTCGATCCCTGGCCCAGGATGATTCCACATGCCACAGAGCAACTAATCCCGTGGGCCGCAACTACTGACGATGCACACTCTAGGGTCAACAAGCCACAACTACGGAGCCCAGGCACCACAACTCCTGAAGCCCCCAAGCCCGAGAGCCAGGAAACCGCAACCCCGAAGGCTGCAGGGAGCAACCACTGAAGCCCACGGGCCTAGAGCCTGTGCTCCACAACAGGAGAAGCCGCCTCAGTGAGAAGCCCCGACTAGAGAGCCGCCACCGCTGGCCGCAAGCAGAGAAAGCCCAGGCACAGCAACAAAGACCCAGTGCAATCAAAAATAAATACATAAAACCACTTTTAAAAAAATCTACATCCAGAGAAACATGTATGACACACTCCCCCATGAATCTGTTTATGTGATATGCTTAGCTGTAACTGTTCATTTTATCCCTAGTCCATTTTCGGCCCTTTGATGCCATGAACTGAACTGAACTGTACCCACGCTACAAACCCTTCACATTTCACATATTCAGTACTTGGGCAAAGGTCACAGCAGAAGAATCACAGTGGTCTGAGGCTTTTCCTAGAACTTGGAAGAGGCTTTGAATTCAGCCAGAGGTCATGCACTAGCAGTTCATGGGACACCGGGGTCTCAAGAGCCTTGCCTGGCCCACGTAATTTTTTAAGTGGGAAATTCCACATAAAATGAATTTCCAGAATCTGTTTTTTTTTTTTTTTTATTCAGAGACTTGGGTAACACTGAGCAGGCAGTTTCCTCCTGTTGACAGTTTGGAGGAGCTGAATGTTGACAGCTCAACTCTTTGAAGGGCATGCCTGCTGGAGCCAGCCACAGGCCCTCCGTCCCTACCCTTGGTGCTAGGACACTTCTGTTTTCCATCCAGTGAGGGTGGACCCTTGAGTTTGAGATCCTTGATCTTGATCAACCAACCCCCATAGACCTTGTCCAGTGCATCTTCCTATGCACATGAGTGCCTCCTCTGGAGGACAGAAATTGTACATTGTTTATGGTCATGTTCCTAGAGCTAGGCATAGTCCCCATGCACAAAGAGCAGATGCTCAGCAAATATTTGTGAAATAAATGCAGAGTTCCTCTACAGCATCCCTATGTGACATACCCCTAGGTTTGCCCCCACCAGTTCCAGTGTCAGCAAGGCAGTAACATGTGATGGTGAGGAACAGGCCAGGTCTGATGCCAGAACCCAGCCTCTGGGCACTGACTCTGAATTGAGTCTCAGAGACAGAGTTTTGGGGTAAAGTAGAAAAGAACAGCTTTTTTGCAGGTGCCAAGCAAAGAGTCCAGGGCAGCTAGTGCTTAAAAGACCCAACCTTCCTGAAGATTTTCAAGGAAAGGTTTATAAAATATGGTGAGGGAAGGGGGTTATGGGGTGTGTGACCATCTCATGGACATTCTTCTGACTGGTTGGTGGTGAGGTACTTGGGAGTCAGCATCATCAACCTTCTGGTTCCAACCTGTCTGGGATCTAGAGTTAATGGGGAGCATAGGTAGTTTCTTCCATCTGGTGGGGTTTCAGTATCTGCAAAACAGCTCAAAAGACATGGCTCAGAATATTATATATAGCCCTTGAAGAGGAACTAAAGGTCCTTGACTTTAATGGTTAAAGTACTATTTTGTCTTGCTTGGCTGTTTCTCTTTTTTCTGCATTTTCTCACTTCTCTGATTAAATTTATTCTTTGACTAAAGTTTTTCTGCAGACAAAGGCAGGTGGAGGTCATGGGTGGGTGTCTATTCTGGAAAGGCTTCATAAGGTCCTGCTGGGTTATGGGTCCTCATATTTCCTATCATGTCATCTTCACTCCACTAGGGCTCAATTTTTCATCTGTCAATGGAACAAGAGTTCCTATTCATTGAATTTTAGTAATGATTAAATGGGACTTCCCTGATGGCTCAGCAGGTAAAAAATCCATGTGCAACACAGGAGATGTGGGTTTGATCCCTGGGTCGGGTAAGTCCCCTGGAGAAGGAAATGGTAACCCACTCCAGTATTCTTACCTAAGAAATCACAAGGACAGAGGAGCCTGGTGGGTGGATAATGCCTGTAAAGTGCCTGACTCTTAGCAAATGTTCAATAACCACCGAGACTATTCATAGAAGTTTTCACAGCTGTTTTACAAAACAATAAAATAGGTACCTAGATGGTTTATTGGAAACCAAAAATTTAAATATATGCTGAATGGTTCTGAGACAGGGAAGTACAGCTTGGTGATACACCCATAACCCTGTACTTGAAAGAATTTTCCATTTTTATCAGACTGGTTCAAAGTAAGCTAAAGAGATATTTTGCAATATTATTCCTATTGTTATTTTATATTCTTGCTAACTATGCCATCTGCAAATACATCTATGAAGACTTGCACTTTTCTATCCTCTGTATTGTGTAACCCAGTTCACCTTTCAAAGCCAGATGAGAGATCAATAAGGTTCAGAGCGTGACAGGAGGAGCATGTGAGAAGGTGGGCGACTGAAGCCGAGTTGGGGGGAGGCTCCCGTGCAGAGAAAGATGAGGAGGGGCCAGCTGGTGGGAGGCAGAGGCACCCAGGAGAGGGGGCAGCTGTAGTTGGCCCCTGGGGTCAGGCAGGCTTCTCACCAGGTCTGGAGAGCCCACCCAGAGTGTCCCAGGCGGTGAGTGGGCACCAGTGAGACCAGGGAGGGTAGGAGCCCCACCACCTCTCAAGTTATTCGGCCCCTGAGCCCATCCTGGGTGCAGAGAGCCTTCTGACTGGCTAACATCACCTATTTCACCCCTTCAGCCTGTTTCCTTTCCTGCAAAATTGAGCTGCAATAGCTTACATGTCCTGAGAGCTTTCATCTAGTGCTTTGCAAGACCTTCTCCTCTATCACCTCATTTAATCCTTGCAACAACCCTAGGCAGTAGGTAGTATCATTAACCCCATTTGATGACAGAATAAAAAAGAGAGATTTGCCCAACGTTAGTAAGTAACAAAGCCAAGGTTTTAATCCTGGCAGCCCAAGGCCAGGGTTCATGGACACACCTCACCCCAGAGGGCTGAGTCCATGAGACGGATCTGGCAGGCAAGGTGCTCTGTGCGGGGCTGCCTGCAGTTACCAGCAACCTGGCTGTTCCTGCTCCTGTTGCTACTGCTACTGTTGCTGCTGCGTTTGCTGCTATTCTTGTTGTTGCAGCAGCAATAGTTTTTGCTGCTGTTGTTGCTGTTGTTGCTGCTGTTGTTGCTCCTGTTACTGCTGTTGCTGTTCTTGCTGCTGCTGATTTTGTTGCTGCTGTTGCTCTGTTGCTGTTGCTGCTGCTGTTGCTGCTATTGTTTCTGTTGCTGCTATTGTTGCTATTCCTGTTGTTGCTGTTGATGTTGCCGTTACTGCTAGTACTGTTGCTGTTGTTGCTGTTGTTTCTGTTGTTGCTGCTGTTGCTGCTGCTACTGTTGTTGCTGCTGTTTCTGTTGCTACTGCTGTTGCTGTCACTACTGTTGATGATGTTGTTGCTGTTACTGCTGTTGTTGCTGCTGCTGTTGCTGTTCCTATTGTTGCTGCTATTGCTGTTGTTGCTGTTCCTGTTGCTGCTGTTGATGTTGCTGTTACTGCTAGTACTGTTGCTGTTGCTGCTGCTGTTCCTGTTGTTGCTGCTGTTGTTGCTGTTACTACTGCTGTTGCTGTCGCTGCTGTTGATGATGTTGTTGCTGCTGCTGTTGTCGCTGCTGTTGCTTCTGTTGCTGCTGTAACCATCATTTTTGTTGTTGCCACTGTTGACAAGGAGGCCCTTGGAGCTTGGTTGTTGAGCTTGGGCCCCTGTGTCTGGAGTCTGAGAGGACTCCAGAACCACCTGGATTCAGATGAGCTTCTGCTCCTCTCTGTATCTCAGATGGATCCAGAGACTGAGGCAAGACTAAGCCCCTCCAGGTGAGGGGCATTCTATGAGGAGTTGGGGGCCCCAGGAGCAGCCCCAACCTGGATTTCAGTGTTATAAACACAAACATGCCAAGAGGGTGTGGCTGGGAACAGCAAAGTGAAGAAAGCAGCATTTTTACATGAATATCAGCAAGATCCTCGTATTCATAAAGACAAGATGACTAAGAAAGGTTTCAATTTGAAAAAATGTTTGAATTAATTTTTATTTACTTCTTACTTTGACTGAAAAGTCAATAATCTTTGGTAAAAATGGTTTTCTCAAGTCCTATTTGCAGAACAGATGATAACAGTGTCTATATTTTGCATTCATCACTTTTAAGTGATAGAAAATTAAATTTAGTCATTTACCATGCTCTCTACTATATAAAGGAGGGAAACACCTTAAATAAAGAATATGGGCCAGTCCCACTCCTAGGAGAGCATTTTAGGAATGACTCCATCCACATTAGGTGCCCACGATGCTCTGTCCATTTTCTTTTTGCGCACCACCACAAGGAACACTTGTCAAGACTGATCCTGGACAAAGCTTATACTCATTGGTTGCTCCATCTTTCTATTATCCACTTTATCTTGGTTTTCAGCTCCTCATAACCTCTTTCTCCTCTCTCCTTTTTTTGTTTTATTATTTATTGCAGGTCAGGAAAAAATAAAGACAAGATGATTTACATTGAAGTCAAGAAACTAGACACTCCACTGAATTAAGAAGAGAGAGCTGCTCTCATTTGCTTTGACAAAAACAAGGCAAGAATCAGAGATTTCTGCTCTCATCACAAAGCCTATACATGTAACCTTACTTCTGTTTGGACACTAGTAACCTTGATCTATAACCAAATGGAGTCTATTGTACTGCTGTATGAAAACTGCCTCTAGGACGAGATCCTGCAATCCTCCCTTGTTTGAACACTTCCAATGACCATTCTTACATAGGTACCTTAAGAGGGGATGCCAGCACTCCTCTGGACCAGATATTTCCAGAGTAGATTCTAGGATATCTCAAGGGAGAATCAAAAAGTCTGTCGAGGAAAGAAATAGCTTACACATAAAAAGAATGTCAGGACTTTGTAATTTAAATCAGCAGAAATCTGGCTACAAGTTTAGCAATGAATCGTAAAGATACAAGACCCAGGAAGATGAAACATAATAATGAGTCAGGTAAGATTTACTGATATGAGTGCTCTGACACAAGGTTCTAGATTTAATATGCTGGCTGGAACATCTAGCATCAGCTCCAACAGTTAGCAGGACAACAACATGAGAAAAAATATGAGTATATTTCCATAATTTGAAATAAAGAGGACTTCTTAGGCAAAAGCATAATCCAAGAGACATGAAGTGAATGACTGATTGATTAATGTGACTACACAAAACAAGGGTAAATTAAATGAGGCTAGCTGTTTAACACACCCCAAAAGTAAATTTAATGAATGAGTGATAGATTTGGGGAAATATTTTCCACATATAAAATATTAAAAGGTTAGTATCCAAAAGAAATAAAAAACTACTAAAAATCAATAAGGAAATGATAATCCTCTAGACAGACCATAGGGAAAAAATGGTTCAAGAATACAAAGTTAACCAAAAAAAAAAAAAAAAAGAAATACAAAGTTATTTATAGAAATAGCTTTAAAAATTGTTAAGTTTTATATATATATATATGTATAAAGATGTATATCCTCATGGTTAGGGAAATAATAATGAAATATTTTTCACTCTTCAGATTAATTAATAAAATTAATAAAAAAATAAAATTGAAAGTATGAAGTATGGATGAGGATATGAAAAAACTTTCATGCATTGCTGGCACGTATGAGTTGATTGGTTTAGTCTTTAGAAAGCATTTTGGCAGTGTCCGTGCACATATTAGAAATGCGCACATCTGGACCCAACAATTTCACCACTAGGTATCTATTTTGAGAAACACTAAAGCGTATACAGATTCATCTCAGAGGTATTCATTGCATTATTTGTTGATGAGAGCAAAAATTGGAAATAACCAAAGTCCTTATATGTGAGGAATGCTTAAATAAACTGTGGTATATCAACTCATCAGTTAACAAAGAATGAAAATGATATATAGCTACTCCATATAAAGACCTTCATGATGAAGGGCTAAGATGAGTTTTGGAATAAGGATGAAGAAATAATAAGATGTACATCTAACCAATGATCTAGGCGGAAGAGGAATGGAACTGGGCAGTGCACAAGGAACAATTAGAAAGATTCTACTTTTTCTGCAATTCTTGCATTTTTATGTTTTCATGTGCAGGTCTGTGGCATGCTCATGCTGTTTTAAAAAATAAATGATTAACCGGGAAATAGTTTGATGGTTTCTTTAAAAACTAAACATATTCTTACAATATCGCTCAGCAATTGCATTCCTGGGTATTTATCCCAGAGAAAGGAAAACATACATTCACACAAAAAATTCCATACACAATTTCTCATGGCATTTTTTTTCTCTAATTAAACAAAATCTGGAAATAATCAAAATGTCCCTCATACCAAGGAACACTCCTCAGCAGGAAAAAGGAACAAATCAACAAGACACATACAACTTGAATGGATCTCAAGGGTGCTGGGCTGAGTGATAAAGGCTAATCTCCAAAGGTCACTCATGAAAGGAAAAACTACTGAGATGGAAAACAGATCAGTAGTTAATTACGGTCATGGTTACATAAATCTACATGTGTGATAAAGTGACATGGGCCTATATTCACATAGCGCACCAATGTCAGTTTCCTGGTTTTGACATTTCTTTAGTTATGTGAGATGGAACCATTGGGGAACACCAGGTGAAGGGGACCCAGAATCTCTCTGGATTTGTAAATTCCCGTAAATCTAGTTATTTCAAAATAAAAGATTAAAAACAGTATTTTAAAAATGAAATGTTGTGGGGACCCAGAAGAGGCCACTTCTCTGTAACAATGTTTCTTAAAGTTAATGTTCAAAATGTCTTTGACTTCCGAAGGAAACTACAGATCCTCGGTCCAGAAAAGTGCATACCCAAAACTTGCATATACTTTCACAGGCTTTACCAATCCTTCATTCAATTAAGAATTCTTGCTGTTGACACAAGTTTCAGTCCATAAACCAAATCCAGCCTGCTGCCTGTTTTTAAATAGTTTTATTGACACACACCTACACCCATTGACTTCTATTTGTCTAAGGCAACTTTGTAACCACTGCAGAAAAGTGAGTGGTTGCTGTAAAGATTCTTTGATGCTCAAACCTTAAATTATTTGCTATCTAGCCCTTTATGGGGTTTACCTGATAGCTCAGCTGGTAAAGAATTCACCTGTAATGTAGGAGACCCCAGTACAATTCCTGGGTCCAGAAGATCCCCTGGAGAAGGGATAGGCTGCCCCTATCAGTATTCATGGGCTTCCCTCGTGGCTCAGGTGGTAAAGAATCCGTCTGCAATTCGGGAGACCTGGGTTCGGTCCCTGGGTTGGGAAGAACCCCTGGAGAAGGAAATGGCAACCCACTCCAGTGTTCTTGCCTGGAGAACCCCCCTGGACAGAGGAGCCTGGAGGGCTACAGTCCATGCGGTGGCAAAGAGTCAGACACGACTGAGTGATTAGGCATAACACAGCAGCCCTTTATGGAAAAAGTTTGCTGACCCCTGGGTAGAATCCCACCTCTGTAAGCTGGAAGAAACGTTGGAATTTGAAAAAAATAATAATAATAACACAGAAAAAGCAATCCTATTAACATTCTAAAGTCTGAGTTCCCTCTTCTGTGTGCCTGGAATGCAGCACCAGTTGTGTAGGCAAACAGGCAAGAAGCCAGGTGAGAAGGTAACAGTTTGGAAAGAAGAAGAGCTCCCATCACGCCAGCACGCTTGTGCACACGGCCGTTTGTGGCTTCCTCCCCACGCCCTGAGGTGGGCTGGGCTGCCCAGCGGCCTCAGGGCGTGTTCTGGGTGTGGTGATTCCCGAAAGCCCCAGCACTCTTGAGGGAAAGAACTAGGTGGGCCCTGCAGATCCGGGTGGCCGTGTAACCTGGGAGGGGCAGCTTGGGAGGGGAAGAGTCGGGGACCACTCAATCCACGTTGTAAGATGTGCTCAGTAGAAGCCTCATTATCTAAAAAGTCCCACTCATCAAAGACTGCTATTTTCATTTAACCTAAAACAAAAAGAATGTATTTCTATGTCTTCAATGAAGGCGAAACATCTTTTTTCTAAGTGTATGCCTCCTGTTGGAAGTTCAGCTTTTTCTGGCGTACACCACGTTCCTAATGCATTGTTCATCACTTGCAATTTGAGGCTCTTTAAAGGAGAACCAGAACTCAAAACACTTTGAAACAACCCGGATCCAAAATTCCAGATTTTTGCCATACTTTTTTTCTTTAATACTTGATTTGTCCACATTTACATGACATTTTCAGTGACTCACTCTATTGAATATCGAGAAAGCATTTTAATTCAGGGGCCCCCAACCCCCAGGCCACAGACTGTAACCTGTTAGAAACTGGGATGCACAGCAGGAGGTGAGCGTTGGGCAGGCCAAACCAAACCATAACCCCACCCAGGCCACTGGCAATATTGTCTTCCATGAAACCAGTTCCCGGTGCCTAAATATAGGGGACCACTGATTTAATTTACTTTCATTGAATTGTGTATTAAAAAGGCATTTTTACCTTTCTCTTTCATCAGATTACATGATGTCATCAAATTAGGTAATCACAATATCGAGTTCAAAGAGAAAAAACAGATTTAGGAGTAAATCTAACTGATCTCTGGTCCTCCTGTAACTCAACTAAGAGACAGATGGGTGGTCACATTAGAAGGTGGCCACCTAGCTGAGCTGAGGGTTCGCCAGCTGGTTTTGCTAACCAACGCAAGCCCGTGTGCCCAACACACAGTGAGGCCAAACAAACCTAAATGTCAGAGTCTGGAGCAGAGAAAGGCTTATTGGAAACCCCAGAATCATGCAAGGAGAATGCATGTCTTGTGCCCCCAAAACCCATCAACTCCCTTAAGGAGTTCAGCAAAGCATTTTTAAAGATGGGAGTGGGAAGGATGGCAGGGTTGTAATCAGTTCGTGCAGTTTCTGACCGGCTGATGGGGAGGTAACAGGGCAGTGTCACAGGGATAAATATGGTCAATCCTTAGGGTCCAGTAGATCTGGGGGCTACAGTGCTCAGGTCATCAAGTAGTTAATTTCTTCCCTTTGGTGGTAGCATCTGAAAAACTCAGGAAGTAAGCATGATCTGGGTGCTTCAGGAGGGAGCTACAGCAGAGGATGTGGGGGAGAGGTCTGCCCCAGGAAGGTCCCACGGGGTTCTGCTCTGTTGTAGTTTCACAGAGAGAAGGTATGCCCGTCGGGGTTCCCCAGAGAAAACAGAACCAGTGGATGATGCACATATACACGTACGTGAAAGGAAACTTTGGCTTACATGATTGTGAAGGCTGAGAAGTCCCACGGTCTACTGCCTACAAGCCAGAGACCCAGGGAAGCCAGCTGTAAAAACCAGGCGAGCCGATGCTGAAACTCTCAGTCCCAGGGCAGAAGACAGATGCCCCGCTCACAGCAGGCAGGACGGGAGGATGGCAGGCAGGGACAACACTCCCTCCTCTCCTTCTCGTCCTGCTCTGTCCATGGATTGGACATCCTGAAACATGCTTGCAGACACACTCAGACATCCTGCTGCATCCGGACACAGAATTCACATTCACGGGGGGTCACTCTGTAAACCAGTTCACTGGAGGCTGGTCTCAAGAGCTCCTCCTAAGCCCAACTGCCACTATGTTAAACAAAACATAGAATTCCCTTGGTTTCTCTCATGCAAGCTTGACAAATAGGACAGTATGTCTAAAACACTAGTACCCTGATCAAACCCCAAGAGTAAAGCTTGCTTCCCTTTCCCCTGTTTGGTAGGTCTAAGCACAGTATCCTCAGTTAACCAGAACTCCGAAGCTGTGAACTTGGATGACCACCCCCCCCCCATGAAGTTCTGAAATCAAAACTGACTTGGCAAAGACTTCTTTCCCAAAACAATCTGACTCTACATTTACACCATCAGGCAAGTGGGTCTCGGGCTCAAGTTCACTTTCAGATGTCTCCAGCAACAATTTCTTTTTTTTTCTCATTTATTTTTATTAGTTGGAGGCTAATTACTTTACAATATTGTAGTGGTTTTTGTCATACATTGACATGAATCAGCCATGGATTTACAAATATTCCCCATCCCGATCCCCCCTCCCACCTCCCTCTCCATCCGATTCCTCTGGGTCTTCAATTTCTTTAAGGCAGGAAGATGTGGAGTGAAGAGGGGACCACGTTCGTCACTCTTCAGCTGCTGTAATTTGGGGGTCTGTGTGATTTCGATGTGCCCTCAATTCTGCATTTCCCTGCCGAGAGCCCAGAGCCTCTTGCCCCAGGAGTGTTTGCCTTCAAGCATAAGTCACCCAAGAACATCACCTCGATCACGACTGGTCCTGGAAAAATTGAGGCGTCTGTGTTCCAGGTTCCCTTATCCCTGCCTCTCCTCCCTGCCCACGTCCACCCTCCCTGGCCACACCAGGGCCATTTGACACCAATGGTTCAGCAGGTAAAGAATCTGCCCGCAATCCAGGAGACGCAGGTCCAATCCCTGGATCAGGAAGATCCCCTGGAGGAGGAAATGGCAACCCGCTCCAGCAGTCTTGCCTTAAAAATTCCATGGACAGAGTGGCCTAAAGGGCTACAATCCATGGGGTCACAAAAGAGTCGGACACGACTGAGCGACTAAGCAAGCAAGCCAATCTCCTCTCTGGCCCCCCATCAAAAAAGATTTGCTCCACGCCCCCAGAATCTTAGGGCTCATCTGGGGAGCGACCTGTGGGGCAGAGGGTGTTAATTCTGGAAACCAGTTCTGCTGGGTTGTAGGAACTAGCAGTCTTCGTCCCAATGTTCAATCATTCCAGTGCTTAGATGCCTAGAAACTCCTAAAAACAATGACTCAGAATGCTAGTGCTGGCTTGGATTCCCAGGTCAGAGACTCCAGCCCAGAACACTCTTCCCAGCTCCAGACATCTCCATTTAGACATGCTGAGGTTTTCCTGTGGGCTTCCTGGGTGGCGCTAGTGATAAAGAATCTGCCTGCCAATGCAGGAGACATAAGAGAAGCAGGTTCAAACCCTGGTTGGGAAGATCCCCTGGAGGAGGACATAGCAAACCACTCCAATGTTCTTGCCTGGAGAATCCCATGGACAGAGGAGCCTGGCAGGCTGTGTCCATAGGTTCGCAGAGTCAGATGCAATTGAAGCTGCTTAGCTTGAAGATTCTGATAACCAGCACTTCTCATTGAGATTTTACTGCCAGTGACAAAAATGTTTATCATCTTCAGATTTTGACAGGAGGAAGAACTCTGTAGAGGTCCATATTCATATCTGGCTTGCACATTTTCTAAGCCATCTGTCATCCCCAGGAAATCTTATGGAATATTACAGGTATTTTACCCCCAAAGCAGATGTTTGGTGATGATTTTCCCATCAGGCAGAAATACTAGGGTCAGAAACCACAGGGGGAGTAGAGGCCACCCAGTGCCTGAGCCCCCAGAGCTCACAACCCCACAGGGGCCCAGTTCAAACACAACAATGGGTGCTGTAAGCAGGACCCTGTCTGGGGTGTCCCTCATGACTAGAGAAACAACCTAAGACTACTAACCACGGTACAAAGTGTGAGGGTCTCCTCTACGAGGGAATGCCGATCACTAGGACAAGATGAACAAGATGGATGTGGGCTTTGACGCCGCAGATGGATGGGAGAAATACCCTAGTGATGATAGTGCAATGTGGAGCGAGCCTGGGAACCAGGAGTGAAGTGCCCAGATTCCCAAAGTCAAGCTGGTCTTGCGTCTTGAGCGAGGACAAGTCTCCCTGGAGAGCCAATACTTTGTACAGTTCTAGGAGTTCACAGACAAAGGAGAAAACCCTGAGGACAATTGGGGGTTTGGGGACAATAACCCGAGAGGCTGAGGTTCAGCGTGGGCAGGAGGGGGAGAGCTAGGCAGAGTGGCCAGGGGTGCTCAACCTTGACCTTGTGGGCAGAGAGCTGGGCAGGGAGAGACGGGATGGGCAGCAGGAGGTATGGAGCCAAGAGAAGCGGGCAGATGAGAGAGATTTAGGGAGAAAAGAAAAAGGGTGACTATTAGCTATGGAGCCAGAGGCTAAAGGGGCATTTAAGAAGAGCATAGCAATGAGGTTTATCCCAAAACAATCACACTAGACACTAACTGCACATGCTCGACAGCTTGGAGACACTTCTGGGAGCAGGTTCAGAGGTCCTGAGGCCGTGAGTGCCTAGAGCATCACACAGGCATCTTTGTCCACAAAGCAACCAGAAATCACAGAAACAGGTTCAAGGATTCTCAAGCACTCTTTCAGAAAGAAAGAAAAACTAAAAGACATTTTAGAAACACTTTCATCCAAAATGGTTCAAAGAGAAATAACATTAAGACAGAGAGCAAGGGTAGTTTTACATTTTATTCTTCATAATTTTGGCATTTCCTCAATTTTCTGCAATGCATGTATTTAAAAAAAAAAAAACAAAAAAACATGTGTTAGGCAGGATATGGTGCCTATAAAAATACATGTGATAGATGGGTCAGTGATAAGGATTTCTTTTCTGAATTCATTCCTGGTCCAGCCTCTATCACACCAAAGGTAACAACTATTCTACATTTTGTCTCTCTGATTTCCTTGTTTCTAATGTACAACACACACACACACACACACACACACACACACACACACAATTGAGTGTATGCATCATGTTAAAAAAGAAAAATTCCACTGAGTACATTTTAAAGATCCAATTGACTTTATTGAACTATTCAGGTATCGGGCAGCATCCCATGCATTGTGTGGAAGGAAGATTCAAAGGGTGGTAGAAAGGGAAATTTTCTAAAGACAGGAGGGATGTGAGAGAGTGCGTGTGTGCTCATTGGCTAAGTCGTGTACAACCCTTTTGCACCCTCATGGACTGTAGCCCGCCAGGCTCCTGTGTCCATGAGATTCTCCAGGCAACAATACTGGAGTGGGTTGTCGTTTCCTTCTCCAGGGGGTCTTCCCGACCCAGGGATGGAACCCACGTCTCCTGCATTGGCAGGCGAATTCTTTACCACTGAGCCACCTTTGAAGCCCAAAAGGCAGGACAAGGAAGGCGTAAACATGGAAACAAAATTGTCTCAGATTCAGGTCATCTTTCTTTGGGGGAAAAGGGGTCTTTTAGGTGGACCACCTCACCTTCCTTCTGGGGGATGGAGAAGGTGCTGACCAGAAAGTATCTGACCGACAGGTTAAGGCTGTATTTCTGGGGGAGTCTGAAGTTTCAGTTAAGTTAGGTATTAAGCCCTGGTTTGGTAGCCTGATGTAGGACAAGTGACTCCATTTGGGGCCTGTGGTCTTATTTTAACGATATCTGCTTTTTTACAATATATTTTTTAAATGTTACTGAAGTACAGTTAATTTCAGTCTCTACTTTCATCTTTGTTTTGTATTTTATTACTTTCTGCTCTTATCTTCATCTTCGTTTTTCTTACTTTGGGATTATCCTGCGGTTCTTTTTCTAATTCCCTATCCCGAATGACCATTTAGACTCTGAGCCTCAGCCATCACAGCTAACTAGCATGTTGGCTGATTCTGATCTAAGAGGCCGCTCCCACCCAGGAAGTGTTCCCCACATCCCCGCATCCCTGCCCCGGGCTTCCCGTCTCCTGGTGGGACCTTCAACGGGAGAAAGTCCCGAAGTTCCACCCCCTCTCTCAGGCTCTGTTTAACCCCCTTATCACACAAACGGCACAGCAATGTTTTCCCATAGCTGGCAACGTGGGTTGTTTTCTTCTCTGAGACATGCTGAGTTGGGAGGCCAGGAAAACACCTATTCCTGGGTCTTCAAAGGAGAGCAGCCCCTGGTGCTGTCCGGGGACTCCTCCAAAGCCATGCCTAGCTGTCTGTTGGACGTGACCGTCCAGGGTCAGACAATGACACACCACTGTCTCAGCTCAAACACATCTTAAAACCACGGTTTTCTCTCTTCGGAAGGCAAGAGACTGCTAAGTGTGGTGGGCATGCTAATTAATGAGAGGACAAAGGGGAAAGTCTAAAGAAGCGACTCCCTCCCTCTCCTTTCAAACGTGGCTCCAGAGAACTTGGCCAAGTTCAACTAGTGAGCCGTTCTTTCTAAAGCATCCAGAGAAGGGGGGATTCATTAAGAGCAAATGCCCGAATGAAAGGAAGTCCCGTGAAACCGATTAAACAGGGTTCTCCAATAGATCAAACTAGGCAAAGGTGAGTAGACAGCAGAAGACGAAGAGTGAAGACAGCGTCAGAGGGAAGTGAGGAAGGCCTTGAGAGAGAGGTTTGACTTTGCGTGTGCAACTGCTGAGGCAAGAGGCCGAGTGGGTAAGGGCTGACCCAGTGCTGAGACGGATTGCTCTGTTTACTAGCCATGTGACGCACATTTAAAGACTTCTGCTGCAAGTATCAAGCTGTCCTTCAGAAGGTGTTAGAAATTACTTGCACCGACACAGCATAGGAGAGCCTGCTTTTTCACGCCTTCGTCCCCACCCACAGCTTCACTCCTCACTCACACTCTCTCACACCCACACATGCATGCGCCACTGGCACGGAGTCTTGCCGAGTGAATCCGCCAAAGATCACACCTCAAGGCTGCTTCACTTGCGCTTCTTTGAGCAGTGAGGTTGAACATGTTTTCAAATTTCTTGGCAATTTTCTTTTCTCTGTGACGTGACTATTTTTGCCGTTCACCCATTTTCTCTTTGAAATCGTCTGCTTTTCCTTATTAACAGGTAAGAGCCTTTTGTATATTAGGAATAGTAACACTTCGGCATGGAATCCTCAGTTTGTGTCTTGGAGTTGGCCTCTGGCCTTTTAGAGGTTTGAGATGGGGGGGGCGGATTTTTCACATATAGAATTTTTTTTTACCAAAATGGGTAAAAATGGGCTGCCTCCCTACTCGAGAGGTACCTTGGGTGTGATTGAAATGGAAGGTCTTTGTCTTGACCCAATAACTCTGGGCATCCCCACACCTTTGCCGTGAGGGGAGGGCTCCCCGCCCCACTTTCTCTTTCCACACTCCCAGGACCCCCCATCCCACACCCCCCATTCCATCCTGAGCAAAGCACTCCTCTGCTGTCTGTGGGACTCAGGGGAAGCCTGAAGCTGCTCCTGGTGAATTGTAAGGATCTTTCTTCATCGCGAAAGAATTCAGAAAGGAAGCAGGGAGGTTAAGAAAGTTAAGTGAGAGTTTGTTTAAGCAAGAATATGCTCCTAGAGGGAGAGCGGGGGTTTCTTAGCAAGCCAGTTCTGAGGGGCTACAAAGGAAGGGGTGGAATATTCGCTGGGAAAGGAAGGGTTTGGGGGTCGCCTTCCCTGATTTTCGGGGCTTCCCTGGTGACTCAGATGGTAAAGATTCTGCCTGCACTGCCCTGGATTTGATCCCTGAGTTGGGACGATCCCCTGGAGAAGGGAATGGCAACCCACTCCAGTACTCTGGCCTTGTGTCCATGGATGGAGTAGCCTGGCTGGCCATAGTCCATGGGGTCACAAAACGCCAGACACGATGGAGCGACTAACACTTTCACTTCCAGATGAGTTTAATTCTGGATGACCAACATGTTTCCATTTAAAACGATCAAACTGGACTTCTCAGGTGATCCAGTGGTTAAAAGTCCACCTGTCAACGGAGGGGACATGGGTTTGAACCCTGATCTGGGAAGATTCCACAGGCTGAGTAGCAACTAAGCCTGAGTGTCATTACTACTGAAGCCCTCACACCTACAGCCCATGCTCCGCAGCAAGAGAAACCACCGAAATGAGAAGCCCATTTCTCACCGTAACTAGAGAAAGTCCAACAACAGCAACGAAGACCTAGTGCAGCCAAAAAATAAATAAACTAAATTTTAAAAAATAAATAATAAAAGAAGAGATATACTATTGAGAGGGTTAACAGTCAGGAAGGCTAGGGGTCCCCAAGTGGCAGGAGGAAATGAACTGCAAGTGGCAGGCATTTCTTTTTTCTTTTCTATTCCTGCTTTGTCATGATGACCCCTGGTTCCACCTGAACTTAATTTTTCTCAAACCTTGAGCTAACCAGTGCAGTTTTCTTATGGAAATGTTTTTCTTAAGCCATGTTAATGAAACTATGTATTTGCTTTGGAAGTGATCAGTGCAAAGAAATATAGGAAAACAATAGAATGGGAAAGACAAGAGATCTCTTCAAGAAAATTAGAGATACCAAGGGAACATTCCATGCAAAGATGAGCACAACAAAGGACAGAAACATTATGGACCTAATGGAAGCAGAAGACATTAAGAAGAGGTGGCAAGGACACCCATAAGACTATACAAAAAAGATCTTCATGACCCAGATAATCACGATGGTGTCATCACTCACCTAGAACCAGACATCCTGGAGTGCAAAGTCAAGTGGGCCTTAGAAAGCTTCACTATGAGCAAAGCTAGTGGAGGTGATGGAATTCCAGTTGAGCTACTTCAAATCCTGAAAGATGATGCTGTGAAAGTGCTGCACTCAATATGTCAGCAAATTTGGAAAACTCAGCAGTGGCCACAGGACTGGAAAAGGTCAGTTTTCATTCCAATCCCAAAGAAAGGCAATGCCAAAGAATGCTCAAACTACCACACAATTGCACTCATCTCACCCGCTAGCAAAATAATGCTCAAAATTCTCCAAGCCAGGCTTCAGCAATACGTGAACCGTGAACTTCAAGATGTTCAAGCTGGTTTTAGAAAAGGCAGAGGAACCAGAGATCAAATTTCCAACATCAGCTGGATCATTGAAAAAGCAAGAGAGTTCCAGAAAAACATCTATTTCTGCTTTATTGACTATGCCAAAGCCTTTGACTGTGTGGATCACAGTAAACTGTGGAAAATTCTGAAAGAGATGGGAATGCCAGACCACCTGACCTGTATGCAGGTCAGGAAGCAACAGTTAGACCTTGACATGGAACAACAGACTGGTTCCAAATAGGAAAAGGAGTATGTCAAGGCTGTATATTGTCACCCTGCTTATTTAACTTATATGCAGAGTACATCATGAGAAATGCTGAGCTGGAAGAAACACAAGCTGAAATCTAGATTGCTGTGAGAAATATCAGTAACCTCAGATATACAGATGTCACCACTCTTATGGCAGAAAATGAAGAAGAACTAAAAAGCCTCTTGATGAAAGTGAAAAAGGAGAGTGACAAAGTTGGCTTAAAGCTCAACATTCAGAAAACTAAGATCATGGCATCCAGTCCCATCACTTCATGACAAATAGATGGGGAAACAGTGTCAGACTTTATTTTTGTGGGCTCCAAAATCACCGCAGATGGTGATTGCCACTATGAAATTAAAAGACACTTACTCCTTGGAAGAAAAATTATGACCAACCTAGACAGCACATTAAAAAATAGAGACGTTACTTTGTCAACAAAGGTCCATCTAGTCAAGGTTATGGTTTTTCCAGTGGTCATGTATGGATGTGAGAGTTGGACTCTAAAGAAAGCTGAGCACAGAAGAATTGATGCTTTTGAACTGTGGCGTTGGGGAAGACTCTTGAGAGTCCCTTGGACTGCAAGGAGATCCAACCAGTCCATCCTAAAGGAGATCAGTCCTGGGTGTTCATTGGAAGGACTGATGCTGAAGCTGAAATTCCAACACTTTGGCCATCTGATGCGACAAACTGACTCACTGGAAAAGACCCTGGGAAAGATTGAAGGTGGGAGGAGAAGGGAATGACAGGATGAGTTGGTTGGATGGCATCACCGACTTGATGGACATGAGTTTGAGTAAGCTCTAAGTGTAGATGATGGACAGGGAGGCCTGGTGTGCTGCAGTCCATGGGGTCGCCAAGAGTCAGACAGGACTTGAGTGACTGAACTGATTTGCTTTGGAATCTGCCTTTCTTCAAACCAGTTCTGCTTAAAACTAATCTTTTCCCCTAACCTTGAACTGATCAAGTCTCAGCAAACCAGTACGTCTTACTCATGGAAAAGTTTTCTTAAACTATGTTAATGAAACTGTATTTGTTTGGAAATCTGCCTTTCTTCAAGAGTCACGTCATTGTTTTATGGCTGGGGATGACTCCCCTTGTGCCAATCTATGTCAAAATAGACGTTGTGGGAGAGGGGCCTGGTGCGACCCTTTCAGTCTTGAGGTGTTTCTTTTATCTGATTAGCAGCTTGCTAACTGGTATGAAACACCCTCACTCTTTCTGTCCCTTTCCGATGTCTATGTCAGAAGCTTTCTCTTCTCTTTTTATACTTTAATAAAACTCTGCTACACAAAAGCTCCGAGTGACCAAGCCTCATCTCTGGCTCCAAACTGAGTTCCTCTCCTCTGGAAGCCATGAATCCTACTGTCATTCATGGCTCACAGCTGCAAACTTTCACTATGATCATGGTTCAGAAGAATTAATATTAAAAAATGAAATAAAACAATCAAATCATAGACACCATATATTTTAAGCGTGCTTTCTTTCCTTCTACATCTGTTTCTTATTTATGGTTGTTAATTTTGGTGTTAATCTAACCTTGAGTAGCACACTCATATTATTTGTGTTGAACAATTAACAGAATGCCTTATAAACTTTATTAGGCAAGGATGTGTGCTTTTTTCATTGGCACAGTTCCTGTGTGTTCCTTTTAAGTATTATCATGGACTTGTGACTCTTTTTATAGTCTCAGCTTATTCCAACAGACTATAATTACTATAATTTTATGATGTTGAAATTGTCCCTGCTGGGCCACGAGGAGCCCTCCATACTGTAGGCATCTTTGTCTTTTGAATACGACCTTAATCATCTCTGACAGTCTTTGTTGTTTGGCAAAAACGTTTCCTCCCACTTTTGAACTTTGGATTTTCCTTGTCTCTAGGTCTAGCCACAGCAGCTCTTTCTGGGATCTTAATTTCTTTTAGACAAACTGTATGGGAGACTAAAGTCTGAGTGCCTCAAGTGCACACGAGGTGAGTCGATGGGTTTTGACAGCACGCAGAGCAGCCTCAGAGGGAGCCTCAGCTCTGAGTAAAATTACAAATATTTTGAAAACAACCTAGTCAAGAGTTCAAATTTGGACTGAGACTAAGATTAGGCCACAAAAGCTTCCCGTTCATAGATCAACTAACAAATGTTTAAAGAACACTTTTTTTTTTTTTTTTTTTTTTTTTTTTTGCCTTTCTAATGTTATATGGGGTTTTTTGTTTTTGGTTTTTTTTTTTGGAGTTTTTGGTGCAATGAATTATCCTGATTTTTCCTTGTGAGTCTTCGGTTTTTTTTTTTTTTTTTCTTTTTTAATTATTGATTTTTAATTGAAGGATAATTGCTTTACAATATTGCTTTGATTTTTAATGATGAGCAATTCTAGATTTTATCACTAATATTAATGTCTGGGACTATGATAACAGAGCAGATAAAAACCAAACATTCTCTGAACAGATAGAGAGAGGTCAGGAGTTTTGGGTTGGACAGTAATTTGCAAAAGGGTGGGTCACGGGCACCGGTGTCTGGCATCAGAGGGGACGTCAGCACTTGGAGGAGAAGTCGCAGCTATGGAGGCTGAAGGGCCTGAAATCCTCCCAGGAAGGGGAGGAACATTTTAGTACAATGAGAGGGTCCCCAAAGCATAGATGTGCTACTGGAAGGAGGACCCCTTCCAGGGCTTGAGGGTGAGCTCTTGTCTAACATCCAGAAATGAATTGTCTGAGGAGAGACATATGCCGACAAAACAAAAGACGTCATTGGAAAGGGGCGTCTGAGCAGAGAGCAGGAGGGGGAGGGACCCCTGGAGGACTGCGCTACTCTGTGGCTCACAGCCGGGTTCTGTGGTGATAGGATTAGCTTCCGGGTTGTCTCTGGCCAATCGTTCTGACTCAGGGTCCTTCCTGGTGGCACCAAGATGGATTCCAGAGAGGTGGATTCTGGGAGGTTGGTAGGACATTTGGACTGGTGCCTCCTTTTGACTCTTCCCGAATCCTTCCGGTTGGCGGTCGCTTGTTAGTTCCACTTTCCTCACCAGGACCTCCTGTTTGAGATAACTCATGTAAGTGGTTTACTATGGTGCCCGGCCAGGGTGGGCAGTTTCAGTTAGTGGTTCCTTTAACAGATGGACACTGAGGTTTCTCTGAACGAGGCTAACTGAATGATCAGGTGTGATCTCTAAAAGCCCAGACCCTCCTTCCAGGAATACGCGGAAATAAAACTAGAATCAGACTTAAAGAAAGGCTCATGTGTCACCAAGTTCTCATCTCAGATGCTCGCTAGCACTTAAAATACCCCCATGATACCCGCCTGGGGCCAGGAGAGACTCCACCTTACCTCAGCAGCCGGGGTGGTGAAAAGCAGGCAGTGTGTACCTTCCGGGCCGCTTGGCGACCGTGACCCTTTCTGTTCTCAGGCTGTTGGGGAAAAATGATGGAGGATGTTGTGGTTGGGATGAGAGGAGGCATACGACAGACCTCATCCTGTCATTGTCATAACTGAGAATGAGCTGAAGGACACAAGGCCATCTTTTGTGTCCGTGTTTCTCTCTTGGCAAGTTAGGGAGGTGGTGGGTGGGGTGTGGGAACTGCCTGACCTCTGCGGGGCTCACGTGCTCAGATGTGCCCTATACTCCACATCTTTGTTCTAACTCTCTTCCCTCCTTCTAAAGACGCCCTTTGTCCTTCCATTGTTAACCTAGAAGGCAGCTTTGAGCTTCCAGTTTTACAAGTTACAGGTTAGCCATCTCTTTGTTTTCTTATCACCTTCCCAACTCACCTTTCATTCCCAAAAGGACCTAGGGAGGCATATCTGCTAAAGAAAAGGCCACGTGGTTCCTGGGATCTACAAGGTCACTTCCCAAGGGGACAGCAGCCTCCCTCCACATCCCTCGAAGGGAAGAAGGTCACAACACGTTTGCTTGCATTTGAGAGGTAAGTATAGTACCTAGTGGGCTTCCCCGGCGGCTCAGCAGTAAAGAATCTGTCTGCCAATGCAGGAGTCACAGGTTCAATCCCTGGGTCAGGAAGATCCCCTGAAGGAGGAAATGGCAACCCACTTCAATATTCTTGCCTGGAGAATCTCAAGGACAGAGGAGCCTGGTGGACTACAGTCCTTGGGGTCACAAAAGAGTCAGACAAGACTTAGGGACTAAACAAGAACAGCAATATAGTACCTAGTGGGAAGGGACTTATTTAACTAAGACAGAGCAAAATTTTTAACTGAGATGTTTGGAAAATGTCAGTTCAGTTCGGTTGGTCAGTCATGTCCAACTCTTTGAGACCCCATGTACTGCAGCACACCTGGCCTCCCTGTTCATCACCCACACCTGGAACTTACTCAAACTCATTTCCATCAAGTTGGTGATGCCATCCAGTCATCTCATCCTCTATTGTCCCCTTCTCCTCCCACTTTCAATCTTTCCCAGCATCAGGGTGTTTGCCAGTGAGTCAGTTCTTCACATCAGGTGGCCAAAGTATTGGAGCTTCAGCTTCATCATCGGTCTTTCCAATGAATATTCAGGACTGATTTCCTTTAGGATTGACTGGTTGGATCTCCTTGCAGTCCAAGAGGCACTCAAGAGTCTTCTCCAACCCCACAGTTGAAAACCATAAATTCAGAGCTCAGCTTTCTTTATGGTCCAACTCTCACACCCATTCATGACTATTGGAAAAACCACAGCTTTGACTAGATGGACCTTTGTTGGCAAAGTAACGTCTCTGCTTTTTAATACGCTGTCTAGGTTGGTCATAGCTTTCTTCCAAGGAGTAAGCATCTTTTAACTTCATGGCTGCAGTCACCATCTGCAGTAATTTTAGAGCCCAAGAACATAAAGTCTGTCACTGTTTCAATTGTTTCCCCATCTATTTGCCGTGAAATGATGGGACCGGATGCCACGATCTTAGTTTTCTGAATGTTGAGTTTTAGGCCTGCTTTTTCACTCTCCTCTTTCACTTTCATCAAGAGGCTCTTTGCTTTGCTTTCTCCCATAAGGGTGATATATTCTGCATATCTGAGGCTATTGATATTTCTCCCGGCAATCTTGATTCCAGCTTGTGCTTCATCCAGTCCAGCACTCTGCATATAAATTAAATAAGCAAGGTGGCAATATACAGCCTTGATGTACTCTTTTCCCAGTTTGGAACCAGTCTGTTGTTCCATGTCTGATTCTAACTGTTGATTCTTGACCTGCACACAGATTTTTCAGGAGGCAGGTAAGATGGTTTGGTATTCCCATCTCTTTAAGAATTTTCCAGTTTGTTATGATCTGCACAGTCAAAGGCTTTGGCATAGTCAATAAAGTAGAAGTAGATGTTTTTCTAGAATACTTTTGCTTTTTCTATGATCCAACAGAAGTTAGCAATTTGATCTCTGGTTCCTCTGCCTTTTCTAAATCCAGGTTGAACATCTGGACATTCTCGGCTCATGTACTGTTGAAGCCTCACTTGGAGAATTTTGGAAATTGTACCTACTAAGAAATTTTACACACAGTCTTGTATGCTTGGGGTGATTTTTATATGTAACATAATATGGCATGTGAAATGTTTGAGAAAGAGAGAGCAAAATGAATTGGTAAGGTGAGACAAACAGAATTTGGATCAGCAAGAAAAATGTGTTTAGCTCACGAAATGCTTCAAAGGTCAGGACTAGATCGTGGTCCAGGAGGGAAGGCCTAGTCAGGAAGTGGTGCCGGCTACAGTCCTGATGGCCCCCCGGCCACTCCAAGGACAGTCAGAGAGAATGAGGCAAAGCAGGATGGGGCAGGAGAGCCAACAACAACAACAAAAAAAGCACTCTCATTTGATTTCCAGTGAAGGGGACCAAATTCTAGGAACAGAAATGGCTGAATCAATTCTCTTGCTCAATACATCACTGTACAGTCATTACAAAGAATCAGACCCACGTGGCCTGTAACGGAAGAATGTTAACTTGCAGACCGCTGTGTATGGCATCACTTCACGAGTTCTCAGGCCACGAAATTCAAATGTGTGGGAAATGCAATCTTGTGTTTCTCGGACTTAGTTTCTATCTGAAGTCCTCGTTCTTCCAGGAAGTGACCTCCCCGCTGTGCCCCGTCCCCTGCAGTGGGGCCTGCCCGCATCCCCAGCAGTGGGTGTGGGTACAATGGGTGTGCCCCAGCAGCCACGTGGGGCCTGGGAAGCCCTGTCCAGCAGAGCAATGAGATGATGGTGCCAGAACCAGTCCCCAAGCCATCAGCCAGCGTTGGGCAGACAGCCTCGAGCTTCTTCAATGTGAGAAAGAACTTTTAGCTTGTTTAAGCTTCAGATATTTGGGAGATTTCCATTACAGGCACATTTAAACCACTGCATTAGACTAATGTGCCCCCAGGGAGCTCCACCGACATCTTAAAATATCAGACTTTGAAACTTCACCTGCAGGGAGGAGACATAGTGGGGTGGACGATAGGACAGGTTGCCCTTAGCAACCAGTGCAGGGATTGCCATGTTGGATGGCTCAGCGATTTCTCCAACTGGAGCTCGGAGGGTCCCCTGGGCCATGCAGATGTGGAGACCAGGTGGCCTGGAGCTGGGTCGAGGCCATAAAATCAGCAGATGGTGGAGGAGGCATGGGAGTCACACTCGGCTCATTCCAGGGTTGGGTCACCTTCTGTGACATAACGTTGCCACTTTAGGACATGCTGTGTCCCAGGGAGCACGCTTCCTGTCCTGCAGTCACCCGCCTTCTATAGGCACTGTCCCCGCCTGCCTGTCCCCACTGGGCCCGACCAGGCAGGCAGCCCCGCCCCCATTGCTTCCTCTGTCTCATCAGGGGTTAGCGCTCAACCATCAGTGGTTAGCTTTCAAGACCTGCAGGGAGAAATCTCTAAACGTGGGGTTCTAGACACCACAGGAAACATCGGGGCAGGACCGGGGAGCGGACGTTGAGACCCTCACATCCCTCTGCTTCCTTTGAGGTTGGCTGTGCTGCTCCACCACGTCCAAGAGGATGACTGAAATGACCTCACAAAGGCGTCATTTCTACTGTGAGTCCCTGTGTGGACACTGGTCCCAGCACATCTATAGCTGCCTTCCGGTTCTCTAAGAGGCCAAGATGACAGAGGCATGCATACAACAGGCGCTCAGTAGATGCATGCTGAAGGAACAGGACTTCTCCCGGGGAGGAGGCCTGGGGAGGCATGGCTGCCACGCCCTTTCCAGGAGCCCCCCGCGTCCTGAGGCCTGAGTCACACCTCCCAGGCGCTCCAAGTGTTCGCCTGCCTTCTGTGCCCCACCCCCGGCCCCAGCAGGGCTGCCTCTGGCCCTGTTGTAGCCGCAGCGAGGAGTCAGGGGCCCAGAGTCCCCTCGTGACGCGTGGCTTTCCTCCTGTGTCCTGGAGAAGCTGCTCCCGGGTCGGCAGAGAAGCACTCCTTCACGGTTCAGACAGGCTTCACTCTGATCCTAACCCTTGTGATGTTCAAGGGCGGCCTGCTTCTCTCTCAGAACCACGTGTCTGCTTTGTCCAGACATGTCTTCTGAGCAGAAGGAAAATCAGAGGTTTTACTGTTATTATTAACAATGACCCAGCTCCAATACTTTGGCCACCTGAGGCAAAGAGCTGACTCATTGGAAAAGACCCTGATGCTGGGAAAGATTGAAGGCAGGAGGAGAAGGGGACGACAGAGGATGACATGGTTGGATGGCATCATCGACTCGATGGACATGAGTTTGTGCAAGCTCTGGGAGACAGTAAAGGAGAGGGAAGTCTGGTGTGCTGCAGTCCATGAGTTTGCAGGGAGTCAGACACAACTTAGGAACTGGAAAACAACAGCAACCTCTGTGTCTAAAGCCTTCTTCAGAAGTTTTGCCCAAGATTCTAAGAAAAATCAGAGAGGGTATTTTTTAATACACATTTGAAAAATGGACTCAAAGCCTGCAATTAATATATTTGCTACCAGTAAATAAAGAGTATAACTGTGACAGAAAGAGAAGACTCAGAATCAGGGCTTTGCTTGGGAGAAGCTGAAATGGAGCTGAAATGGTCCCCTCCATGGGCCCAGATGTGGTTTTGTTTTGGTTATTTATTTATTTACAATTTAAAAAATTCAAATCTAGCTGAATTTTTTGTTTTTGTTGTTTTGCCAACAGCAGAGTTTCAGGTTTCCAATTAGCCCATGTTCACTCTCAAAGGAAGATCAGATGCTGCCCAGAACGAAATCCTGACATCTCAAGTCCGCGAGGCCATCCCTTGGGTTAGCCAATCTGGCCAGAAGTGTTTATAATACAACCACATGTCTTTGATTACGCCTCCAATTTGCATTAGAATCTTTTCTCCCACAGTGTGTTCTGAAGGGTCCTCATTTGTGGTTTGTCTCACGAGTAAAGAACTTTTAAAATGAATAAACTTTCTGTGTTCTCCAGGAACGAAATCACTTCTTGAACTAGAACTTAAACCAGTTACTACTAACTCAGAGTAAATTGAACTTGGGACTTCCCGGGTGGTCCAGTGGGTTAACTCCACACTTCCAATGCAGGGGACATGGGCTCAATCTGTGGTCAGGGAACTAAGATCCCACATGCCAGTCAGTGAAGTCAAAAAATGTCTTTAAAAAATTATAAAAAGAAGTAAGCTGAACTCTTCTTTTTGATATGTTCACTGTGATATTCCATTGTTGGCAAATGAGTTCACCTTCTAGAATCACCAATAAGAACTAAAAGCAAGAGTGAAATAGAATAAAGCATTCCTAAAATGCAGGTCACAGAAACTCTTCCCCCAAAAAGTCTTATAGACCTTTTGGTCTTGGAATAAGGAGCCGGTTTTGTGCCATCACCGGTGTATAAGCATGCTTAGGGTAGAGTTGGCTGGAAGAGTCACCATATTCATAAACCAGTAGTCCTCCAAGGAGCCTACGTGCTAAAATACTTTTGCCAAGATGATGCCTACAAAGACGTTTTCTTACAGAGTGTGAATAAAACAATTCTTATTCTAGGAAACCAATGACAGACGCCTCTGGTCTAAGAGTATGTAAATGCTACTGAGCTTTCAAAATACTTTGGATAAGTAAGTACCTGCTGACCACCAATAGCTCTCACTAGAGAAGATAAGTAGATAAAAGATAGCCAGAGCTTTGAGAGACTTCAAGAAAACAAAATAGAACAAAGCACAGTTAGCATTCTTTAGAACTGGTATTGATTTGAGGGCAGGCGGGTGGGAGGAAGAGCTCAGGGCTTCTGAACATCTCTCCAGGTGAGAACTCAGTCCTCATTTCTGCCACGTGGTCCCCTGCGAAGCATCTCTCTCGGGTGCCTGTGCGCTGAGTTCTGATGTTTGAACCTGAAGGTAAATCTTGTTTTCTTTGGGTTTTGCTTTCCTGCAGCAACCAAAAAGAAAAATTTAAGTTACAATAGAGACTTCCCTGGTGGTCCAGTGGTTAAGATTCCGCACTCCCAAAGCAGGCGGCCCCAGGTTCAATCCCTGGTCAGGGAACTAGATCCTGCCTGCCACAACTAAGATCCGATGCAGCCAAAGAAATAAAAACCTCTTTTTAGTTTTTAAGTTAAAATCAATAATGGCATTTTAAGAATCTGTTGCAAAGTTTCACCTGGGAATAAGTCTCAAAAGAGAAGGTGAGAACGTACACAGCAGGTGATGAAGAAGAACAGGGTCAGCAGAGACCTCAGGTGGCCAGTTCTGGTTATCCGCCTGTTTTGCCACGGCCTGTGCACTAAGTACACTTTCTTACATTTTTACATAGTTATTGAAAGTCAAATGTAAAATATTATTTCTTGACACTTGAAGAGTAGGTGAGCTCTCAATGTCAACATCCATAAATAAAGTTGTGCTGGAACCCAGCCATGCCCGTTCATTTATGAACTGTGACTGCTTTCGTTCTGAAAGGGCAGAACCTGCTGACAAAGATGAAACGTCCCCGAAGCTGGAAATGTTTAATCCTTGGTCCTTTACAGAAAGGGTTTGCCAACCCTTCCACAGAGCATCTGTTCTGTCTCACAACATCACCTGAGAGTCAGCATTCCATTCTGAAGCTGGGGCTCGGGGGTATCTGTCACGATTTCCTTTATCCGTAGAGTAGGTGTGCTAATGACAACAGCTGCCTCACAATGTTTTGAGAGGATGGGGTGAGACGGTATCTGAAACTCAGTGAATTTGACGCACTGCAAGCCATCTATTAGCCAGAGTTCCCATCACTCCCATTCCCTGACCTTGTTTCATGGAAAGTAGGGAAGAAAGTGTCATTTTTTAACTAATCAATTGATTTGGCTACAAGGGATTTGGTTACAGCACGTGGGATCTTTTAGTTGCAGCATGTGGAATCTAGTTCCCTGACTGGAGATTGAACCCAGGCCCCCTGTTTTGGGAGCATGCTATCTTAGCCACTGGACCACCTGGGAAGTCCCAAGAAGATGTCATTGAAATGCTCTCTCTGTTTAAGAAATTCGTATAGCTGAGAAGACAGATAATGAAATAAGTGGGGATTATACATAGTGAAAGGCATTATCAAGAAGAGAGGGTGTCCATGGCGGCATGGAGCTCCAGGCAGAAGCCCTGGCCTCCCCTGGCAGGGCAGGAAGAGCTCTGATGATGGAGTGAAGGGATAAACACAACATTGTAAAAGATGACCAAGTGCCTATTAATAAATTATAATGAAACTTTTCAAAATCAGGTAGTCAACCTTAGCTATATGTGTCTACTTCTTGGGACCAAAGGAAGATATTTTCAGCAAGGACAAATGTGTAGCTGTATGTGTCTACAACGCATATGACAAAATGTGCTTACAGTTCAAATAGAGTGTGTGTCCCTTATCAGTTTATTGAGAGATGAAAAATTTCTCAAAGCGAGGTGCACTGACGGGTATTGATTGCCATTAAAAGATCAGGTTCCTGCATTCACTTATGAAGTAAAAAAAAAAAAAAAAAAACTAAAGGGCCTAGGAATCTGCATTTTAGCAAGCTCTATTTGTGACTCCTCTGCAGAGCAAATTTGAGAATCACTGAGGAAATCATATAATATGCATGAAGAAAGGCAAGAATCTAAGATTTGTTAAACACCTACTATGTGCCAGGCAGTGGATAAGTCGTTGTCACCTACTTAACCTCATTGAAGTTTCACAGCACACTTCTCAATTAAGTATTATTGTGGCTATTTTTCAGGCAAGGAAATGAAGGTTAGAGGGTTCAATGACATTCCCAAGGTCATATGGCCAGGTAGGTGGCTGCCCCTAGACTGAACCTAAGCCTTAATGAATCCCCAGAGTCTCTTCTCTCTACTTCCCAGGGACATGTGGGTCCTCACATGGAATCGAGAGAACCAAGCCTGTAATGACTATATCATCAGACACTTTTTCTCCTTTTCCTGTTTGATGGCTTTAAGAGTAGGACCCGAGACTCCACTGAAGCACTTGTCTCTGTTACAGGAGTGAAAGTTTTAAGTCATTCTTCTTTGTGAAGAAAGTCACTAAGGAGTTTGAACCAACAGTCACGAAAAAGACAGAAGATTGATTTAAAAACAGCTCCCAACAACTGTGGGGTGAGCTAGGGGCCGTGGTGCTCTGCATGGTCAGCATAGCATCACAAACAAAACCTTGTGTCTCGTGGTTTAGAGCCGATGACTGTCAACCGAAAACATCCCCTCCTGCTCTCCCTGCTTGCCTTTTTAGCCAACAGTCACTGCATTGTGTTTCTCTCTGTAGTAGCTCTGGGGGTGAAAACAGGCCGAACAAGACCTGTAAAGCTCTCCCAGGAGACAGGAAATGGAGAGTGCTCATAACAGGGAAGACACGTCTAACATGGGCCCCTGGGTCCCTCAGTGGCCAGGGCTCACCTCTGCAGGTTCTCGGCATCCTCGATGGTCTCTGGCAAAGTGATCCCCTTGGTCTCTGGAAGAAGCAGCGTCATTCCCCCAGCAACCAGCCCCAAAGCCGCTTCAAACAAGACAGATTCAACATGGAGCCGTTAGAGCGTGGCCAACCCCATTTACAGATGATGACAGCTAACTAAAGAGATGTGTAGGCAATACACGTGTGAGGGCCACTTCCAAAAGTCAGGGACGTCTAGGAAATTAAAAGCGATACGATAACGGGGAAACGGCAGAGTAAGAAAAGGGAACACTCCCCTCCTTGTACACCTGTAATGTGCTCAGTCGCTCAGTCGTGTCCGACTCCTTGCGATCCCTTGGACTGTAGCCCACCAGGCTCCTCTGTCCATGGGATTCTCCAGGCAAGGATCCTGGGGTAGTTACCTACCATGCCCTCTTCCAACCCAGGGATCCAACCCAGGTCTCCTGCATTGCAGGCGGAATCTTTACCAGCTGAGCTACCCAGAAAGCCTCATTTGTACATGTATCTAAGAATACAGTTCTAAAGCAACTGATGTTTAAATATTAGGGGGATTTATTGGTGCAGGTACCTTGGGAACAAGAGCAAACTCAGTGTTGACTAGTAACTATATATATAAGTATATATGTAGCAACTGTATGCGTGCCTCTTGCTAAGTCACTTCAGCCATGTCCGATGCTTTGAGACTCCACGGACTGAAGCCCACAAGACTCCTGTGTCCATGGGATTCTCCAGGTAAGAACACTGGAATTGGTTGCCACACCCTCCTCCAGGGGATCTTCCCAAACCAGGGATCAAACCCGCGTCTCTTACATCTCCTGCATTGGCAGGCAGGTTCCTTACCGCTAGCACCACCTGGGAAGCCCTTATTATATGTATATATATGATATAATGTAATATGATATATTATATAATTGTATAATATAAACTATCCACACATGCTCACTCGGTCATGTCTGGCTCTTTGTGGCCCCATGGACTGCAGCCTTCCAGGCTCTTTTATCCGTGGGATTTTCCAGGCAAGAATACTAGAGTGGGTTTCCATTTCCTCTTCCAAGAGATCTTCCCAATCCAGGGATTGAACCCACATCTCCTGCACCGGCAGGCAGATTCTTTACCACCGCGCCACCTGGGACGCCCATTTATAAACATGCAGTGTATATGATAGCAACTACACATATACGACAGGGAGCCTAGGTGATGTGTACGTGGGCAGTGTGGGCCTCTCTTGCTGCTCATCCACTCCCACTCCACCCTACCCTCATGGGTTCACCTGGCCCAGACGTGGCAGCTCGCCACACATGGGCCGTCGATCTGCCCTCTGCTAAGCGGCAGGCTTGGGGAGAAGCAGAGGCGTTCCCTCCTCTTCCTCCAATCTAACATAACCAGTAACAAACCAGGTACTGAACTTGGATTCCCATTGTCTGTGTCCGTTGTCAGTTGTTAAGACCTGGAAGCAGAAGTGGAGTGGTAACCTAGCATCTTCAAACCTCTAGCGATCGCATGTTAAGTTCACCGAAGTTGGGAGTCACATTCATCAGAAACCAGGAGGCTACATCAAAAATGCTCTCCTGTTCTATTTGTAGAAGGAATTATTGGACTCCAGCGCCACAGGACATACACTTCTGGGCCATGTTATAAGAACGGCTCTTATCTTTCCCGTGAAGCAAGACAGAGGAGCCAGGAGACAGGGAAAGATCCCTTCTGTTACACTCACTGGGGGATACCATTCACTCATCAAGTAGTTATCAACTATTCACACTGGGCTGTGGATAAGAAATGGCAAGTGTGTCATGAAGTCTTACCGAACAAAACGAGCGGCGAGCCGTGCCAAACCTCCATCAGCCTGAAGACGAGGAATGGGGTGAGAACCCCGCCCAAATCACACAGGGAGGAGCACACCATCATGCCAAGGTTCCTGGTAAAATACAGAGGCCAAAAAAGATGCCATTTCTGTGAATCAATTTTCCAAATGGTGAACTTAATGCTAAAGCAATGACTCTGCCCATTCCCCAACCTCCAGGGAGGGGAGAGGGGCTGGAGATGGGGTTAATCTCTGAGGACTGGGCTTCCCTGTTGGCAGAGTGGATAGAAACCCTCCTGCCAATGCAGGGGACATGGGTTCCATCCCTGGTCCGGGAAGATTCCACGTGCTGTGGAGCAACTAAGCTCGTACGCCACAACTACTGAGCCCGTGGTCCTGAAAGAAGAGTAGCCCCGTGTTCACCGCAACTGGAGAAAGCCCGAGCACAGCCACGAAGACCCAGCACAGCCAAAAATAGATAAATATTATTTTTTAAAAAATCACTGACTAATTCATCAAACACGCCGACATAATGTGCTAAGAGAATGGCGCATCCCAGCTCCGGGGGAACAGAAGTGCCTGTGCTAGGACTCTGCTAGCTTTGCCCTGTGAATCTCTTCCTCTGGTTGCCTGTTTACAACCTCTATAACAAATGACTAAGTGTAACTGCTTCCCTGAGTTCCGTGAGCCTTATAGCAGATTAATGAACTCTAGGAGGGAGGTTGCTAATTCCGAGTAGTTATTGTCAGAATTTCATGCGAAATGCTGGGCTGGATGAAGCACAAGCTGGACTTAAGATTGCTGGGAGAAATATCAATAACCTCAGATACACAGATGACACCACCCTCATGGGAGAAAGCGAAGAAGGGCTAAAGGGTCTCTTGATGAAAGTGAGAGAGGAGAGTGAAAAAGCAGGCTTAAAACTCAACACTCAGAAAACTAAGATCATGGCATCCAGTCCCATAACTTCATGGCAAATAGATGGGGAAACAATTGAGAGACTTTATTTTGGAGGCTCTAAAATCACTGCAGATGGTGTCCGCAGACATGAAATTAAAAGATACTTGCCCCTTGGAAGAAAAGCTATGATCAACCTAGACAGCATATTAAAAAGCAGAGACATTACTTTGTCAACAAAGGTCTGTCTAGTCAAGACTATGGTTTTTCCAGTAGTCATGTATGAATGTAAGAGCTGGACTATAAAGAAAGCTGAGCACCAAAGAACTGATGCTAAGCACCAAAGAATTGAGAGTTGTACTATAAAGAAAGCTGAGCACCAAAGAATTTGAACTGTGGTGTTGGAGGAGACTCTTGAGAGTCCCTTGGACAGCAAGGAGATCCAACCAGTTCATCCTAAAGGAAATCAGCCCTGAGTGTTCATTGGAAGGACTGATGTTGAAGCTGAAGTTCCAATACTTTGGCCACCTGATGCAAAGAGCTGACTCACTGGAAAAGACCCTGATGTTGGGAAAGATTGAAGGCAGCAGGAGAAGGGGATGACAGAGGATGAGATGGTTGGATGGCATCACCAACTTGATGGGCATGAGTTTGAGCAAGCTCTGGGAGTTGATGATGGACAGGGAGGCCTGGCGTGCTGCAGTCCACATGGTCACGAAGAGTCAGACATGACTGAGTGGCTGAACTGAACTGGACTGAACTGAATGTCTGAATTGGATTGTAACAACAGTCTGGAGATTTGGAGAACTGGTTGGTGTGATTAGAGTTTTTGCTTTCACATAGAGGGACAGGGAGGAATAAAGAGAGGAGATTAAGAAATGAAGGACAAAGAAAGCTAGGGAGGAAACCATCTACTTGAAATGACCTCTTCATCCCTGGCAATAGTTTTTGATCATTCTGTCCTTTATGAATATAGCCACCCCAGTGTATTCCTGTAAATAATCTTGAGCTTTGGTTCGAAGACATGGTTAAATCAGGAACGATAAATCAAGAAAAGTTTTATCCTTTTAAGCTTCTCCTGTTACATCCATTTGCACAATTTCTTACTCCCTAAAATGAGCAATTATAACATTAGTACATTTTTCTTTCGTTCCCATTGTCTCCCTCTATGACCTCAGTTTAGTTATTTCCTTAGTGTTTGCCATTATAATCTTTAAATATGCTTTGTAATTTACTTGATTCACCAACTTTCAGTAATATCTTTCTTTTTAACTGGGAGACATACTGAGAAAACTCTATGAAAAATTATCTATCCATGTTTACTGAGAGATTTAAAAAACAAAAATAGATGTCGACTTTTATTGAATGCCTCTTTTATCTATGGAGAGAAGAGTACAATGTTCTCTTTTATTAGCATGAACTATACTATGATTTTCTAATATTAAGCTATCTTTGTATTCCTAGAATAACTCATCTTAGGTAGATGTATTATTATTTTAATGTGCTCCACTATTCTGTTTGATAATACATTGTTTATGATTTGAATTTATCATTCATAAATAATATTCACAGTTTCCCGTTTCCTTTATTTTTGTTATTTGACACCAATATCATGAGAACTTTATAAACAATTTTTTTAAAAACTTCCTCCTTTTCCTATATTCTAGAACTGTGGATCACTGAAGTTTTCTATTAATTAAATGTTTTGTAAAACTATCCTATGAAACCATTGCAGATTTTCTCTTAACTACAATTTAGGGTCTTCTTTGTCTTAATAATTTTTGCCATAAATTCAGCTTTGTCTGATAAAATCGTGATTCTTGCTATATTTTTGTTTCCATTTACCCAGTATGTGTGTGCTGTGCGCTCAGTCATGTCTGACTCTTTGCGACCCCATATGGGCCGTAGCCCACCAGGCTCCTCCGTCCATGGGATTCTCCAGGCAAGAGTACTGGAGTGGGTTGCCATTTCCTCCTCCAGGGGATCCTCCCAACCCAGGGATCAAACACACGTCTCCTGAGTCTCCTGCACTGCAGGGGGATTCTCTAGCACTGAGCCACTGTGGAAGCGCCTGCTGTGGGGCATTCCTTGCTTTTCAACCTTTCCGAGGACAAGTTGTACTTCAACGATGCAGCAAATTGTTGGATTTTGCTTTATAATGAAATTAGAGTCTTTTTACTTTTGTTTTTCAGTAAAGGAGTTGAGTCTCTTTATATTTATTTAAATATCAGAAATTTTTGCTCTTAATTCTGTCATTAACTGTTCATTAATATTTTATAAATATTTTAACATATGCCACATTTTTATTGTTTTCTGAGTCTTTTATTTCTCAATTTGCGTTAGTTATATGTACTTTTCCTGATAATTTGGAAGGTTTGATTTTTATCCCAAAGATTACCTTTATAACTTTTGTAATACACTTAATACTCTATTTCTTTAGATAGTATTGGTTAACTATTATGAACTACTTTAAAATTAGTGTTTTTTTACTTTCTCCTCAAACCATCCCTCCATGCACTGACTGTAGTTAATAATATTGTTTTTACTATTTGCCTTCATCTCTTAAAATATGCCTATAAAACTACTTAATTCATTCGTTTTTAGTGATACATTTTTTCCTGGATAAAGTATTGAGAAAATCAGTGTATCACACCACCTCCAACATTCTCTCTCTCTTCCTTTCCAACTTTTTTTAGCTATTGAGCTTCCCTGATGGCTCAGATGGTAAAGAATTTGCCTGCAAGGCAGGAGACGTGGGCTCCACCCCTGAGACAGGAAGATCCCCTGGAGAAGGGAATGACTCCAGCATCCTTGCCTGGAGAATTCCATGGACAGAGGAGCCCAGCAAGCTGGAGTCCATTTTCAGTTACAGCGTTTCTGTATTGTCAATTTATATTCTGTAATCAAAACAGAAACAGAGGGTTTTAATCTCAGATTCAGTGATCACCATCAGTAATTTTGAAGTATTACTCCACTTACTGTGTTTACTGAGAATTTTTTCTCTAATAGCTTTTTTGGAAAAGTTTTGTAGGAACCATATTTTTTAAGGAACAAAATAATTGGATGTTGTTTTTATTTGGGAAAAGGGGTTTGGATAAAATTCGTTGAGTTACATTTTCTGTCATTGGGATCATTTCAGGCATTGTTTCACCGTCTTCATCAGATGATATCAGCTTGATTTTCTCTTTGTATATGTGACTTTCACTTTCAGCCTGGGTACCATATAAACCTTTCTTTATCTCTGAAGCACAGTAACATAACTGGAATATTTATTAATGTTGCTCAGAAGCAAGTTTTCCTGAAACACTCACTGTATGCCACCTTCAAATAATAGATCCAAGCATTCTTTTACTTCCAGAAGTTTTTTTAAGTTCTTTTTTTACTTAAGTTCTTTGGTTTCAGTATTTCAATGATCTTCTTTGGGACATATGTATATATAAGCATAATCTCTGAGCCTTTTAAACTCTTTGCTTATTTCAATCTTACTTTGCAATTCTTAGTTCTGTCTTACCTCTCCTTTCCTTTATCAATTCTCCCTATACTGCTTTCAAAGTAGTTTTTATTTGTGAAAGATTTTAATATTTCTTTTTATTTTTTTTAGCCTGAGCTGACCAACAATTGTCTTATCACACATTCTCCCAAGAATTTACATTCTCTGCTTTACACTTTTCTTTTACAGAGATGACTAATTCATTACTATTTTGTACTTAGTCATCATACACTATACTTTTCATTTGCTTTCTGATAATATTTTTCCTATGCATTTTCTTCATTTGTCACTTGCTTTTCCTCTTCCTTTCTCCTTTTTGTCTCATGATATATCTGTATAGCTCCTGGGCAAGTTACTTTTTTATTTGTGATTCAGCATTCAATACTATTATTTCTTTCTGTAGCAGCTATTTTAGAAGGATTTGTGGAGAGGGACCAGGGCATGCTTTAAGCTATTAGAAATTCAAGTGCTCGGGCCTGTTGCACTGGGAAGACCCAGAGGAATCGGGTGGAGAGGGAGGTGGGAGGGGGGATCAGGATGGGGAGTACATGTAAATCCATGGCTGATTCATGTCAATGTATGACAAAAACCACTACAATATTGTAAAGTAATTAGCCTCCAACTAATAAAAATAAATAAAAAATAAATAAATTTTAAAAATTAAAAAAAGGAAATTCTCTTTCTGGCCAGGGCTGTCTGTGATTAGATGCTTTGACTCTCTTATCCCTACTCATAAAATTAAAAGACGCTTGCTCCTTGGAAGGAGTACTATGACAAACCTAGACAGCATATTAAAAAGCAGAGGCTATATGGCTGATTCATATCAATGTATGACTAAACCCACTGAAAAAAAAAAATAAAAAGCAGAGACATCACTGCCACAAAGGTCCATCTTGTCGAAGCTATGATTTTCCCAGTAGTCTTGTATGGATGTGACAGTTGGACCATAAAGAAGGCTGGGTGCCAAAGAATTGATGCTTTCAAATTGTGGTGCTAGAGAAGACTCTTGAGAGTCCCTTGAACTGCAAGGAGATCAAACCAGTCAATCCTAAAAGAAATCAGTCCTGAATATTCATTGGAAGGACTGATGCTGAAGCTCCAACATTTTGGTCACCTGATGAGAAGAACCGACTCATTGGAAAAGACCCTGATGCCGGGAAAGACTAAAGGCAAAAGGAGAAGAGGGCAGCAGAGGATGAGACGGTGAGAGAGCATCACTGACTCAATGAACATGAGTGTGAGCCAACTCCGAGAGATAGGGAGGACGGGGAAGCCTGGGGTGCTGCAGTTCATAGGGTTGCAAAGAGTCGGACATGACTGAGCGACCGAACAACAACGGAGGTAGACAGTGTGGAACCGCCCACCCTGCTGGATCTCTCTCCTCCATCCTGCCCCAGAGCGCAGTGCTCCCTAAGGTTCCTGAGTGATCTCCCGCAGCTTGCCCGCCCCTCCTCCCCTCCAGCCACACAGCATCCAAAGAAGGAAACACATACCTCCGGCCCCTGCACCCATCTTGTTCCTCCAAGAAGGGATTGTGGGTTAGATCCTTCAAGCTCCCTTCCTACTTTGGAAAACCAGTGGCCTGGTCTTAAATTTGGTGCCACAGTGGACCTCCCTGGAGTCTTCTAGACCCTTTTACATTCACTGAACGAGGCAGCCCTTTTCCTACACATTGTCTTTCAAGGTCATCCTACTTTCAAAGATGACATTTGCATTTTATTTTTCTTCTTTTCTGCGTCTCCTTCTTTTTTGTTGCTATTAAATTATTTTGTTGAAATTTTCATTGATAAAAATGTAGACTCTCATGCAGTAGTAATAAATAACAAAGATATGTCCTTATGTATTCTTCTCATTCTTCTAATAGCTTTAGTAAGATTTCCAAGAGGAGGAAACAAAATTTTTTTTCAATAATTTTAAGAGAATAAGTCTTAAAAAAAGAGAGAGAGAAAGATTTTACTAGCACACAGAAGCTAGAAGAAGTGAGAAACTAGTTCCCATCTTTAAAATTCACAGGGCTTCCCTGGTGGGCCAGTGGTTCAGAATCCATCTTGCAATGCAGGGGACACGGGTTCATCCCAGGCCTGGGAAGATCTCCCAGGCCACAGAGCACCTAAGCCCATGGGCCACAACTACTGAGCCTTGGCTCTAGAGTCCACGCTCTGCAACAAGAGAAGCCACACCAATGAGAAACCCGCGCGTTGCAACTGGAGAGTGGCCCCCACTCGCCGCAACTAGAGAAAGCCTATGAGCAACAGTGAAGATCCAGTGCTGCCAAAAATAATTTTAAATAATAAATAAATAAATATCTGAAAAAATAAAATTAAGAAAATTCAGGTCTCTGAGATACCTCAGTCATTCATTCAGCATGCACCAGGTGACTGGTTAGTATAGCTACAGAGCAGTTTCAGGAGGTACAGACAAGTATGCTATGTGGCTTCTGTTTTCAAGGAGTACACACTATAGAGAAGAGGTAAAAATGGGTGGCTGATTTTCAATACAAGGCAGAGCGTGCGTGCGTGCTAAGTCGCTTCAATTGTGTCCAACTCTTGCGACCTAAGAACTGTAACCCACCAAGCTCCTCTGTCCGTGGGATTCTCCAGGCAAGAATACTGGAGTGGGTTTACATGCCCTCCTCCAAGGGGTCTTCCCAACCCAGGAATCAAACCCACGTCTCTTGTGTCTCCTGCACTGGCAGGCGGGTTCTTTACCACTAGTGACACCTGGGTCTTGACAGTTTATGTTGCAGACAGTTAGAAGGAGGATGCTGTTCAATTCTAAAGCCTCCTGTGAGTAAGAAGCAGGGTCAAAATGGTCTAAATAGAAACTGTCAAACTGAGGCGCTTATAAAGCAATAAAGTAACAGAAATGATCCCTTTTTTCCAATTTAGATTTGATCCAATTGATTGAAAAGATCCAAATTTTCACGACTGTCTTACTTTGGCATGTGATGTCTGTGGATCAAGTTTAAAGCTATTTCTGAACATGTGGCTTCCCTTCCGGGTTCTTGAGAATCCTCATCAAATGGATGCTCTGACCCTTGAGGATGGGCCACTTGGCCTTCCTCCGCCTTGGACCAGGCACTCAGGACCTCTGGCAGTTTACACTCTGAGTCCAACCCCTGGGTCCAGTGGCCATGACAATGGAATTATCTGGCCCAGTTGTTTTAGACTCTGGGCTCAGAACTGCCAATTGTAGATTTTTCTCCTTCATTTGCCTTTATCTCTATGTACCTATTCTGAACAATCTTTTTCAGATGAGACAGGGACTTTTAAAGAGGAATGTGCAGGAAAGAGTGAATCAATTGTGTTTTCTGGCTGATGGAGGGGTTCTGGGGGCTGCCCAGGTGTAAGAAAAGGATGGGGAGCTGGAATAGTTCTTAGACAAGATAGGTCTGATTATACAGGGAGAAGAAAGAATTTATAAACTGGGGGACAAAAAGAGTTTACAGAAATGCGCCGAACTCTAGCAAAGGTCAGAATTTAAACTTTAAGGTGGTTAATTGGTTTAGTCGCTCAGTTGTGTCTGATTCTTATGACCCCATGGACTATAGCCCACCAGGCTTCTCTGTCCATGGGATTCTCCAGGCAAGAATACTGGAGTGGGTTGCCATTTCCTTCTCCAAGGTGGTTAATTACTTTTACAATAAAAATACTCTTCATTTAGACTAAGTCTTCTAAGATAGAGATGGTAAGTACACCCAAAGGCGATCAACATTATCAGTAGTTAGGACAACGTAAATCAAAGTCAGGATAATACCACCACCTCCAAGAATGGCTCGTACATTTCTTTTAAAGCTAGTGACACCAAGGACAGATGAGGATGCAGAGCAGTCACCTGTTTCTCACGTAGCTGATGGGATAGGAAATGGTGTGGCCACTTTAGAAAACATTTTGACAGTTTCTCATGAATCTAAACACACAACTACCATATGACCCACCCCTAAGTTTTTACCTAAGAGAAATGGAGATGTATGTCCATGCAAAGACCCATAGTGAAGCCAGAGTCGCTCAGTCGTGTCTGACTCTTTGCAACCCCATGGACTATACACTCCGTGGAATTCTCCAGGCCAGAATACTGGAGAGGGTGGCCTTTCTCTTCTTCAGCGGATCTCCCCAACCCAGGGATCGAACCCAGGTCTCCCACATTGCAGGCGGATTCTTTACCAGCTGAGCCACTAAGGAAACCCAAGAATACTGGAGTGGGTAGCCTATCCTTTCTCCAGCAGATCTTCCCAAGTCAGAAATCACACCAGGGTCTCCTGCATTGCAGGCAGAGTCTTTACCAGCTGAGCCACAAGGAAGCCCATAAACCCATAAGTGAATACTTATTGGCACCTGTATTGTAATCACTCTGGAAAAAGCCCAAACCTCCATGAACTGAGAAATGGACAAACACACCGTGGTCCATCTTCCATGCATGGAAGCCACACTCAGCAATAAGAAGGACTGGAGAACTGATACAAGCCATGGCGTGGATGGGTTCCCTGATGGCAAGCGAAAGAAGCCAAACACAAAAGCCTAACAGCAAGTTATTTCATGTATGTAACATTCCAGAAACAGCAAAGCCCTAGGGAGAGAAATCAGATCAGGGACTGCCAGGTGCTGGAGGCGGGAGGGGAGAAAACAGATCACAGAGGGACAGGAGGGACCATTTGCATACGATGGAAACGTGTCTGCGTCACCTTGATCGTGGTGCTGGTGAAATGAATAGAATCAAGATTCATCAAGCTGTGCCTAGGAGGGTGAATCCTGCTCTAAGAAAATTCTACCTGAATAAACCTGACTTGAAGCAATGAATGATCTGGTCCCATTGCTACGTCTACAAAGTATTGTGTCATCATAGGAAAATACCAGCTTTAAGGGCAGAAAGAAGTGTGTTCTTGGTTGCCAAGAGGAAGGAGAAGGGGAGGGATGGAGTGGGAGGTTGGGCCTAGCAGACGCAAACGAGTGTAAACAGGGCGGACAAACAGCCAGGTCCTACTGTAGGACACAGCAAACGGTACTCAATACCCTGTGGCAAACCATAATGGAAAAGAATCTGAGAAAGAGTGCATTAATATGTATACGTGTAACTGAATCGCTTGGTTGTGCAGCAGAAATTCACACACACCATTGTAAATCAACCGTACTTCAATTGAAAAAAAAAAAAATAGGAGGGGTGAAGAAGTGTGTTCTTACCTGGTCCCTGCCGCTTTCTAGCTGTGTGACTCTGGGAAGGTCTCCCTTCCTTTGCAAAGCTCGGCCTGCTCACAGGTGAAAGGCGGGTAACAACGATTTTACAGGATGACTTGCACCCCACGTGTGGCAAGGCTGTGTATGTCACTGTCCAAACAGGAACTGCCCTTAACCAGATGTCTTTTCTCTCGCGCTGGCCCTCAGTATGGGGCACGACGCAACCCCGAGTCCACTTTAACCAGTCCATCTTACCTTCCCTACCGCATCAGGCATGGGCTCTGTCTTTGATGCCCAACCCCCATCTCAGTGTCAACCCATCCACCCTGGGGGGCATCTTCAAGAGTGGTCCTCAGTGAGCCCGGCTGGCCCACAGCCCTGTCAGCAGCTAGCTGCCCCCTTGCCCCGGATACACTCACCGGATGAACGTAGGGAACAGCTCGGCATTGACCAGACACACCATCTGGAACACGATGGTGATCCCCATTCGGCCGACACAAGCTACCGCGATATTCAGCCAGGACAGATCTGGGAGGAAACAGACAGAGGGTGTGAGAGCTAGAGGGCTGTACCCACGGATTTGCCAGGAGACGCCGCAAATGGGAGCTTGGATTTAAGAGCTGGAAGGGCCCGAAAGGCTGTCTTATCCAACCCTTCCATATTTGGATCAGTAAACCGAGCCTGGTGGCTCAGATAATAAAGAATCTGCTTGCAATGTGGGAGACCTGGGTTTGATCCCTGGGTTGGGAAGATCCCCTGGAGGAGGAAACGGCATCCCACTCCAGTATTCTTGCCTGGAGAATCCCGTGGACAGAGGAGCCTGGCGGGCTACAGTCCATAGTGGTCTCAGCGACTTCTACTAACACTAACTAAACTGGGTCCTGAGAGATTTGGGGACTTGATGGCACATGAGGGAAGACTCCATTGTGCAGAGGAAAGAATGTGCTTTTTTGAATCTCAGCTGTGCCTCCTGCCAGCAGAGTAATGAGGCAAATGGCTTACTTCTGTCTGCCTCAGTCTCCTCATCTGTGAAATGGGAATCATCTCACCCAACTTACAGGTGGTGGTGAGATTTAGAGATAACGCATGTCAACTGTGCATCATGACCACTCCACCCGTCCTGGCTTTTTATTATCCTCCAACAGTGTCCTTGCTGACACAGCTCCTGAAACACAGTAGGTCCTCAACAATGTGGTTCCCTCGGGCAGAAGTCCTAGAGCTGGTGGACCAGATTTTTCATCCTCAGCACTCATTTCCCAACACATTTTTTTTTAATGTTTTATTTATTTATTTTTGATGGCACTGTGCAAGGACTTTCTCTAGTTGTGTGAGCAGGGGCTGCTCTCTAGATCTGATATTGAGGGCTTCAGTAGTTACAGCTCGTGGGCTCTAGGACTTGGGCTCAGTAGTTCTGACGCCTGGGCTTAGTAGCCCCACGGCATATGGAATCTTGCCAGGGCAGGGATCGAACCCGTGTACCCTGCAGTGGCAGCTGGATTCTTAACCCTTGGACCACCAGGGAAGTCCTCACAGCACATTTCTTAACCCAAGCATCTTTCACTGGTCTGAGAGGATGAGGGATGCAAACCCTCATCTCCTCCTAGCAGACAGCTCTGAGTCTTAATTAGTGGCAGGTCCAGAAGGCTTCTCCTTCCTGGGAAGCCATCAAAGCATTAGGCACCATCATCTGCTTCACCGGGATGTTAGGGGTTCACCCAAACCCCAAAGCACAAGTGGCTTCTGAGTCAGGTCGGCTCACTAACAGAGCCTCCGGAGTCACAGACAGCGTGTCATCTCACCCTTGTCCCCACGAGCCGGCTGCTCAAGGAGGACAGGCTTCCTTCCCCTCGCCAGCGGGAGGCTCCGGGGAGAGCAGACCCAGTGGCCTCGGGGCCGAGTTTGCCTGCGGCCAGCGCAATCTCTCCAGGTCTCCGCTGCCCTCTGCCTGGAGGAGAGCCCAAGCAGAGCCTTTAGTTAAGGCTCCCACCAGATACAAGAGGAGGGAGTTCACTCGGACACCTGGCGGAGGGCATTGGTCCCAAATTCCGAGGCTTTGATAGATTTGGCAAGATGCTCTACTGGACATGCACCGCATCCTTGCCCTCAGAGAACTGCCCTGCCTCCTCTGGGCCCAGGTCACTCCCCAGCCGTCGGAGGGGCCACTTACAGCCGCAGTCCTGCCGCGTGGCTTCCTGCCACGCTTGGGATAAAACCCACCCTGGCATCTCTCCCTGCCTCCAGCTCACAAGGGTCGGGCTGCTCCTCCAGCGCCCAGCTCTCCCCATCCTCAGGGTCCTCACTCTTGCTGTTCCCTTTCCTGGAAACCTCCCTGCCCGTTTGTTAAAATGGCTCATCCCCTCTTCACTTAGGTCTCCTAAGGTCACCCTGGACCCATCCCTCTTCCTCCTTCTCTTTTCCCTCTAGAACATAAGCTCCAAGAAGTGGAATCTTTCTCTGCTTTGCTCAAGGCTGAGATCCTGGGGCAGAGACACCACTCTGTCAAGTACACAGAGGAGCTTCCCAGGTGATGCTAGTGGTAAAGAACCCGACTGCCAATGCAAGAGACGCAAGAGATGCAGGTTCAACCCCGGGGTTGGGAAGATCCCCTGGAGGAGGGCACGGCAACCCACTCCAGTATTCTTGCCTAGAGAATCCCATGGAGAGAGGAGCTCCAAAGGGTCTTTGTTCCAGAGGGTCGCAAATAGTCAGACACAACTAAAGTGAATTAGCATGCATGCACACAAGTACATAGAAGGTACTTGAAATAGTTTCTGGAACAGGAAACAAAGACTTGTCATCTAATGCGATAAGGACCAGTAAAGGCAAGTGGCGAGAGTGGGAGCTGGGAGAAGGTCCTGGGAGGAGGTGGGACAGAGGGTGCGGTACCCAAGCTTCTTCCAGGTGATAATCAAATGGCCTCAGATCGCAGGTTCCCTCTCGGGACTTGGTGCAGTTACTTAAAAAACAGCAACAATGAAAACCTCTACTCATTCATTCCGTTTTACCAGGAATCTACAAACAGGGAGATCGGGGGAAAGAGGGGAAACCGATTTCAGATGCTTGGCCACTTTTCCTATCTTCTCTGTCCTTGGTGGCTCAGACAGCATAGCGCCTGCCTGCATTGTGGGAGACCCGGGTCCAATCCCTGGGTCGGGAAGATCCTCTGGAGAAGGAAATGGCTACCCACTCCAGCATTCTTGCCTGGAAAATTCCATGGATGGAGGAGCTGGTGGGCTACAGTCCATGGGGTCGCAAAGAGTCGGACACAACTAAGTGACTTCACTCGCTCACTCACTCATGAAAGGAGAGAGAAAAAAACCTGAGCTACCTTTTGCTACCTCTTAAAATTTCCAGCCTGCTCCGTCTAGCCTGGTTCTTGAGAACAGAGATTTCATGGGATGTTTCTCATAATATCCTGCTCCCAAAGCCTGCCAAAATGACTCACTAAACCAACAAGTGTGGAGCACAAGCAATAAAAACTGAGAAAATAGCAAATCTGCTCTCCTATTTTTTTTAACGTTTCTAAAAGTAACAAATGAGAAAGGCAATGTATGTACTCAAATTAAAACTGCCCAAATGATTCTGCTTTGGCTTATCTTGGATTGCTAAGAATTACGGACTCAAGCAAACAGGCACCAGAATGGCTAGTGTTAAAAAGACTAATGATGCCATGTGCTGGTGAGCCTGTGGAACCACTGGAAAGTTGGTGCATCACTGTGGGAGCGTGAACTGGAAAGTTGTCTGGCTGTACCTACTAAAATTAACCTGTGCCCCGTCCCCTGACCCAGCAAGGGAAGTGAGTGTCCACGAAAAGATGTGTTGGAATGTTCGCTGCAGCCTTAATCCCAAGAGGCAGACACTGGGTGACTTTAGATCTTCCCAACCCGGGGACTGAACCTGCATCTCTTATGTCTCTTGCACTGACAGTCAGGCTCTTTACCACTAGCACCACCTGGGAAACTGCTCTATGTACTTGACAGAGTGGCGTCTCTGCCCCAGGAGCTTAGCCGTGAGCAAAGCAGAGAACGTTTCCGCTTCTTGGAGCTTATGTTCTAGAGGGAAAAGAGAAGGAGGGAGAGGGATGGGGCTTTAGTTCTTTGTATGGTGGTCCAGGGTGACTTTAGGAGGCCTGAAGTCAACAGAGGCCTGGATACAGGGTGAGGGATTCCTACAACGCGAGGCTGCCCAACAGTGAAACAGTGCAAGTGACACTCTCGTGGGACAATGTGGGTAAACCTTGTAGATGCCACGATAAGTGAATGAAGTAAGACAGTACAAAGCATAGGTGCGGTCTGGTTCAATTATATGAAGAACAGTCGACATTAATCTGTGATGGCAGAGACCAGAGCTGCAGGGACCCGGGCAGGGTTGGAGAGCGTTGGTGGTCAAGGGGGTGAGGGACCTTCCGAGGTGCTGGAAAGGCTCTTTATCTTGGCGTAAGTCGTGGTGCCCAGGTATGAATGAATGGATGATAGTTGCTCAGTCATGCCTGACTCTTTGCAACCCCATGGACTGTAACCTGCCAGGCTCCTCTTTCATGGAATTCTCCAGGCAAGATTACTGGAGTGGGTTGCAATTTCCTTCTTCCCAGGTATACATACATGTAAAAAATTCATCGGCTTGGACACTCAAAAAGGGCTCATCATTGGTACGCTGTACCTCGACTTAAAATTTTTTTAAAAAGTCATTCTAGACTCAGATAAGCACCTGTCTTTGTTGCTATTCCAGCGTTAAGACTCTTCCCACAGTTCAACGACCTGGAAGATGATGGGCATGGACCACTCACCGTGTGGGATAAAGATCATGATGAAGCAGGCCAGCCCCGCCGCCAGGTTGGACATGGCCAGCGGGTAGCGGCGGCCAAAGCGGTCGACGGTGACGAGGATGATGAAGGACGCAGGGAACTCGACCAGGGCGGAATAGAGGAAGTCCAGGTAGAGGTTCCCGCCAGTGGCGCCCACGTGCATGATGAGGCCCTGGTAGACCACGGAGCTGGTGAACCTGGGCGGACAGGAGAGGCAGGTCAAAAGTGAGCTCCTCGGAAGAGGGGAGATCCTGGAGACTGGCCGGGAGGATAAAGGCCCCGGTGAGCTGGAAGGAAGCATCCATCACTGGATGTGGAATGTTCTAGAGCAATATGTGAGGTCCCTCCGTCGCGTCTGACTCTTTGTGACCCCATGGACTGTGTGTAGCCAACCAGGCTCCTCCGTCCATGGGATTTTCCAGGCAAGAGTACTGGAGTGGGTTGCCATTTCCTTCCTGAACCCGGGTCTCCTGAATTGCAGGCAGACAATTTACCATCTGAGCCACCAGGGAAGTCCTAATATGAGAAGAGGGGGGGTCAAAATCCAGGTGGGGCCCTCCTGGTTGAGAAGCTCCTTCCACGATTTTTGTGAGCCTGTGACTTACAGGACAGACCCGTGTTTCCGAGAGACAGCAAACGATGCAGCGACCATCGTTTACGGCTTACTGTGCCCCCGCGGGCAGCCCTGCTCTGAACACCGCACAGGCCCTATCTCATTGGATGCCACAAGCCTCCAAGGGGAAGGAGGGCAGGGGACGGCAGTGGGCAGTGAGCAGTTTCAGGATTCAGACTGTTGTCTGAGCTGTGTGGTCTTAAGTAAGTGAACCAGCCTCTCTGTGCCTCAGTTCCTTCAGCTGTGAATCTGGGTTGTCTTGAGAGTTCAATGAGGTCATGGATCAGAAGGGCTCAGTGTAGTTAGACCCTCAGTGAAGAGCAGACTTTGTTGCTTTGTTGTCTTTCCCAGGGCAAGTGGCCAGAGCCCCGCGGGGTGGAGGAGTTGGTCAAGCCTTCCCTGCTCCAGAGTGGGGCCCCTGCACACAACGCACCATCTGCAACCAGCACTATTCCCTCCCTCTCTGTCACCCCATACCTTGTGGCACACGACCCCTCCACCCATATTTGAGGAAAGAACAACTGTGCTCACCCCACCAGGCTCATCTAAACTCACCAAGAATGTGGCACACGGATGTTGGGGACCAGCTCAGTCACTCTGACCCAGGGGAAGACTGAGAGTCCTGTAGGTCACTTCTGGGCAAACTGCACAACTTTGGAACATTGAATGCTGTTGGTACAATCATTCCTCACTGCCATGGGGGACTGGCTCCAGGACCCCCCAGGACACCAGAATCCGAGGATGCTCGAGTCCCTCGTGTCAATCGCGTGAATCAGTGTAGGATGTGCACACTCCCGTAAGACTGACACCATCACTAGATTGCTTATAACACCTAACGTAATATAAATGTTGTGTAAGTAGTTGCCAGCATGCAGCAGATTCAAGTTTTGCTTCTTGGGACTGTCTGGGATTTTTTTGAGTATTTTTTATCTACAGTTGATTGAATCCCCAGATGCAGAACCTGCAGATATGAAGTATTGACTGTGGGAGGAGATTTTGGTGGATAAGAAATTACTTTCTTATAGACATGCAAATTGCCCGTCAGTTCCAAAACTGAGATCACAGGGGACGTTTCTCGTTACTACACCCCCCTGGTTTTATAAAGTCCAACTCTCCTGGCTCAGATGGTTAGGAATCTGCCTACAATGCAGGAGTCCTCAGTTCGATCCCTGTGTTGGGAAAATCCCCTGGAGAAGGGAATGGCACCCACTCCAGTATTCTTTCCTGGAAGAGCCCATGGACAGAAGAGCCTGGTAGGCTGTAGTCCATAGGGTAGCAAAGAGTCAGACACGGCTGAGCGACTTTCACTCACTTCACTCACTCACTCCCCGGTTTTATAAAGCTGCACCCGGGGGAGTCTGGGATCTTTTCGTTTCTAGTCCTAAATTATTCCTGTTTGAACCAAAGTGTGAAGAGAATAAGAAGGCACTAACTGCAACGTTGTGAGTTTAGATGCGCCTGGCGGGGCAAGAGGGGCTTCTCTATGCCGGGTTAAATAGTTAAACGGGAACAGTCATCTTATACCCATAAAGCAACGGACCCAAGAGAAAGGAATGTAGAACTCTGATTTTCCTGCACAAACAAATAAACAAAACCCCCAAATCACAACAAACTCTGGGAAATGGTGAAGAATAGGGAAGCCTGGTGTGCTGCTATCTATGGGATCCCAAGGGGTCCCAGAGTAGGAAATATCAACAACGTGCAATGCTGCCATCTTTCGGCAGAACCCACAAACTGCATGTACACACTACTACGGGTAGAGGTGATGGTTTTTTCACCAAGTGTCTGGCTCTTTGTGACCCCATGGACTGTAGCCCGCCAGGCTCCCCTGTCCATGGGATGTCCCAGGAAGGAATACCGGAGTGGGTTGCCATTTTCTTCTCACACTCCTGTAAAAATAGCAATCTGTCATTGTCAGGCACTTCCTAAGTTCTAAGCCTTTCACACGCATTATCACATGAATTCTTCCGACATGCCCGTGAGTAGATCCTATCATTGCCTCCATTGGCTGATGAGGAAACTGAGTCACAGAGATCACAAAGCTTCCTGAAGGTCACACAGCCAGGAAGTGATGGGCACCCCCCTGCCCCGAGTCTCTGTAATGAATGGAGCCGACGGGGGTGGGGGGCGCGTACAGTAAGAGAAGGCGTCCAGGGCCAGATGGCATGAAGCCCTGCAGGCCGTGGAAGGAATCTCATTTTCTTCTCAGTGGATCAGGAAGACTGAGGATGTGGACAAGGAGGTGATGCGATCCGTGACCTTCGCCTGCTTTGTGAGCAGCGTCTGGGGAGGGGGGGACAGGAGTGGGAGCAGACCACCAGCAAGGAGGCTACCGCGATGGCCTAGACGGGAGGTTGAAGCACTCACACCCAAGAGCACAGCTGATGAGAAAATGGCAGGTTCGGGATAGATTTTCAAGACAGAGCGGGATTTGCAGAAAGCTTACGTGGAAGGGTATGAGTAAGCTGAGGAGACAGAATCACCGCCTCGACAGGAGGGCTTGGAGTGGAGACGGGACCCAGGCTGATACAGGAGGGGAGCAAGCCTTCCTGTCTGCGGGGTCCCGGGCCTCCAACACAAGAGGCACCACGGCGTCGGATGCTGAGAACCAACACGCGCCAGGCACCTGGCAAGCTTGCAGGGGTTCCTGGGCCCCTCGCGCGGCGGGTGCAGGGCTCCGGGGCCGGCCCGCAGACACGGGGCCTGGGGACCAGACCAGAACCCGGCATCTAGAGAACTCGGGATGGGCTCTGGGGAACACTGCTTACTCATTCAAGCTTCCACAAATATTTATGGAGCGGCTGCTACCTGCCAGGCGCTGCCCTCATAGTCGGAACCCTTATTTCATGGGAGGGCAAAGAAGGGCAGGGAGGCAGAGTCACCCCAGTGTAAGGGGAGCCAGGGGTCCAGCTTCTCAGCCCAGGGGTTTCCGGGAGTAATTGAAGGGCCGCCAGGGGTGCAGAGGAGCAAGCGCTGAGGCCGGGAGCTGACCCAGCACCCCCTGAGGGAAGAGGGAGGAGACCCCCATCTCGAGGTAGCCACCGGGGAGCTGACACTGCCCCGGGGTGTCTAAGGGGTGCTGGGCGTGGACAGGCGTTTCCTAATCAGTGTGAAAAAAGCATGCATGCACTTTCTGCAGGCTCTGTCGAGGAAGCGTTCTTCCTCCTTGACGGCCCGGAAAATGAAGTTGCACAGTCATGTCCAACTCTTTGTGACCCCGTGGACTGTAGCCTACCAGGCTCCTCCATCCTTGGGATTCTCCAGTCAAGAATACTGAAGTGGGTTGCCATTTCCGTCTCCAGGGGATCTTCCCGACCCAGGGATCAAACTCGGGTCTCTCGCATTGCAGGCAGACATTTTAGTGTCTGAGCCACCAGGGAAATACTGACGTCCTGGGGAATCCCTGAAATCTCACCTACCTGCCGGGGCTGAGTCAGCATTGGCTCCTGACGCATGGGGCTTCTGACAACCCCGTCACCTCCCTCCAGCTCACCGCTGACTTTTCTACCTGGGGATTTCTTCTTACTAAAACGAGGCCTTTCCTCTACTGGGCAGTCCTCAAGGGAGAAATACGGATGCCTTTTAAAGAGCTCTTTGAGTGGAAAGCCTTCTGGAAATGCCTTTTCATGCCTCTCTTTCTCCCCGCCAGGTCGCCCACCATCTCTGACGCGTACCCGGGCACGCAGGGAAGCACATGGGGCCTCGGGAAGGCCGCTCACCACAGGTACATCAGGATGAAGGTGTACTTCCTCAGCTTGGGCGTGCGGAACAGGTCTGTGAACGAGGGGCTCAGCTTCTCAGCAACGTCCTCCTCGAGAGACAGCATCTAGGAGAGAGTCAGGCCGTCAGCCGCATCCAGGCTGCCACTGTGAGCAGGAATCGCCTTCAGAGCCCTTCCCCACCCCGGACCCCCACCCTGAGGTCGGTCATCACACTCGTCACCCCGAAGAGCTCCAGCGCCCTCCCGCGTCCCCAGGCAAGTCCCACAGGCAAGCGCTCAGTCGTAAACCCGACCCAGCGTTCAGTGAGGGGACAAAGCCCTTTGCGAGTGAGTCACCTTCAGGTCGGCAGGAGGCAGCTTCCCGTTCTTCTGGGCGATGTGGTCCATGATCTTTACAGCCTGAGTGTTTCTCTTTTGCGATAACAGCCATCGCGGGGACTCGGGCACAAACCTGTGGACGCAAATCACCCCTACTCGGCGTCTCCCCCAGAGTCCGTCTGAGGTTAAGATTGAAAGAGAACCTCGCTGGAGCTGACTCGAATGCGTTCTTTTTTATAGCTGAGAAATAGTGCCTTGTGCATATGAACCACAGCTTCCTCATCCGTTCGTCTGCCGATGGACATCTAGGCTGCTTCCATGTCCTATCTACCATAAACTGGGCTGCAACGAACACTGGGGTACACGTGTCTCTCTCAATTCTGGCTTCCTCGGGGTGTATGCCCCCAAACCACCACGATGTTGTGAAGCAATTAGACTCCAATTAAAATAAATGAAAAAATGAAAGAGGCTCTCCCTTCCGGTGTAGCCTTCATCCAGTGGGACAGAGGTCCCATTCTCTCCCAGATTCCAGCCCCCTTCTGGCCCCTGGAAAATTCCTCACACACCATAGAGGCTCCACGTGCCCACCCCATGCGATACCGCAGATGCCTCTGCATAAGACAGGGGCTGTTGAACAAGCCTCAGAGTGTGTCCAAAACAAACTAAACTGCACTCGCTTGCCTTCAACACGAGGTAGACTCCATGGGGTCTATTTCAGATGGGACCGCCTGCTCAGTCACGTCAGTCCTATCCGACTCTGTGTGACCGCATGGACTGTAGCCCGCCAGGCTCCTCCATCCATGGGATTCTCCAGGCAAGAATAGTGGAGTGGGCCACCATGCCCTCCTCCAGGGGATCTTCCCGACCCAGGAATCGAACCCACATCTCCTGCAATGCAGGCAGAGTCTTTACCATCTGAGCCACCAGGGAAGCCCCCTCAGAGGAGACTAAGATGTTTTAAACTCAAAGACTGTGAATCTCTGGAAGAAGGTCACCTGAAAACACACAGGGAGAGTCTCACCCCACCAGCCAGCAGGACTCAGACGGGGAGCGGGGGGGAGTCCCGTCACTGGAAGGGCCCTCGCTCCGTGCTGACGGGGAGAGAGCAGGCTTTTCTTGAGCCTGAGTGTACTGAGAAGCTGACTCTGGTTCTGAGAGGTTGGGGTGGACTCGGGGCCTCCCACAGGTAAGATGCGCCCTCAGCTAAATAGCAACAGAAGCTGCGTGGATGAAATATTTCACTCCGTGAACCTCTCTGCTACTCACCCTTCCCTCTCCCACAATGAAAACTCATATGTCTGGTTGCTTACCCCTCCAGACCCTGCCAAGGGCTGACAGCTAATAAGATGAACAACCCACTTGAGCTGGCTTTGTTCCTGTCTGATGGGCACACTCCCCAGAGATGGTTCCATTCCTTCATCTACTCCTCCACTGGCTCATCAAAGAGCAAATGCTTACTTTGTGGCTGGGGGACTTTTGTCTGACTTTTAGCATCTCAGGCCTCTCTCTGGGTGATGTGAATTTAAAGAAACTCTGTAAGTAAATTTCTTTAAAGAGTGGCTCCCCCTGGAAATAAGGGCTACCCCGTGATGGAGCACCCCAGATGGCATGGGTGGCTGGAAGCCCGGGGCCTGCAGGTAGGGCCGCCCTGGCTGTTGGGAAGATGGGTGCCCACAGGGACACAGTACCAGTAGCAGAAGAGTAGCAGGAAGACGGGCAGGGAGACGGCCAGCTGCAGCCAGCGCCAGTGCGGGAGGATGTAGGCCAGTCCGGAGAGCAGCACAAGTCCCACGGTGAAGGCCATCTGGAAGAGGATCGCCACCGTCCGTCTGTAGCCCAGACCCACGAACTCTGTGACTGAAACCGGGGAAACGTCACCCATGGGCTCCCATCCACTTTAAAATCCCCCACTTACTACCTGCAGCTCTCCCCACCCTTTGCACACTGCGGTATCCCATCTACGGGGCTCTCCTGCCCAGAACCTTCTTGCCATCAGCTCCAGGCTGACCTGGAGTATTTCCCATGACTCACCAGGGAGCGCTCGTTAACACCACCAGCAGCTTTGAGGGCACCCCAGGCACCTGGCCCTGTTGCAGGCGTTCAGACGCATCTCCAGCTCTGGGGGTGCAGCCCCACCCTCCTGACCTCACGGTGAGGTGGTGGACCAGACACACACACTGAGTTCATCACACCCAGGTCTTGATATGATGCGGGCCGTGTGGGAAGAAAGCGTAAATGACCAGGAGGGTGGGGGGTCTCCAGGGGTCGCAGATTTTCAGAGCGCAGTGGAGCAGAGCTCATGGAGGAAATGTGAGCCGTCAGGAGGGGCGGTGGTTAACCGAACCCGGAATGGGAAAGCGAGCTCCAGGCAGAAGGACAGCGGCCCAGGTGACCACTGGGTGAGGTCGGGTCATGGGGGCCGTGCGCCCTCCTGGGGGGGTCTCGTAGGCTTGCGGAGAATACTGGCTTCAAGTGCGGGAGGCTCAGAGGCGCCGCGGCATGGGGTGACCCGATGTTACGTCTGCTAAAGGCCCCCCTGCACCGCGCTGCTGCCTGTGGGTACCCCGGGGGTGGACCAGCATGGAGCGGAGCGATGGTGGTGGTGGGATCCGGCAGGAGTAGCAGATCAGTGAGACGGCTGCTGTGCTGGAGGTGTTCCGAGAGGAAAGCAGACGGGGGACTGGGGAGAGGGACACTGGAGGAGCAGGCATGGGGGTGGGGAGGAAGACATCCTGGGCTGGGAAGAGAGGAGGAGCCGGTCACGCAGACTGAAGGGGAGCCCCTGGTGCAGGACCAGGGAGTATGGGACCTCCAAGCGAGGCAGGGGAGCCGTGGGAAGATTCATGCCAGGGTATCATGCACTCCATCACAGACATGTAGCATTCCAGGTCTGTCTTCCTGTCTCTCTAGCCTGGGAGCTCCTTGATGGAGGTTGTTGTTCAGTTGCTAAGCTGTTTCCGACTCTTTGCACTGGCTTGCATGGACTTTGCATGGACTGTAGCCCACCAGGCTCCTCTGTCCTCCACTCTCTCCTAGAGTTTGCTCAAATGGCCATTGAGTCAGTGATGCCATCCAACCATCTCATCCTCTACTGTCCCCTTCTCCTCCTGCCTTCAATCTTTCTCAGCATCAGGGTCTTTTCCAATGAATCAGCTCTTTGCATCAGGTGGCCAAAGTATTGGAGCTTCAGCTTCAGCAACAGGCCTTCCAATGAATACTCAGGGTTGATTTCCTTCGGGATTGACTGGTGTCTTGAGAGTAGGATGGAAGGCCTTGTCTATTTCGGCATCTCTGGCCCTGCCCCCGTGCCTGCCACAGGGCAACAGACACACCGCAGGGAGGAGAAGGGGTGGGCATGGCTCTGGGCTACCCTGGGGCCCTTCAGTGACCTCAGGGCACTGTGGTCCCCACATGGAGGATCCTGAGGCAGAGAGAGATTGTGGACCATGCCCAGGATCACACAGCTGGTCAGAGATGGGTGCAGATTTGACTTTAAATTAACCCTTGTCTCCATGTGCCAAATACTGCATGTTCAGCCTCTAGATGGCTGGGCTGTTGCAGCTAATATATGCTGAACTCACTAAACTTAACTAGTGTGTTCACGATTTCTTGGGGAAGGAACATGGTTTTTCTTGGCCCTAGTGAACTATTTCTTACGATGTTAAACCATAAGACATTGTTTTCAAAGATGGCAAGACCTGGCAAAAACCTGGACCATCCTCACTGCTGTCTGATGCACCCATCCATCCATCCATGGGCTGAGGAATACACAGCTATTATGCTACTTTCTTCTACGGAAGTATTTTTCATTTTCTATTCTTACTTTCCATAGAAAACTTGAAAGAAAAAATAGTATATAGAATTATACTGATTTACACTTCATTTTTTTCATCACTGTGTCTCTCCCGTCTTTTATGTTTTGTTTGTTGAGTCGCCAAGTCATATCCGATTCTTTGCGACCCCATGGACAGCAGCACGCAAGGTTTCCCTGTCTCTTGCCATCACCCAGAGTTTGCCCAGCTTCATGTCCACTGTGTGGGTGATGCTGTGTAACCATCTCTGCTGTCTTCTCTTTCCCAGCATCAGGGTCTTTTCCAATGAGTCAGCCAAAGTATAAGAGCTTCTTTCATTTCCTCTTATATCGTCTCCCCTAACCCTTGAGTGTCCTTCAAACCAGCAGAGTTTGTTGTATTTCTTTTGGAAGAGCCTGGTTCATTCATATTTGAAATGTTGTAATACTGTCCCACCTGTCTCCCCTTCCTACATAACCCCCATCATTGTAAACACATCACATGTGATCTTCTTTTCCCAAACAGATTAGTTGATATGGAAACAAGGAGCCATCATAAGTGGTTATATAAGTGTCTCTCAAACAAAGAGAGACAGAGAGAGGCCATTCTGACCTCACACCCAGCTCCAATCACGCAGACACAAATACAGCTAGCGAGGCCACACTTTGTCTAGACTTCCTCCCAAAAAAACCCGCCTCCACGCTCAGCTTCGTCCCATTCCACCCCACTCCCTGACCTCCCGGGCCTCTCAAAGTGCCCGGAGACCTCGGCCAGCAGATGCTTACTCAGGGTGTAGCCAGCCGTCCAGTTGCCCTTGCTGACCAGCCCCTGCAGCAGGCGGAAGAGCAGCAGGGACGTGTAGTCTGGAGCCACGGCCGTCAGGACGCCCAAGACGGCGCTGATGAGGGTGGAGGTGAAGAGGCACACTTTGCGGCCAAACCTTCGGAGGCGAGAGACAGCGAGGTGAGACCTGAGTGTTCCCAGGGATGAAGGGACAGCAAGCAGGCCCTCTGCTGGGAGACGAGACCATTTCTCTGCAGCATCGTGCAGTCCATCACGCATCACGGCCCCTTCTCAAAGCCTGACCTGGTCCCCCCTCAGTGACAGCGACCCGCAACTCTTGCAGGTTTAACAAAGTCACTCTGAAGAGGAATCCTGATCAGTCTCACTCAAGGACCAGGGGCCTCCCTCCATGACCCGCCCAGTTCTCAGACTCATCCCCTCTCGTTATCTTTGTAGTTAACAGATTGTATTACTATTCACAGACTTAACAGCGTGCACCAGAAATCAGGTCACCCCCAACGGACATAGTTAACCTGATCAATGATCATAAGGTTTTTCTGGGGAAATATTCAATTCTAATAGAATAACTAGTGAAAAGTGTTTTTCCTTTCTTTTTTCATGAGCAAAGTGGGCCAACAAACACAAAGAGATGGTCAACGTCGCTAGTCATCAGGGAAATGCAAATTAAAGCTACGCGGGAAGTTGCTATAAAACACGGGGAGCTCAACCCGGCGCTCTGTGACAACCTAGAGACCTGGGATGAGGTGGGGGGTGGAGGGGAGGTTCAAGGTGGGGGGACGTGTGTATGCTAATGGTTCATTCACACTGGTGCATGGCAGAAGCCAGCACAATATCCTAAATCAATTATCCTCCAGTTAAAAACAATCTGTTTAAAAAAACCATTAAACAGCCCTCAGATTGGGAGAAAATAATAGCAAATGAGGAAACAGACAAAGGATTAATCTCAAAAATATATAAGCAACTCCTGAAGCTCAATTCCAGAAAAATAAATGACCCAATCAAAAAATGGGCCAAAGAACTAAACAGACATTTCTCCAAAGAAGACATACAGATGGCTAACAAACACATGAAAAGATGCTCCACATCACTCATTATCAGAGAAATGCAAATCAAAACCACAATGAGGTACCATTACACGCCAGTCAGGATGGCTGCTATCCAAAAGTCTACAAGCAATAAATGCTGGAGAGGGTGTGGAGAAAAGGGAACCCTCTTACACTGTTGGTGGGAATGCAAACTAGTACAGCCACTGTGGAAAACAGTGTGGAGATTTCTTAAAATACTGGAACTAGAACTGCCATATGACCCAGCAATCCCACTTCTGGGCATACACACTGAGGAATCCAGATCTGAAAGAGACACGTGCACCCCAATGTTCATCGCAGCACTGTTTATAATAACCAGGACATGGAAGCAGCCTAGATGCCCATCAGCAGATGAATGGATAAGGAAGTTATGGTACATACACACCATGGAATATTACTCAGCCGTTAAAAAGAATTCATTTGAATCAGTTCTAATGAGATGGATGAAACTGGAGCCCATTATACAGAGTGAGGTGAGCCAGAAAGATAAAGAACATTACAGTATACTAACACATATATACGGAATTTAGAAAGATGGTAACGATGGCCCTATATGCAGGGCAGAAGAAGAGACGCAGAAGTACAGAACAGACTTTTGAACTCTGTGGGAGAAGGGGAGGGTGGGATGTTTCGAAAGAACAGCATGTATATTATCTGTGGTGAAACAGACCACCAGCCCAGGTGGGAGGCATGAGTCAAGTGCTCGGGCCTGGTGCACTGGGAAGACCCAGAGGAATCGGGTGGAGAGGGAGGTGGGATGGGGGACCGGGATGGGGAATTCGTGTAACTCTATGGCTGATTCACATCAATGTATGACAAAACCCAATGGAAAAAAAAAAAGAAAGTTTAATAAAAAAAAAAAAAAAACCATTAAAAAAAACTACAGGGAGATATCACCTCACGCTTATCAGAATGGCCATTATCAGAAGGACAATAAACAACAAGTGCTGGCAAGGATGTGGAAAAAAGGGCGCTTAGTACGCTGTGGATGGGAACATAAACTGATGCAGCCATTACGGAAAACAGAAGAAACAGGACGAAGTTTCTTTAAAAAATTAAAAACAGAACCACCATAAATCCAGCAATTTCACATCCGAATATTTCTCCAAAGGAAACAAAAACACTAATTCTAAAAGGTATCTGCACCCCTGTGTTTATTGCAGTATTAGCTAAATTGCCAATATATGAAAGCAATATATGGAATTCCAATATAAGCAATATATGGAATATATTCCAATATAAGCAATATATGGAAGGACTGATGCTGAAGCTGAAACTCCAATACTTTGGCCACCTGATGCAAAGAACTGACTCATTTGAAAATACCCTGATGCTGGGAAAGATTAAAGGCAGGAGGAGAAGGGGATGACAGAGGATGAGATGGTTGGATGGCATCAGCAACTCAATGGACATGAGTTTGAGTAAGCTCTGGGAGTTGGTGATGGACAGGGAGGCCTGGCGTGCTACAGTCCGTGGGGTCACAAAGAGTTGGACACGACTGAGCAACAGAACTGAACTGATATGGAAGCAACCTAAGTGTCCATCGATAGTTGAATGAATAAAGATGTATATATAATATTATATATATATATATGTATGTATACAATGCAATAGTACTCAGCCATAAAAAAGAATGTATTTATGACAGTACAGACAGACATAGAGGGTAAAGCGCTAAGTGAAAGCAGTCAGAAAAAATTAATAACCTGTGACCTCACTCATACGCAAGATTTAAGAAACAAGACAAATATAGCTTCTAAATGACAGTTATCTACTCCTGAAAATAGATACATAAATAGATAAATACTAAAAATATTCGTGACAGAACCATTCACTCTACTTTCTTCCCACATGCAAAGATGATTAACATGCTTTAGGGAAATACTGCAGGGGGGGAAAAAGAGCTGTCCACACACAAAAATCCACATCCTCGTCTCCCATCTTCAACCTTCCACTGACACTGTCCTTGCTCACCAACCTCTACATGTTGAACTTCTCTGCATACCCTCGTCTAGCGTATCTCACATCTGGTTTATCGCTTTAAATACCAATTACTGGTGGCCAATCCCAAATATTGTACTCCAGCCCGAATCTCATGTGTCCAACTGTCTACTTGGCAGCTCTTCTCCATCTCACAGGCTGCTCTGAACACATCTCCACCAAACTGCAGAGGAGGAAATTCTTAACCCTCTCTGTCTCAAAAAATGGCCCTGCCCCCCCAACCCTTCTGCCAGAAGCATAACCCTTGGCTTTGTCCCCCCTTCCTCTGAGCCCTGCATCCCAGCTACACAACCTGCCTGTGGTTTTCACCTCTGAAATCCCCCCAAAACTCCCAGTTTCCTCCATCCTCCTGCCCCACGTCATCCAAGGCACTCACTACCATGTCGGGTCTCAACTTCTGCGAAGGTTCCCTCTGGACGCTTCTCCCACCACTGGCCGCTGAAGTCCCTTCTCCCTATGGTGTTGACACTGTGTGTGGTCGGATCCACCTTTACGTACCTGTCTGCGATGTAGCCGACACCCAGAGAGCCCAGGAAGAAGCCCAGGTTCACACAGGACTGAAAGAGGTCCACCTTCCAAGAGTCATCGCACACCAGGTTAAACTGCAGGTCGGAGGGGCCAAAACACACAAGACCGTTTGTAAGTCAAACTACGCCTACCATTTTCCCCACAGAAAATGTCAACGCACAACACAAAAATGTGGGCTCCTAGGGTCCCTCACATCCTTTCCTTTCACCACATTTTCATAAGACAAATGCAAGGTTTCTGGGGAATCTCAGGCAGTGTCATTAAATGCCTAATATCTTTCTTTTGGGTTTACCCTCAATACACACTAATTAAAGAGGCTGTTTTCAGGGCCTCTGAGAGTTGTCAAAGGACAGGGTGGCCAAAAGGTAAGGTTTCTAAAGGAAATACGGCAGAGTAATTATCCAAAAATGAAAATGAAGTAAAATAAATATGACGTGTTTCCCAGAATTGATAAAAGCCCTTAATTAAGAAAGCTGAGCGCCAAAGAATTGATACTTTGAACTGTGGTGTTGGAGAAGACTCTTGAGAGTTCCTTGGACTGCAAGGTGATCCAACCAGTCCATCTTAAAGGAAATCAATCCTGAATATTCCTGGGAAGGACTGATGCTGAAGCTGAAGCTCCAATACTTTGACCACCTGATGCAAAGAATTGACTCATTGGAAAAGACCTTCAGGCTGGGAAAGACTGAAAGCAGGAGGAGAAGGGGACAACAGAGGATGAGATGGTTGGATGGCGTCACCAACTCCATGGACATGAGTTTGAGTAGGCTCTAGGAGTTGCTGACGGACAGGGAAGCCTGACGTGCTGCAGTCCATGGGGTAGCAAAGAGCTGAACATGACTGAGTGACTGAACTGAACTGAATCACGTTTTATTCCATATTCTACGCAATAATTGTGTGAATTTGTCATGACTGATGGAGCTGTAAGTATCAACATGAGAATTTCTGAGCAAAGATGCAGAGGCCAGCTGGTGGGGGCTTCTGGGGAGCAGCCCTGTGCAGCCCTGCATGTGGGGGATGGGGGACCCCAGAGGCGGCAGGAGACTCGGAGGGTCCCATGTGCCTGGGAGGAGCTGAGGCAGAAGGACAGAGGCAAAGACAGGAGCCGATCTGCCTGGGCATTGTTGGGAATGAGGTTCAGGGCTTGCCCCTCCATGCCTGGCACATGCATGGTGATACCAACACTCCTGGGTGCTCTGGGAGGCCCGAGTGCAGGAGCATCCCCACTTGGAGCCCAGAGGGGCAGAAAGCAGGGAGGCACCCAGGGATGAGACAGAAGCTGGGAGGCGATAGCCGGGGCCCTCACCTCCCCATTTAGCCCAGCACTGGCCAGGACTCATGACTCTGCCCCATGAGGCAGAGGGGTGTGACCACAAGAATGTCACTTAGCAACTCTGGGCCTCGGTCTCCTGTCTGGAAGGTGTGTGTGGAGCTGGTCCTGTCACCATCACGGAGCTGCTGCGGGCACTGCAGGGGGACACCATGTGCCCCTGGTTTGGTAAATAACAAGCCATTTAACTTTTTAAATGGAGGCTTTACTTTTTGTTGTTCAGTCGCTCGGTCATGTCCGACTCTGTGACCCCAGGGACTGCAGCACGCCAGGCCTCCCTGTCCCTTACTATCTCCTGGGGCTTGCTCAAACCCATGTCCACTGAGTCGGTGATGCCATCTCATCCTCTGTCATCCCCTTCTCCTGCCTTCAATCTTTCCCAGCATCAGGGTCTTTTTCAGTGAGTCAGTTCTTCGCATGAGGTGGCCAAAGTACTGGAGTTTCAGCTTCAGCATCAGTCCTTCCCAGGAATATTCAGGACTGATTTCCTTTAGGATGGACTGGTTGGATCTCGTTGCAGTCCAAGGGACTCTCAAGAGTCTTCTCCAACACCACAGTTGAAAAGCATCAATTCTTCGGCGCTCGGCTTTAAGATGGTCCAACTCTCACTCCAGGTGTTTATTCCCTTGAAAATTCAGCTGAAAGCACACTGCCCCAGGGAGTTTCTCCTGCCACTGTTTGGTTTCTCTGCGGCCCTGGGCCCCTGTCAGCAGAACTCAGGGGAGGCCGCTCCTGGGAGTTGTTATCTCGCTGGCCCAGGTCAGCCTCTCCAGCGTCCTCTCTGGAGCTCCCACCCACATCACCCAGGATAATGTTCTGGGCATACTAGATGCCCCCAAAGCCACAGGGCAATGGTTTGGGGGTGTTTGTTCTACTCTTTGCAATCAGCACCTTTGTAAGATGTCTCCGCCACCCTCCCTGAAATGCCCTGGATGCCATCCTGCTCTGGGGGCATGCAGAAGCCAGGGAGCTCATGGAACTGGAAGAAGGGGCACCTAGCCTTCCCTACTGACGCCACCTCCCCTAAGAACTCTGCCCCCAGCTATGCCAAGGGGCTCTGTCTGCAGGCACCCGCTCCCTGCAATCCCAGACCCAGCCACTGCCCCCGGGGACCCTCTGTGCCCCCAGGAAGACAAGGCTGGCCCCTTAGGGAAGCCCAGGCTTGGCACAGGGGGCGCACGGGATGGGGCGGGGTCTCCTAGGCCGGGTCCCTCCTCTGCTGGAACTTCACTGGGGATTTCTCTGGGGCCAGGCCGTATGGTGGACACGGCCCATAGAGCAGCAGGCTGGCCAAGCTCACAGGACACAGAGTCACCCAGCGTTCTCATCAGAATCCAGGTTCCCATGGGTTCTGTCTCAGCAGATCACGGATCAGAATCCAGGTGATCCCAGGGATCAGGTGAGTTGGGAAACCAGCACCCTCCTGCCCCAAATGGACCCTGACCTCTGTCCTCAGGGTGGGGAGGGACGGGGAGCTGGGTGTTCAAAGCGGTCAGCACATCGTCTTCCCTTCAGCCAATTCCAACGTCCAAGGCAAGGCCTTGTTAAAGATTATTTCTGCAGAAATGAATAACTAAGAAGGATTCTGCCCCAAATAAGCTTCAGCTTAGACTGAGAGGAGGAGGCAAAAGTGGCTTTGAAGTAGTGGGAAGGGTGAGTCAGAGGAGGCGCGTTCCGTCCAGGAGAAGCGGTCCTCCACTCCTGAGGGCCCACGTCTCATCGCCTCCATCACCTCCAGCTGGATCCCACCCCCAACACACTAGTGCGTCCCCAGGTGAGCCCTACCCCACAACCCCTCCCTGTCTCCCCCAGTCCTCCCCAGAGGACTTGGGTCCCCGGGTACCTGGAAGCCCGCTCCCCGTTACCACTGTCAGCCAGTCGGGGCTGTGTCCCCTCCCCAGGACCCCCACCCAGGCCAGGCTCCCCCACATGCATGAGCTGCTGCTGCCCCTGTGTTCCCACCTCACTGTTCAGGGTCTCAGCCCCCCAGCCTCCCCGGCCAGGACCCTCCGGCAAATTGGGCGCCTCCTCCTCCCCAAGCCCTTCCAGGTCTGCGTCTCTTTAAATTGATCCTTCTTTCTGATCCTGTGACTGCCACATGGGTCCACAGCCCTGCTGGGGGGCCGTGTCAGCCTCCTCAAGCTCTCTCCACCTCTGGGAAGCCTCCCCTCCACTCCCCACCAGCGCCTGGACCATTCCCAAGGTCCAGCGAGCACCGTCTTCTTCCTCTGCCTGAACTGCCACTTGGCACAAAGGTAGGGTTGCCAGTTTTAGAGAAAAAAAAAATACGGGGTGCCCCTCCGCACTGGAATTTCAGATAAACAACACCTTTTTTTTTTAGTGCAATCATGTCCTCAGCAGTATCTGAATTCCCAGCCTCAGCTGTCAGTATCAAATGTTGTGCAATATCTGGGACCTAATTATCCTAAACAAATATTCGTTGTTTACCCGCAATTCAAATTTAATGGGCATCCGGCATTTTATCTGGTGACCTGGTGTAAGATCTCAGCGCTCTGGCCCAAAGCTGAGCCACCCATTCTGTCCATGACCCCTCCACTGGATTCCAGTCAATTCAACAGCTCATTGCTCCCTGAACGTGGTCCCTGCCCCCTCTCCGCCGAGCTTCGGTTCTCACTCCCCAACGCACCCTGTATCCTCTCCTAGCAGCTCAAAATACCAGCCTGGGTCCCACTCAATACTCCATCCTAAGGACCTACTGTACATCACAGGGAATTATATTCGATATTTTGTAATAACCTAGAAGGGAAAAGAATCTGAAAAAAAAAATAGATATCTATGTGTATATAACTGAGTCAAGGAAGTCACACACTAACCCACTCCAGTATTCTCGCCTGGAGAATCCCACGGACAGAGAGGAGCCTGGTGGGCTACAGTCCATGGGGTCGCAAAGAGTCAGACACGACTGAAGCGACTTTGCCTGGGATGGCATAGCTGAATCACCTTGCCTGAAACTAACACAAGACTGTAAATCAACCATACTCCAATTTAGAAAGCCTGCCACTTCCCGCTGGAAGACCCCAGTGGCCGGCTGAATAGCAAGGTCCCCCTCCTTGTCTGGGACACTGATCTTATTCTCACGACCACCACCCCTCCCTCGCTCCCTGGAGACTGCAAACGCCTTGAACCTCACAGGCTGCTTCCGTGTCCCTCCTGGCATCACACCCAGTGCCAGAACAGAGGAAAAGCTCGGAACACGGTTACTGAGGGGACAGACGGAGGGCTGAATGGATGAATTCTTGCATCCAGCTGATCCTTTCCAAGCAGAGTGTGCCTCAGCCACAGAGAACAATATGTCCCCGTCCAGGTCTGTTTCTAGATTCCCAGCGAGAAGAGTGGCCAGTTCAGCACCCCTGGGAGACAAGTCCTCTAACTGGACGTCTGAGGTTGGAGGACACCTCAGAGACCAAATGTTTGTGCAAGGGCACCCACACCTGCCCTGCCCCCCAAGACGGGAGGCCGTGGGGCCAGAGGAGAGGACACGGTTTTTCTCCAGCTAGACATGTGGGGCTCAGGGCATCAGTTTCCTTGTTTCAGGCTAGCAGTTTGCTAAGACACGCTCTGCACAGTTCCAGTCTGTGGCTTCACCAAAAGGCTTCTGTGGAGGCTCAGATGGTAAAGAATCTGCCTGTGATGCAAGAGACCCAGGTTCGATCCCTGGGCCGGTAAGATCCCCTGGAGAAGGGAATGGCTACCCACTCCAGTATTCTGGCCTGGAGAATCCCATGGACAGAGGAGCCTCTCAGGCTACAGTTCATGGGGTTGCAAAGAGTCGGACACCACTGAGCGACTAATGCGTCTAAACTTCTCCTGTGACTTCACCAAGTGACCTTGAGGTCAGTTTCCAAGTGCCTATGCTTGTCACAGTATAGCACTTTCCAAAGGGTCCATGAAGGAAAGAACTCTGCTGTCTTCTCAGTGAGATACTCTCAACGCAAAGGCTCAGATAACCCCCTAACCTATCCAGGCAAGCGCTCTGCCTCCATCCTGCTCTCCTGCGGGTCATGCAGGGGGCACCCAGTGCAGCTGAGCGCTGGACACCCAGGGGTGCTGAACCAGCCACTCTCCTGACTTGTCTGATCGGCACCTCTGTGGTCCTCGGCCGACCCCTGGGAAGCAGGTCATCATCATCGTTGGTTTGCTGATGAGGAAGCTGAGGCTCAGAGCGGCTGAGTAACCTACACAGCGACACTCAGCCAATTTGGGGCATGGCTGGGACTCAGTCGGACTCCAGGGCAGCTTCCACACCGCCTCAGAAACCAGCGTTGAGCTGTCACAGGTCCACAGCTCGTGAATGGAGGGAGGGGGGCTCGCAACTCTGATGGTGGGGCCGCTGGCCCCCAAGTGGATTCTGCAGGCCCATGGAGAAGCCAGTGGGGCAGAAAGATGAGGAAGCCAGTCTCCCCGGGGGTTCCCCATCCAGCAGTCCAGCGTGGCCTGGCAGGCGATGGTCTCTCTGAGCCCCAGTTCCCTCCTCTAACACCCAGAGTGTGCGGAGGATTGAAGAAGGGAGGAACGATAGTGCCCGGGATGGAATCTGATACTCCGGGGTTCAGAGAGCACCACCCTGCTCCCTCTTTGCTGATGTGGGGTCAAAACCTGTAGGATTCGTCATGTTTCCTCTCTGCCCTGAAACCCACATCATGATCCCCTCGGCGAAGGCCCGCTCTTACCTCGGTCACGATGGAGGAGCCGGGCGTGTCGTACACCCAGCCCTGATCACAGGGGCCCAGGGGCAGGGGGCTGCCGTTGGCGGCCAGGCCGGCCAGCGGGTCCAGGCAGCCGAGGGCGCTCTGGTTCCAGTCCACCGCATAGCGGAGGCACTGACCCTCCGGCCCCGGGCCCGGCACCGTGTAGTTGAGCTCCTCCGCCAGGCTCCAGCCGCATCGCCGGCTCAGCTCCGCCACCCCGGGGCTCCGGCAGCGGTGGTCCGGGGTGAAGGCCAGGAAGACGATGCCCACGTAGATGGGGGCGAAGGCAGCCGAGAACAGGCACAGGATCAAGAAGGCTTGCTTCTGGAACCAGCCGAACTCCCCGACCTGCTCCAGAACATCGTCCACGGTGAGCATGACTGAGCCTCCACGCACATCACTCTGAGCAGACCACAGCGGCCGCAGAGCTTGGGGTCAGGGTCTTATGTGGGTTTCTCTGCAATGGGCTGGTCTGAAGTCTAATTGCTGTCTAAGCATCTTGGCTTCTACCCCTGGAAGCCAACCAGCTGGAACCAATCTTTCACCCGCAGGGCAGGTTTTGGGAAGGGATAGGAGGAGGATGACTGGTCAGACTGCTGGGCTGGGGGAAGTCACCTGGGCTGAGGGCCTGTTTCTGTGCCACTGGGGTTCCCAGAGCCAAGGGAGAGAGCAAAGGTGGCCATGAACCTCCCAGCGGTCTCTTTCAGGCTCTTCCAGAGGGATCCTCTATTTGAAAGCTTTTTTATCATCCAGATAAACAAGGACAGCATACTGGCTGCCAGACTATCGGACCTGCTTCTCACGATGGGGCATCTCAAGCAGTGTGCATCGAGGGTCTGGCCATGGGCAATGGGAGAGCCAAGCTCCCCAAACTGACTCATTGCCCTACGTCCTTGTCCCAGTGTAGAATGACCGCCTTCTTCGGGACCCACAAAAGACTTCTCCTGGCATCACTATGTCTGCAGGCTCCTGACTGCTGGACCATGACACACCCACCCTGAATCCCCAGGAAAGTGGGCCACAGGGGCCCTCTGGGCACAGACCCTGATGGGTTCCCTGGGCAGAGATGCTGGTAGGAAAGATCAAAGGGTCGCAGGCAGAGAATACTTCCCCCTCCCCCACTTCAGCCCGGGAGGACACAGAACATTAAGCCTGGGTCCCCCCTCCATGCACGCAAGAGGGACAAATAACAGATGAACGGGTGCCTGGGTTCCCTCTGGTTCCCAGGGCCCTCATCTCTGCTCCGTGGACACGGGGAGCTGACCCCAAGCCCGGCAGTGCACCAGCTGCTCTGGTGAGACAGGAGGAGCTCTGTCAACCACTTCCCTACGTGGGCTGAACACCAACTGGGGGTGTGGTGGGAGGGGAGAGGGCGGAGAGGGGGGCAAACCTCCCCAAGGCATCAGCTCGCCCAGGCCAGGCGCTGCCCTTCCTGCCCGAGTGAGATAATGGAAACTGTCTTCTTCGCCCCTCCCTCTTCTTGGCACAGGGCCCCTGAAACCCTTGACACTTCCTAGGAGTGTCTTCTGTTCAACGAGGTGACTCTGGGTGGGCTTGTGGGTGGCTCCTGGCCATGGGTAAGACCAAGCTATGATTGTGTGCTAGGGGCTTCCCAGGTGGTGCTAGTGGTAAAGAACCTGCCTGCCAGTGCAGGAGACACAGGAGATGCAGGTTCGATCCCTGGGTGGGGAAGATTCCCCTGGAGAAGGAAATGACAACCCACTCCAGTGTTCTTGCCTGGAGAATCCCATGGACAGAGGAGCCTGGTGGGCTACAGTCCTTGGGATCACAGAGACTCTGGGTGGGCGCCTGCCTGCAGGTAAGACGGAGCTGTGATTAGAGACTAGGAACTTTCAGCCCCATCTCCCCATTCTCTTGAGCAAAAAGGGCTGAAATGGTCGGTCATGGGTCATGCCGATGGGGTAAAGCCTGCATAAGAGCCCCACTACTCGGGGTTCAGAGCAGTCACATCCACACCCCAGGTCCATGGGGACGGCAGCTCCTCCACCCACCCTGTGTATCTCCTCTCCCGGCTCCTCCGATGCTCCACCATATTCTCTAATAATCTGGTGGACAAGTCAACATTTCCCTGACTTCTGTGAGCCGCTCTAGCAAATCAGGTGCTTCCCCCGTGGCTCAGTCGGCCTGAATCCACCTGCAGTGCAGAAGACCCGGGTTCGATCCTTGGGTCAGGAAGATCCCCTGGAGAAGGAAACAGCAACCCACTCCAGTGTTCTTGCCTGGAGAATCCCAAGGACGGAGGAGCCTGGAGGGCTACAGTCCATGGGGTCGCAGAGAGTCGGACACAAACTACAGGTAACACTTTCTAGCAAATCAGTTGACTCCAAAGAGGGAAGAGGTCACAGGACCCTCATCTGTAGCCGAGTCGGGCAGAATTGTGGGTCACCTGGGGCCCTAATAGTGACTGGCATCCGAGGGGGGACAGTCTTGTGGGACTGAGCCCTTAACCGGTGAGGTCTGAGGCTCTCTCCAGGCTGATGATGTCAGAAGTGGGTTAAATTGTGGGACACCAGGTTGGCATCGCAGGCAAGTGCCTGGTGTGGGCAAAACCCCCAAATTCAGTGACCCTAAGTGAAGTGTCCTGGGAGAGGAGTGAGGAGGACTCACAGGAGAAAGGAGACCGGGGTTTTCCTACACACGAGGAGCTCACAGCATTTCTCCACCACAAGCGGCCCTGAACGCTCAGGCTTCTCGGCCTCGAGTCCTCCAGACGGTTTCACTGTTCTGAAACCTTGTCCAAGAGATCCTGACTTGGCCCTCAGCTACCCACCACCCTTTCCCACTAAGGAACCCACACCCTCCCTGCAAACTAGAGCGCCTGCGGTCTGCCAGGCTCCTCTCTTGGCAGGGAGAACAGAGCTGTGAACAGAGGAACCAGCGTCTCAGGGTAGAGATCTGAGCTCAGCGAGGGAAGTGTGGAGACGGTGTCTTCGCAGGTGGGGAGCGCGACCAAGATCTCGAGCAGGAAGGGATGGGGGGCTGCAGCCTTAAGAACCAGCGGTCAGAGGTGGCCTCTGGGATGCTGAGCCTCGAGGGAGGCCGGAGGCTGAGCCCTGGTGGGTAGAAACTGGAGGACGAACGTTCCAGAGAGGGGAAAAAGCTGAGGCCAGGCAGGCTGAGCGAGGAGGCCCGTGGGTTAGCCTCAGAGCCAAGCCAAGGGAGCAGGACTGAGGCCAGAGAGGTCTCGGGCCTAGATAAAGGGCCCCATGGGACCGGGGCTTCACCTGGGGGCGAAGCAGCCCCCCGAGGCCGTCTGAGCCAAGCATGGGGAAGCTGCCCCTGCCCCGCTGGGCCCTGGGGGCTGGACGGTGCGGCACCAGCAGGGCTGGAGAGAAACGCACTCAGGGTCTGATTGCAGGTGGAGGTGGGAGGATGTGCTGATGGGCTGGATGTGGGGTGTGAGGGCCAACAAGAGGTCCAGAGGCGCCAGGCGTTTGGCCCCAGCCTCTGGAAGGACGCCTTCCCTTGACCGAGGGGATGGGAGACGTCCACAGGGCGTGCGGACAGCACACGGGCAGAGAGGGGCTTTGGAGTCGTTCAGAGCTCACTTCCATCAGTACACCACAGATCTGGTAGGCCTTAACATTCATGCCTGTAAAATGGGTCCACACCCGCCCTCCCTCCTGCCCAGGGTGTGGCCGAGCGGATCAGGGAAGCCTGGGGCGGAGGGTGAGCTTTCCCGCAGAGGGCCCAGTGGTAGGTGCCTGGGTGGAGAGGCCCTTCTGGGCCGTCTGGTCTCTGCAGGGGCTTCCCCTTCAGTCCAAGTGCTACCACCACCCTGGATGAGACCTAAATGAAAGCACATGCGTTCTGGCTCCCCGGAGAGTTTCATTTAGGGACACGGAAAGTTTTAGTTTCATCTCATTGTCCCGTGTCGTGTGATATCCTTATCTTTGTCAACCATTTTTTCAGTACCACGGTATTTACTGAAAAAAAATCTGCGTCTAGGTGGATCCGTGCAGTTCAAACCTGTGCTGATCAAGGGTCAACTGCGCTTCAGCATCAGGGCTGAGGGTCGGTTTCTTGGGGACTGTGACCCCAAGGAGAAAGGTGTTGGGGGGACCCAAATGGTGGGGGCAGGGCGCAAAGCCTTCCTCGGGGGAGGGCAGGTGGGAGGCAGACAGCGGGAGGCCATCGTCACCGTTAACCATCTATGTGCCCTCGCAGAGTCCACCACGACCCTGCTCCATGGGACCGTCCGGGGAACAACAGAGCCCTGCCCACCGTGACAGCATCCCCAGCGGGCGGTCCACACACTCCCAGGTCCCAGGACCACCACGTGCTGCCCCTCATCTAGGAGACTCACCGGCCACGCTCCCTACTCTAACTTCACGTGCACTCAGCCATCTCTCCTTCGAAAGACCTTCCGAGAGGCCTCGTACCGAGAAAGGCCATTTCCCTTTAAATTCAGCCTTTTCCAAACTTTCTTGAACCTGACTCCTCTCCAATGTTTGCAGAACCTCTGTCAAAAACCACACAGGACAAGTGTTCCGTGCGGGGGGCGCCCTTTGGGGAGCGCGGCTCTAGGAGACAATGTGTCAATCAAAACGTGCTCTTCAAGTGTGACTTCTTTCATCCTGAGCCGCCTCCCCGGAGCTTGCAGCAGGAGTCGAAAGCCACGGGGTGGGCAGAGTGGGACAGCGGTGGGGTGGGCAAGGCCGGCCCCGAGGGGAGGGCGCCCGTCAGGGGTGGCAGAGGGTGACCGTGGATGAGGAGGGCAACCTCACGTCAAGGTCACGGAAGTCAAAGACCAACCTCCCCGATGGAGGGAAACTCAAGACAGGGCAAGTGAACGGGGTGGGATTCTGAGCGGGGTCCTTTCAGTGAAAAGTGTTGCCATGACAACCAGCCGACGGGAACCACAGCTTGAGGGTCCATGTTGTGTGTTGTTTGGGGGGTTGGGGGGGTGGTGACATCCCAAGGCATCAGGGAGGCAGTTCACTCTCACATGATTCAGGGAATAAAGTTCTTTGCCCTGTATGTTTCATCAATTTCATTTCTTTAATCTAAAGCCAAGGGTCACAGGGCCTGCCTGGGACCCGCCCCTCACGGCGCCCGCCCCCCGTGACTCAGCGCTGCTCCAGGGGCGTGAGGCCAGCTCCTGGGATGCTTTCTCCAGGGGGGGTGCCCAGAGCCGCCGCCAGGTGACCCCCCCATACGCTCACCCTGTCCAGGGGTGATGGGACCCTTTGTTCAATTCTGTTTTCCTCCAACTCTGTATCCAAATTAACAGTATAAATAAACTTTATTGAACTTGATTCACCAACTGCTCAAAACAGAAAGCAGCATAAGAAGAAAGGGAGTGAAAGTCCTTCAGTCGTGTCCGACTCTTCACGAACCCATGGACTGTACAGATCCCTGGAATTCTCCAGGCCACAATACTGGAATGGGTAGCCTTTACCTTCTCCAGGGGATCTTCGTAACCCAGGGATCGAACCCAGGTCTCCCACATTGCAGGTATATTCTTTACCAGCTGAGCCACAAGGGAAGCCCAAGAGGATACTGGAGTGGGTAGCCAATCCCTTCTCCAGGGGATCTTCCTGACCCAGGAATCAAACTGGGGTCTCCTGCATTGCAGGCAGATTCTTTACCGACTGAGCTATCAGGGAAGCCCATAGCTCATTACCAGCAAGAAGCAAAGAAATGTGAGTAATAACTCACAGCCTGACTCTGGCCTTCCCCTGCATCTTTAGGGAAAACAGTTCAGTTCCCCCAGGACTGGAACGACAGAGACTGTCACGGGGCTCTTCAAGCTCCATGACAACGCTCCGGCGTTAGCTCCCCAGCACCTCTGGCCACTCTGTCCCCAAACACCCGGCTCCCTACCTTGGGGTCCACGCAGCCCAGAGAGGCACCGCAGGACCGCCCTGCCCGGGACTCATGCAGTGACCCACCCCCAGGACGCATAGCTGTCAGCCACCCTTGAGCTGCCAACTCCCCGTCGCCAAGAAGTCATGTCCCGCCGGGTCGTGGGGGTTCTCCAAAGTTGGTGAAGGGGTTTCTAATCCATCTAACCTGGCCCCCACCCCAGGGCACACTGCCTGCTGGTGACCTGACCCCTGGAGGAAAGGTAAGACCTCCATGCCCACTTCTTGAACTGGTGCAAAGGGACGGAAGAATTCCTTCTAGATGTCCCCCTGGGGTGGCCATCGACCTCCCTGAAGGTGGTCATGGCCAGCGTGTGTCACAGGTTTCTGGAGAGCAGGCAGCTGCATCTAGAAAACTCTGGGTGGGAGCCAGGTCTCCACTCTCCCATGGATTTTCCTGGGCATGGGGTTTGCCTATACTGTCCTGAGCCTCCACTTAACCCAGCCCCCCACCAATTCAACACACAGTCTCAACAAAGGTGGGGCTTAAAATCTTGCTTAAAAGGAAACTAAATTAGACTCGTCAAAGGCTGTAATTCTTACTTGCTGTCAGGGAACGTTTTCCTAAGCTTCCTATGACCACAGCTAGCACAGACTGTCAGTCTATTTGCAGGGGCTCAGGGGAAGAGATTACTGAGGTGCTCAAGAAAAGAGCGTGAGCGAATACCTCACACGCGTGGTCACTTCCCCATCGCCCTGTGGCCGGCACGAGCTGACCTCCAGGGCAGACGGCCTGAGGCGCCGATGAAGGGTCATCAAGTTCACCCACAGGGCCCGCGAGTGCCCTTCTGGGCAGAGATGGCTCCTGTGTCTCAGTGAAAAGCGGTGGCTTGGACACAGCGTCCAAGAACCGGCAACCACGGGCTCACAATGTAAACCTTTGTAAGACCCTGGAGTGTCCATCTCGGGAGAAATGCTGTAAAGCCCTCAAGAGGAAAACAGTCACTCCAATTGGAAATAATCAGAAAACAAGCAGAAAGGAAGGACGCTGACTCCGATAAGTCTACAGTCAGACATCATACCTCCTGCTCGACCTGTCTTCATAGTAACATCCAGGAAGCTCTCGTTACCAGTTGGTCATTTCAGGTGGAAACCAGATTCATGCAAGAGAAGCCCCCCTCACTGCCCCATGTAAGCCTGGGCTGTGTACCAGGATCATGGGATCTGCACTCACAGTGGCTGTTTTGATAAAAAATAAATAAACATCCTAAGGCCTGCTTTCTTGGAAGGAGGAAGAACCAGGTGTGGGTGAAGCTGACAGAGGCCCCCATTGGCCTTGAGTGAGAATCTACACTCGGGGATACTCGGGGAGACTCGTGAGGGGTTGGCCGACACCTGGACACGACTGTCTCCGGAATGCAACAGGAGGCGCAGAGAGGGTATCGGACGCAGCAGCGAACTCGGGGGCTTTTCACTCAAGGGGAGAAAGCAGGACCACTCGTTTAATAATTTATCTTTTATTCAAATCGTTGAATACTTTATATTACAGTAAATTTGATTGGAAAAAAAAAGAAGAAAGAAATAAGTTTTTAAAAATACACTCATGTTGAAATCAAAGAAGCTAGCCAAACGGGAATACAAACCCAGGAACCCTGCGGGTTGGTTGGCTTTCCAGGATATGAATACCACTGAGTCTATATACAGCTCTATAAATGCCAGAAAAGTCATTCGTTAAACACTTCAGAGAAAGGCGCCAACAGCCGGGGAAGGACGGCGGTCCCCCTCCCGTCCTGCAGACCGGGCAGCCGGTCTCGGCGGTGCCCGGGGCGGGAACCCAAGTGCAAGGCTGGGAGCGAGAGCCTGGCCCACTGGCTTTCATGCAACTTCCGTGAGTCACGCACTGTGCAAATTAAGGCTTCTTATAGGTCAAATGGTCGATAGACACTTTTTTGTTTTTTTCTTAAAAAAATAAGCACAGTAAAGGTGGTATCATGAGAACCTGAAGAGGTGAGACCTACACCCCAAGTCTGGAAAAATGTCTGACATCTCAACTCCATTCTCTCAGACACTCATGCGCGCACATAGGCACATGCGCGCGCGCACACACACACACACACACACACACACACACACACATCAATCTTTGGGTGGGTTGTTTGACTTCACCAGCTGGCGAGAGAAATACTGATGGGTGTGCTCTCTGCACCTGGGATCGAAGACATCATGCAAAAAACAAAAGCTGCAGCTGTTACTGACTCGGGAGGCAGAGAGCGGGCGGCCCCCTCCACAGCCCAGGCAACTGGGGACCCACGCGAGTGCGCACGCACGCGTGTGCCCTGACGCCACAGAAGCAAAAGGGAGAAGAGAGAGTGGTGGAGTCTAACTGAGAGGATACATCGTGGACCAGTCAAAGCGGCCAAGCGCGCCCACGGCCTCCCCCTGCTTAAAGGATGGACAGGAAAGGTTACCCCCTGCCCGCAGGAAAGAACTGTTGGTGGTTTTTTTTTTTGTTTTTTTTTTGTTTTTCCTTTTTTGCAAACCTGAGTAATTGTCAAAAGTCAATAAATAGGAGGAGAGAATTAAATGCTAAAATATAATGATCAAATACCCTACAGGGCCTAAAGCAGCAAGGGTCTTCCTCAAACGCAGCCCTCGGTTCCGAGAGGCGTCTGGCCCTGCTGCCTCGGCAAGCGCACGCGGCCATGCTCAAGGCCAGGACTGGGGACAGACCCAGGGCAGGCACCGCCGTCAGCGGCTGCGCCTCCTCCCCGCGCCCACGGAGAGGGGCGCCCCTCCTCCCCAACCACCAACACTCTTCCCTTTTTTGAACAGTTTTCGTTAAAGGCCAAGGACAGAAGCATCATGGAGTCCGTTGGATTTGGTCAGAGCCGGCGCGCGTGAGCCTAGACGTGCAGGAGGTCCTCGTCGCTGTCATCGTGGAAGGTGCTCATGGGCGCGGCCGCCGCGCGGGGCCGCCCCCGGCGCGCCGGCTCCCCCCGCACCAGCCCCAGCCGGTCGTCCACCCGCGGGGGCAGGGGCACCTTCCTCGGCAGGGGCCGCAGCGGGGGGCCGCCCTCGGCGCCAGGCACCCGGCCCGGGGGGGGCACCTTCACCTCGGGGAGGGTCAGGACCTCATCCTCACTGTCCTGCTCGTCGCCGTGCAGGGCAGTGAGCGCATCGGCGGCCTTCACCGACTTTGTGGTGACGTGGCCATTCTCCTGGCCGTCCTTCCCGGGCCGTGGAGCCGGTGGCTGGATCTCCTCCATCAGCCACTCGGTCTCATTCTCATCCGCCTCTTCCTCCTTGTTCACCTGCCGGGATACCACAGGGACTGTGGGCCCACCCAAGCCCTCGTCTGACCACCCCGCTGAAACCCGCAGGTCACAGGATCCCCAGCAGGGAGAGGAAGGGGAAGGCTGGCAAGCGCCAGCTCCTGCTGAGATCTGACCGAGGCAGACAGGGTCAGGGACTCAGGGACCGGCCCCTCCGCTCCAGGAGCCCTCTGGGGTAGAGACATGCAGCAGGTGAGGGGAGCCGCGTGGACGACACCACATGGATGCGTGCGCTTGGGGGAGACCTTCTAGAAAGCAACTGGCAGGACAATCAAGAGCCAGGAGTGCATTTACGCCACCTGGGCTCAACTGCTAGAAACTCCACCAAAGGACATTGTCCAAATGCCAGAGACACAACAATTTTCATTGCCGTGTTTCCTGCAGAAGAGCCAAAAAAGTAGAAACGATCTGAATATTAAATGCCATACGAAATTAGCTGCAATCACAATGAGAAAACCTTGAAGAAGAAAGGACAAAGAATGTGTTCAGGTTGACAGCAACCAGAGACAATTTCCCCTTTGTGTGTTTCAAAAGGCCTGCGATATGGTTTCCTTGCAGCCACTAGCCGACATCGCAATGACACATGGACCCTGTGTGTGTCTGGGGGGTCGGGGAGGGGGCGGGGAACCGCCGGAGGCCTCAGCAGGCCTACCTTTGAGTACTTGTATGACACGTTCGCGCTCCGGCGGCAGCAGTTGGTGAGCCTGCTCATCACCATCTCCCTGCAAAGGGGGTTCCAGTTACTCCAGGCTGGAGCCGCCCCACCCCGGACCCCCCCTTGCCCCCCTTGCTTGCTGTGTCCACTCAAGCACACGCTCCCTCAACCCGCAACAGCAGGGCTGGGAGCCAAGTCAGAGGAAGGCTATGGAATCAGGAGAAGCAGATTCAAACCCGGTATGCAAAGACACACTCTGCTTTCGCAGTGTTAACAGAGATCAGAGTGAGTTACCGCATACCTCTGCACCTGTTTTTCCACATGCGGATGGAATGGGCCCACACCTCCCCGCCACCCCAGGACTGTGCTGAGATTATCGGGCCGAGTGGTAAACCCAGGGCCAGGTCACAGCCAGACCTGCCCGACTCCTGTGGCTGGATGACGGCCTCTGGGGCCGGGTTAGTGGCGATCAGCACTGCCCGACCCTCTCATTTGCCTCCGGATGGGTGGGCAGGTGAGGGGGGAGACAGGGAGCCCCAGAGCTGGCCCATCCCTGCCCTTGGGGGGCACACACTCAGAGCCCTGGGCCTCGTTCATGGGTGACGTGAAACCCGCTGGACAGTCACGCTGCCCTGCCCGTGAGTGACAAGACCTTTCACCCCCCAAAGGGGAGACTATGGATGGGATGAGGTCACAGCCGGCACCTCGTAAACGCTCCCCTCTTTAGGACAGGGGTCAGTCGATCAGAAGGCGGTCAGCTCACGCGGGGACATGTGCAGTGAGCCATGTCCTGGGGGCAAGGCGGGGTCAGGCTGAGGCCAACGGGGCGTCTGGCCGTGTGACCTGACAGCTCAGACGCAGGGGCAGTCACCACAGGAAAAGAGGAAGCCGGGGCTCAGCTCCGACCTCTGGCCTGGCCCCCCAGACCCTCCCCTCCTTACCGACGCTCCTTCTTGTGCAGCAGCAGGGTGAGCAGGCAGCCGGTGAGCGCCACCAGCAGCAGGCTGAGCACCGCCCCGACCGCCTGGCTGCGCTCCGAGAGCCCCTTGTGCTCCTGGGCGTCGTCCCCCGCGCTCTCCCCGTCGAAGCTTGCCCTGCAGGGAGACCGCAGCGCTCAACCCCCGCCCAGCGAGGTGAGGCCCGGCCCGGCCCGGCCGGGAGCTGACTGCACACCCACACCCACACCCACACACGATGACAGCGACACGAGCCACCAGTCGGGAGAACCCCCGTGGGCAAACCCCTCTGCTGACGAGACTGAGGAGGAGGAGGATCGGGGAAGGCGGAAAGACACTGCCTCGACGAGGAGAGCTGGTTTGGGGAACACGCGCTCACTCCCACCCCCACCCCGGGCTCGCTGACCCTGCTGCGGGGCCCCGAGGGCGCAGAGGCCCTTCTGGAGCAGAGACTCAGGGGGACACACCAGCCACCCTGGTCCTCCAGGACCAAGCCTCTCTGCTCTGGGAAGACACCGGGTCACAACCCAGGCAACACCTTCTGCCTCGCAACAACTCATCTCGGGACACAGCCTTGGTGCTCTGGGGCTGGCGGGGACACTGGGCCAGCGCCCCACTTACCCCAGTGGACACACAGCAGAGGTGTACCAGGAGAAGAGGTACTGGCAGTCAGCGGTCTCGTGGCTGAACTCGGGGATCCCGTCCTTCACCAGGGGGTCACAGTGGAAGAAGATGGTGGAGGACACAGACTTTGTCTTGTCTTTTCCACACTTAGAGGACGAGGCGAACACCACATCCAGGTCGCCATCTGTCAAAAAGGCAGGCACACACAGAGGCGCAGCACCGTTAACACGGGTGCCTCAACAGCGGGCTAAGTTTGCCTCTCCATCATCTGTAAAAGGTCTGCAGAGACTTAAAATCAGACGGAAGGGTCCTCCATCTCATGTCCCGGATGAGCTCTTCTGGGAACTCACACTCAGTGTGGCGGCCCTGCCCTAAGTCAGGAAGCAGGGGAGACTTGAACCTTGACCTAAGACAGGTCTGGCCTTTGTCCTCAGCAAACAACACGATGTGGAGTGGGGGCTGCCCACCCGTCTCAGTCCACCTGGACACTGGGCTCGACCGTGTTGGCAACCAGTCAATGAGCAAATCAGTCAGCCAACCAAGCAACTAACCAACCAGGCAGTCAACCAACCCACTAACCAGTCAACCAACCACTAATCAACAAACCAGCCAACTAACCAGCCAGTCAACCAACCCACTAACCAGTCAACCAACCACTAATCAACAAACCAGCCAACTAACCAGCCAGTCAACCAACCCACTAACCAGTCAACCAACTGCTAATCAACAAACCAGCCAACCAACGAGCCAGTCAACCAACCCACTAACCAGTCAACCAACCACTAATCAACAAACCAGCCAACTAACCAGCCAGTCAACCAACCCACTAAGCAGTCAACCAACCAGTCAACTAGTCAGTCAACCAACCAACCAACCAACCAGCCAGCAAACCCAATAAAAACCTGACTGATCAGTCACGCACACACAATGAAGAATCAATGAACCCCGGACACGGAGTCACAGGCGGGCCTCCCTGGTCAGCTTCTGAGCTCCCGTGCCTGTTGTCACACATTCATACTGTCACACACTTGTACCATCACACATTTATACGTAACACCTCCTGACTCCACGGGGAGAAGACAGCAGAAGCGTCTGGCTCCCTCCTGGACCTCACCCACGGTGCTTCTCCCACTGGCTGGTTTTAATTTATACCCTTTCACTGTAACAAACTGCAGGCATGACTAAGACAGCTCTTCGCAGTGATTCTCTTCCTAACGAACCATCACACCTGAGGAGCGCCCCCCAAACGTGCAGCTTGTGAGACGTGAGGGGACCCGTGTGGACCCTGCCTTGTGAGGACAGCTTGGCGGCCGGTTCGCCGTCGGCCCCGCTAGAGGGCCAGTCCTCACTCGTACGTAGCCGGCTGAGCCGCGACCCGCGCGCGCCGCCCCACAGGCTGGAGCGTGGACACAAACCCATGAGCTGTGAGGAGCCAAGGTGGTAACACCTAACCTCAGCCAGAGACGGGCCTGGAGGCCTTCCGCCCTCAGCCTCTCGAATGAATGCAGACGCGTGGCGGGGTGGGGTTAACCTGCACTTCTTCCTGATACGTGGACAAAGGTCTTAAAACCAAACCTATTTCCTACTGCTGGTGCGTGGAGTGAAAAGGTATGAAAGGATTTAATTAACCAAGAATAAATGCACAGAGGTATGCATGTACACACACACACAGAGGTATGCATGTACACACACACACACACACACAGAGGTATGCATGTACACACACACACACACACACAGAGGTATACATGTACACACACAGAGGTATGCATGTACACACACACACACACACACAGAGGTATGCATGTACACACAGAGGTATGCATACACACACACACACACACACAGAGGTATGCATGTACACACACACATGTACACACACACACACGCGTGCGCGCTCTCTCAGCCTGGGGACTGCACGAGGCCAACTGGACTAGACATAGGCCTCACAGACATAAGGTTCTCAGCCTGGGAACTGGGCCCCTGACCAGGGCTGCGGCGTGGAGCTGGACCGCTGCAGACACACCAGCGGCAGGGCCCCTGGGTGAGAGAAGGGAGCCCCGCGCTGGGTGTGGCAGTGGGGAAGTGGGGTGGGGTGGGCAGGCCGAGGTGGGCCAGCAGGAAGGCCCGAAGAGAGGCGGCAGGGTGCCTGCAGGTGTCCTCGACGGGGAGGTGTGGACGCCAGCACTCTGCCCAGAGCAGAGACGGGCTTACTTAGCTGCGCGGGAGACTTCTCCGAGACCCCGCCCACTCAGGGAGCAGCTACCCGCCCCCTCCTCTTGGGGAATCGCTCGGCGGCCCTCTGAGGTCAAAAGTCAGCTGGTTTTGTAAACACATTTAACTGTTTAAAAAAAAAAGCAAGTTTATTCACCTGGTTCAAAAATCAAACCATGAAATGGTTTACAGAGGAAGACTAGCTGTCGAAAACAAAAATGCAAGAGCTGCCTCCTGGAAATATTCTTCCCAGGTCAAGAAAGAATTAGGAAAGAAATGGGTGAGGGGAATAAGGAGGTACAAACGTCCAGTTACAAAAAAGGAGTGTACGTATGAAGTGCAGGGTGTGGGAATACAGTCAATAATTATGTCACTTCTTTGCATGGTGACAGATGACAACCAGACCTAGTGTGGTGGTGATTTTGAAATTCACGGAAATGTTGAAAACGCTATGTCGTATAACTGGAACTAACACAGTATGCAGGTCAATTATGTCTCAGAAACAAACCAACAAACTCACAGAAAAAGAGGCAAGATTTGCAGTTACCAGGGGTGTAATACTCAGGATGCCACACACCACATGCTAAATGTGACGAATCCTGCTGTACAGTAAAAGAATAAATCCTAAGAGTTCTCACTACACAAAAAAAATAATTTTTTTTTCTACTTTGATTTTGTACCTATAGGACATGATGGACATTCACCAAGTTTACTGTGACAGTCGTTTCATGATGTATTTAAGTCAGATCGTTATCCTGTACACCTTAAACTTATACTGTGTTAGTCGTTCAGTTGTGTCCGACTCTTTGAGACCCCATGGACTGTAGCCCCCTCAGGTGCCTCTGTCCACGGAATTCTCCAGGCAAGAATACGGGAGTGAGTTGCCATTTCCTTCTCCAGGGGATCTTCCCAACCCAGGTCGCCTGCATTACAGGCAGATTCTTTACCATCTGAGCTATGGCTCTATGTCAATTATACCTCAACAAAAAGGAAGGGAAAAAACAAACACCAGACAAAGCTGCATCCCTGTAGCGGAAGGCCTTCCTCCACACCCACTGCGGGCACGCGGGCCTTCCTCCACACCCACTGCGGGCACGCGGGCCAGGTCTCTCTCTTTTCATCCTTTTAACAGGCGCAAAATCTCTTACCCCCACGCCAGTAACATCTGAAGTTCCAAAATAAAGACGCATTGAGATGAAAACCAAACCAAAGGTAATTCCAGCCGTGGTCCTCCATGCCCACCTCACCACCTCTGGTTTAGACCAGGCCTTGCACATCTGTTGAGGATGTAAACCTTCCCGACAGCGAACCGCTGGGAGCACGACACGAGCTGCTCAGTTCTCAAGACACAGGATCGGACCTGGGGCTATCGTGTTAAAACCCATCTGACGTTTTAACCGAGAGGAGTGTGTGCTCGTGAAAAGGTTAATGTTCCTCCGAGGAAGCTAAACGTGGCGCACGGGTGGGGAGAATTACCTTGAATGTAGTATCTGGTTTGGTCAGAGGTTCCGATTTTGCGACTGAAGTGCTGGTCGTTGGCCTTCCTCTGACAGATGCTGGCCCCGGAGCAGGCGGGGTTGCTGGAGCCCGTGATGGACGAGAGCTGGATCTCGTACACGTACTTGTCCCCGTTGGTCCTCATGTCCCCGGAGGCGCTGAATCGTCTGAGGAGACAGAAAAGGGCTCAGGGACAGTCCTGGATCCCGGGGCCCACCTAGTGACGCTGCTAAGAAACTTACAAAAACACTAGTAAAGCCAGAGGGTTCCTCATCAAAAATCCTTCCAAAAGGTTCCAGCTCTGACCCCTGAGCTTATCACAAATGGCAAGAGGAGGAGCAACGTTATTTTTACCCTCAAGAGACCGCACCATCTTTGGGGTTCGACTGGACAGCTAAGCAGTGCCTGCCCTCTGAGTGAGACGTGACAATGTAACTGGAAACAGTAACTACAACATGCAGACACACAAACCTCTTCATCTCGCAGCCCTCAGCCCGGCAGAGACGAGGGGATTACGGGGCGGCCCCACTTACTTGAAGTAAATGTCCCCGAGGCTGAAGCTCTGGCCGTTGGCGGGGTTGATGATGGTCCCGTTCACCATCTGCACCTCCTGAGGCTTCACGGCACAGGCCCCCCGCGAGTCCCAGCTGAAGTGGTAGGTGCAGCTGTCGGCGTCAAACCTGCAGGGGCACACGGACCGCGGTCACGGCCGCCCTTCCGCCCGCCTGCTGGGGCCCCGGAAGCCTCCACCGCCCAGCCCTCCCTGCCTCCAGCCAGGAACCAGACGCTCCAGGCTAGGAGGGCGACTTCATCTCCCTTCCCCCCAACACCATCCAGCTCACCACGTGAAAAAAAAGCAGGCAAGCACTTCAACACATAATTTTTTTATATTTAGACACTGGGCAACATCTAACAGCTGGGAAGATCTACTCCCAGATTTCTGAAAGCCTGCTTTACAAGCATTGATTTCGACCCTTTGACAGTGCCTGGGTCTCGCCTTTCCGAAGCCCTGCTTCTAGAAGGCATTGGGTCTGTTCACCAACCACAGCTCACATGCTCCCTCTGCTGGCCAAACGCCCTTCCAGCACCAGACGCAGAGACTCCCAGCAAAATAACAGGGCTGGCCATGGGCGGCACTCATCAGCAAAGCCTCTTTTAGTTACACTGCAACCCTGAAGACGGAGCCCGGTGAAATCCCACTTTATGCAACTGCTTTATCAGTCTCGTGCACGGGTCCCAGCCTCCATCCAGGACTCCTTCCTTGCGGAGTGGCCCTGGCCCCACCAGGCCAGGGGTCTCAGGGGCCGGTCGCCCCCTCGCTACTGTGACAACCCCAGTATCCTTTCTGCGGCACGCACACTACACCGCCAAGCAGAAACCGCGGGGAGGAGCTCTGACGGGGGCCCGGCCCACCCAGCGCCCAGCTCCACCGGGGGGCCCCCGCAGCCTCACCTCGTGAACGAAGGCCGGCCCACTGTCTTGGCGCAGGTCAGCTCGATGACAGCTGATGCCGTCTTATTGTCCCCACAGCGGTGGCCTTTAGAGTAAGTTACGGTGACTCTGTCATCTGAAACAGACCGTTGAACTGACATTATCTCTGGGGCATCCTAGGAGCCTCCGGGTCAGAAGTGGCTCTGAGGACTCATCGCCCTGGCGGTCAGCACCACCCAGCTTGGTGACTCACGCCCGGCCCGTGTCACTACCTGCCTGGCCGGAGGAGCCCGGGGTCACACCTCAGCCCCTGCCTGTGATCACTCTCCTGTGTGCTAGGGAGACCCCAGGGCGTGCGGCTCAGGGCTGAGAGGGGAGCCCCCCGCACAGCGTGCGTGCAGGGCTGGACTGCAGGTCATGGCGGCAGCCTGCGGTCCCCAGCTCCCTGCAACCTCTGTGCCAGCCCGGCGCTTCCCCCACGTGCCCCACGAGCCGCCCGGGAAGAACAGGCCAGGGGCGAGACCTCCACCCCGCAGAGAGACGGCCCGCACAGAACTGCTCTGGTCTGCTCGGTTGGCTCCACACGGAGCTCTGCCTGCTTCTGAGGAGGACACGGTCGAGGAACCAGCAGAGCCCTAGTCCGCAGGGGCCAAGGGAAGCAGGGACACGCGTTCAGCGGCCCCGCTCCCAGGAGCCAGAGGTTCTGAGAGCTGCCCTGGGGATGCCCGAGCTCAGCGCTGCTGAGCGGATGGATGGTGGTTCCAGGGGCCAGGACATGGCGGTCCTCAGGCCCGGCGCTCAGCACAGGGCAGTCCTCGGGCCTGGCGCACACACACCCAACCCACATCCTTAGAGGCAGCGGGTCCGGGACAGGCAGGACCAGCTGCCAGGTGACCTCCAGGCATGGCCAAGGCACAGGGGCCACTCAAGGGTTGCTGAGGGGTGAGACCCAGGCTCCCGACCCCAAGCACGGTCAAAGCAACTCTGGGTGAATTTGTTATAAATAATTGGGCTTCTCTGGAAAATTCTGGAAGGTTCACAGCTTCAAAGAGAAACTCTTAAACTTCTGGAATATGGAAACAACAGGTGAAGGTCCTGACGCACTGCTCCCCCTGCAGATGAGATGGGCAGCACTCTTGGCCTTCCAGGCCTCAGGCACTCAACCTGGGAAGTGGACTAAGACGTTGACCCAGAGAACTGTTGAAGGTTACACGTGTACACACACATATATGACACACACACGTAAGAAGCATGGTTCTTGAGGACTGCTGGTTCCTATGATAAGAGTCTGTCTCTTCACCCCATAAGGGGATGTGTCCTAAGTGAACCTGGGGTCACGGTGACCGGCCTTAGATGGTTGTCCTGTTGGGGCCTGAGATGTAAGATCCCACCTGGTGTGTCAGAGAACAGGAGGTCTCACTATTTTTTTCAGGAGACTTCAGCCTCCTAGTCTTTGCACTCGGCCGTGGGAAACCACGGGAAAACCCGGGTTCGACATACACACGACGAGGCACAGAACAGAGCTGCCCTCAGCCCCTGGCTGCCCTTCGTGGCAGCAACAACTGAGATCTCCAAGGTCATGGGCTGGGAGGGCTGGACACTTCTGCTGGGGCCTCGGTGGGGCGTCACTTCACCCCCACTTCCAACCTACAGAGTCAGGCTTTTTCTCCGGGTGACAGTGGTCCTCCAGAATTCCTTTCTCCATTTCAACAGCTCGAGTGGACTAAGTCTCCCTGTGCTTTCATCAGGACAGCCTGGGGACCCCCCGGGGACACCACCCTCCCCACAGATGAACAGGCACAGCGACGGTCTTCTTTCTTGTCCCTCCCACCGCCCCTGACTGTCCCTAAACTAAGAAAACCCGACCTTCTCCCTTCGCATGATGAAAGAGTCTCACTCAACAACCAACTGCAAGAGGAATTTTCTATCAGAACCATTAACAAAGAGCTTCATTCCGCGATGCCAAATTACTAAGACATTTACTAGGCTGTACCTGGATGGTCCTGACCAGGTTTTCATGTCTGTCGTCCGGCTTCTCCCGAATAAACCCGTGCACGGAGACTCAGGCACTCAGCCCACAGGTGGAGCAGGGACTCAGGGGCGCCCTGGACATCCCACCCTGCTTCCTGAGCACAAGAACCTTCCCAAGACCACCCAGCCCTCTGGACACAGGCCGGACCTGCCGCCTCAGAGGACACGAGGCGGTGCTTATTCTAACGCTTCAGGAGGCACCAGGGTGCCTGGAAAAAGGTTACTGAGAACACCAGGCCTGCAGGTTCCAACGGAGGCCAGTGCTGACCCTCCAGTCCCAGGACGACACCCTCACCTTCCCAACTCACACGGACCTACACAGATGTGACACGTGACCGCAGGACAGGACCCGGGCCTTACCTACAACGTCCAGCTTCTGCGTGTGAACGAGCCCGAGGACCTGCACCTCTCCAGAGGCGCTCTTTTTGCACACGCTGGCTCTCTCCGAGCAGTCCTGGGGTCCCTTGTATATCTTCTGACACAGGTTGATGTAGTACCTGCAAAATGACGCGGCAGGAGGCGAGGTCAGCGTCTGCCCTGACACGCTTGGGGGCAGCTCTTCCCACTCTTTCAGAAGAGGCCACCGCCCAAGCGTCCCCCAGCACCTCTGGACAGTCTCTGGGTAAACAAAGGCCAGAGAGCGGGTGGACGCCGAACATGCGCGCGTGCCCACCGGGCCCACGGGGCGAGTCCCGAGACTCGGGCGGCTGAGAGTCAGGACTGGCAGCGCTCAAACCCTGGGGAGACGTCCCCTGTCTTCAGGTTACCGAGGCCTCCAGGTCTACGCTCCCCACTGCGGGGAGGATGGATGCGCGCCTGGCTCCATGCGTGGAGCAGTCGGGCCAGCACGGCCGAGGTACTCGGGGCAGCAAAGCGGGGCGAGTTAACACCCCCACCAACCCAACACAGTGGGGTGGTTTAGTCAAAGTCGTGTCCGACTGTTGCAACCCCGTGGACTACAGCCTGCCAGGCTCCTCTGTCCACGGGATTTCCCAGGCAAGAATACTGGAGTGGATTGCCATTTCCTTCTCCCGGGGACCTTCCTGATCCAGGGATGGAGCCTGGGTCACCCGCACTGCAGGCAGATTCTTTACCGACTGAGCCACCGAGGAAGCCCAACATGGATGGCGTCCCAGACAAGAAGCAAACCGCGCCTGATTCCATCAGGCCCGCAGCTGGTCACCAGCTGCTTTGGGATCTGAAGGCTGGCTTTAGCTGCCTCTGCTTCCAAACCACCCGGCATGCACCAGGCCTCCCCGAGCAGAGGCCCGAGGCCGTCGCGCCTTCAGCACTGGAGCTTGAAGCGCTGTGTGCTCGCCCTGTTGGGACGCCGGGGCTGTGACGGACGCGGCCGGCTCGGGGGGGACGGGGGGTTGGGGTGGGGGGGGTACTCACGAAGCTCCATCGTGGACAAAGGACCAGGAGCCGGTAAGGGACGAGAGCAGCCGCAGATCGTAGGTCCGGTGCTTCTGGATGAACTTGCACTCCATCTTCTTCGGGGGGCAGACCACCTTTGTCTTCCACTCGAAGGTCACCTCGCACCCGCGCACCTCACTGAAGACCTGGGGCCGCCCCACGTCGGCGTCCTCGTCACACTTGAAGATGATGGTGGACGTCCGGTGGCTGGTGGCTGGGGTGGCACGCGAGGCGAGTGTCAGGCCCCCCCGGCCCAGCCGGGGTCCCCCCTCCGCGGCACCAGCACTGAGGGGTGCTGTCCATCCCGGCCGCTCCCCACTTCCTGCTGTTTCATTCCCGTCTCAACCCTAAAATCCGGACCAAGTTCCCCTTCCGCAAACCCCACAGGGACAGTACAATTCCTTGCGAACAGACATCACCTGATTAAAGCACAAATGCTAACGCTAAAAACAGTGATGATGAGCCTCCTATAATAACCTAAAGCCGCGTCATCTAACCTACTAGGGAAAAGACCCTGTCGTAATAAGCTGCCAAAGAAGGCTACGTTAGTCCCTTGTAGACTTAATGTTTCTAATTCCTTGTGTGTGTGTGTGTTACTTGCTCAGCTGTGTCCAACTCTTTGTGACCCCCCGGACTGTAGCCCACCAGGCTCCTCTGTCCGTGGGCTTCTCCAGGCAAGAACACTGGAGTGGGTTGCTGCTCCCTTCTCCAGGGGCTCTTTCCGACCCAGGGATTGAACCCGGGTCTGCTGCATTGCAGGCCGCTTCCTTCCTGTCTGAGCCACCACGGAAGCCCTAATTCCTTAACATGTATCATTTTGTTCTGTGGCTACTTACAAGAACTAAAAATTTCTCATGCACTCGTCCCATCACCTTCCTTGAGAACCCACATCTGTCTGCGCCCCGCGTGTTACTAAGACTCTCGTGTGTCTGTTCTCCATGCGGCAGCAGGGGCACTGAGAGCCCCCTCCGCCCCTGCTCGGCACAGCCCGCTGCAGAGCCAACGGTCAGCACAGCAGGCCCTGCAGACCTGATGACCCCTCACCACCCTGCAGACCTGGGACAGCAGCAATTCTAACGCACATGGACGTGAGCCACCGGCGCTGAAAACACTGGCATGTGGACATGAGCCCCTGGAGGTGCGGAGGGGGAGAGCTGACCACCCCACACCTATCTGTCACCTGGCCCCATAGAGCAATTAAGGACGACTTTTCTTTACGGAAAATAGCCCTGACGAGAAAACACCACATGCAACAGAAGCGCTGCCGCTAACGTGGACGGTCCAGGAAGACCTGAGCATGAAGCCAGGCCTCCAGCGGGGGCCACAGCGCGCCCACTCACAGTGCCTGCAGAAGCCCCACTCGTGGTCTCTGTCGTAGTTGGCGGTGGTCGCACACCAGAGCCTGGCCCTGCTCTCCACGACACACTCCTCGTAGCTCTTCCCGTTGAACACGAAGGGGAACACACATGGGTCGCCGTCCTCAGTTTCTGGGAAGGAGAAATCAGAGTGACCCCGATTATTCTCACCGCATTGGCCATGCCTGGCCACGGGCGGTCACCTTGAACGATTCCCCGTGGAAAGCCCCCCTAAACTGACTGACGGTTCGTGGGCCCGAGCGCTCACACTCAAGGCTGGTAGAATGGACCGTTCCGTGCGCTGGGGCTCACGGCACCTGGAACGTCATTCCTCACTTCCCTCCTGCTGCTGTGTCTAATTCCGTGTCTACCGGAAACAGACACTCCACCTGCGAAGACTCACCTGGAGGGCAAGTGTCTCCGTTGGCATAACTCAGAATGACGGCTTCGTCCTGATGCCTGTAGTCTAGCTTCATGGATGCCAGCCGCCCGAAAGACGCCCCCTTGGTCCCAGAGAGCAGGCAGACAGCGCCGTCCTTGCAGCCTCCTTCGTCCAGACCCGCGGCAGAGGTACACACCCCCACACTGTAGGTGTGCGGGCCTCGGGTCACCTGCAGAGACACCGCCCCACGCTGTGACTGGGTCTCGGGGGGGACAAGGCCAGCGCTGGGGAGGGGGGTGGGGCACGAGCAGGAAGGCGGAGCTCTGTCCACGGGCGTGCAGGCGCCTGAGAGCTCACCCTCCTTCCCCCCCTGCAGAGCGCGACGCCCTGGCCACTCCCGGGCACGTCCCTCCTCACCGGGACCGTGCCTCCCGGTGCAGCACTGCAGTCCACGCTCCCACAGGCCCCCAGCTGCCCGCCCCCTACCCTCAGCCACGTCTCCTGCCGGTAACCCCGGAGTGCTGAGGACTCGGGACTGAGCAGAGTAGCCACGACCTAACTGAACACGGTTCTTCCTGGCCGCCCCGCCGCGGCAGGCTCTAAGCTGCTGCGCACCCGTCCTGGGGGCCTGCGCCCAGGCAAGATCTCTTGTTCTGGGAGCCAGACGGCTGGCACCTGGGCGTACGACTCGGAGCTCACCACCGCTCTCCGGCTGCCACACGCCAGGAGGCGCTGGCATCTTGCAGGCGTGGTCCAACCAGTGTGCCTCTGTAACATCTACAACGCAGGGACGGCTTGGTCCACAGCCATGTGCCTCTGTAATGTCTACGTCACAGGACTGTGAGCCCCAGCCCCTGAGGCATAACGCACAGCCCCCCGACATTCAGGCTGGGGCGAGGCCAGCCCCTGACACCCAAATGTGTCTCAGGTCAGGGCTGGGGGGTGGTCTCTGGGCGGCAGGCAGAGGCAGAGCCACCCCCTCGGGCATGTGGTCACTCACACGGCCCTGAGTGGCCTCTTGCTCTCCGCGTATGACATGGAAGAGGCCCCATGACCCTCCTCACTGAATAACTGAATCCTTGCCAAGCCCACGAGAAAGACTTACTCCGAACCGTGGGCACAGCTCGGGCATGAGCCGTGACTGGTTGGCACGCTGTCCAGCGCCCCCGGCAGGCCAAGCCTGCATCCGGGACAGAGAGAGGACCACCCCATCCGTCCCCCAGACCCCACAGTGCCTGAGGGACTGCAGACTCTCCAGCACTCACGGAGGCCACATCATAACGCACAGAGGAGCCCGAGAGCGAAGCCAGGCGGCAGGGGCCCCCGAGACCGCAGGCTCCGGGGCGCGGCGATACCTTGAAGGTGCTCTTGGACAGGCTGGACAGGTTGAAGCTGTAGTACAGCTGCTCGTCCCTGAGGGAGCAGCCCTCTGTCCTCACTTCGTCGGGACAGACCAGCGGGGTCTCCCACTCGAACACAAAGTCACAGTCACTGGTCCTCAGCAGTTTTGGTGTCCCCTGTTTGGGGTGGAGAAGCAAGTGTGAAATCCACGTGGATTAACAAGCACAGTAACCTCCCTGCTCCCCCCGCAGGGCTGGGAACCCCAGCCCCAGGCACTGCGGGCTCAGAGATGCTCCCAGACCACCAGGGGTCCCGGGTGACCCACGGCAGGCTTCCCTTCAAGAGCAGGGAGCCACCGTCCTCGCCAGAGGCAAGCAAGCAGCAGCCCCGCCAGGCAGGCCTGCCTGCACCCAACTCCCCTCCGCCCCCCAGACCCCTGTGTCCCTACACTTAGCATGCCAACACTCCAGACTACCAGCTCAGACAAAAGGGGGGGGGGTCTTCAAACTGCGACAGGGAAGCCTGAGACATCGAAGAATCTCTGGCGGCAGAGGAGGGAGCAAGTGTTTCCTGTACATTCGAGGGGGCGTCCCCACCCACGTCTCTGGAGACTGAGGGGATGTTTATACTAAGGGCGAGACATGATCCAGCCGGACATTCCACAGGCCAAGTATCTAAATAAATATCCATCAACGTCCTTACTGCCTCCCCCCTCGTTCAGCGGCAGCCGTAAAAACAGATGAGGAATTTTATTAATTGTTGCTGACAATGTGTTTTTCTATTAATGTATGTGGAGGAAGTATTTCCACTGAAGATAAAAAAACAGAGGGGAAGGAAACTTCATTAAAAGTCTCTCCAAACTGGACCGCACACGCAGTGTGAGATGCCCCGCTTCTGAGCCCCCCCAAACACCCATCGCCCTCAGCACTCCACTGCTCTGAGACCCAGCGCAAGTCCAGGGGGGAGCTGTGGACACGCGTCCAGAGCCCCCCAGACACGCGGATGGACATGCAGAGACAGAAGGGCTGGCGGATCATGGCAGCCCGCACCTTGGTCATCCGGACTCCCCTCCCATCCAGCAACGTGTGAACAGGGGCGACGTGTCGGTCCAGGAGCTGCGGGGTTTCCACGTGGACACCCAGGAGGGCAGCCCTTGGTGTCTCCCCTTCTCTCAATTGCTGGACCGTCCGTCCTGGGAAAGGTGGCCGTGAGCCACTTCCTGCCACCGTCCACTCACCCACGGTGCCCATTCCCATCAAAGGACGTGTAAGCTTTCCAGAGTTTAGGAATTTCAGAAGCACACATATGGGGGAAGGGAGAGTTTAGGGAGTTTCCGATGGACACGTACGCAATGCTATATTTAAAATGGATAACCAAAAAAAGACCTGCTGTCTGGCACAGGGAACTCTGCTCAATGTTAAGTGGCCGCCTGGATGGGAGGGGAGCCTGGGGGAAAATGGATGCCTGGATGTGTCTGGCTGAGTCCCTCTGCTGTCCACCCGAACTATCCCGACACCGTTAGTGGCTGTGCTGTTGTGTTATTCGGTCACTAAGTCGTGGCCAACTCTCTGCAATTCGATGGACCGCAGCACGTCAGCCCTCCCTGTCCCTCACGCTCTCCCGGAGTTGGCCCAAATTCATGTCCATTGAGTCAGCGATGCCACCCGACCATCTCATCCTCAACTATACGCCAATACAAAATAAAAAGGCAGCAGAGAAGGGCTGAGACCCAGGCCGCCAGCACAGAGCTTTCCAGCGGAGCAGTGGTGGGGATCCCTGCCCATGCAGGGCAACGTGACGTCAGGCAGCCCTCCCAGGTCATCACAAAACAGGGGCTGCGAACCACTGGTTTATCTCCTGTTCCCAGAGGGAGGGCAAGAGAAAACTTATGCAAAACTCCTTACAACGAAACAGCGCTCTTTTTTAAAGGAAGCTGTTTTTTAACTGCACATAAGAGAAGAATCAATGGCCTCCTTAAAAGCAAATGGTACAATATCCCAGCTACTGATACTTTTATCCCAAAGGTCTTCTTTCATTTGCTAATTTCCGAAATGTGAATTACGTCCTGAACGATTACAGCTGCCAAAATGTCTGACTTCCCAACAAGAATAAAATCAATAATGTTAAAATTTAAAAAAAGAAAACCAAAGTTGGCATTTTAGAATGATGGTAGGGAGGTAGCTTAGACAGTAAAGACTTTGCCTGCAATGCAGGAGACTCGGGTTCGATCCCTGGGTCAGGAAGATCCCCTAGAGAAGAGAACGGCTACCCACCCCAGTGCTCTCGTCTGGAGACTCCCACGGACGGAGGAGCCTGGCGGGTGACAGTCCATGGGGTCGCAAAGAGTCGGACCCGACTGAGTGACTAACGCTTTCTTTCACTTCCAGGCAAAGGTGAAGGCTACTTCTTTGCTCGAGTATTTCACGTTTTTAAATTACAACAAGCCTCCTTGTGCAAGATCTGCCCTGGTAACTCAGGGAGGGCTCCTTATTGCTGAACTGAGGGCCTGACGTGATCCCACAACACACAGCGCAAGGCAGGCACCCCGATCACGGGCACAGCGCTTCGTGCGTCTCGGTTCTGGCTGGCCGACCCGCACACCAGCTCCCACCTTGTACACCAGGGCTCACTTACCATGCTCACGCCCCGCTTACAGTGAAACGCGATCAACGAGGTGTAGTTGAAATGCCGATCCGCCAAGCAAGGCGTGCTGCTTTCAAAGTTCAAGTAAACTTCGTTGGCTATGGGATTGAGGATCGGAGGTCCTGCCACGCGGCCAATATCCTGAACAAAGAGAAAGCAGACGACGTTTCAGGAAGGTAATCACTCGCCAGGTTAGAGGAATAAGGGCTGACAGAGGAGTTACAGAAACTGCACGTCCTGTTTTGAAGACAAGCAGCACCTGAAGAACCGTGTTACGAGCAGCTCGCCGGGAAAGTCCTGACAGTAAGGCGCGCAGAAAGAAACCTCGCTTTGCCAGGCGACGCCCGGGTGGGGACTGGCTACATGAGCAACCGTGGCTGTGCCCCTCCTCAGGGCTGGGCGTCCCTGGGGGCTTGGAAGGTGAAGAACCTGCCTGAGTGCAGGAGACCCGGGTTCGAGCCCTGGGTCGGGGAGATCCCCAGAGGAGGGTATGGCGCCCCACTCCAGTATTCTTGCCTGGAGAGTCCCATGGACAGAGGAGCCTGGCGGGCTACAGCCCACGGGGTCGCAGAGTCGGACACCACTGAGTGACTGACACTTAACTAAGGGACGAGTTTATCACCAAGGGTCCATTGTCGAAGATTCGAGGCAACAGGAGTCTCAGGTCACACCCAGAAGGCTGCTCAGTCTCCTGACCTGCCGGCGGGAGGCAGGACCCCACAGGGCCGCCCCGTCTCCTCAGCAGCGCCTGAGGCGTGTCCTCAGGGGGACACGGGGCACGCGCACACACAGTCCCACCACCTCCTGCGGCTTCACTCAGCCCCTGGCACACACCGGCTGCTCAGCCAGGGTTTTTGAGGAGATAGACACACAAATGAAAGAAATGTGACTGGTCAGGAATGGTGTGTATGTTATGTGTGTGTGTGAGTGTGTGTGAGAGAGATGAGTGTGCGTGTGAGATAAGTGCATATGTGAGACGAATGTGTGTGTGATAAGTGTGTGAGATGAGCATGTATGTGAGATGAGTGTGTGTGATGAGTGTATGTGATGTGTGTGAGAGGTGAGTGTGTGTGAGAGGTGAGTGTATGTGGTGTGTGTGAGGTGAGTGTGAGAGGTGAGAGTATGTGTGATGTGTGAGAGGTGAGTGTGTGTGAGATGAGTGTGTGTATGTGGTGTGTGAGAAGTGAGTATATGTGTGGTGTGTGAGAGGTGAGTGTGTGTGAGAGGTGAGTGTATGTGGTGTGTGAGAGGTGAGTGTGTGTGTGAGATGAGTGTGTGTATGTGGTATGTGAGAAGTGAGTATATGTGTGGTGTGTGAGAGGTGAGTGTGTGTGGTGTGTGAGAGATGAGTGTGTGTGAGATGAGTGTGTGTGTGGTGTGCGACAAATGAGTATGTGTGTGTTTGAGATGAGTGTGTATATGTGGCGTGTGTGAGATGAGCATGTATGTGAGATGAGTGCATATGTGAGACAAATATGTGTGTGTGTGATAAGTGTGTGAGATGAGTGTGAGTGTGTGTGATGAGTGTGTGTGTTAAGTGTGAGACATGAGTGTGTGTGAGAGGTGAGTGTGTGTGTGTGAGATGAGTGTGTGTATGTGGTGTGTGAGAGGTAAGTGTGAGAAATGAGTACATGTGTGGTGTGTGAGATGAGTGTGTGTGTGAGAGATGAGTGTGTATGTGTGTGAGATAAGTGTGTGTGTGGTGTGTGAGAGATGAGTGTGTGTGTGTGTGAGATGAGTGTATGTGGTGTGTGAGAGCTAAGTGTGAGAAATGAGTACATGTGTGGTGTGTGAGATGAGTGTGTGTGTGAGAGATGAATGTGTATGTGTGTGAGATAAGTGTGTGTGTGTGGTGTGTGAGAGATGAGTGTGTTTGAGATAAGTGTCTGTGTGTGGTATGTGAGAGGTAAGGGTGAGAAATGAGTATATGTGTGGTGTGTGTGAGATGAGTGTGTGTGTGAGAGGTGAGTGTGTGTGGTGTGTGAGAGGTGAGTATGTATGTGTGTGTTTAAGATGAGTGTGTGAGAGAGGAGTGTGTGAATGACGCCACACAACGTGCTCTGCTCATCACGCTGGGGCCACGCTGACACACCACCCTCTCTGGTCAGGGAATTTCCTCTCTTCTTTTTAAATCTGGAAGAAGGGAGCCAGGCGGGAGAAGACGGCCCCGGCCGCCGCCAGGAAGGCTGACCACAAGCACTTCCTGCCGACACCAACTGTCCAGGCCCTGCGCTTGTGACACGGCCATGCTCTGGTCAAGCTCACATCACAGCCAACGTCCCCAGCCACAGCCCACGTCTCTCCCCACCCACACCACCGGTAACATCCATCCATGACAAGGACATCTAGTACCTCGGGACAGGACTCACTGTTAAACCAAGGGAGAAACAGACCGCTCCTGGGGTGCATTTCATTCCAAATAACACACGCCGAGAACTGGACAACACGCGAACATGACTCGTGAAGGCAATGTTTGCAGAGACCCAAGCCTACGCTGGGAAATGCTAGCACAAACACCAAAGCTTTCAAGGCAGAATGCTTAGTTATTAGCCAACTGGCTTACGCCCTTAATTATAAACTCATTTACCAAAGAACCTGCTTGTATTTCACAAGCTTTTAATGACAGAAGACCCGCACTTAAGCAAAGACACCAAGCTCCGTCAACATCCTTGGAGACTAACCTGATACAAAAATGCCCTCTCTCCGCATGCGTGTTCACATTTTCTCCCATAACTTCGATCACAACGAGCGACAGCTCAATGTACAAACCCTCACGTTCCTCTTCCCCTGGCGGACCCAGACTCGCAGAGTACCCAGCTCACTTCCCCTGAAGGCTCTCCACCGACAGCAAGACATGCGACGCGCAGGGGGCCGCTGAAACACCCTGCGGGACGGGCTCTGCCCCGGGCCCATACTCACTATCGGGGGCCCGTCCACGGGGACTTTGCACACGGCGGTGCCGGCGGGGCAGGGCACTCCGTGCATGGGGTTGAGCGGCTGGCAGATGTTGATGTAGAAATCGGGGCCGGTGTCAGAGCGGTCGTCCTCACTCTCGTCGTAGGCTTCGTAACCCCCGGTGCGGTGGATGAGTGGGGACAGGTCGATGAGGGAGCTGCCGTTCCTCACGGAGCACTCGGTCTATCAGACGGGAAACACACCTCTACGTTGGCATCTACAACACCTGAGCTCCTGACCACCGACCACGCGGTCACTGCAAGGGTGTAGGCTGACGGTAAATGCGCTAAAGGTGGATCAACGCCCCACCCCCCCCACCCCCACGATGTGCTTTGCTTTATTTAGCGTCAGGCATTCTGATCCAAACATTATCGGGGCCTCAGGAGTGGATGAGAAGGGGGCGGGGGCGCCCAGGGACCCACGGGAGAAGCGGACGCCCCCTGGGCTGGGCTGGCCGGGCGGCCCAGGCTCACCGTCTGCTCGCAGGCCAGAGGCGTGTGCCAGGAGAAGAAGAGCGTGCACGTGCGCTTGTCCAGGGAAATCAGCATGGGCCTGTTGGTGGGCCCCACCTCAGGCCTGCACACGAAGCTGAAGACGCTCTTGTAGCTCTGGCCGGTCTTGGAGGGGCAGGGGGAGCCGCCCTCATACACCAGCTGTAAGACCTGGTCCACATAGGTCAGCCGCTTGCTCGCCTTGCCCACGCTGATCCTGGTCTGCCCAAAGCAGGCCCCTGTCCCGGCAGAGCGGGGGCAGGACACACAGTCAGGACTCAAAGCACTCGCTTCCTGCCAACACACTTCCTGCAGACCCAGACGCTGCCACCCACAGCTGGCACTGCTGGGGGTGCTATGCAACTTCAGCAAATGCTACACGTCTAATACTTCACCCCATGGTTACAAATCACGCCCTCACGGCCCCCACCCCGACCCCAAGAGGGTTGCTGCCGATGAAGGCATCTGATCTCTTCGCCGGAGGGGAGCGTGGAGGGCAGGCCGCACTCACCCACGCCGGGGGCGCAGTTCTCGTTGTCCCCGCACACACTGAGGAAGACCAGCCCCTTCTCACTGTAGGCAGCGGTGAAGCCGGCCCGGCCGCTCAGAGAGGTCAGGTCAAACAAGTGTCCTGCACAGGGTGTGGGGGGGCACACAGTGACCCCTCACCCGTGTGCTCAGACACGGATCCCTCGGGCCATGTGGCCCCGGACTCCTCGTGATGGATCTGCCCCCTTCACCAGCTGAGCCCTGGGAAACTTCCTGACCCGCTAGAGAGTATTGGGGTGGGGGGGGGTGTCCTCCTGGGGCTGGGCCTCAGCAGCCTGTGATTCGGGGTGGGGGGAGGTTGGGGAGGCCCTGACGGCACTTTCGGCTGCCAGAGAAGCAACCTGCAGCCTCCCAGGTCCCCAGCGCTGAGACCCAGCAGTTCCCTGGGTGCCCCCCTGCCCCCGACATTAACCCGGAAAGGGAACAGGAGGCCGACTCCAGCTCCGCAGGCCAGGAGCTAGGGACTGACGGCCCCAGAAACAGGGGCAGTGGAAGCACAGGTCTCGGGATGGGCTGTCTCCTCCACTGAAGGAGACTCCCAAGTCAACAGCAGCCTGCAGAACCAGCAGAAAACCCCAACGTGCACCCTCCAGACAGGACACTGCCTACTCCTCAACCTCACCCGGGGCCTCTCAGCATGCGGGGGGTAGGCGGGGGCCCTCACTGCAGGGGCGGGGCGGGGGGAGACGGGGGCCCTCACTGCAGGGGCGGGGCGGGGGGAGACCAGTGGGGTCTCTCACTGCAGGGGCGGGGCGGGGGGAGACCAGTGGGGTCTCTCATTGCAGGGGCGGTGCGGGGGGAGGTGGGGGCCCTCACTGAAGGGGTGGGGCGGGGGGAGGCGGGGTCCCTCACTCACCCGTGGCGGGGTTGGTGACCTGGCAGTCGTCATGCACGTTGCTCTTCACCGGGCAGGCGGCGGCTGTGGGCCAGGAGAAGGTGTACTCACAGTCCTCCACCGCGCTGATGAACATGGGCCTGGAGTTCTAGAAACGAGCACAGACAAAGACGGCTGCAGACGGGCCGCAGGGCGGACGTGGGGACAGCGCTGACCCCTGTCAGCAGGAGCTCCCCTGCACCGCCTGTGACTCGTCCGTCCCAGCGTCTTTGTGGGATAGGGGCAGGTTCAGAAAAGGCAAGGGGCCAGGGACTGCTCCCGAGACGCCCCCGGGGCCTGACACACACGGGGGGAGACGCAGCCTGAGATCCACGTGGGGGCCAGGGGCGTGTTCCTACAGTGAGACTGGGCGGACGAATGACTAGCCGAGGGCCACCATGAGTCATGAATGAGGAAACCCGCCGTCATGTTCTGAAAACCGGAACTGAAATTTGTTACAGTGGATAAAAGGGGAAGCGCCGCCAGGAGGACTGGTGATAGCTGTGAACTGACCGATCCCTGCACCGTTTGGACAAGGGAGACTCCCTGCAGCTCGGATGTGCCTCATCCATGCGCCTCGGGCCAGACTGGGGCAGCAGGACCCTTCTCCCCAGATAACCCATCCCCGGGCACCCATGAGCAGAGACCCCAGAGGCCCCTCAGCTGTCCTGCTGAGGAAGCTCAAGAGCTGGCCTGGAACTGGGTCTGCCCGACCTGCCGTTTTTATCCCGGAAGATGAAGGGTAGGCTGGCAAACAGCAGTTCTCTCTCCAGCCTCCAGGGGGCTGAGTCAGACTTTGACAATGATGATGATGCCGACTCAGTCACACAGTCGTATCTGACTCTCTGCAACCCCATGGACTGTAGCCCACCAGGCTCATCTGCCCATGTGATTCTCCGGGCGAGAATACTGGAGCGGGTAGCCATGCCCTCCTCCAGGGGACAGTCCCGGGACTGAACCTGCAACTCCGACACTGCAGGCAGACACTCAACCACTAAGCCACCAGGGAAGCCCCTAACTCTGGAAGCTGAATTGCCGGGCGGGTACCCGGGACCAGAAGCCCGAGGCCGCACTGTGTGCCCCGTTAGGCCGGGTCGCCCTGCGTGCTTCCCCACGCACCCCAAGGAAGTGAGACGTCAGTCCTGCTGACTCGGGCAGGACCCGCCGGGGTGGACACAGCGGGGTTACTCACCACGTGGCTCTCGCTGCACGTGAAGCGGATGGTGGTTGACTTCTTTCGAATCTGGTCTGGACACAAGTCGCCGTCGACGTACTTCAGGATGGTCAAGCCCTGGCTCCATTGAGGACTGTCCCGCACCCTGCCCAGGTTCACGGGCTTGGGGCCACCCAGCAGACACGCAGCCGCCTCCGGAGGGCATGGCTCTGTGGCACAAGCAGAGACGATTAAGAGTGACCGGCGGCCGCTTTCCAGACTAGGACTCACGAGGCACTAATGTCTGGCACGCGACACATTTGACTCTAACAATCACGCCAAAATACCAGTGATTCCCATCGTTTAAGTGAGATGCCGATGACACCACGAGCTCTCATGACATGAAACATTATTTTTTTTGCAGATGGACTGGGAGGGTAGGCGCAGTGTCAGGAGAATTCAAGGCAGGAAGCCCTCAATTTTTCTGACCCCCAAACAGGATGAAGCTGAGAATACCCAGACTGAGCCAATGGGACATTGTAAATGACCTATGTTCATGCGCTATCTTTATTTCAGAAGTCACCAAGAACTGCGCCGACTTCCCAATCCTGGATATGTCTGAGCCACCTGTCCTGGGGAAAGAACAGGCCCCACTTCGTGAACTGAGTGTGGGGTCACCAGGCTGGCCAGCACACAAAGCAAAGGGAATGTGGCCACGTCCACATACCTACCATGCAGTGGAGAAAATCACTAAAAAATACAAAAAAACAATAGCGCCCCCTTTGAGTTGAGCCAGACAAGATGTGAGTGGGGCTGCATAAAACCCCCAGGGAGACAGAACAAGCTCCGTCTTCAGGATCCCAGCAGGCCGGGGGCAGCATCAGGGGTCTCTCCAGGTTGCTGCTCCTGGTCCCTGCGTCCAACCAGCTCTCGCCTCATCACTGGCACCAAGGGTCTGGGTGCATCGTACCAGGACCCCCACTGCTTTATTCTCAGTAAATACAGAGGGTGTGCGCCCACACAGACATTCCCTGCCTTCCAATCTCCTGTCCTGGCTGAGAACCACCTGCCACCATGATTACCTCCCCCAACCTCCGTCTCTTGACATTTGAAACAGGTCCAAACGCTCCCAGCATGCCTTCAGCACTGATTCACCCTGGACCCACCAGGGCCTGGTCATCAAGACCCTCAGATAATTTCTCCTTTCCATTCCTGGCTAATGTGTCCCGACTCCCATGTTGGAGAGTGACGTGCCTTCGAAGGATCCGTCCTGACTCCCTCTCCCCCAACACACTCCCTATGAGCCACGAGCCCCCGAGCCCCCGCTCACCTGAGCCGGCCTGCGGGGACAGGGACTTGCACACGTTGATGAGATAGTGCTCGGTGGACCCCGTGCCTGTGATGGCCTCCCAGTTGTCGCTGTACCTCGACAGGGATGAGAGGTCGTAGGTGTTCCCATCCTGGTTTCTGAGGGGAAAGAAAAAGCACCAGGTGAGGTTCAGCTGGATTCTGACGTGGTCTCAAGTGCCCCGGAATCAGCAACAACACAGCCTGAGCTCAGGAAACGCCAAGTCTTGGTGCAACGAAATTACATATTCAACAATAACAACAACAAAAAAGCAAAGCGTAAGCGCTCGCTCTGCTCAGGGCGGTGAGGAGACAGGGGTACACGGACGGCTGAGGCACGTAGCGCCCAGGGCATCCTGGCCCAGCCACCTGCTGTCCAAGCCGGAGGCCCCCAGCAGTCCCCCAAGTAAACTGGGCTGGCGCTGACCTCCTCGGGGGAAGGCTCACTTCCTGCAGGAACCCCAGGCAGGGCCAGGCACCGAGAGGCAGCCCTCCACCAGGCGCAGAGTCAAGGTGGAGACAGTCTGCCCACCAGGCCCAAGTCAGGTGGAGACACAGGACGACCAGAGGCACCACTTCACCCGAGGAGACCAGAGTCAGCCATTCGTTCAAAGACATGCCATGGGGGGGGGGGGGGGGGGGGGTGTTGATAGAAATGGATAAAAGTCGCCCATCCTAAGAAGTCTGGAGAGGCCACGGGTAATTTTATTTTTTTTAGTGTACAGTATAACAGACAGTAATCAGTGTGCAGAGAAAAAATAAGGCAGGGAAGAGAATATAAAGTTTGAAAGGGGAAAGAGAAAGTGAGATTTTTAGACAGTGGCCAGAGAAGACCATCTCTGAATAAGCTCAGGATGATGCGGAAGGGCCCACCCCACAGGGAAGGGGCGGAGGGAGCAGTGGGAACCAGGGGCCAGGGGCACAGAACGCCAGGGTGTCCACAGGAAAACACGGGGCTCCGTGTGGACGGAGCAGGGCAGACCAGAGCGTGGCACAGCGGGGGCTGAGGCTGGCATCACGACGGGGGGGTGTCCCGGCCCACGAGACAACTTCAGCTGGTAGCTCCAAACAACACAGGGCTTCATCGCATCACGGGGTTGCGACAAGATCGGCCTGGGCTGACTCACAATCTCCCAGGACCACTCTGGCCTACGGACATACCACTCTAAACATTCCTGATCTTGTCTAATACGACCTCCCAGGCCTGTGCAGGGCCAGTCCACCGTGGCCAGGGGATCACTGAGGGACCACTGCACCCACGCAGGGGGAGATGGGGACGGTCTAAACCAGGGTAGATGCTGCCTCAGGAAGACAGAACTCTAGGTACTTTGAAAGCTGAGGGATCATTAATGGGATGAGAGTGAAAGGATGGGGCTGGCATTAATATCGGCATCTGTGGGAGACACAGACATGTGCAGAAGCTGATCCTCAAGAACTTCATAGAATGGACCATCTGATAGAGATTTACTGTAAATGGTTACAGACCTAAAAGAAGAAACTGAAACTAAAAGAAGGGGGTGGAGTGGAGGGAAGAAATGATGAAATGGAGGAAGAAATGAGAAAGAGTACCAAACGGAACTCCATTGTGAAAACTACAGTCGTGAAAATTAAAAAGACAACAAAGTTAGAAGAGCAAATTGAATCAGCTGATAAGAGAACCAGTTAATTGGAAATAGATCTAAGGAAACAAAATGCAGGACAGAAACAGATAAAAAAAAGACATTTAAAATATAGGGTGCATACAATAGGCAAAGTGTTAAGATATGATTAATAAAGGGCCCAGAACAAAAGACACAGAATAGATTAGAGGCAACCTTCAAAAATACAGTCACTGAAAATATTCCTTACTGAATAACAGGCATACATCTTCAGTTTTAAAAAGCACCACCTTCCAAGCAACATAAATAACAAAGCCATGTGTAAGCAAAACAGACTGAGGCCATAGAACAAACCCAAGGGAACATATACAGAAAAAGCAGGTTATCCACCTAGGAATGAAACTAGGACTGCAAGGCCAGGCTCTCCAACAGCGACCCTAGATGGGTCACCTCCCATGGCTGGTGCACACACACAGAAGGATTCAGCCGGACTTCTGTACCAAGTGAGTGGTGATAAAACTGAGCCTTCTCACGTGAAGGCCAAGGTCACCTCCACACACTCCCTACTGGTACAGGACCGCCAGGCAGTGTTACGGTGTGGCTTGGACCCCAGGACCAGCTCCAACAGCCTGAGGAGCCAGCTTCGGAAGACGCGCTGGTTCCTTCCTAGTCCCAAGTGGGACATCCTGGCGCAAAGTGCTTACCCCGACAGAGACCAGAAGCAAGCAATCGCAAACCAGCGCGCTGTGTAGCGTTATACTAAACAGAGTACTTAGAGAATGAAAATCAGGTCAAAAGGAAAGGGAACAGTGCAAAAAGGAAGAGTAAGCCACAGAAACAGAGAGATTTCTTTTCCTTTCCAAAGGAAAAAATTTATACAGTCAAACAACCAATGAGCATTTTTTAAAACCACAACTTACAACTTATGTGAGAAGGAAAAAAATAAGTCAGAGTAAAACACTAGACCACAATCCTGTGGAGTCTGGGAGAATGTGTTTGGCGCTAAAACAGTCTACGTTATTTCAAGGTTGGAGGGGTGAGCAGAGCTATGGGCAACTTCAGCTTCCTGTTAAATCAAAAATACACGTGTAAGGCAACCGTTAAAAGAAAACGGATTATAATTCAGGGAAAGCATGATAAGATTTTTTAAAAAGAGAACAAAAATTAGAATTCGTATCCTCAGAGATAATTAGAAGGACTTAAGTGAAATTTAAAATATAACTTTCCAAAGGATAATTTTTTTAAAGTTCAGAAAATATTCCAGAATGGAGTAAAAACTCACAGAAGATGAGCAACAAACTTTTTCACCAAACGTGCATGGTTCTTGTCATAAATCGGACAAGGCCTTCAAAACTGAGGGAAAACTAATTTGACTCTGTTGTAATCCTCATTGCACCTCATCAGATCTGAGAGCAAGTCAGTGGCATTTTCAGACAATGCATGGGTTCTCTGCTACCCAATCTCTCCACAGTACAGGAGGATACGCTCCAACAAAACAAACAAAAAGAATACAAAACAAAGGACCTAAAACCCAAGAAGCAACGGACCTAATGAAGCCAAGAGTGATCTGAGAGTTTAATATGCAGGAACTAAAGCCTAGAGTGCTCACCTGATCTAATTCCCTGTCCCACTGGCCCCTAACTATTAAAGCAAAATATTACCGTGTAAACCTGACTGCCCCCCGAGAGTCAACGCCCCATCGACTTACTTGAACGAACACTCGGTCAGGTCGAAGGGCGGGCAGGCATACTGCGTGCGCCACTCAAACAAGTAGGAGCAATCGGAAGTCTCCTGGAGGAACACGGGCTGCAAGGGCAGAGACGAGCAAGTCAAACGGGAAACCCTGGGTGGCCGGTGCTTTGAGGACGCACACAGGAAGGGACAGACCTGCTCGTTAAGCGTGAGACAAAACTGATCGAGGTTTTGAAGACCATGTCTGTAAATCATACGCGTGAACTAGGTTTAGCCAGGAGGTTGCACAAGAGTTAAGAGCAGGCTCGCTTTAAGAAAGATGAAGCCAGGGTGAGGTCCCCGCCCTGCACACACTCACCGCCTGCGTGCTGCGGTCGCAGTAGAAAAAGATGGTGGTGGAACGCTGGTACACCTTGTGGCAGGTGTCGCCCCCCGTGTAGTTCATCTTCAGCACCCCGTTCTCGTAGGTCAGCTTCTGGGTAAAGAGACCTGCCGAAGAAGTAGCCGGGGAAACGGGGATGGGCTCAGGAAGCCCACGGCTGGTCAGCACAGACGCGGCCCATCGCACGCCCTGAACAAACCCCGACAAGACCGAGCACGCCTGGCCCCCCGGCTCCTTGAACCAGGCCTCCTCTCGCCCCAGGCCGTGACCTCCGGACCAACAGACACACAGACCACAGACCGACAGGTCGATGACACGCAGACACTCCTCGACCCGATGAGCTCAGAGGATGCCGGTTCCTCAGGGAGGCCCAAGGACTCACCCTGTCAGCTACTTCATGATTTTTTTTAAATTCATAAATGCATCACCACCTGCCCAGCTGCTGAGAGCGCGTGAGGACCGACAGCCTGCCCTACCAGCTTCACGGCCCAGCCCTGCACCAGACACACGCCCTTTGTCTTTGTTCCACAAAGTACCACCCCAGAGCACCCACCAGCAGTCCAGTGGGTCCCAAAGCTGGGATAAAAAAGAAGGAATATTAATTGAAAACTAGTGTCGCTAAAAAAGAATGTAATAAACTCTTAATGACATGCGTCAGTGTGTGTCCTGGGTGGTTTCACAAAAACCAAGTGAAACCAGAGACATTGCTAACACAGTTTTACCAGGACATGGCAGACGTACTTCTTTTTCAACAAAGATACTGTCTCACGATCTTAAAACACAAGATATAATATATCATCTTAAATATGGAATTCCATTCTTTTGCAAGAAGAGAAGGAAGAAAACCACAATACCTGCCACTTTTTGAAATCCATCGGGTCCCCGCTTTTCCTGGCATGATGAGATGACCTTGGACTTGTCACTGGTCGGGCAGACGCCGGACGACAGCTCTCCGCAGACCCGGAAGTAATAGGTGTATTCACCGGCCCGCACGACGGTGTCATTCAGACCAAGAGGTATCAGGTTATACAGGTGGCCGTGCCTCGGATCTCTAACCTCGCAGTAGTCTCCTTCAAGAACATGAGAGGGGAAGGGCAATGACCCATACACGCACACACACACACCTTCAGGCAAGATTTCTGCAAACTTTAGTCAGCTAGGTACTGTCCTAGACCTTACACACCATTTCCACCTTCTCTCCTTCTGGCTTGTATGCCTAAGACAAACTGCCCACAGTCTTCTAGAAAAGCTTAGGTCACCAGACGAATGAAGATCCACTTAAAACCAAACCTCCCGTTCATGATCCGAAGTGTGAGACGCCAACAGCCCATTGACCCAGCAAGGGAGGAGAATGTCGCGGGTGAAGGGAGTGGAGTGGAAAACGCAAGGACAAGACGCTATCCACCCACTAATCAATACACAGGCGTCTCGAGAGAGCGCGCAAGGCTTCACATTGAAGATGCTATCAGAGCACGCCCTACATCACACTTCCACAACCTGGATGAGCGGGGCCAGGTCTTACCTTCCGCGCGCACAACGGGACAGGCTTCCACAGTTCTCCAGAGAAACACGAACTCACAGTCATTCTGGAGCTGGAAGGTCGGGGAGCCCTGCAACCGAAACCAGGGCTCAGTGCATGCACGTCCACTTAAGAAGGGAGTCAAACGGTAGCAGAACGGACACCCAGCTCTTCGCCTCCACGAGAGAAGTACATGGGCAGCCCTTAGGGAACACACCAGACCAGGACACTCTGGTCCGACCCCATCAACAGCCTAAAACCCCCGAACACTCAGGCAGGTTCGGCATCAGACACGGGACCCGGAGGCTGGGGGAGGCTGCAAGGAGGCTGCACAGACACGCACCGTCGTGTGGGCACACTCAAGGTTTATCCTGGTGGAGAAACGCTGGTTCTTGCACTTGTCCCCGTTGACGTAGACGAGGGTCAGGGACCCGTTGGCGCCCACCTGAGGACTGATCTGTACGCTGCCCAGGTTCAAGCTGCTCTCTTCTGTCACCAGGCAGGACCCCACGGCGGTGCCTGCAAGGGCCGGGAGACAGCGTTGAAGGTGACAGGGAGGGGAGGAAGGTAGGGCGAACGTGAGTCCGGGGCTTGGCACGCACCGTGGCAGCCGGGAATGTACGGGAGAGGTGTGCACACGCTCAGGTAGAAGGTCCTCTTTTTCCCCTCGTCGAACGTGTCAACCGCGGTCCAGGGCTTCCTGGCTTTGCTCAGGCCGCTGAGATCATACTCGTTCCCGGCGGAGTCTGAAACACAAGGAAGCGCTGCAGAGCCCTGCCTTCCTGGTAGCCCTGGGCACCACCTTCAACCCCAAAGGCCAAGGATGCAGGAACTTAACACTCGTAACAGAAATGAGACCCACAGGAGGCCAAGAGGCATCTCCTGCAGAGACATGCACCAGCCCTGAAGCTCGAAACTGCCGTGACAGCACGTCCCGGGCAGGGCCCGTGGGTGAGACTTGGAGCTCCCAATGCAGAGTTCGATCCCTGGGCAGGGAACTAAGATCCCACATGCATGTGGCACAGTCAACACTTTTTTACAAGTCAAAAAACTTTAATTAAAAAAAAAAACTTAGTGATTCCTGATTTTAAAAATTCCTTTTAATTCAAAAACAAAAACAAACAAATAGGCTGTAACAACACAGCGCCACGGCTGAGGAGGTGGGGGCCGCCATGAAGAGTGAGGACCCAGCTCAGAGTCGGCTTTAGCCTTCTTCTGTTCTTCTCCCTCCAGTCAGAAGCGCCAACAGTGCACTTGATGTTTTCCCCCTAGTTTTCTTCTCTGTCCTTAAGCAGCTTCTGATCCCAAACAAGAGCTCAAAACCGGGAACCCAGATTCACTTCAAGAGAAGTTTTACAACTCTAGGCGTCATTCAAGGGACCCATGTAACACAAATGCCAGGCTGCCTGTAAAGTAAAACACACGCGCACGCACACACACACATCCATACGCTCACACGCACGCGCACACACTTCCGGCCGGTCTCACCTGTGACTTGGCAGTCTACCGGAGAAGGCACACAGGCCAGCGCGGTTTCAAACTCGAAGAACGTGTCCCGGATGCCCAGGCGAGAGTCGATGTCCTGGTGCAGGAACCTGGGCGTCCCGGGGTAAACGTCGTCGTTGCAGATGAAGCGTAAGACGAAGGTGTCAGCCCTCCCTGGGAACAGAAAGCCAGACTGTTGAGAAACAGCAGGGACCACAGTGTGGCCAGTCATGTGTGGGGCACCGGGACAGCGTGCCCAGACATGAGCCTCCAGGCCATCTGCTAAGACAGTGTCACGACACCCGATCTGTTCCAGGGACCTGAGCTATGAAGACGTCACACTCACTGGGACAGCGACCCTCGTAAGGAAGGTTCACACCATGAACACAGTGTCTTGGCGTTCTTCTATTCTAAGAAGGATGAGAGTGCTGCATCCATTTATCCACCAAACACTAGAAAACCATCACTCTCCTTCAAGGGCTTATTCAACAATATTTACTAAGTTCCTACTACACACAGGAGTGAGAGAAACAGAGGAAAACCCGCTCTCCTGGGAGCTGACCCTCAAGGCTGCTCAGCGCCCCGACCGTGAGCAGACTTCACGCAGCCTCAGCAGGCCAGATGGAAATGCAGGAAGACACAGCAGGACGGGGCTGAGAAACCCCAGGGCTTGGGGGGGGAGGGCTCACTGGAAGGTGCTATCTGAGCCCAACCCTGAAGAAGGGGAGAAACGACCCGCCTGGCTGTCTAGAGCAGAGGCTGCTGTGAGCAGCGGGAAACACCGAGGACGAGGCTCAGATGGGGAGGGTGGGCCTTCCTGGTTGAGGAGCAGGAGGTCGGAGCGGCCCGAGCGAGGAGCAGCGGGTGTCCCATGGCCAATGGACAGGCCCAGCTGCTGCTCTGGGCACATGGGGAACCCCCCCGCAGGGGGAGGGGGGGTGGTCTGAGCTGGGAGCAATACAACCCAACAGTTTGAACATCACTCGACTTGCGGAGCCGAGCACAGACCGCTGGGGAGGTGGGCAGGGAGGAAGCAGAGATGGCACCGTCAATACAGAGGTTCCTGCGGGGAGGGGACCACGTGGGCAGAGGCTCCACAGAGGGAAGAACCCTGGAGTCATTACCATGTCACTGAGTCCCGCAGTGGTCCCCAGAGCTGCCTGGTTTTCACAGGAGGAAACTGAAGCAGAGGGAGAGGGAGGGACAAGCCTGGAGCAACACAGCTCTAAGGTCAGACGTGTGCTGCACCCCTGGGGGCTGCTGGCGCCTGGATCCCAACCCAGCAGGCAAATGTCAGCGGCTGTCAGCCACACGACCACACTGATAACCCCGCAAGAGACACGGGGTCGTTTTCCAAATTAGGCTAAAATATATATATGTCTATATACACACACATGCACATAAATGTCTAATCTAGTTCATTATTAAACAGTGGGGTCATTTTCCAAATTAGGACAAAAAAAAGGATACATAAATGCCTAATCTATTCCATTTTTAAACAGTACTCTGGAACTGGAAATGAAGAGAATTATAAACAAGACTGAAGGGACCGCTCTGATGGTCTGATGGTTAAGATTCTGAGCTTCCACCACAGGGGGAATGCATTCAACCCCTGACTGGGGAACTAAGACCCCATGTACCACACAGGGTGGCCGAAAAATTTTTTTAATAAAATATTAATAAAACACAAAAGTGAAGCACATTTCTTTTTTGATATCGAGGTGAGCAAGCAGCTGACTCTTTGGACCCAGAGGTGCAGAACTTTACGTCTGTAAAGCAAAGAATTCCCATCCCTCTGAGCTCTACAAACAGACTAAAATCATCCGTCTGTGTCCAAATCGTCCCCAACAAATGAGGCACAATGAGAGCAATTTCCTTTTTAGGCCAACCCTTCGCAGACCTGACAGCAGCCCGCAGACCCACGTCTTCTGTCCTCGAAGTTAAGAAGATCCCTGATTTTTAATCCCCTTCCCAGGAATCCTGAAATCAGCCTTTCAACACCCTAGGAGTCCTCTTCCCGGCGTGTTAATGCATCTGTCAGCTACAGGCAAGGTGCACCGCACGAGCTGATGACTGCAGACTGGCAGAGCCATCCCCACTCCCTTGGGGATCCTGGCTCCCTCTGACACGGCCTCAGACGGCTCCCATATTTTGGGCACCAGACATCATATGACCACCCCTTCCCGAGCCCACACCGGCGCGGTGAGAAGTGCGCAGGTCCAGAAGTCAGACCACGTGGGTTCTAACCTCAGCTGTGCTCATCACCAGCTACGTGACCCTGGGCTGTGTGTGTGTGGCTGCACCTCTGGGGGCCTCCGATCCGCAATGCTGAATAAATGTGTCCGTCGGCAGAACCAGGATTAGAAGTAAGAGACCTGGCTCCCAGTGCTGGCTCTCTCTCCAGGGCGCGAGGCCTTCTGGGCCTTCGTCACCTGGGACGCCAGGAGGTGGCTAAGAAGGGCGTGAGCCAAGAAATGAGGTGCCCGGGGTTGGTGGAAAACGAAGCGGCTCAGCACACGCAGGGCCTCCACGCGGGACCGGCACGCGGCGGCCAGCACGCGTGCACGGTAGCTGCCACTCCACCACCACCGTCCCCCGGGGAGCTCACACTCAGCGTCACACCTGATGATGCCAAAACGGCAACTTTGCTTATGGTCACGGCTGCAGGAAGGAACAGAAATGAGAACCCAATAAAGATGGCAAAACTGTATCATCTTCACCCATCACTTAAATATCTGAAAAACAGGGGGCAAGAGGCCGAGTGAACACTTCCCTGCCAGAGGAGCCACTGGAGGTGCTGGTGGAAGATGTTGGGGGTTGTGGGCTGGGACCCTCCAGCTGCAGAATGCACTCAGGGGCCGGGAGAACACCCTGGAAGCCAGGCACGCGCACTGCACGTAAGGCCAGAGGGCAGCCGGACCCTGAGCGTCTACAGACGCGTGCATGCCTCTCGGAAAGGTCGAGAGTCACAAAACCGCCAGGACGCTGGTGAGTCGCAAAAGCAAGAGGGATCTGAGCTCACCGTTGGGGTGGGAAGGAAGCCCCGCGTAGGTCAGGGTTATAAAGCCCTCGGTGGACAGCTGCAGGTTCTTCTCCAGGCCCACCAGCCTGCTTGGCTGCAGGTTCCTCAGGTCGTCCGTCTGGCTTTCTGCCTCGCAGCCGGAAGCTGGCTTCCCGTCCAGGGTGCCGCAAGCGGGCATCTCACCGCACACATTCAACTGCAGGCCAGGGGGTGAGATCAACACACCAGCTCAGGCTGCACGACCCACCATAGACACAACCCCACAAGGCAAACCCTGCCTTGCCAAACGGCTGTTACCCTTCAGTATCATGCAAAGGACCAGCCTGCCACGTCTGGGCAAGTAAATCCTAAAGCTAGTACATAAGGCAAAAATCAAAGCCCAAACAGCAATGTCCATAAACTGCCTCTAATGGTTTATTCAGACAGCCCTGTATCTTTAAATGTATGAGACATACTGCATGCAACAATACAGAATGTTACAGTATTTTCGACTGTAATAGGAGAAGCAGGTATGATGGAAGTCACATTAATTAAAAAGTAAACATAATGGGATACCCCTGGGGCTTTTTTGTTTAAATAAAAGGCTTTTATTGTGTAAAAACCTTTTTTATGTTCTGAAAAACTGTTTTAAATATTCTGAAATTCTGGAAAAACCTTTCTATGGCTTTATGAAGTCACATATAAATGTGATACATGTGAATACACGTACGTGTATTACATATATGTGAATACACATATGTATAATACACATAATTCGTTTCATTTAGAAGTATAGGTAAGCTTTGCCAACATGATCAAGCCCCACACGTTCCTAACCTGCTGAATACTAATCTAACAATCCTCCTGAAAATTCTTGCTCTGAGTTTCCATTGTAAGCTTACACTGTTAGATACAACACAGAAAACTGTACGTTACTTAATCTTTTATCCAGTTCCCTTTATGTAATGATTTATCCACTTACACTAGAAAGAAACTATTATTCAGTTATACACTAGCAGACATTTTAGAAATGATTCATCACTGTCAAAAAAATTAATTAATATTTGATTTTTCTCCCCAAAGCTGAATTTTTAGAATACAAATCTAAACGTGATTAGATGCATCCAAATTTGGAAAAAGTAGATACCCTGTGTTTCTTTCTTAATTTATTTTTAATTGGAGGATAATGGCTTTACAGTCCTGTGTTGGCCCTGTATCTCTCGAAGCTACCGACACTGTTCCATTTAAAGCCAGAAGTTGACAGAACGGAGCGGAACTCGCTCTTGGGTGTGAGACATGGACAGACTTCTCTATCACGGGTCAGTGTTTATGGACAATGTACACGAAGTTAAGATCTCCGTACACAAAGAGTCTTTCCTTAAGATCACAGTTTCCTATCTAAGAAACGGCCGTGTAGGAACACACCCAGGCCGACGGCCAGCAGCCACGCAGCCCGCAGGAGGACACGTGGCGGGCCAGCCCTGCAGGGCCAGGTGCCAAGACGCCACGCCAAGCAGCCGGCTGGTGGGCGGTGCTGCCGGGGGCCCTTCTGGCAGCACAAAGCCCAGCGCCCTGGCTCCCGGGAGCCTGGTCACCCCACCACGACCGTCATCTGGAGCCTGTCCCTGTTGCCTGCGAACCCTCAGCCGTCACCTCCTCCTGCCCACCTCCCACCCCCCCCACCCAGCCACTGCACAGAAGGAGCTTTTCTGGTCGGCTCTCTGTCGGATCGCCTCTTCCAGCATGGCCCCTACAGAGGTCATCTTCTCTGGCATGTTCTTCCGGGCTCACCTCCTTGGGCAAGTCCTCCAGGGGACTCTCCTCTTCTGACGGGCCCCCAACGGGCTCCACCTTGACGCTCCTGTCTGCGTCTCACACTCACACAGGCAGCCAAACACACTGCAGTCACCTGCGACAACCTGTCCCGAGCCAAACTCTGGGGCTAGCGACCTCTGAGACGGGGTGGGGAAGGGAGGGGCCACGAGCACCGTGCTGCCGGCTGACAAGCCCGCCCCGTGTCGGTGACGGGCCCCGTCGGGGGTCTCCAGGCTCCGGAGCAACCTGCACGCCCTCCCACATGTGCTGTGCCTACAATGCCCCCTCTGTTTCGGTTTTATGACCATCTCATCCCAGCTTCCTGCTTTCAAAGGTTACTCTCTTCTTCCAATGTGGATTCTGCTAGAAAATGTTAAACCGAAATACAGAGTTTGAAAAAGCTCTTTGCCAGCAGCGCTTCGTGAAAATCAAAGTCGCCCAGTCATGTCCGACTCTTTGCGATCCCATGGACTATACAGTCCATGGAATTCTCCAGGCCAGAATACTGGAGTGGGTAGGCTTTCCCTCCTCCATGGGATCTTCCCAACCCAGGGATGGAACCCAGGCCTCCCGCCTTGCAGGAGGATTCTTTACCAGCTGAGCCACCAGGGAAGCCCTTAGCTTATAACGGAACACAGTAAGTGCAGTTTCTCCTCTTTGCTGCTCCAGACACACTGCCAGAGCCGCCCATGAAGGAAGGGCTGTCCGAAGATTCCGGAGCATGCCATCAGCCCGTCTCCCTTTTACAGGTGGGCATGATCACCATTTCCTCTTGACCAGGGGCTCAAAACCCCAGTGGGCATGAGAACCAGCCGGGGCCTTGTCAAAAGAGCCTGCTGGGTCCCACCCCCGAGACACTGCCCTGGCCACAAGTCCCCAGGCCACGTGCATGCTGCTGGCCAGGGACCACCACGCCAGACGCAGGGCCAGAACCAGGAGCAGCCAACGATGTTCTGTTCCTAGTTCCCACCTGCAGAGCAGGAGGGGCAAGGGTTTCACCTCATCTCCCCTTACACTTGGACTTCTTGCCTCCTCCTGGGTGAGGGCTGCCATCCATGCCCTCGGCAGCTCCTAAGGACACCTGCCTCCCCTGTCGCGAGATGAGGGTGAGCTCCACGCCTCCTCCCATCCTTCCAAGGCAAATCAAGAGTGCACCCTACAAGTCTTACCAGAAACGTCTTGCCGATGCCCAAGGCAACGTATCCTTGGGAGTTGTTCAGTGGGTTCAGATCAAACACGTACCCGCTGTTGGGGTCCCTGATGGAGCAGGCCTGCGGGAACGAAAGGGGCAAAGAGGCACATTCAAGCCCAGTCCCGGAGGACACGGCAGGGACAGAGCATCGCCCACGCCTGCCTGGCACTGACCCCGTCGGAGAAGCGGCCCCGGGCGAGCTCACAGCGCCTTGTGGAGCCGCGCCCGAGGCGCCCCAGGTGGGACAGCACCTCAGAGGTGCCGCCCTCACCTGAGCCCCCAAGACTGCTGCATTCACCCAAACAAGACCTCGGCTGAGCCCCAAAGAAAAGTGAGGAACCGTAAGTGAAGTGAAAGCCGCTCAGTCGAGTCCGACTCTTTGCAACCCCATGGATTATACAGTCCATGGAATTCTCCAGGCCAGAACACTGGAGTAGCCTTTCCCTTCTCCAGGGGATCTTCCTGACCCAGGAATCGAACCCAGGTCTCCCGCATTGCAGGAGGATTCTTCACCAACTGAGCTATCAGGGAAGCCCAAATCAGAGGCAGCCCCATGAGAGATCCACAAATAACTCCGTCTCTCCTCCTCATCTAGGAGGTGCAATGCGCCCCCTTCCCCGGGTCTTCTTCCCGCCCCGCCCACCCTACACAGAGAATGGCACAGTGGCTTCAGAAACCACTGCCGGTGGGCGGGGGCCGCGGGCTCCCACCCGCATCCTCCCAGAGCCCCACGAGCCTGGGACCCCGTGCTGGGCACATTCCTCTGGGTGAGCTCTGCCACCCGGAGGAGACCTGAAAAGGCAGGTGAGGACAGCGGGCAGGGCAGAGGCAGGGGCATGGCTGGCGTCAGAGCGTGAAAACCTCGAGCGACACGTGAGCCCACACGGGCCGTATCCTACGGCCAAGGGGGCGCCGACGTGTCCCGGGTGTGGCCGTTGTGTTAAATTAAGCCTCCAACCCGAGCGGCAGAGCGCCCCGGGGCCCCCAAGAGGCCAGGGGGACTGCGGGAGGGAGGGAGAGAGAGGGCGGAGGCTGGGAAACGGGGGAGCAGAAGGGAAGTCCTGGTTCTCATCCCAGGCCGGGAGGTGGGCCAGGGCAGAGGGCGGGGAACACGGGACCCCTTCCAAACGCCAGCTGTCCAGGCAGGGAGTAAGGCGAGGGAGGGAGGGAGGAGCGGGGCCGGGACGCTGGGCGGGAGGGGCCGGGGCAGCGCGGTCAGGGGCCTGGGACCGCACCCGTACCTGGTCTGTGTCCACGGTGACTCGGATGGGGCAGGCTGCCTCCGTGTTCCACAGGAAGCTGACCACGCACTCCCAGTTGAGAGAAAATATGGGATGGGTTTGCTGAAAGGCCAAATCCGGGATACAAGTCAACTCGAGGCCATGAAACACGCTCAAACCACCAGAACAGTAGGTGGATAACAAAGAACGAGTCCGTGGACTAACATACAGGGAGCAGGTGAGGAGCTTAACCTGCCTCATCTGATGACAACGTCATCCTTCCCACTAAGGAGACTGGTCTCTCTTACATGGGAATGCCGGTGAACCAACCTGGGGGGGTCCCACCAAGAGTAAATGGTAGAACTGGGACCCAAATCTGGGTCAGAGTCCGAGACTGTGCTTTTAAACACCATTCTCACCCAGAGCTGGGCCATAAAGAAAGCTGAGCACCGAAGAAGTGATGCTTTTGAACTGTGGTGTTGGAGAAGACTCTTGAGAGTCCCTTGGACTGCAAGGAGATCTAACCAGTTCATCCTAAAGGAGATCAGTCCTGGGTGTTCATTGGAAGGACTGATGTTGAAGCTGAAACGCCAATACTTTGGCCATCTGATGAAAAGATTGGAAAAGACCCTGATGCTGGGAAAGATTGAGGGCAGGAGGAGAAGTGGACGACAGAGAATGAGATGGTCGGATGGCATCACTGACTCAATGGACCTGAGTTTTAGTGAACTCCGGGAATTGGTGATGGACAGGGAGGCCTGGCCTGCTGTGGTCCACGGGGTCACAAAGAGTCGGACACGACTGAGCGTCTGAACTACACCCGGACACAGAACAGCGAGGCCCCCGGGCCGGGTGCGCACGGGCGCGGCCACGCGACTGCGATTCAGGCGAGGCTGGCCGATGGGGTGGGGTGTGCTCGACCGGCAGCCGCACCAGCTCCCACATGGGTACAGCCTCCACGGCCGGCCGGACACCAGGGGTGTGATGAGCACTTCCCCAGTGAGCCTCGGGGCGGGGCCTCCACCCGCCTTCTGTGACAGGTGAGGACACGGTGGCTGGGGGGGCACGGAGGAGCTGAGTAGCCCGCTCAGACGCGCGGAGGAAGGGGACACAGCCACTGGCCCCCACGCCTCCCCACCCTCTTAGCTGCGGCATCACCCACGGTGAACGGCAAACACGCCCGTCCCTGCGGGCCCACCACGTGGCTGTGAGAAGCCCCAGGGGAACTGCAGCACCCCCGGGGACGTGGCTCTCCATTTGCTCTGTGTGGTCTGGGCCCATGAAATGCACCAGGCCGTGGACCAGTGCTGAGGGATACGCTAACAGCGTGAAATCGCTGTGAAAACTGAAAAACACCATCCGAATAGGATGACACAGGGAAGCTGAAAAAATAAGGGTCTGAGAGGGCTTCCTGGAACTGTCCAGTATCTCCACCACAAAGAGATTCCAGAGAGGGGAAGGGAGGGGGACGAGGCCCAGCAGAGGGGACAGAGGGCCCCAGGGTGGGGTTCAGAGGGGCCCTGGAGGCGGCCAGCGAGGTCCCAGCTGCTCAGCCAGCATTCCTTCCTGGCGCTGAGAGCAGAACTCGGGAAGCCCAGCTCAGGCTTATCAGCGTGTGTTTATGGCTCAGCTATGCGACGCTTTGCTTGTACAAGCCTAGCTCGGCCCGTGAGCCTTTTCCTCCCCTTATCAGGCCAACTTTCTTAAGCTCTTAAGACGTGATCTCCTGGGGAAAAAATCGTGTGCTGGCAAAGGACAGAGAGAACTTGACATCTGTAAGATGACTTGGATGGAAGTGACGGAGCCCCCGCCTGCGAGGTGGAGTGGACACACTGGGCCAGTGACACGTCCACCAAAATGAAGGACCCAGCAACTGACCCTTACGGAGTGCCGCCAACCCTCGGAAATAATCTGTTTGACGATAAATGTGAACTCTATCATCCCCACTGCATGTCCATCGAAGAGCTTGGTGACTGCTCAAAAAACATGTGATGCAATTATAAATGTCAAACTCCAGGTTAAAAAATAAAAGCAGTTAGGTTTAGAATAACAGTGGACACGGTGGAAATGGACCCCGTGATGGATGCACAGCACTGTAACAGCATTAATGCCACTAAACTCTACGCCTAGAAATGGCTAAGACAGTAAATCCTGTGTTATACTGATGAATCTTCTACTACATTGGTTTTTAAAAACCAGCAGGGAGTGTATATAATGGGTGAAGTTAAGTGAGACAGAGAAAAAAAAATATCGTGAGACACCCCTTATATGCAGACAGACTCTAAAAAGAAACGACACAGTAAATGAACTTATAGTTACAAAAGAGAAATGGACTCGCAGACTTAAGAGAATGGCCCCGGCCTCCCCGAGTCTGTGGCACGCGGACCTCAAGCAGAACCAAGCAGGACCCACAGCCCGTGCAGAGACAGAGGAGCCCGAGCAAGCGAGGCCGGCGCTGCCCCACCCCTCACCAGGCTGCCGGTGGTGCAGACGAGGTGGATCCTGGTGGTGTAGGTGGTGCGTTTCTGGTCACTGGTGGTGCAGGCAGAGCCGTTGACGTACTCCAAGAGCAGACTGCCGCTGTCCTCCACCACGGGGCCCGTCTTCGCCACCCCCAGGTTGCTGATGGAGACGGTCTCAGAGAACGACCCCTGCGAACATGCGCGCTGTTAGCTTTCCCCCGAGAGAGGACAACTGCGTCCTTCGTCAGGGACACGGTGCGCGTTGCGCACGGCAGGTGGGTCCTACAGACTTGCCACCGATGCTGGATTAGCAAGTTCAGAACCACCATTCCTCCGCAGGAGGGAAACACAGACTGCCCTCGATACCCACAGGTTCTGCATCTGCAGAGTCAACCGACTGCAGAAGGAAAACACTCAGGGGAAAGAAATCCCAGAAAGCTCCAGAAAGCAAACCTTAAATTAGCCACCCGCGTCTACTAACACAGCACTTACACTGTGTCAAATACTGTAAGTAATCTGGAAAGAAAATTACGGGGTGGACGTGCACCCGGGGACGGGCAAACACTGACACTGCACATCACGGCCTTGCGCACCCTCGGGTTCTGGGTACCAGCCAGGATCCTAGAACCGATCCGCTCCCTGCACGCCGAGATACAACCTCTAGGGACATTTATCTCCCACAGACTACAATCATGAAACCTCAAAACCCTGGTAGGTCCTTTTTATTTCACAAAAGTGAAAACGAGGTTCAGACATGTTAAGCAACCTATCCAAGGCACTCCTCTCCCAGGCATTCGAGGAAGGACGAAGCCCGGTCCACGTGTGGCCAGGAGCCAAGAGCTTCTGGCACCGCACTGCCTGCCCCCCTCCAGCCTCCATCGTTTGGACGTCTGGGTGGCAGAACCAAGACAAAAATGCAGAGCCACGCCAGGCCACTCTGCACACGTCCACGACAGACCATGAGAGCACCCGGGCACTGATTTGGGGGTTACAAATGAACAGCGGCAAGTAGACAAGCTTGCAAATACAGAATCCGTGAATAATGAGAGGGGACTGTCCTTGGAGGCCACTGCTCCAACACAGAGCACACACGTGCCCAAGTGCACGCGAACACACCACCACACTCCACTCAGCCAGCAGGGTGCGCCCATCAGCTTCCCTGGAAACACCTCTGAGTGGCCGTTTAACGGACCCCAGGGAAAGTACATCCCCGACGAGCTGTTTACAAAGAAGCACACAGACGTCTTTATTTTAAGATGCACCATGTACACGGCACCCAGGGGAGCGCTGCCGAGGTTCTGGCAGCGGCTGCGTCCCATCGAATGACAGAGCGCAGCCTGCGCTCCGGGCAAGAAGGGCTGGCGCTCGGATCTGACAAGCAGGCGTCCCCCTCTAATCAGTCCAGAAGCAAGAGCTTTTGGAAGCTTAAACTCTCCTTGACAAACGTCTGCTGTTCAGAGTCACTTCCTCTGCCGAGAACCCTGAGCAGAGGCGGTCCCCCACACCCAGGGTTATCTGTTTTTTCATTTTAAATCTGAGTGATGACTCAAGTGTGATCGCATCTCTTGGGGGCGGGGGGGGGGGGGGGGGCAGGTGAGTTCACAGCGAGGCACCCCTTTCCATCTCAAGGGGCTTCTCAGCACGAGCTGGACCCACTCAGAGCCCCCCACTCTACCGCCAGGTCCCGGCTGGGGAGGGAGGGGTGCGCCGCCTCACCTGCTCGCCCTGGTACTTCATCTGACAGGCGGACGCGTAGCGGTCGCAGCCTGGCACCGGGTTGAGAGGGCGACACACGTTGAGGTAGTACTTGCGCCACGTGCTGCGTGCCCCGCCGTGGTCCAGGGAGTACCAGTTGCCCCCGGGACCGCCCTCGGATCTCGCTAGCCTGAAAGGTCAAGGGAAACGCATGCTTTTTCTAGCCGACAGCTTTCGGCCCGATGATTCATTGCTAAGTGGTTAGAGAAATAAGAAGGGAAGGTACGCTGCCTATCAAACCCCCAGAGGCCAACCCCCCTGCGTCTCCTCTCGAGCCTCACGAGACGCAGCCCTCTCTGCACACCTGGGACCACCTCCGCACCGACAGGCATCGCTCTGAACGGCGCAGCTGAAGACGGAGGTTTTTGGTGGGCAAACACTGGCTGATCCTGCAGAGGCTCCCAGGCCATTAGAATCCACGCTGCTTGGAGCTCCCCACCCTAGTCCTGCACCTCTCACCAGCTCAAGGACATGCCCACCGGCAGGGCCTAAGCAACCTCGGCCCTAGCTGGACAGGGCCAGGCCGAGGGCAGGCGGGCCCGCCTCACCTGGAGAGGTCGTACTGGTCCAGTGTGACGGGGTCGGTAACAACGCACTCCAGCGGCTCCTCCGGGCAGGCGTAACTGGTGTACCACCGGAAGTTGTATGTAGAGTTATCTTCCTCCTAATCTCAGGGCAAGGACAGGAACACGGGAGGGACAGCACAGAAGAGGACTCATTATACACAGCCAGCATTTTGAAAAAGGTGGGGCATTTCTTCCTAAGTAAGAATCAGAGGCAAGTTCATCTCCTTTGTCCATCCCCTCTCGTTCTATTAAAAGGAAGACTGCCCAGCAGCGAGTTAAGATGGAACCCTAGCCTCTGTTACGTGTGAACAAGGCAGCGCTGTTGATGTTTTTGTGTGGTTTGTACCCCAAACCAGCAGTGTCAGGGCTGTGACTGAGGGTGGGATGGCCCACTGTTGCTCAGAAAATATACACTGCCCGTGTCCCCTGGCAAATCTAAAAGGATTAATTAAAATCAAAGGAGCTGCGGCTGTGCCCAGGAAACCAGACTAATAATGGCTCTGCTTCTAAATAAAGGCCCCACGACAGACTCCTGGATAAGTCCCGGGAAGCCAGACAACGTGACGGCTTCTCCCTGGGGACCATCCCAGCTCATGTGTCACCTACATCAGAACCTCCCTCGCTCCAGAAAAGTCACGAGCCCCGTCTTCACCCACTTTCTTCTCCTCCCCTGCCTTTACGAGACTGACAACCTCGCCGAGCAGACGCACGTGTGCACCCGTGGCTCCCACCTGATATTCAGGGAAACCCACTCCAGCGTCTCGGTCACAGAGAAAGGTGATGAGCGTGGCCCTCGGCGTGCGCTTCTCGTTATTGTAGGGTGTGCCGTCCCTGTAGGTCAGCTGGATCATCCCGTCGTAATACGAAAGCTTAGCGTTGCTGCGTCCCAAGTTCCAAGCCTTCCTATCACTAAAAGAAGCCGAGCGTTTCTCAGGAAAGATAGCAGGACCAGCGCTGAGCGATGCTGGGGCGCTGAAGGAGGGGCACCGGGCCGCTGGGGGGGGTGGTTGCCAGGACCCGGCGGGAAGATCTCCATACAGTGGGTGCGGGAAGGTGAACCCACTCCCACGCCGGACCCGGATCCACCGTCAGCACCACCGCTTTAAGGCCCAGCTCCCTTCACCTAAGCTAACGCTGCACTGAACTTGGAGAAGCAGGGGCATAGATCCCCCAGGCGGCCGGGAAGCGCTGACTGCACAGCAGTGAAGGCCCCCCTCAACCCCGCACACCCACTTCCCATCCTGCCCCTCCTCTGGAAACTAAACGCCCTTAGTCCAGGCCCTCCTGAGGTTTAAAGGCGCGTCAGAGAAGGACATCGGCAGGTGGCAGACCTGTCCTGGAGGAGGACGTCTGCGCGCACGGGACACCGGAGGGAGCACCCGGATCGCAGAGCAGTCACTTGCCTTTTGGAGATCTGACAGGCGCCCGAGTCGGACGGGCAGACGCCCACGGACACTGGGCCGCACACGTTGATGTGGAACTCGTACCGGTCCGTCTCGACCCTGTAGGTGTCCTTCTTCTTCGTGAGAGGCGCCAAGTCAAAAGAAAACCCTAAGGAAGAAGCAAAAGCACCCCAGGCGGGTCAGAGCGTGGGGTGCAGGAGAGGCCGGCCTGGCCAGGACGGCCGTCACCGACCTCCCCCCGGGGACGGGCCTCCTCCTCCACCACCTCACCCCTTTCCGCCGTGTTCACCCAACACCCGAGTCAGAGCCCACAGTTCCTGGCTGAATGAACCACCGCTGTGTCAGAAGCGGGACCACAACCACGATACGATGACCTTGAAAAGGCTACAGTGGGTTTCACGGCCAGAAAGGCTCTCGGAACACCTTTTCAGACATGATTTATTTCCTGTGTTCCTTGGGTTTCGTGATCAGCAAACCCACTTCAACTATGAGTATCAGAGAGGTTTTTTTCATTATCTCAAATAAGCCTCAAAACACCAGGTTTTCAGGGTTCTGGTCAAACAGTATTAACATAAATTCTGAAGCAGGTTATCACCTCTGAAACACTCAATGAGAAAATGTTAGAAAACAAACAGGCTTTCTCTGGTGGCTCAGCGGTTAAGGATCTATCTGCCTGCTAATGCAGGAGACATGGGTTCGATCACTGATCTGGGAAGATCCCATGTGCTGTGTTGACAGCTAAGCCCGTGCTCCACAACTCCTGAAGCCCATGCCCCTAGACAGAGCCCACACTCCACAAGAGAAGCCACTGCAATGAGAAGCCCCCCACTCCCCCAAACCAGAGAAAAGCCTAAGTAGCAATGAAGATCCAGTGCAGCCAAAAAACAAACGCACGCCAGCTGAAGCGGTCCCAAGAGAGGCTGCCCCACAGGGCGCTCGGGCACGCACCTGCCTGGGAATCAAAGACGGTGCAGTTGTCGCCCTCGGTCCTGGAGAGCACGCAGGCCGCGGCCGTGTACCACTCAAACTCGTAGAAGCAGCCGTCAGCGCTGAAGGTTGTCAGCACCGGGGGACTTTCTAAATCACCTGTTGATGGGGGTACACAGACTGGTCACTGATCCGGTCTCGAGAAGCTTCCACGGTTCTCAAAGCAGCTCTGTAAATGCTGATCTGAGGTCGCTAGAGTGGTCACACCGGCAGGGACAGGACAAGGGTGGGGGTGAACTAGTGTTTAAAGGGGACACAGCTTCAGCTCGGGAGGATGAGCAAGTTCTGCAGATGGACGGTGGTGTAAACGTACTTAACGCACCATGTGAACGTTAGGTGCTTAACGCCACTGAACTACGGTTAAAGGGGCAAATTTCATCTTATGTGCGTTTTACAATTTCTTTACAATGGTAAACTTCATGTTATGTATATTTTACAATCTTAAAATTAAAAAAAATACTGTCCCCGGTCCTTGAACTTATCTCACAGCCGGGAATTTATCCAAAGGAAATCTTCCAACAGGAGGCAGCGGGGACATGTCACAGCACAATTAATGCTGGAAACATGTTATTAATCCAACAATAGAGAAAAAAATTGAGTAAAAATAGTAAAACCAAGCCAGGAGCAGCAAGGAAGTCCCGACAGATGATAAATGTGCCCAAGGCACAGAAGGGCAGTCACCGAATGACGTGTTTTGAGAAACATAAAAAATGTGCAGATGTATATATAGATCCTGACCTCTGCAAAACAATGTAAACCTATAAATAAAGGCAGATCAAGAAGAGTATTTATTGTGTGCCCGCTGAGGTCACGGACGATGTTTTGAGCCGCTCATGATGTTCCCCCTCTGGAGGAAGTCAGGGGGCCCCACGGTCGGCCGGCACCAGGCCTAAGGAAGAGGAAGCCGTGCCGAGAGCATAACTCATCTGGAAAATTGCAACATGACCCCCTCGGACACCATATGGTTTCTCCATCTCTGGGCCGGTTTGGGGTGGGGGTGATCGAATCCAGAGGGGCCACCACAATGCTTCTGGACCTCGGCGCTCTACCGCGTTGCCCCGGCGGCGGCCGGGGAGAAACACAGAAAACAGAGAACCCCAGGCAGGAGCCCAGGAGGCCCTGCGATTTTTGTGTTTGCTTTTTGTTCATACCTGGTTTGCACATGAGTGTTACATTTGTTACTATTTTCTGGCCACCACCACACTCATCACCATCTGAGTAAGAGAGATGAATATGTCCTTTCTCTCTGGTGGGAGAAGAAATAAATCTGCCCAAATTTTTACTTCCGTTCTTATCTAGAAAAGAGGGGAAAAAAGGGGGGAACAAAACAGAAGACGTGATCAAAAGGAGTTAACGACGCAGACGAGGAGGTACTGAGGGGGAGCCAAGACCCCCAGGTGGGCGCTGGCCCCTTCCCCGACCAAGCGAGCCTGCTCAGGACGGTCAGGGGGTCTCTAGACCTGAGTGACACATCTGACCGAGCAGGGGCGGCCTTGCTGAGGACCCCGAGGGCGCCTCCAGGAGGGGGAAAGTGCGAGAGTGACTCACAGCATCCTTCAGGGGCAGGGGAGGCAGACAGAAGCAGGAATGCCTGTCATGAGATCCCAGAAAATAACACCGTTCCCCCATTTAGGGGGGCCTCAGCTGCCCTGAGGCACAAGGTCATCTGAAACCGAGGGGGTAGCATTTGTCCCGTGACCAAAGCAGAAACTAAATCTGTTCAGGGGCCCAAGCAGGTGACCATTCAATTCTTGGTTCAGTGACTTTTACGATAAAGCACTGAAACTCTTGTCTCAAGTCCTTTCTTAAATAAAGGCAGGGACACGGCTGCTTAAAAAGACACACCGCCAATTCTGAAGCCTGGGATAATTTCTAAAATCCAACCTGGATTTTATATTTAAATTCACAATCCCTTATAACTCTACTCACTGCTCTGTGGGGACCTGAACGGGAAGGAAATCCAAAAAAGAGGGGACACATGTATACGTGTGGTTGATTCCCATTGCTGATCAGCAGAAACAAACTCAACACTGTAAAACAACTGTGTGTGTGAGTCGCTCAGTCATGTCTGCCTCTCTGCGACCCCGTGGACTGCAGCCCGCCAGGCTCCTCTGGCCATGGGATTCTCCAGGCCAGAATACTGGGGTGGGTAGCTGTTCCCTTTTCCAGGGGATCGTCCTGACCCACGGATTGAACCCAAGTCTCCTGCATTGCAGGCAGATTCTTTACCACCTAAGCTACCAAGGAACCAAAAAGCATCTGTACTCCAATAAAAAATTAATTAAAAAGTTAACAATTCACAATCGCTTATCTAATGCTTGCAAAACAGATTCCAGTTATTCTGCCTGTCGCCTTCCAGGTGAGTCTTAAGTAACATGTTTAAACACTTATATCCAATTGAGAAGCTGCGGCCAACACAGTTAAAAGCCAAGGGAACTCAAAGGGTCCGTCCACTTCTCTCATGTAAGATTCCAAGAGTCCCCTTCCCCGGAAGCCATAATTCTTGAACAATTCCAGGCAGTACGGCCGTTAACAAATCAAAATCAGTTTTTTTATACAAGCACTGGCAGTTCTCTTCCTCGGGTTACAAGGTGAAAAGATAACCAAGTATTTTCCCACATGCTTCTTCCTGTCTCTAGTGAGCCCACATCAGAAGGCTTCCGCCTGCTTCAAGACGCCTGAGTGCCCCAGTTCCCTACATCTGAGTCATTAACTCTCCTTTCCCTCCCATCCTTTATGCACTGAACCCAGAGAGAGGAGGCTGTGATGAACCACAGGAAGCTCGTCTTCATTCCCTCCAGGCTGCATGCAGGCCGGCCCCGCCTGCTTCGGGCCAGCACCGCCTGCAAGCGGGGGCGAGGCTCACCGCGGGGCACCACTCACCCACGGCACACGCGGCCGCGTCTTCGGGGCAGCCCCGAGCCTGGCCTGTCTGCAGGACCCTGTGGCAGATGTTAATGAAGTAATGCTGCTTTTCTGTTTCGCTCTGACTGCCATCCACGGCTTCCCAATTTTGTTCCAGTTCTGTAACCGACAAGAAAAAAAAAAAAGCTTTTTTCTAAGCCCTAGGCAGTGATTGCTTTCTTGTGTGAGTCACACCATAGACAGTGATGAAGCGGAAGGTAAAGGCCCGTGATCACTAAACAACAGGCTCTCACAATCTGGACCCGGGCAGGCTGGAGGCACAGACGTGGGACGGGGGGTGGGGGTCGTGAATCTCAGGCTTGTTTTGAACATGACTGTAGACAGTAACAAACCAGCCCCAAACAGCTCCTCAGAAGCGGCGGCTTACCGGCGCGGCCTGAGGATTAAACAGCAGAAGTTCTCCCAAGCCCCAGAGTCTGAAATCAAAAAAACTGAAAAGCAGAGCCCGGCGCCAGCCCTGGGACCTGGCAGGCGCAGGCCACTGGTGACGCATCTGCCTCAAGACCGCAGATAAGGCAGACTCGGCCTGGGGCTTAGCACTCGGGGCCCCCAGAAGATAAACAAGACACGGGGGGCCCCTGAACTCAAAACCGTTCACGACCCAGTCATGTTTGAACAGAAAACATCCACAGAGGGAGAAGCAGCGGGGGCTGAGAGCAGAGAGCAAGTCAAAGGCGGACAGGCCCCAAATAGCCCCCGCGGACATGACTGAGGATCGGGAGGGAAGAAGGCCGTGCACACGGAGATGATGCTCCTGCCCAGACTGGAGTCGGGGGCTCACGGTGGAAACCCCCCAGCAGTGGGAGCACACCCCGCTCACTACACAGGGCCGTCTGCAACCGGAAGGACCACTTGCTAAACAAGGACACACACAGTTCTGAAAGCTGTGGTGGGAGGGTTGAGGGGCCTTCAGGCAGGACGGCGTCTAACTACCAGGGAAGGACTTTAGCTCTCACTTCACAGCATCTTAATTATCTTGGTGCAAAGGCTACACAAAAAAACCCCTGGTCCCACAGAACCAGTTCAGTCCAGTTCAGTCGCTCAGTCGTGTCCAACTCTTTGCAACCCCATGGACAGCAGCACGCCAGGGCCTCCCTGTCCACCACCAGCTCCCGGAGTTTACTCAAACTCATGTCCATTGAGTCGTTGATGCCATCCAACCATCTCATCCTGTCGTCCCCTTCTCCTCCCGCCTTCAATCTTTCCCAGCATCAGGGTCTTTTCAAATGAGTCAGTTCTTTGCATTAGGTGGCCAAAGGATTGGAGTTTCAGTTTCAACGTCAGTCCTTCCAAAGAATATTCAGGACTGATTATTCACGAGGACTGATTATTCACAGAACCAGAGACGGGGGCCAAAGTCAGCTGAGCTTGAACGCATCTCTGCATCCTGCAGAGGCCTTAGGCTGAGCCTTGGACAGAGGGATTGTTACCAAAAAAAAAAAAAAAAGGAAAGTGAAGAGAGGAATTGGAAAGCAGCACTCAGTTCACGGTGAGGAAAAACCGGGGAGGAGGAGGTGGGCAAGCTGCTCGAGTCAACGCAGCTGGACGCGGCCGCAGAGGCCTCCCACCCCGGTGAGCAGAGGGAGAGCCCTGCCCGCTCGGCAGACAGAAGGCCGGTCTCTCCGCCAGCCCACAGAAGGGAACCAGGGCCCCAGGCCCACGGCACAGAGGTGCCGAACCACAGGAACACCGAGATGCTGACTCCCCGGGGAATCCACTGCCTGAAGCATCTGTGATGGGGCTCGTGTTCCAAGACTGGCACCCCCAGCGGAGGGATCCTCCTTCTGTGAAACGGCCCTAAGCAGTCGGGGCTCAGAGCACATGAGCCATCGCTCCCAGAGCAGCTGCTGATTATGCGACTTCAGGCCGCTCTGCCTGTCGCATGTGCTTTTCCACAAGACAGAGGCGGCTCTGCTGGTGCTGTGCTGAGTCGCCCAGTCGTGTCCGACTCTTTGCCACCCGTGGACTGTAGCCCGCCGGGCTCCTCTGTCCATGGGGATTCTCCATGCAAGAATACTGGAGTGGGTTGTCATGGCCTTCTCCAGCGGGATCTTCCCGACCCAGGGATGGAACCCACGTCTCTTAGGTCTCCTGCACGGGCAGCTGGGTTCCTTACCACTAGCACCACCTGGGAAGCCACATGCTGGCTGCAGGTATTCAACACAACTGGATATATGTATACACCGTGAAATGACCACCTCAGTAGTGTAAACATTCATCACAAGAGCTAGCAGTTTCTATGTGTGTGGTGAGAATTTTTAAGACCTATCTTCTCAGCAACAAGAGTTTTAAAAAAAAAAAAAAGAAAAGAAAAGTTTCTAATCACAAAGCCCAGGGCCTGGCACGCGGAAGGCACTTGGTCGTTTTTTTCACTGGACTGTGATAAGAGGAGCCCAAGGCTCTCCAACTGGGAACAGTAACGCGGAACTCAGATCCAGATATCTCACCTCCCGAGTCAGTGTCGTCTCTGATAATTCACGCTGCTCCGTGAGAAGGGAGGACAGGCTGGGATACGATCGGTTGACAGAGAGAACAGTGACAGCACTCCCCACCGTGCTGCTGGGGAGGGAGGTGAGCCTCCTACCTGAGTGCCGGGCCAGCGCCGACAGGTCAAAGCGCTGTTTCCCGTCGGAGACGCCGCACAGCAGGGCCTCCTTCTCGTGCACGCACGCGTACTTGGTGTCCCATGTGAAGAAGTAGGTGCAGTCCACCTCCCCGGTGAACACAGGAGCCCCTCTGCCGTTGTTACCTGTGTTGGGTCGAAAGGGAGACAGTGCGCACGATGTGAGCGGCGCCAGGACGGCCCAACAGCATGCAGGACGGGACCCCCGGGGCAGGCTGCAGACCAAGAAGCTCAGGGCTCAGGGCCTAGAGGCCAGAGGGCCCCCAGACCAGAGCATTTCGATCAGAAACCTCACGGGACGGCCCTGTGCCCCTTTCATCTCAGCCGGATGCTCTCAACAGGACAGCAGTGTTTTCAATGGGTGTGAGCCCCCGGGAAGTGCTAGGCAGCTCATGGCCTGCGGTCAGCTTCCCACAGGCTCATAAACACCCTTTAAATCAGACCAGGGAGTCACTCCATTTCCAGGACCGTCAAGGTCTTAACGATGTGCCTGTGAGCAGAACAGGTCCCCAGGGACTCGTCCCTGAAGTGAGCGGAGAAGAGAGATAAGGTCTGATACGGTCTGGGTCTCCTTCCACCCCCAGCCGAAGGGCGCTCAGGTCCAGGAACCTCACTCCCAGAGGGGCCAGCATCCCAGATCCCGGGGACTCGGGCACGTGTGGGTCTCTAACACTGTCCTCCAATCCATCAGCCCTCCCTGTAAGCCAGTTTCCCTGGTCCACGTAGCCTGGGATTCTGCAAACTCTGTTGACTTTTCCCCAACGAGAAATTCTATCCCCTTGCCTTTCCGAGCTAGTGTGCCGCTGGCACGCCAGCCCGTTTTCCACCCTTGATGGTTTAATAATCCTCCTCTGGACCTCCTGCACGACTTGCCTCTCTCAAGGTTTAGTGCCCTGAAGAGAACAATGTTCTAACAAAAAGGGAGATAATATTTTGCAGCAAGGGTGAACACTGTTTCAGAGGCAACTTCTGTTAAATCTGCAATAATATAAACATCGCAATTGTAACACCAGCAACAGTGGCTAGCTGCACACGGAGCTCAAGCCAAGGTGGGCAGGGAGCTAAACCCGGCGTTCGCCGCGCGACTGGATGGCAAACAATGTGCTCTGTCTGCGTTAAGTGCTTTGCATCCATTCGAGGATTTCATCCCTTCACGCCCTGTGGCATGGGGACAGTCTTAGCCCCGTTCTGGAGATGCAGGAGGGCTAAGTAGTTTGCCTATGGCTTCACAGCTAGAAAGCCAAAAATCAAACCCAGACGGTCTGGCCCCAGAGCCAGACTCAGAACCACAAGTACTTCCCTGTGCTACTGTGGGTTTTTTCTTTCTTCTGTTTTTCAGATTTTTTTTTTTTTTTTGGAGTACCCTAAGCTGTTCTCCCTAAGATCCGGTGCCCCCAACCTCCTTACCAACAACACACAGCTGGGACGACGATGCCCCCCAGGTTGGAGCAGTGAAGCTCCTCCAGCTCTCAACGCCCGCCCCCCATCCACCCACAAGGTTCACATTACTCCCCGCTGGATCAGTATTTCATCAGTATTTCACGAATCAGAAAAGATTTGTGTTTCCTGAAAACCTGAGGCATTCGGAGTATTTCTCTTTTACCAGGTAACTTCACAGACGATTAAATACCAATAGTACTGTGAATGGTTCTAGGATCATCCTCCCTTAGGAGCTAGGTTTGCATCTGAAATGCCTTAATGATCCACAGGGAGAGTCCATTTTAAGTAAAATTTAAATAACCACCGGCCTGCCCGCCCCCGACCTGCATTCTTATTTAACTCCTTGGAGAACTTTTGGAAAATAGAAAACTAAGACTCCTCACTACCAAGCTATGTTGCTTTTATTTTCTGTTTGGTTGGTTTTAGGTTCAAACACATAAAACTAGGTTCATTCTTACAATCCTTATACAGCTATTACAAACAAGTCGAATAATTTTAAAAATTAAAATAAATGACTTGTTCATTCAGACCACATGGCTTTTTAAAAACACAATGGCCTTGCCTCCAGGACTGCTATCCTATCCTACGGTTTCCACCCAGCAGCGGGATCAGGGTGACTTTCTGTCATCTCTCCATCAGTGCTCTCCACGCAATTCCGAAAGCTTCCTGGGTGTCCCAGCTGCACAGGTTCCTTCCCAGCACACCCTTTATGGGATGTGGCCTCCACAACCAGCTGGAGGCGAAGCGGACTCTTCCCTCTGTAGCCGGGGGCCGCCCCATCCCCCCCTGCCCCGACAAGAGACGGAGCTGCCCACTCGCCAGACCGGTTCAACCTTCTCTCCAGGCAACCACATTTCCTGCCTCCCTGACTTTGAAGTTGGGTCACTTCTCTTAGTTCTGGCCCATTAAAAAATAAAAAAACCTGCAGCTCCCATTCTGTGAGGAGTCCTGAGGCCAGGTCCACAGACAACAGCAATACAGGGTGCAAAACGCACTTGTCTCCAAGTGACTGCACAGGGCAGAGCCCCCGAGAGCTACACAGAAACTAAGTCTTCAGTGTGATAACTGGTCACGTGGATTTGTGGATGGTGTTTTACTAGCCCAGGCTAACATAACTCCTCCCTGCAAAATAGTCTAATGTCCCTATTTGACAGGATCACCAATAATAAGACCTATTACATCAAACAAGATGCTAAGTTATTGAAACAAATGGTAAAGAAAACACATCGAGGATAAAGGAAGTAAACTTGTGCACCTCTGTGTCTTGAAAAGCAGGAAACCCTAGACTCATAAGCCTAAATAATTCCTGGAAATCCAAGTTGAACTATAAACCACCCTTCACAAGATTCCGTGACCAATTAACACCCATTCAAACATGCAAAAAATACATTATTACATGTACCCAATAGACACGAATCCACTAAGGACTTCCCTTCTCTAAGCTCTCTAAACATAAACTCAAATAAAGCAACAATGAAATAATTTCATACTACACACAGTAGAGTACATATAGTTAGCTCCAAATTACAGAGCTGGAAGGAGCCTTAAATATTTCATAATGCAACTCCAGCCTGAAAGAGGCTCAAAGTCTCCCACAAAAACATCTAACGGTCTCTGGGTCGGGTCTCTGTGTCACCAGTCACAAGGAAATGAGCCTAGGAAGACACGTGTCTTCAGGACCAGAGCATTGTCGTTCACTTTGTCAGCTCTTTGGCACCAAGGTTACATGAAGGAATGTCTTCTCTTGGAGTCGGGGTGCAGGGTTACGATCCATCGCTGATGAGATGGAGCGTATAAACATGGAGCAAATTTGGTAAAACATTAATGACTGTTTAGCCTGAGGGGTAGGCATGTAAGTTTTCATCGTAATGTTCCTTCTACTTATAGATTCGAAAACTTTCCTAACAAAAAGGAAAAAAAAAAAAAAAAAAACGAATGACCTCTAACCGTTCTTCCAGTCTCCAGCCCACTTGGGCTCTCCAGCTTCCTGGCACAACTCCCGGGTCTTTCCTGGGAGTCCCTGACCAGGGGCCCTCCTCAACATCCTCCTGCGGTCTTCGGGGGCGATCATTCAATCCTCCCAACGTGCCCAGATGAGATCAGCGCATTCCCGACCACCTCGGCCAAGTCATTAATAAAAAGCGCAGACGGAGCGCGGCCGGAGGAGGCAGCGACGGGGCGGAGGGGGCCCCGGCCCACACAGGGCGCCCGGCCGGCCGGGGTGGGGGCAGGCCGCCAGAGGGTCTGGGCAGGGGGCTCGGGGGCAAGGAGGAGGCTGCCTCTCCCAGGGGGCCCAGGCGGAGAGGAAGGGGTGGACTTTGCAGAGGGCCTCCTGAAGACCCAGAGGAGCTAGGGATGACGGCAGAGGGATGGAGAACCCGGGGAGGGCTGTGGGGCCTTCCAGTGGGAGGGAGACAGATCCAGAGGCCGCACCCAAGCCAGATGTGTGTCCCACCCCCACCCTCACCCCCACCCAGCCCCTGCGCGCTGGTTTCCAGACAGAGTCCAGACCCTCCACAGGACACACGAGATCCCCACAGTGCTCTACACTCTACTTAGCCAGGGTTGGGGCCTTCAGCTCTGACCTGCGCGCAGCTACCCCAAGCCCACCTCTGCATGAGCTGCTCCTCCTGCCGTGAGCATCAGCCCCCTCGGCCCCCGTCTTTGGAGTCTGGCTCACCGCCACCTCACTGTCCCATAGGCCTCACCCAGGCAGCACCTCCTTGTCCTCAGGGGGACCCAGATACCAGCCCACTGACCCTGGGGCCTTCCTCCCGACACAGGCCCCCAGCGACAGGCCGTGCGGGCGCCCCGACCCCGCCCGCATCAGCCCGCACTGTGGTCCCCAGCGCCCTTCTCCCCAACTCTGGTCTGCACACGCCCAGAGCTCTCAGCCATCAAGGTGTCCCCAGGCCTCGCAGACAGGAATCAATAAAACGTGTTCCATGAAACAGAACACGACTCCAACGTGGAGACCAGGACACGCGTGGGGGGCGAGGGGGCTGACAGACCACAGGCAGGGCCGTGAACCACGGGGGCGGCGGCGAGTGGCGACGGGAACCGAGGGGCACCCTGACGCCCTCCCACCTGCTTCACGCCAGGTGAGTCTCTGCTTGCACCCCGGGGGCAAGTCACCCCCTCTCCTGCCCCCATTCACCTTCAGACACCTGCCTCTAAAGCTCGGCTCCTGCCACGCACGGCTGCCTCTCCCAGACCCCCGGGAAATCACGTAGGAACCTGCCCCGGGACCAGAAGGTTAAAACTCTTCCATGGGAACGTACAAAACAAACAGAGGGAGGAACCAGGGGCCCCTCGGGGTGGAGGGATGGGGCGAGCCGGCCGGCTGTGCGGACAGGGCCGGACTCGGGCGGTTCCCAGACTGCAGCTCTGGGCTGAGGCCCGGCCGGCATGCAGAGAAGCGGGGGGAAGGGGAGTCACCGTTTGGGGGGCCCTGGAGGGGATGGCTCTCTGATGAGGGGGAGACCCCCATCACCTCTCAACAGACCCCAACCGCGCGGAGGATCGCTAGAGTGGGAACAGACGTGCCAGTGGCATGGTGGCCTCGAGGGGGTTCTCAGCCGCTTAGAAAAGACTCAGTGTGTTAGTCGCTCAGTCCTGCCCGACTCTGCGACCCCATGGACTGTAGCCCGCCAGGCTCCTCTGTCCACGGGCTTCTCCAGGCAAGGATACTGGAGTGGGCTGCCATTCCCTTCTCCAGGGGATCTTCCCAACCCGGGGATGGAACCCGGGTCTCTGGCATTGCAGGCTGACTCTTTACCAGCTGAGCCTCCAGGGAAGCCCACCTACTCCACTTAAAGCCACCCTGTGGCCTCTTGGAATCCCCGGAATCCAACCTCGATAGCAGGGCGACCGCTGCAGAAAGTTTGACCTAGAAACTCGATTCCTGGAAGCAGACTTGTTGAGCAGCCCAGCCCGCTGGCTCCATCCACACCCCAGTGAGAGCTGAACGCGGGACAGGAAGGCTTTCCCAGCAAGCCCAGTGCCAGGCCCACTCCCAGAACAAACAGAAAATGGAAACAGGATGTGTGTGTCCACCGTTGGCGGTGGTGGGTGGGGGGGGGGGTCCTCCTGCCCGCTACCACAGACGGGGCCTTGTGGGGCCCTGTCTACAGGAGAAGGTCTGACGGCCCCTGCCAGCCCTCTGCTTCCATGGACCCGGCTCACCGTCTCCAAGCGCACTCACCTGCTGTGTGATTGCACTCGAAGCTGATGACGCTCATCCGCTGGAAGCCGGAGCTGCACTCTTCGCCTCCGGAATAGATCAAGGTGAGATCTCCATCCGAGTACCTAGGTTATTGTAACATACACACACGTTTGGTAGAACCAAGAAAGAAACTTGAACGTCTAAAGCATTGCTATGGTAAGACTTTCGCACACCGTCCACAGATCAGCACAGACACAGACAGCTGGGGACACGCTCCCGCCGTCTGCGGCAGGACAGTCCAGAGGAAAAGAGCTCAAATGGATGCACTTGTTATCCTCTCACTTCAAAGTGATAACTGGCTAAAAGAGAGCAGATGGTTCTGCTGGAAGCATGAGGACTCTGCTGCTCTCATTCTGGGGTTCTGTACAAAGTAACTTATGCCCAAGAAGGTACAGCTCTGCCAGCAACTGCCACAGAAAGTCTGACAGAGGGACCCCGGATGACAATTTCAGAGAACTAACGCTTTGATAAAAGCTTTTGTGAAGGTTAATTCCTGACTTCAGGGGTCAGGAGAATTGTACTGAATGCATTCTCCTGGTTGTTCAACACTTGGGTGTGAAGCCAATGGTGCTTCAGATTTCTCAAACCGCCAGAGAAAAATCAAAACTTCTAAGGAACGTAAGTTGTAAAACGCAAAAGCCATGTCAACTAATCAAGTAACTCTGCCACAGTATGGTTCCCTACAGACAACAGATGATAAAGCAAACCGTACCAACAGAAGCACTTGTATTGTAAAGCTAGGAAAAACAGCCACCTGAGTCAGCGACAAACGGCACTTGCCTGACTCAAGCAGGAAAAAAAATGCCAGCGTAGCTGACTTCCCTGCGGAAAACGGAAGCAGAGGGCAGGCAGGGGAGTGTTAGGCTTCAAAGGGACACACAGGACGCCCTTAAGAGTCACGCGGGGGTCGTACACACCGGAGGGTCAGGTTCTCGGGTCTCCCGGCCGCTTTGACTTGGGTGGAATCTGCCTTTTTCACTTGGCACACCGCAGCATCTTTCTTATTACAGATGGGCACTTGGCTTCCTCCACAGATGCTCAAATAATACGTATACTCGTCCGCCTCTGAGGTGTAGTATGAGTCTGAGGCTGAGGAAAGTGGGGAGACACACGAGAAGGGGTTTTGCAACGCGCACACGCGTGGGAGAGCCACAGAGCCTCCCGTCTGACTTGCAGCACCCGCCCCGGGCCCCGCCCCAGCCCCCAGGGCCCCCGCTCACCTCCCACCCGGCTCAGCGGCTGGAGGTTGACGGCCACGTCGTGCTGCGCGCTGCTCAGGGTGCAGTTCCGGCTTTCCAGGTAATCCCTGTGGCAGGCATACTCGGTGATCCACTCGATCTCAAAGCGGCAGTTGGATTTCGCCGTGAGCTTGGGAATGGTGCCCTGCCGCGAAACCAGAGGAAAGGGGACAAAGATTCGTTTCATTCACGTGGCTCAAATGCAGTTTCTCTGCTTCTAGAAATGCTCAAGGGCGTGCTGCCGGGTTCTGACATTGTTCTCGTTCTGGTACCACCATGGCCCTTAACGGATTGCGATGATTTGACTTATAACAACTCTGCTTCCTCGCAGCTTTTCCGGTCCCTTCCAGAGTCACACGCAAACCTCAGCCTGGGAGCCCGCCCTGAACGCGGTCCCCCTGGCCCACCATGCCCCTGGAGAGCAGTCACAACGTGCGAAGGGCCGCGGTCTCTTCACTCCTTTCGGTCACAGGTGCCACTCAGCCTGTGCCAGATGGACCCCCGCCCCCAGGGGGTGGAAATCACTGCATCTGTGCGCACCTCGGGAGACAGCCCCTAGCCCCTCCTAGGATGTCTATGGGGGAGGTGGTCCCTAGCCCCCTCTTATGACTGTCCACAGGGGAGATGGTCCCTAGACCCCTCCTAGGAATGTCCATCAGGGAGACGGTCCCTAGCCCCTCCTAGGAATGTCCATGGGGGAGGTGGTCCCTAGACCCCTCTTATGAAAGTCCATGGGAGAGATGATCCCTAGCCCTTCCTAGGAATGTCCATGGGGGAGACAGTCCCTAGACTCCTCTTATGGATGTCCACAGGGGAGACGGTCCCTAGCCCCCTCTTATGGATGTCCACGGGGTAGATGGTTCCTAGAGCCCTCTTATGAAAGTCCATGGGGGAGATGGTCCCTAGATCCCTGTTATGAATGTCCACAGGGGAGACAGGCCCTAGCCCCTCTTAGGAATGTCCACAGGGTCTTGGGCAGGCTTCACTCGTACTCAAATCAGTTTTGCTCCCGGGTGAGGCCAGGCTGTCACCTCCCCCAAGCCCACCCTCTGGGAAGGGTGCTGAGGAGTAAGTCACCGTTCACAGGGACGCGATGCCACGCTTCTGGCCGTCCCTGGGGGAGCGGTCCTCTCCCCGGTCCCAGCATCAGATGCAGCCGTGCTGCCTCTGGGCACCTCACGCTGCCAACATTTACCGAGCACCTGCTGCGTGCCAGGCATGGGACCGAGAGCCAGCTTCACAACCATGTGGTTAGCAAGTTGCAGAGGTCCAAGTCCAGCCCCGACCGCTTACTCGAAAAATCGATGCCCTAACTAACGCCTTGGCTGAGGGCAGCCTGACAAACAAACAGAGACGTGGGCTGAGCGAGGGCAGCCGGATGCCCAAGGCCGTGTGGGGCGTGACCCCACGTACGTGGGAGGTCAGGAAAGGCAGAGGCCAAGGGGCAGAGCGGGGGCTCGCGGCAGCGGCCAGGGCTGGGTGAGCAGGGGGTGATGGTGGCTGGCGCAAGGCTTCTCTGGGCGATGGAAAAGTTCTGAGGCGATAATTGTGCAATTCGGTTAGTGCTCTAATAACCATTAAACTGCACTTACGCTGGGTGAATTTTTACAGTATGTAAATTCAAGTAAAGCTTTCTAAAAGATTTATGTGACAAGGTGAACGTTTTACTAAAGTTCCAGCTCCTAAAAGCATTTAATGAGCCGATGAAAATGCTTCAATAAACCTCCTAAGTATGAAAGGCCCCAGGCCTAAGTCACCCAAGCTCTGCCCAGGCGACAGTCAGGCTAGACACAGAACCTCATAAGCTTCAGGGAGGACACACCAGCCTCAACCGCCTCGCGTCCCATGGAGAAGGGAGGGGAACTCCCCACCGTCTCCCTTGTGAGAGTGTAGAATGGAGCTCACTGGATACAGCACAGATCAGAGGGGAAATGCTGAGACCACTGCCGGCTTAGAGCATCTCACGGGCTCCCTAATTCTGATTCCCACTTGTAGGATGCAAGGAAGAAATACACAAATACATGCCCAAAAAAAGTATAAATGACACTCCTCACGATCACCTTCAGGACCAGTGTCGGCTACTGGCCCACCGGGTCTTGGCTGAGTTGACACCACACAGCCCCGGAAGTTTGGCTGGACCCTCACTGTGGTCTCATTCTCCAACCCACCCCCAACTCACAACACACACACACACACACACAGGCAAAACAGCCAGCTGCCAGCCAGAAAGCAGAGCAAATCCCACGTTTGTTTGGGGGAGGACATTCTTTGGCAAAAGAATTCCGTTCCTCCTACTTCATTCTGCGGGGAGGACAGACAGAAATAAATTGGAGGAAAGCCCTACCCTTCCTCCCTGGGGACGCCTCCCTTCAGCAGCACTGCCATCTGCGAAGACACTTAAGTCGCAGAGGACCTGAGGGACTGCGCTGGCCCGGGGCCCAAGGGCACAGCAGACGCAGGCCCTACCCTCAAGGAGTTTACAGCGGGCACTGGATTTTGAGTAAACAGCCAGAAGACAGAGTCATCAATCTGCCCGTGGGCAGGGGAAGGGTAGGCAGGCAGGTGAGGGGGCCACCGCGCTCCTCTGGAGGCTGCAGGAATCTCCCTTCGGGCCCTCGTTTTTCCTACACCGGTACCCACCCCCAGAACCCCAGCGCGCTGTCTGCCAGGCCTACACGCCATCTGCACCACTCGTTTCTTACTAAGCTCCTACAAACCGCTGAGCCATTTTGATCTTGCTTCACCCGAAGCAGTTAACAGACACGTGAAATCCACAGGTTCAGGATCATATGTACATTTTTTTTTTTTTCAAATATTTACTGACATCCGCCTCGCTGTGAAGTTTTTTTTTAAAAAAAATAAATCTGTCCCTGAACCACTGGGATGTCATCTCGCACGACCCTTGAACGAAAACACCATCCTTCGGGTGTAGACAGGAGGCCCCTCGGGGTGGTTGCGAAACAGCACACAGCCAGCGAAGCGTGTGCAGCACTCGGCCAGGTCCAGCCCCGGGGCCTCTCGGCCCAGGACAGCACGTCTCCAGCATGGGGCCCCCGGACACGAGTCCGCTGAACGCCGCTGGGGCACAGAGCTCGGGTCAAGCCACTCACCTCTCTGCGCTCCGACGGGCACACAAATGTGATGGTCACCGCCGGGCTGTGGCCGTCACAGAAGTCCGGCCGGCCGGCCCCTTCCTTCACGTAACTCAGGACGAGCCTGGAGGTGCACACGTTGGGAAGAGAGGGTTAGGGTGACCAATGCAGACATCACAGCCCTCAGGGCCCTCATTCAGGAGAGAGGAGGACAGCTGGTAGGTCACAGACATAAAAGAAACCACAGGACAAACGCACGTTTATTTTCATTTGGGGGGATACAAAATTTAAGTGAACTTCAATGAGTGCTGTACTTTCTTAAAAAACAAACAAAACAAAAAAAAGTCAAATAATCACCATGTAAAACTTAAGTTCTTAGAAAAGCTGTTGGAAGGACAAGGAACAAAATCATAAACCATCTAACAAAACAAAACAAACACAGCCCCGCTGGCCAAGTGCACTGCAGCCCACGAGGCTGCAAGACCACTTCCTTTCTAAATGACAACTTTTCAGTGCAAACCAAGGACTTTCTGTTTTAAACCTGAAGATCGCCCAGAGCACACTGGCCACATGGCCTCCCACGGGCAGGCAGGCAGACCCTGGCAAGGCCCACAGGGTGCTGGCCTCGCTGCGGACTGCAGCCACAGAGACACCAAAAACAGACGCCCTTCCCCGCCTCTGAAGGTGACCGCGGGCGTTCGCTCCATGCCCACATGCTCCAGAGTCCTCTCCAGCCCTTGCCAGCGGGAAGAAGTGCCTGTTTATCACTTGAAGACAGGGTGAGAGGTTGAACTCCATCCCCGCAAATTTCACAAGCGGAAGCCCCAGTGCCCAGCACCCCCGACGTAACTGTACTTGGACATGGGGGGCCTTGGAGGACGGGGTGAAGATGAGGTCACTGGAGTGGGCCCCTGAGACAGGACAGCCATCCTTATAAGGAGAAGGGGTTCGGGACACAGACACACAGAGGGAAGACTGTGAGGGGACATGGGGAGGAGGCGGCCGTCCACAAGCTGAGACCAAGGGTCTCAGGAGGAGCCCCCCACCACGCCACCCGCAGACACCCCGCCTCCAGAGCTGAGAGTGACCGAGTGGAGCTGCCCAGGCAGCCTGCGGCACTTTGCTAGGGTGGCCCTGGCAAGGGAACACACTCGCACACGTGGGAATCTCCCAGCGTGCTTCAATTTAGGTCACGCGCCAGTGTTTTCTGGGGACAGAGTGCAATCTATAATTGCACACGCTGACACACCACGCGTTCCAGACGGGAGCAGGTGCAGCGAGACGTCTACCAAAAGGCCCGGGAACAGAGTGAATAAAAATCCTCGCTCCAAGTTCAGGACGTGGTCAGGTGTGACCCACCAGAGTGCAAGCTCTCTGCCAAGCCAGGGGCAAACACAAGTCAGGAGGAGAGCGTGTGTCAGCAGCACAGCTCCTTAAGAGCAAATGAACCACCCCCGCCGCCGGAAGCTAGGGGGCCCAGGGGGGTTAGGGGGCCCACCGGACCCCAGTCAGAAAGCAAACTGCACCCAGAAGGACACTGGGAAAGTGGCCCTCCTGCCGCTTGCCCTCCAGGACTGTTTTTTTTTTTAAAGAGATAAAACTATGAACATAAAACCAATGTCGGGGTGATGAAGCACGGCAGATACCCAAACACACCATAAGATAGTGGCAAGTTCATGAAATGGAACCCATATGGATGGATGCGGGCTGCATCATGATACACGTGTTCCTGCTCTAAGAAAGAAATGATTAGAAAGTCACCAAGAATATGCAATTCAAGCAATGACCAGTAAGTTTACAAGCACATGTGAAGTAGTAGTCCCTTGGTAAGGACTTTCTCAAGCCCTGTTGCAAAGGGGTATTCTTGCAGCTCCCCTGAAAAGCCAGTCTCTTGCTGATGACTGCCCCTGCCAACAGCAGACTGACCTGTCATTGCTCACGAGCTTCAGCCCCTCCCGGGGCCGGCCCACGTCAAACGCCCGGTCCCCTCTCACCAGGCAGGCGGCCGCACCGGTGGGACACACACGCACTTGCGGACTCGAGGCCCGGAGCACATCTGTCAGAGGTAACACAGGATGCTGCATCAGACCACGTGCTGGGCACAGCAATCACACTCAAACCTTGGGTCCAGAGTCTCTTGTAAAAACCATCAAATTTTCTTAAAGTCTCCAATAAAAAGTAATAGAAATTTGGAAACTAAAACAAGCAGGATCACATCCTGAGACCCTGGGCAAGCCAACGCCCACTCTGAAAGTGGACAATGGGATGAGCTCTCTGCCCAGCCGGGAAGCGAGGATGCGGCAGCAGAACGCTGGCTCTGCCCCTGGTCCACAGGAGGGGCTGGGAAGCAGGGACACGGGACATCACTGGTGGCTAAGGGGTGTACCCGGTCCTCCCAGAGCCACGGGAACCCTACGGGGCCAGGGCAAATGCACTGAAGCCTCCGAAGAAATCCTTCCCCCCACGTCCACCCCCAACGCCCTCAGACACAGACCTATGTCCCTGCAGACATTGATGAACAGAGATGTGTCTGGGTCAGAGTCATCTACCAAGTAAGCACCGCTGGTCTTGATCAGTGGGTTTAAATCGTGCTTCTTGAGCTCTCTGTCGAAAGTGTAACACGGCACCTGGGAGAGAGAAGGGAGAAGGAGGGGCTTCCACACATGCCTTCCGGTGGGGGGCCAGGGGGCGCAGTGGAGCCTGCGACCTCCGCCACGTGACACCAGGCTCCAAGCCTCAGGGTCTCCAGGGAGGCCCCCGAGGACGGCACAAGCAAGGCCTGCAGGCTCCCGCTGCTCCTGGGCGCGTCTCCTGCCAGCCCGCTCCCTCCCCCCACAGGGCCCGTCCCCACCAGGGTCCTCACTCAAGGCTCCGTCCCTGCCCTCCCCTAGCGACCGCCTGACGGCACCCTGGCAGCACGTCCGCTCCTGCCTGCAGTGAGCTCTTCTGAGGGGGCCTCCGGCTTCCAGCTTCCAAGTACCCGACTCTGAGCCACCACCTCTACAGCCACCAGATCAACCCTTGCACAATCCCACCGAGTCACGACAGACTGTCACACGGAGTGAAGGGAGCCAGAGGAGAAATGGCGTATGGCGTGCCTGATGTGCGGACATCTAAAGAGACATGATGCAGCTGAGGTGACTTACAGAACAGACTCAGAGACTTCAGACAACGAACTCCCGGTTGCCGGGAAGGAGGATGTAGGCAGGGAGGGTTAGGGAGTTTGAGATCGACAGGCACACCCTGCTGTATTTAAGATGGACCAGCAAGGACCTGCTGTAGAGCACATGGAACTCAGCTCAACGTCCTGTGGCCGCCTGGATGGGAGGGGAGTTTGGGGGAGAATGGGTGCCTGTGTATATGTGGCTGAGTCCCTTCGCTATTTAACCTGAAACCATCACAGTGCTGTTGATCAGCCATTCCTCAATATAAAATAAAAAGTTTAAAAAGAAAAAAATCAAAAACAAATCAAAAAAATTTTTTAAAAATAAAATTCCCTCCAGTTACATCACTCCTGCTCAAAATCCACCAGAGGAGGGGAGTTTGGGGGAGAATGGGTACATGTGTATATATGGCTGAGTTCCTTAATCAGCTACTCCCCAATATAAAAAAGTTTAAAAAGAAAAAGCTAAAAAAAAAAAGAGATTAAAAAAATTATAATAATAAAATTCCCTTGACTCACATCACTCCTACTCAAAATCCACCAGGATCCACTTCCCATCACAATGAGGGTGCGATCCCAGCTTCTCCACTGTCTCTGACCCTGGGGACCACTCCACGCAGCCACATTGGCCTCGAGGGGCACTTCAGCCCAGGGAAGTGACGCTGCCTCTGCCTGGAATGGTCCCTGGCATCCCCTCTCACCGTGCTCAGGTCCCGGGGGAAGCGTCACCTGCTTGGCGTGGCCTTTTCAACATCGTGTGCCTCTCCCCGCCTTTTTCTTCATTGCACTGGTGTCTGTCACCCGACACCCTAACCTGCTAACGTGCCAGTGAGCCCCTGAGGATGGGGGAGTTTGTCACTGCTGGGGCCCCAAACAAGGCTCAGGACATGGCCTGGAGCCTGACGGGGGTCTGCAGACACTATTTCACTAGCATGAAGGAAAGTTCCTCCTCTGGGCATCCGGCCCACGCTTGTAAGTGTGTGTTAGTCGTTCAGCCACCTCTGACTCTTGGCCACCCCAGGGACTGTAGCTCAGCAGGCTCCTACATCCATGAGATTCTCCGGCCAAGAACACTGGAGTGGGTTGCCATGCCCTTCCCTAAGGGATCTTCCTGACCCAGGGATTGAACCCAGGTCTTCTGCATTGGCAGGTAGATTCTTTACCATCTGAGTCACCAGGGAAGCCCTACGTCTGAGGATTCTAACTCATACGTACTCTCTCATCTCTATAAACAAATGGCCTTCTGTTTTTAAAAAAATCAAGGACTAAACCAAACCATCTCATTGTACACTTCAAATATAAGCTATTTGTGAATTACACCTCAATAAAACCGGCAGTGGGGAGGAAAAAGGGGTCCGGGGGAATGTCACACACGAAACCCATTATAGCTGGCAAGACCCTGTGCTTTCCAAGCTCCACCAAACTATGCAGGCAAAGCATTCAAGCCCACAGGTGTGCCCCTGATAAAAGTCCGGTCACCCAGTTCATGTGAAACAGCCCCCAAATCTCAGCTGCAAAGTAATATACCACATCATTTTAACTGCCTTAGCCAAGAAATATTCTAAAAACTCGTGTTCTCTGCAAATCATTTCAAAGGATCGATAGTCTGTTTCATCATTTCCAGTGGGTAATTTTCCTTAAACTGTTCGTTTGGAAAACTGAAGCTATTCATAGGCAGGTTCATTTACAAAGGTTAACTGCTTCATGTTAATGTTTAGCTTTTAAATGTTTCTCGGAAAGATGCTATCAACCCTGCAGGAATGCTCTGACCCACTAACCCTCTTCCCCTGTTCTGTTTGCAGAGACTTCAGAGAGAGCTACTGGATTAAACCCAAGGACTCGCACCCCCTTGGCGGAGGCGGGGGAGGGGGACCCAAACTCCTGTCAACCAGACCCTTAGAGCAAAGCCTCCCGCTGCCTGCGACACTGACCAGACAGCCCGATGCCAGCCAAGGAGGGCGGGCACAGGCGCAGAGCGGGTTGAGGGCAGGAGGCCAGGACCTACGCCTGGCACCACGTCCTGCCGAAAGGCCATCGAAGTGCAAGAGCGGGATGACTGCAGACCGTGACGACGCCCCGGTGGAAGTAACCCAGGTCCCTGATCCTGCAAATTCAAAGCTTGCCAGCCCCTAGCAGAGTAATACAATCAACAGAAATGTGTTAACTCAGAAGAGGGGGGTGGAATTGGGCTGACTGGTGAGATAGGAGACAAGAAGCAACTTTCCAGCTACAAGATGAAGAGAGAGGGTAGGAGAGCACCCAGCAGGCAACGGGCCGGCGGGGGGGCCACCAGCCTCAAACTAGCTCTGTGTCACCTCAAGGCTAGAGGGGTCCCTGTGAGCCAGGCCTGCAGACCCCCCAGCTCAAGGCCATGAGCAACTGCTGGCCGTGTCTCGACGCCAGGAAGGAACAGGAGACACGCCCGACGCAGCGCCCCCCAGAACTGGAGCGAGCGTCGGAAAAACAAGCAAGGCTCCTGGGGAGAGTCCTCCCACTTCCTGCTCCACTGAGCCGAGCAATGGAGACATTCATCAGCCCCGGGAATGCGGCGGCCGGAGAAGGGGGTCTCTGCCAGCTCCACACACAGCACACTGAGTCAGCCTTGTTAACGGTGCACGTCTGTACATTAACCATATTTATGCAACTCCGCTAGGACCACGCGCTTTCCAGGGCTGCGTTTTCTGTGCTCCCTAGGGTGGAATGGTAGGGGGTGCGTGTCCACGATCTTTGAAAGAAATGACCATCTAAGAGGACTCCACCAGGATCCACTGAGCAAAGCATGACACGGGTGGGTTTAAACGGCACTTTCTGGAACCCACCCCCGCCCCGTGCTCTCTGCCCATCACTCCACTATAAATCTGACGAAGCCAAACCAACAAAAGCAATGAGGAGATACTAATAACGGGTGGAAATCAAGACCACATGGCCACTAAACCAAGTCTAGGTTGTTTTTTTTTTTTAAAGAGGAATGATGAGTGTTTCTACATTTAATATAACTTTTGAAGTTATATAGCCTATAAGATGCGATCCAATCCTACTGAAGACAGAGAAAAGGGAATATACTTTCCTATGACTTGCAGGGGTGAGAGCAGCACTCCTGCTGTCAGTTGCTCGGTCGTGTCTGACTCTCTGCATGGACCCCATGCAGACCCCATGGACTGCATGAACTGAACCCTCCAGGCTCCTCTGTCCACGGGATTCTCTAGACAAGGATACTGGAGTGGGTAGCCATTCCCTTCTCCAGGGGATCTTCCCCACCCAAGGATCGAACCTGGGTCTCCCACGTTGCAGGCAGACTCTTTACCAACTGAGCTGCCAGGGAAGCATCAGGCTCTTGTGTCCTTTCCATTCGTCTATACCTAAGGCAGAGCAGATGCCCTCCACGCCTTCAGTTTACGGGCTCCCTGAATGCAACAGCGTTTTCAAAATGTAATGACATTCCTGATGCTTAGCCCCTTCCAGAGATGAAAACTCAACAGATAAAAGCCCTGCCGCCAACCAGGCCCAAAGAAAAGGTCACTGGGAGCAAATCAACATTCCCCCTGAATCTTTCGATCAGCTTCTAAGAGAAGTTAAACATCACTTTTGAGAAAAACATAGGCTCTAATCTCCCCATTTCCACCCCCTAAAACCACCCAGGTCCAGGGTCAGCACCCTCGCTCTGTAAACATGTTAGGCTTTGTGACTGACGTAGGTCTCTACTGTGTACTCTTCTCGGCTTATTTTTATTTTAACAATCCTATAAAAATATAAAAAAAAATCTTAAGTCTGAGGCCGCACAAACACAGGATGCAGTTTGTGACTTCTTGACCTACAAACACAAAGAAAACCAAAAACAAGTCACCATTTCTTTCTTTGGGGAAGCAATTATTCTTTAGGTGGTAGGAGACAACTGTCAGTTCAGCAAAGCAAGGTAAAAAAAGAGACTTGGTTAAAACAGGAAAAATGGGGGTAATAACTATCGCTTGGAGAGGCAGAGTCTGAGAAAACCTCCACGGGGCCTGGCGTCTCTCAGGAAAGCGGAAGGCACCTCACACTGGTTCAAGGATGCTTTACCTGCCGCTAACCAAATATTGGCAAAGAGTCTGAGCTAAGTTTTTAAATGCAAAGTTTAAATCTGACACCATCTCCTACTAGTGTTATTTCATTAAATCTTATTTCCTTTCACAGTTCGAACTTCCTTCCCAATGAACGTTCCTTACACACAAGGCAGCATCCCGACTATCTTTTCTTTTAGAGTTGGCCACATCCGAAGAATCGGTGACAGCTCAGTATTTGTAACTTAACGTGGCTAAAAAAAAAAAAAAAATGCCTCTTTTTGACTTTCTTAAATGACAACGTTATTAGGCCATCAGGTAAAGTGACTGATTATTCCCATAGCTGATCACTCCCAGTTCCTAGCTCCTAAGAGGGTCTCTGAACTCAACTCTACAGAACAGAAAACGAATCTAGAGAAAAGAGAATACTCAACCCAGTTAGACTATTGCCTGGGTGAACACAGGAAAGCCACCCTGAAATTCCAGGGTGGTGGGATGGGAGAACTGCAGAGGAAAGGGCCCTCTGCCCCCTCCACTGCCAGGGAAAGTCAGAGGCTATAGGTTAGAGAGGATGGTGCTTCATCGATCACCAGGAACATGTGCCAGATACCAGAGAAAGTGGGGAAATAGTATGGTCATCTGGTCTCTGAGGTGAGCTGGCAACGAATGTAAGGGCCAGACACATCTGACCTGGATCCAAGATGCATTCAGAAGCCACTCCAAGGCAAAGGAAATGGTCTCTGTGGGCAGCGTGGTGATCTAAACCCCAAAGTCAACTTGAGACTTAGTTCTTGAGATGCATGGCATCAGAAACCAGGAACTCACTTGCTCTACATGAGTGAGCCATTCCATTTCCAGTCCATCCTGTAAGTTTAAAATGCCCTGTCCTAAAAGTAAGAACCATCCAGGACAAGTTATCAAGTAAATCACACGGTGTGCATGTGCCTGTGTGTATGTGTTAGTTGCTCAGTTATGTCTGACTCTTTGTGACCCCATGGATTGTAGCCCGCCAGGCTCCTCTGTCCATGAGATTCTCCAGGCAAGAATAACTAGAGTGGGTTGCCATTTCCTTCTCCAGGAGTTCTTCCCAACCCAGGGATCGAACCCAGATCTCCTGCATTACAAGCAGATTCTTTACCATCTGACTCTCAGGGAAGCCCAAATCACAAGGTCTCTCTGCTCAAGTGGAGTTTGAAAACCAAAAACAGATTTCTACGTCAAAAGGTATGTGTCTGCACTTCAAATGCTGAAGGTCCCAGAATGTACTTCACAAGCATGCAACCCTGAAGGGCCCTGGTTACCTCTTTATTTGCTTTAAATATATCCTTCTTGCAGGCTGCAGTTGTCCTCCACTCGAAATAATGCACACAGTCTGTAGCAGTTACAAACTCGGGAGTTCCCTATTTTTAAAAGAAGTAAAAATAAGTTAGCATACTGCATACTGTAAAGTGTTCCTTTTCTAAAGTTGGAAACCGTGAAGGCTAATGAGAAATTTTAAACTAGCAGCAGTGGGGTGGGGGTCGGGGGCGGCACACAACTGCACACAACTGTTCTAGTTAACAAGGTCATCCGAGTGAGAAGTTCCCAAACTCAAAACTTCTGAGACAAAAGCTTCATAAAATCATGATGGAATTTGGCCCTAACTGATCCAAAGCTGTTCTACTGCCCCAGCTATGCAAGTACAGTAAGCTCATGGGAAGTAATCCTTGCAGACCTTCCACTCTCAAACTCCAAATGTTCTCTGAGCCAAACGCCAACAAAACCAAAGCCAGAAAATGTGACCTCATGCTTCCTGGAAGCCGCGGAGGAGGCCCATCTGGACCTGACCAAGCTCATACACTGGCCTTCCTTAAACGCCCCCACACTGGAGGGGGGCCCCTCCTAACAGACGGGGACCAGCGATGACCACGGTGTGGCTGGTTGATAAGACCCAGCGGGAACTTACCCCTACACTCCCATGAGCAAGTCTAAGGAGTTCTGCAAATTCTGGTTCTTGTAGCATGAACACAGAATTCCTCAAGAGAAGTTAGTTAAAATTCAAATGACAGCTTACTCTGTAACTCAGACCTCCAGATTTCATACCACTGCAAAAATAGATTATTTCCCAAAGTTTCAACATGGACAAGAGTGCAATGAACAGTCTGGTCCAAAATTAACAATATCGAGTTATATTTTTCAAGTTCTTCACACAAGACAGGATGGGCTTAAAAATGCAACAGTCACAGCACCAAATTCTAAAAATGATATTTTAAAGCAATCTGGTAGCTATGTGAGCTCCACTCTATCTGATTTTTCTAAACACTTGGATTCTTACTCTGATTATAGAACACTCATAGAACATGTATACAAGTTGTTTTTCCTAAAAGCTAGCAATCATTTGCTGAGAGTCCCTTTCTAAACAGTAAAGATTAAAACCAAAATATCACATACAATATGCAGAGTGAGGACAAACTTCATACTTTAAACAATTATGTTCCATTTCAACACTAGTAATACCCCGAAAGTTGGGGCACCCCATTACCCACTGGCCAAGGTTTCTTCTTGATAGATGTCAGTTTGTCCAATTTAATGTAAATGAGAAAAAAAAAAAAAAAACACTTTAAGAACCAAATACACTGCCCTGAAAACTAAAAAAAGAAAATGCAGAAAGAAAAAAAAAATTATGCCTGCAACATAAACATTAAACAGAGTTGAGAGTTTAAACACACTAATCTTTACGACGTCGGTGTACACAGGATGTGGGTCAAGTTTCACTTAAACATTGTAACTATAGGCTTAGGATTTGTTTACTTATTGGTTTTTAATGATGATGGTCATTTGGTTGGGGTTTCTGCTTATCTGTTCGCTTGAGTTTTTAATTTTACTCACTTGTCTTAGAATACCAGGACAGCAAGAACGCCCCAGGGACAAATGTTTTTAAAAGAAAAATTATAAAGTGACTCTGCATGAACTCACCAAGGTTTTCCCACATAAAAAGGTGATGCTACTCTGGACTTTGTGATTTGTGTTCTGCTGCTTACAGTTCACTGTTGTGTTGAATTCCAGAAGAGACCTGCTTGCACTTTTTAAAACAGAGTCACCTATTCGGAGAGAAAAGAGCATGAACAAGCTAGAAGACATTCATAACCAAATGCTATTTCCAAGCACAAGCAAAAACGGCACTTCTAAAAACGGCACTATAATTCATCTGAAAAGCTTACAAGCTTACAAAGTGTCCCTTCCCCAGGATTCTCTGTCTCAGGAATGTCATCCCCGCCCCACCTCCTGCTGTTCAAGCCCCAAACAAAATGGCACTAAGTCCTATCTCTCTCTCATCTGTCAACATGGGCAAGTTCCAGCACTTCTACCTTCATCTCAAATCCGTCCACGTCTCTCCATCTCTACAACGACTGCAACCACTGTCACCCGTGTTGTGGCTACAGCCTCTTAATGGGGCCCCTTGCCTCCAACTCCTGTCTCGTCCCTCACCATCCTCCCTTTCCCACCCATCTTGCACCAGTCTGATCTTCAAAAACATAAATCAGAAAATATAGTTTGGCTGAAGAAATCCTTCTATAACTTCATACATAGACACTGTAAAAACAAAAATTTTTAGAACAGTCCACAAATAGGGTGATCACTTCTCAGTTTGCCTGGGATGTTATAATAAAAAAAAAATCTATACAGTATCAGTGATGATAGTTGGCACAAGAACAGACAGACTGGAACAGAGATCAAGACACCAGAGCAGAGAGCACAGACACAGGACTCTTGCGTCAAACTTTGATATGTGATGGATCACGTCAGTGAGCAGAGAGACTGTTCAGCAGATAAAGCCGGAAAAAAAACAGCAATCTGTACTGGCAAAAAGATAAAAACTGAATCCCCACTTACCACTGTATACAGAAATCAACTCTGCACGGATTAAAAGATATAAACATGAGAAACCAAATTCTCTTAATAAAATATGTATGTAGTTATCTTTTAAATCCTTAATGCAGCAAAATATTGAAGGCTCAAAAGCATTAACTACCAAAAAAAATCTTAAAACTTGACTTTTTATTAAGTTTAAAAGTTTCTATTTGTCAAAAAATACCTTAAGTAAAAAAGAAACAAATTATAAACTAGGCGATACATTGAGCTGGCAAAGAGCTAGCATCAAGAAAATATATACTCATACATAAAAACAAAATCATTTTTTAAAATTTTAGGAAATAAAAGGAAACAAATGACCTCTGAGGGAAAATGCTGAGAGGAAAAAGGGGAAAACCCACACCAAGTCACATAAAATGGACAAGACATGAGAGAAGATAGAAGAAAAACATCTTCATAGTACAAAGAGATGTTCAACATCACTGGTGATCAAGACCACATAAGCATACCAACCCCAGCCATTATACGGACAAAAATTAAACACCCAATGTTGGAGCAGAGACAGCCCAGAGCTCTGCTGTGTTGCTGGTGTTAAGTATTAACTGGTTTAACCAGTACATAAGTTGGCATGGCACTGAGTCTTACCACTGAACATTCACATACCCTATGCCTTAGCTAGTCAACTCTTAGGTAAATACACAAATGAGCGCCACAAATAAATAAATATATATATATATATATAACAAAAAACATGTGAAAGAATATCTCGTGTTCTTCACACTAGTGAAAATCTGGAAACAACTAAAAGGCCCATCAAAAAGAAGAGCGGATAAAGTAACCTTGCTAGATCTACACAATATACTACAACATAGGAGTCAGGGGAATAAATCAGGGAAAGACAACAATAGTTTTCTTTTTAGCAGTATGCTAACTGTTACCACTTAAGCTCCCCCAAAACCACACACTGCCTGATACATACTTTCTATTAAGTTAAAAACACCACATACAGCCAGACAGACTCTGAGTAGAGCGGGAGAGGAAATAAAGGAAGTGTTAGTGAACAGGATGTGGGCGAACGATTACCTCCAGTGAAGAGACAGGAGCATGGAAAGATAGTGGTTATTGTCAAGGTCCTAGATTTTGTGACAGAGGGTTTCATTGCATTATCCAAAACAACTAATTTAAAAAACAAAACCGAAAAAAAAGGTTAGTTCACAGACTAATGACGAGTGAGTGTCATGACCTCAGGATTACAACTGGTCTAATTTGATACATACACCGGAGATCTTTAAGCAGGAGGAGAAGAGAAAAAAAAAAAAAACGGGGAAAAAAAAAAAGAGGGAAAAGGGTAAACATTTTAAGACGCTAATGGAGAGGAGATAATAATGGCTTTCAGACCCCCAGAGCACCAGACTTAACAGTACAGTGGTTCTCTGCCTTGCGTGTCTGAAATGCGGCAAAGGTTTGCCAGAATCGTCCTTCCGCGCCTAAAACTCCAGGTCTCGCTGAAAAATCTTTTGTTTTCTTTCCCCGGACCAACAGCCGCAGAGGCCTGCGGAGACGGCTCCGGGACCGTGGACAGCGCCCCGCGGCTCCGCCCACCGTGGGTGTGGCCGGGGCCGGGTGACGGGGCGGGGCCTGGAGGCGGGGCGGGGCCTCCCGCGCCCCAGCAGCGCCGCGCTCCGGGAGACTCGGGGCGCACGGGGGGGGGGCGGCGGGCTCGGCCGGCAGAAGGCTGCACGCGCAGCTGCCAGAAGGGGGCGCTTCCAGGCCGCGGCGGGGGGCGGGGGGAGACCCCCCCACCCTAAAGACCCTCCCCCCGCGCCTCTGTCCCCCCCGACGCGGCGTCCCCATCCGGCCCCGTGCCCAGAGCTCCCAGGGGCGCCTTATAACTGCGGGGCTCGCCCTGTGCTCAGACCAGACGGGCCCTGGCCTCAAGCCGAGACAGACCGGCCGAGCTCCGCGGCCGCGGCGCGGGGGACAGCGGCATCCCTTAGCGTCAGGCCCCGTCGGCACCGCGCCCGCCTGCCCGTCCAGCCTGCCTGCTGCCCGCTCCTCCGCCTGCTGGCCAGGACCGACTGTCCACCCCGGCACTCGGCGAGAGGCCTCGGTGCACCGCGGCAGCACCCCCGCGGCAGACCCCCGCGGCATCCCGGCCAGCCTTGCCGTCCTCCCCGGACGAGGGCCGGGCGAGGACTGTGGGGCGGCGGCCAGCACGCCAGGCCCACGGCCAGCTCCCGAGGACGGCGCCAAATGGGCTGGGCCGCGCTCGCCGGGCCCGCCAGATCGCGCCGGGTCCTCCAGACCGCGCGCCGGGCCCGCCAGACCACGCTCTCCAGGCCGGGCGCGCCAGACCAGACCGCACTGGCGGGGCCCCAGCAGACCAGACCGCGCCGGGTCCTCCAGGCCGCGCTCTCCAGGCCGGGTCCTCCAGACCGGGCTGCGCGCGCCAGGCCCGCCAGACCGCGGTCTCCCGGCCGGGCCCGCCAGACCAGGCCGCGTCCGCCCAGGCCCGCCAGGCCGCGCCGGGTCCTCCAGACCGCGCTCTCCAGGCCGGGGCCGCCAGACCGCGCTGGGTCCTCCAGACCGCGCGCTCGGCCTGCCGGACCGCGCCAGGCCCGCCAGACCGCGCGCGCCGGGTCCTCCACACCACGCTCTCCAGGCCGGGTCCACCAGACCAGGCCGCCCGCGCTGGGCCCACCAGACCAGCTCGCGCTCGCCAGGCCCGCCAGATCGCGCCGGGTCCTCCGGACCGCGCCAGGCCGTGCGCGCCAGGTCCTCCAGACCACGGTCTCCAGGCCGGGTCCTCCAAACGAGGCCACGCGCGGCAGGCCCACCAGACGGCGCTCTCCAGGCCGGGTCCGCCAGACCAGGCCGAGCTCTCCAGGCCAGGCCGCGCCGGGTCCTTCAGACCCTGCGCCCCGGGCCCGCCAGGCCGCGCTCGCCAGGGCCCGCCAGGCCGCGCCGGGTCCTCCAGACCGCGCTCTCCAGGCCAGGTCCGCCAGACCAGGCCGAACTCGCCCGGGCCCACCAGACCAGACCGCACTGGCGAGACCCCAGCAGACTAGACCGCGCCGAGTCCTCCAGGCCGCACTCTCCAGGCCGGGTCCTCCAGACCAGGCCGCACGTCCCGGGCCTGCCAGATCTGTCCGACCGCAGCCTCCAGGCCGAGCCCCCCAGACCGAGCCGCGCTCGCCTGGGCCCGCCAGACCAAACCGCACTTGCCGAGCCCGCCAGGCAGTGGCGGGTCCACCCGACCGCGGTCTCCAGGCCGGGGCCGCCAGACCGCGCCGGGTCCGCCAGACCACGCGCTGGGCCCTCCAGACAGCGCTCTCCAGGCCGGGCCCTGCAGGCCGCGCTCGCCCGGGCCCGCCAGACCAGGCCACGCTCACCCGGACCCGCCAGACCCGGCCACGCGCTACCGGCCAGGCCCCGCGAGGTTCTCCCGACCCTTCGCTCCAGGGCACCCGCCAGACCACGCTCGCCCGAGTCCGTCAGACCCAGACACGCTCTGCAGCCCGGGCCGCGCCGGGTCCTCCCGACCCTCCGCGCCAGGGCGCCCGTCCGGCCGCGTTCGCCCGCACCCGCCAGCCCCGGCCACGCGCTGCCGGCCAGGCCGCGCCGGGTCCTGCAGACCCTGCGCTCCCGACCGCGCTCACCAGAGTCCGCCCGACCAGGCCGCGCGCCGGGCCTGCCAGGCCTCGCCTGCCACCCTCGGCGCCCGCGGCCGAGCCTGGCCGAGCTCGCAACCCGACCTCGCTGAGGCTGCCCGGCCTGGCGATCGCGCCTCCGCCGGCGGCCGCGGGGCCCAGCACGCGGCCGCCGGGCCTCCTCAGCACCTCGCTGAGGGCCTGCCAGCCGGGCCGCTAGCCCTCTCCGACGTGCTCCGGCCAGGCCGCCCCCTCGCGGAACACGCTCGCCTCTGTTGTATCGTGTCTTTCGACGTGTGCAGTTTCACGTGTTCCTTCGCCAAAAAGAGAACGCCCCTGCCCAGCTCTCGCCTCCGCCCCACCTTTCCGCTCCTCTTTCTATGAACACTCCGAAAGGGACTTCTACTCTGGCTCCTGCCCCCTCACACTCCCTCCCTCTCGCCTTGACCCCCACTCGCCGCCCCCCCCACCCCAGAGCCACGTGATTCGCTGCTTTCAGCTTCAAGTCTTTGCTCAAATGTCACTTTCTCAGCGACCCCCACCCCACTGAATAATCCTGAACACACATCCCGAGACCCCCCCCCCCCATCCCCGGCGCTCCCGCCTTGCCACTGTCTTCTACAGCATCTGTCACAGTCTTACTATCCCACTTAGCCACTGTCTTTCTTGCGGGCCTCCTACACCACTAGAATGTAAGCTCCGTGAGAAAAGAGGTTTTCGTCTGTTTTGGTGACTGATTCATTCAAATATTTGTTACAAATCAGTAAATGAGTATTAAGTGTTAGCTGTTTTTAAAAAAAAAAATTATATATATATGTTATGATTTAACCAAGTAAATCAGAATACACTGCAATGTACTGAACTATCCCATGGTTAGGCTGTTTCGGTATATTTGCCACAATTTTCAATGCTACAAGGAATTTTTTTTGTACAAAAGTCTATGTTCAAAAGACTGTTACAGGGATCTAAGTTTTTAAATGTAACAGATAATTCTAGACTATCAGGAGAGACTCCAAATGGGATAAAAATATGAGTTACACCTAGAAGGCAACCAGGTTATCACCAGGTATCATCTTGTATATCTAACAGAATTATATCATTTTTTAAAATGAAAGATACAAGGCACAAGAAGAAATGGTATTTTCACATGTTAATAGAGACATGAAAGTTAATCTAGTGATCAACCTGGATTGCTGTTATAGATTTCTGTGAATGCCCACAGGAATCATTAAGTACAACCTTAAGTCAGGGGTCAGTCTGCTTAGAGTAAATGAAGTCACATGACCAGCAACTGCAACTGAATTTCATACTCTGTCCTACCCCCAGGTCACCTATAAGAAGCCAGTCAGAATCCCAGGCTTTTGTGGTGAGTAACCTCACTTAACAGTGAGTCTGTTACCTTGGTGAAAGGGGCTATAATTGCCTTCATGAAGTGGATACATAATTTTCAACCCCCAGAAAGAATAATTAAATGAAAATCATGGTATTAATATTAAGGCTGTTAGGAGGAATGTGAACTGTATTCAGTACTTTTATATACTTGTGATGTTTAATGTTACAACTAATTCAGAGGGTATAACTAAGCAACTGATTCAAACTGTGACAATGTTAGAACAGCTAAGAGAATTTCAGGTTTATCATATTTCTACATTTAAACTATTAAATTTGTAAGAATTATTGTTAATCCTTAAACTTTAATCGTCAGATCAGATTATCTGATGTACTTTAAACAGAAATCAAATGTATAAAATGCATAAATTATTGTAAAATGTGATGAAGATGATTCAACGAGGTTGTAAATGGAACCAAATGGCTGTTCACCGACCCCGTAAAAATGACTGCTAATCTCTGCTAGATTTATATATGTATCACTGGCCTAAGAAGAACTAATGCAGGATTTTTTAATCAAAAATAATGTAATATTGTTTAGACCAAAGTTGAGGTTTTAATATTTGTCTCTAAGTACAAAAAGTGGCCTATGGGCACTATAAAACTCACATCAACAATTATCTTCCCACAAGGGTTAGAGACAATCATCCTCCTATAGTAACATGTGAGTGTGCCCGTTTCTAGGCTCCCTGCCAGCATTCCATGATTCAACCACTTAAACTTCTGCCAATGTGACTGAAGGAAAACTAGATTTCATTATTGCTTTGATTTGCATTTATGCCTGGCTTACAAATGAAGCTGAATTGACCATCTGGATTTCTTCTTTTGTGAATTGCCTGTTCTTAGAGACTTTGCTATTTTGCTCCTGCGTTGTTTTTCTTATCATTTATAAAGAGAAATTCCTACCTCCTTCAGATTATATTTCTATTTTACTAGGCTTCCCCCCCTCCCCGCAATGTTCATTGTCTTTTTACTTTTAATTAATCCATAATCTCTGTAACACAATGCAAAGGAGATGTCTAATATTGTTTCCTAGGAGATAAATGGCTTAATTATATCTAAATTTCAGGTTATACATTAAGTTCTCATATGCGTTTGGATCTGTTGCTAAACTAGCTCTTCTTTTCTCTGATCTATTGGAAGCTCCAGTTTTTGCGGCTATTTTCCAAAATTCACGTTTGTCTTCCCTTTCTAGCAAACTGATGTCAGTTTCCAGCTGTCCTCTAAGAGCCAGGAGTTCAGGTTACCCACCATACTTCCCGTATTAGCGCTATAACTGTCTGATGGGACACTGTGATCGCAGAGCAAGAAGCCAAGTAAGTCCCCAGGCTCTGCAGCTGGCCTGTCAGCATTCAAATCCGCAACCACACAACCTCTGGCAGGCTGCTTATCCATGTCGTGCTTCAGCTTTCTCCCTTATAAAATGAGGGAAATGAGATCATCGGCTTCAGAAGTTGATGAACAAATTAAATGAGATACTTTTTACTTAGAAACAGAACACCTGGCATGTAAGTGCACACCACCTTTAGTGATTAGCTATAAAACTAAATTCACAAGAACAAATTTAGTTATTTCGACTGTACAACACAAATGAGCAAAATGAGGTCTGATTTAAGGTGACCTGTGCTAATGTTCATGTTGCTCTCACTCTTGCTCGCACACGTGTGCTTTTCCGGAGTTGAAGGACAGGGCAATAACCGCTAGTGCTGAAAGCACACTTCATCTAGCATACCATTCTCTCCCCCAGAGGGTCTGAGGCCCCAGGAAGAGTATGTCATGTGTGTCTGGGAGTAAAATGAGATTAGAAACAGCTGTTTTATATCATTGTCAACCGGTAACAACTCATCTTTTTTAACTCTCCCTTTCAACCAACCTCTCCTAGTCCACCAGGCCCAGCTTTCTAAAAACACATTTTATCGGATCACCTCTCCCCCATTACCGTCACAAAGAATCTAAAATGGATCCACTATCTACCCCAGAAAATACCAACTCTCCTCCCTGGGCTTTCAAAGCCTATTTAACTTTGGTCAATCCTATTTTGTGCCAACTTCACAAATTCTCCTCCTAGAGACTTGTGTGCATCTGGTACCCATCTATGTTACACTGGAGTGCACTGCAGTGCCACAAACCAGAAGCACACTTTCACTAGCCAAAAATACTATAGCCCATATTATAATAAAATCAAGAGGAAAACTACTTTTCCTCTTCCTGAAAACCTAAGTAACACCAGCCAACAAGCCCACTTAGGGCCTCTCTCCCTGAATTGTCCAAACTAAGAAACTGATGATCTCATTTGCACTTTTGTTTTTTTAATTTGGCTGCCCTGGGTCTTAATTGTAGCATGAAAACTTGCCTTTCTGCTGAGGCATGCAGGCTCTAGTTCCCTGGCCAGGGGATCGAACCCAGGCCCCCTGCATTGGGAGTGAGGACTCTTAACCACTGGACCACCAGGGAAGTCCCACAAATTTTTTTCAGTATATCACAAAATAGTAAGATTTGGCCCAGGAGTTCAGAACGAGCTGGTGCTTTCTCAGATCTCTATCCTGGGCCCCAAATCCCTCTGACCACTGTTCTTGGTCTAGACTGTCTCCACATTGGGGGAGAGGGAAGCCAGGCAGACGCTGGAGCTCGACCAGCAGACCTCCCAGACCTCGCTCTTCTTTTTTCTAAACATTACTTTCTAAAAAGCCCTTTCAAGTGTGCTTTAGGAATTTGCGTTCAGGATGACAGATGGAGCTACCAAAGGAACTCGCCCCTCCCAACTCCAAAACCGATCCCCGCCTCCTGGTGCCACACCGTCACCATCACACACCGTGCCCACTCCGCCCCGACCCGTCAGACCTCACCCCTGAAAACGCCCGGGTCACAGGTCGCCACGGACACCCACACCACCACCCCTGAGGGCGACACCTCCTGCTTTCACATCCGCCCCACATCTCTTTTACACATCTGCCCCTTTCACGCTCCAAGTAACGTGGCAGGGCCATCAACCACGTGGACCCATTATCCTCCCAAAGGAAAGGGATCTCGACCAAAAAAAAAACAACAACCAGAGCCGCTGGGCAAATGAAATGAGCCCTAGGAAAGAGGTCTGTGCTTTTTCCTCTGGGAGGAAGCCCTTAGGACCATTTAATTTTTAGGGGGAGCCCAAAGCCAGGGACCATCTACGACCCCACGTGAATACAGACTGCCTGAGACTCAAACCACGAAAGCAGAAAGATACAAGGGGGAAGGGAGTCGGGCGTCAGAGGAAATGGGGGTAAAAGAGGGAGAAAAGGAAAGACAGGGTTTAAGAAAAAAACAGGAGAAGGCAGAGCCACATAGGAAACATCCTTCTGTAGCAACAAACACAAAGGCGCATCAATCTTCATAACGACTGACTGCACAGCATCCGCGGGACGGGAGGAAGCTAACCCTGTCTCAGATCGGACATTTCCATTGCTACCACTATGAACTCCTATAAAACATAAAATATATATTATGGATCATAAGCTTATATAATTAAAGAGACAGCTTACATACACAGTCATTTTTGCAAAATCAGGATCTCCCACGTGTAGTAAGCTAACAGCAGTTTTACTTACCCACAGAATGAAAGCTGTCTGTCTTCAAGTCTTGCATACAAACAGCACTTGATGGTCCACACTGGGCAATACCCACATTTCCACAGATGTTGATTTTATAAAGCATGTTATTTTTGGTATCCACCGCTTCCCATGTATAACTAGAGAGGAAGAAAAGCAATTTGTCACTGTCACTGATCTGCCAATAATTAAACTTCTCTCTAGTTTCATATTCAAGCCACATTTGCTTAAGACTACCATAACCTAGAAGATACACTTTCATTAGCCAAAAATACTAAAGTCAAACTATGTTAAGTTGAATAGAAGCCAGGGCAGAAACCACTAAATACCACCTCGCTCTGGTTCAATCCGCCCTGAAGCAGCCTCAAGACTCCATAAGCATTAAAATACTTAAAATTCTACCATTAATTTAAGAATACCAACTCAGATATTTAAGTAATTGCTCAGGAATTATGTTGAGTTTTAAGGCAGTGACCTTTCCAATCACCGTAGAAAGCTGAGAAGCCAAATATTATGTTTTTAATTTTGTTTATCTTATTTAAAAACTAGTTATGGCATGTGAGATAGTTCTGGTTCTGGTTTTACCTTTAACAGTTCAGATCCAAAGTGACAAGATGAAGTTATGCCATCAGGCGACGGATCCAAAATCAGACAAAATTAACTTTTGGTTGATTCACTACATGAAGTATTTTATATGCATTGAAACTCGTCTGTTCAAACCTCTGGCAAAGTAGATATTGAGTAACTGTCCATGAACCAATCTGCATACTTGGGACAAAATACAGCTGACCCTTGAACAACATGGATTTGAACTGCACGGGTCCACTTACACATGAATTTTTTCATTAAGTACTGTACTGCCATATACCAAACGACAAGCTGTGGTTGGCTGAACACACAGATGCAAACTGTGGATGCAGACGTGAACTGTAAAGCTGGATGTGAATTTTCAACAGGGGTGGGGAGGGCAGGGTGGGGTGTCGCACTCCTAACACCCACACTATTCAAGGGCCAACTGTAACGCTTTGTCAGTTCTCTCGTAACAAGGATTCTCAATTCTCCACTCTTCCCAGGGAGAATGTTGTGTCAGTTTTGTAAAAATTTCCTCAACAAGGGTAGATAGGAAACGAGAGAAAATAAAAAGTTCCTCACAAAATGCACAAGGTACATTAATGCAACAGTACTGTCAAAAGGACAGAAGATAAATCAGAATTCCTATCCTGGAATTGTGGAGGAACCGGGTGTGAGGCCTTGAGGTTGCTAAGCCTGGAAACCACAAGTATGTGTCAGGAGCTTACCATGGGCAGCACCAGCTTGATGGGGAAATACAGCCCCCATAGGACCACTCCACTGTCGGGGCTCCCCTTCCGCTGGGTGTCAGAGCGCTGACTCGGCACAAACCCCAGGCAACACACCTTTCCTTGCCCAGAGGCAGTCTCCCCAAGAGCCCCGTCCAGCAATGAGGAACCCCAACAGGAAGGTTACTGGCAGACAAGGAGGCAGGTGTGCTCTGAACCCAGATCTGGGGACCGATCGACTCCACCTGCCGGGAAACCAAGGACCTGGGCACATGTCAGCACTCAGGCAGGGCTGAGAGAGCTCCGCTGGGAGTTCTGACAGCCACTGAACTGCAAGAAACCTGAAAAACAGGCTGGAGTGCTTCGGCGAGCACCAGCCTTGGGGTGACGCTGGACTAAGATGCAGTTACCACTAAACTCAGCCTTGCTACCAGTAAGGAACACCTTTCACCTCCCCACGTCCAGAGTTCCATGGCCCGAGAAAATGGCCCAAGTAGTATCAGATGCCGGCAAGTCATCTATCCAGGCCTGTTTCTTTTGACCTTCATAACCTTTCTTCATTCGCTTCACAAATAAATCTTAAGTTCTTAGTGAGGAGTACAGAAATGATCAAGCAATGATCATTCCAAAAATGCCCTGCCCTCTTGGAGTGAATATTCCAGGGGAGGACAGAAAATAAACAGGTAAGCAAATACACAGGAGAATTCCACCTTCTAACACAAAACAATAACAAAGTAGCAGAAATGTGATAGGAATCAACAAGAGTAGCTGAGATCAAACTCAGCTAAGACTTGAATGACAAAATGAGCAACCCAGGGGAAGATGTGGTGGGAAGGATATTCCAGCAGACTAACGAGTCATTCGGAGGTCCTGAGGCAGGAATAAACTCAGCACAGGGATGGAAGGGAAGGAAGGGCCCTGTGGCTGGAGCGAGGTGGAGAGAACGAGCAGCAGATGAGACCCAGGAGATGGGGACACCTGGTCACACGGATTAAAGGAAGTAGTTTGGATTCTGAACTTGAAGAAAAGACAGGCTGCTCAAAGATCCACACTATGGATCTTTCCTTAAAATTTTAAGCTAGTGTTTTTATGTGCAGAGTATTTGTAGACTTTTCTATTAAATACAGTTAATTAAGGCAAAATGTGAATCTCTTACTCAGGGCCCCAAAGTTTTTCCAGGATAGCAGACACCAAATTTAAAGCACTGGCATCATTAAAGTGTTCCACCACATGAGAGGTGTGTGAAGGTATTTTAGAATGAGTGAACTGGTAGGAATCAACTCTAAAGAAATGCACGTGGTGACCGAAAACACTACGCTTTTCTTAAAACAGAAACCCACTGCCATTTCTGCAGAGGTGATAGTTAAATAAGGCAGATGTAAACAGCCTGTGTGAGTGCAGCAGGAAAGAGACAGAAGAGCGTGAAATGGGGAGGTGCTGTCCCAACAATCTGGTAATCAGAATTCCTAGAAAGACGCTGCCCGAGTCAATCGTATTTCTTTTCTCTACTTGTATTTCATATTTGCTTTCTGTCAAGATTAATCAAAATGATAAGTGGTTATGGGAGGAAGGCGGGAGGGTGCTGGGTGTCTTCAAGGGTTTGATTTAACCACCAACACAAGGCAGAGACTCACAAACCTAAACTGCAGCTCTTGGGTGAAGAGTCCTCAGTCAGTGCGTGAAAGGGTCCGATTCCAACAGACACGTGTCTGCTCGAAAACAGACACACACGCCCAACGCCTTGTATCATTAGGAGCTCAGGAATGATTGTTTAGTTGAAATCATCAATCTGAAAACTCACGAAGCATATTCCAAAACCTACAGTGTCAACTGCTGTGCCCCTTATTTAGATTAAATTATCATCCTTAATAAACACGTTTTAAAGATGATTTCACTAAATTTGAAAGTCAAATAAATATCCGATAGCACTTAAGAGAACTACGTGTTTGGCACTAGATAATTGTAGCCTCCGTGCCAAGATTGAAAAGCAAACTACCAGAATGGCCGAGGCCGAAATCATTCTTTAAAATTATGCTGAAGTTTTAAAGCACTATGATCGTATTTGAGAATGAGAGAATGGCTTCAGAAACAATAAAAGCACATAGACTAAATAAAATTTAATGATATGTTAGAGGAATAATAATATTTCATCCAAAAGTTTTCCACTAGAAAATTCTCTACATGAGGTGAACACATACAGCCAAAATGAGGAAACACAACAGTAAGATTTATTTAAGAGCCAAGCAACTGAGACCATTCAGCTGAGATTCCCAGAAAAGTCTATATTCTACACTAAGCTTTTTGGGCTTACATAAATAAAGAGGGGGGAAAAAAAAACTAACAGGAAAAAATGAGTCCAACGTGTCAGACCAGAGAGAAAAATGAGCTGTAATATTAAAATTTTAAACTTTTAGCAGGGAACAAACCATGGAAGAAAATATCTCCAAGTTGGGTGGAAATGTAGTCTTTATTCAGACACACAGACATGAATGTTTGCAATATATTTGCTCTATAAGCATCGACTGGCATACAGATAATGTAAAAGCCCAGGGGGCATCTTCACGAAACTCTTGACTCTCCTATCAGGCCAAGACTTCTATGAGACACCGTGGTTCTAAGCTGTCCCCCATCTCATCTGTGAGAAACAGGATGCCAAAAGATGGAGCAGGAGAACCCTAGCAAGTGTGTGGTCTTGGGGAACCAGCACCCAGAGGCCCCGCCCAGCACCCAGGGGCCCAGCCCACTTTGGGGTCTTAGAATCAGTTCCAATCCTGCGAGGAGACCCAGCCTAACCTCAGTCAGCAGCGCTCTTCTGGACACAAAACCACCTGGACAAGAACCCTGGCTTCGAAAACTAGCACACGCAAGCAAAATCCTTGCCACGCTACCTCCTTCTCCAGAGTAGTGTAAATATCATTAGCCAATGTCCCCCTCCCGCCCTTAGAAAACTCCCAAGTTCACTTCAAAGCAGATCTGGCAATTAGACACAGAGGGCTGCAGGCAATGCCCCCTGGACCACATGGGCTGGCCCCTGCTGTTATCCTCAGCTCCGACACCAACCCTCCTGGCACTTCCCACCACCCACTGCTAGAGCTGATGTGCCCTAGTATCCCCCACTGCCCTGTGACTCAGGACAGGAGTGTCCTCCGTTCCAGAATGACAGAGTGACAGATACAGGGACAGAATCAACATATGCTGGCAGGCTGAGAAGGAAACTGGCCAGTGGACTAAGTGAGGATCACAGCAAACTCTCACCCCAGGCCCTGAAGTCTACACGGCAGGCCGCCCAAGCACCACACACGGTTACTCAACTCTCTCGAATTCCTCCACTTTAGAGCCAGACTCCATGGCTCAGAGACATGAAAGCCCCTGCCCAGCGTCACACAGCTATGAAATGACAATGCCAGGCACGAGCCCAGGTCCACCCCAGCCCCAAGGGCAAATCCTCACACTAAGATCAACTGCCTCCTTTATTTGCCTTTATTTTTTTTTTTTTAGATATTTACTTTTAAGTAAATAACACTGAAGCTAGCAAAGCATTCCGGGAGATTTTAGGAGCTTCAGTCTTGTCACAATAGATGCCCCTGAGATGGCAGACCCCGAGTGTCGATTTCCGGAGTGAGTGAATGCACCTGCGCATGGCCCCTGGAGAGAAGCTGTTGGTGAAGACTTCTGTGACGATCCAGGCCGCCCCACGTCATGCTGATCAAAAAAAGACACTTTTCTGAGCTCGGCGTTAGTTGCTCGGTCGTGTCCAGCTCTTTGCAACCCCATGGACTGTAGCCCACCAGGGACCTCTGTCCATGGGATTCTCCAGGCAGGAATCCTAGAGAGGGTGGCCTTTCCCTTCTCCGGGGATCTTCCCAACCCAGGGATCGAACCTGGGTCTCCCGCATTGCAGGCAGATTCTTCAGCATCTGAGTCACCGGGGAAGCTCAAGTTCTTGCCTAAATCTTAAACTGCTGCTGCTATTTACCTCCACCACGCACCGCCCCCACCCCTGCCCCAGTCCAGGTCTGTTCTCTCTCTTGCATGGTCTCAACTGCCAAACCCCAGAGACACTGCCTTCCGCAGCCTCTCTTCCCTCACCCAACTGATTTCCATGGGAAGAACATCAATCCCTTCAGCCCTCCCTTTCCCACCAACTGCCCTGGCCTCACTCTAGCACCCAGACTGGTTGAGGATTCCACGAGGAAGGAACAGGTCTCCACCGTTTTCCTCGCCTTAGGGTCACATCCTCCTTTACTATGACTCGTGAGCTCAGCAGAGAGCTGCCCTCCCAAAATCTCAGCCAAGAATCCCACAGTCAGTGTCGTCCGTCAGTAACTGGGAAACATCATGCAATCAAACCACCGAGGCAGCAGGGATCGGGGTGAGGGGACCACAGGAGTCACATATAAGGCAAATGACTTTAAGAGATCTCAGATCTCAAACTGAATTCTGTGGCTGAGATAGGCCCTGGGGGTGGACGATTCATCTCATCAGATAAACTGAGGACACAAGCTGTAGCCCCTCGGTTCAAGAAAGCTTGAGACCATCTGCCCTTGACTGTGATCCCACGGCCTCTGCCGAAACCACCTCTAAGGACAGAAGTCAGTCCGTCTGTTCCACGGCCTGGAGGTTCCATTTTAATCTCATTTGGTTTTGGTTTACATTTCATAATATCCTGAGAAGTTGTTGGCACGCAACCAATTAGAAGATCACCAGTTAGAAGAAAGCAGATGACCAGCAGACCGTCAACCAACCCGGAGATGGCAAGGCGTTCCTCCCTTCCCAATACGGTTTGAGAGCCACACTGAGAGCCTGACCTGGTCAGAACGGGGCCAAACTGGGGGCAGCAAGGAAGAAGCCAATCTAACTGGCCATCACAGCTGCCTGGAGATCAGAAAGGTTCCTGAAGAGAGACAGAGAGTCATCTCTACTGAACGTGGTGCCAACGTCCGTCCAAAAGAGAGAAATCAAAAGAAAAAGCCAGACGGCTACAACTGGACAACTCTTCTCAGCTAGTTGACACTTAATGGGACACCTCTCAAGCTCTCGTACACATCATCACTGAATACCTGCAAAACTGTAACACTCTGCAAATACAATGTAGGGTTCTTTCTAATTCTTAAAACAGCTAACATCCAAAACGAAGTCTAGGACTTCCCTGGTAGTGCTGTGGATAAGAATTTGCCTGCCAAGGCAGGGGACGTGAGTTCGATCCCTAGTCTGGGAAGATTCCACGTGCTGAGGAGCAGCAACTACGCCTGTGAGCTGCAACTACTGAAGCCCCGGCCTCGAGAGCCTGGGCTCCACAACAAGAAGAGCCCCTGCAATGAGGATCCCGCGCATAGCAAGGAAGAGCAGCCCCAGCTCCCTGCAACTGGAGAAAAACCACACAAAGCAGCCAAGACCCAGCAGAGCCAAAAACAGGTAAAAAATTTTTTAAATAGATAAAACAAAGTACATAAACTTTAATTACAAAATGTATGGAATGCCCAACACCTTAAAGAAAAAAAAAAAAATCTCAGAAAACCGAGTCCCTTCCCCTCCAACACAAAGCAGCTCCATGAACCTTCATTCTGTCCATATTCTTTAGAGGTCTTAGTTCCCTCACTCCCACAAGTCCTGGGGTCATGGTAGTAATGGTCATGTGGTCATGAAACATTTGATGACTGGCCTACAATCATCAGTATATAAAGCAGATTAGAGGTACAACGGAACCAGCAGTAAAATTAACAAGCAGGTCTGAATCTATAATTTGGTTTTCTTTAAAAAAAAAAAAAGTTGGTGGTATACAAGTAAATTCACATAACACGGTCACTGGCTAGAGGACTGTTTTTCCGAATCTAGAGTGAGCAGCCAATACCAAATCTGGGGGACGAGGGGAATGCAAAGTCTTTCCAACCTGAACAGCAAAAAAAAAAAAGATTTCTCTGCTTCTGGCCTACGTCCAAGGGCTCTAACAAAACACTCAGGGAACATTTGGCTCACCACTGACTCTTATCATTATCAGAGAGTTTCTCAGCTCATCCCTCCAGACCACCGACCCTCGAAAATCTGGAACGGTTTCCTAAAATAGCAAAGGGGGAGGATGGCGGGGCGAGGGGAGGGGTGGCAGCGGGAAAGGAAGGCAGGGTTTCCAAAACGCACATTTGCAGCAGAAATGTCAAGAGCATAATGTAACCCCTGTTGTCAATAACTCTGCTTCTGACACGACGAGAGAAGAATCTGATTTGGCACGAGGAATACGCACCCTGATCTGCAGGCGAGGGGGGACACACGAGTTAGGTACAGCATTGTGGCCAAAGCTTATATAGGAAGTACTTCACTTCCTATTCTAACAAACCCACAAAGCTGTGGATAAAGATACGAGGCCAGCAAAAAAAAGGGGAAAAAAGGCAAGGAAATGCCAGACATCAATCTCTGGTTTTTCCCTGTAGTGACACGGGTCTGGGAGCAGGAAGCCAGTGGTCTGGAGAGGGATCACACTGGAGGAGAGGCTCCGGTCAGCATGAGCGGTGGAGGCGCCGGGGGGTCGGCAGGCATGGCTCTAATGCCAGCACCCTGAGTGTCCGGGAGAGGTCCCAAGGAACCCAGGCGAACTGCAAGGTGCCAGGGGGACAGGGAAGGAGCCTACGCCCTTGGGCCTGAATCCCACCTCCCTCCCCGCAACCAGCCTTGGGGGACACACTTAAGCAGTCGGGGCCCCACCTTCCAGTCGCCAAGAGTCATCCACCTCACAGCCATCACCAGGAAAACTGGGAAGGTGGAGCTGTTGAGGGACCGTCACCTAAGCTCTCATCTGGATCAACAGCAGGACTCAAAGACGGGTTAAAAACTGAGTCTGCGGAAAGGGAGAGTTGGCCTGGGTAAGTCCTTTCGAAAGGACTGTCACCCAACGACAGGACGGGCGTGGGAGCCTGGTTTGGGGGCCAGTTCCATGGAGCTGATGAAGCTCAAGACAGAGAGTGGGGAGGCTCAGGACACACACCCAGACACGCACACCAGCCGCCTCCTGGGATCTCTCAGAACAAGACGGGCACTCAGGCCCACCCAAGCCTGCACCACGCAGCCACCAGCTGCCACCAGCACAAAGGCCTGACGAATCGGAAACTTGTGGAAAAGGACAGACACGCTCTTCCTCAAGGGGCTTCCAGGAACCCGGCGGCCAGGGCCCTCTGCGCCCGAGATCTGCCTCTGAGGGCCGGCCCGTCCGCCCGCTGCTGCACTGGCTGCTTTTTTGCCCCCAGTGACTCTGCGGCCCCAGGACGCAGGCCAGGGTTTCAACCCGAAACCCTGCTCTGTGAGGCCCCTTTTACAATCTGGGTGCTTTCTTACTCTGTTCCTCAAAAGCAGAACGGAGGCTTGAATTACAGGCTGAACCTCCTCCTTAATCACCACATGGATGTCGGAATTCAACTGCCTTTAAGGTCAACTCAGCCCACAGTGTAGAGATCAAACCTTAAGGCTCAGTCCCCTCAGAGGCCATCACCAACGTCCCCCAAACCCTCACAGACCCAACACCCTGCCTTCAAAGCCTCTAGGACAAGAGGAAGTCTGCCCTCCTAACTTTATGTGTGGTTTTTTTTTTTTTTTTGGCTGTGCCAAGTTCATTGCTGTGCAGACTTTTCCCTAGATGCGGCAAGCAGGGGTTCCTCTTCTCTGCCCTGTGAAAGCCTCTCACTGCGGTCGGTTTTCCACCTGCAGAACACGGGTTTTAGGGCGCTTAGGCTTGAGGAATTGCAGTTCCTGGGCTCCAGAGTACAGACTCAGTAGTGATGGGAGCACAGGCTTAGCTTGTCCTCGGCACGTGGGATCAGCCTGGGTCGGGGCTCGAACCTGCGTCCCCTGCCTTGGCAGGCAGATTCTTCACCACAGAGCCGCCAGGGAAGCCCCCCACCTTCCTACTTTCTGGGCAGTCAGCTCAGCTGGTTAGTTCAGATGGTGACGGGGCCACTCCCGGGGCGAGTTCTTCACAGAGGCCAGCAAGGCTGCCACAGGAGAAGAGCCTCTGCTCTGAAGGTGCTGGGGTCGCACGGCCGAGTAACCCTACCACCCACTCTGGCAAGAGGAAGCAGAGGGCCGCGGCAGTGTCAGCATCATGTCACCTGGAAGAACCGCGGCTGCACCGGCTCCCCACCCCCGCCGCGCACGCCCACGGGGTGACCCCAACACTGCCCCGACCTCCGCCCACTCTCTCCAGGCGGCCCCTACTTCCCCACCCCCCGCCCCCTGAGAACGGCAGCCCCGTCCTTCCAGCGCCGTCCCTCTCCCCCCGCCCCGCCCCACCCGCATCCAGGGCTAGGCAGAGTCCACCGGCTCCACCTTCAAACTCCCCAGGATCGGACCACTCTGCACCACGACCCCGGTCCAATCTGCTACAAACGCTTACCTGGTCCGCAAAAATCTCAGCTTCTCCCTCGGGCAGTCCCCACCCGAGGTCAACTCCTGGGTTCGAGATCCTCCCAGGCTCCCGCCCCCCTCAGAATAAAATCCAGAGTCATTCTTTCTTTGTTAATAGTTTTTATTCAAACGGTGTGGATTTACAACATTGTGCTCCTTTCTGCTGCACCGCAAAGGGATTCAGTCAGACACACGTACACACTCTCTCCCAGAGTCACTCTTGATGGCCCATGGGACGTGGCCCCAGCCAACCGTCTCCGCAAATTCCCCTCTCCCACCTTCTCTCTCGCTCTCGCTGCTCCATCCACGACGGCCCCGCTGCCACTTCCCAGCCGTGTCAGCTAGCATCCCGGCTGGAACACCTGACAACGTGATCCCTCTGCCTAGCACACCCTTTCCTCGGGTCGGATGCGCAGGTGACCCCCGCGCTTCCTAAAAAAAGCAAAAGGCCCCCTTCCCCGCCTACAGACAGGCCCGGGGACGGAGCAGCCTGCATACAGCAGCCCCGGCCCACACCCCGCTCCCCAGGCTCCCCCACTCACCCGGCCTCCACGAAAGGAGGGACTCTCAAAAGGGGGGAGAGCCAGCCACGCGGGTTTCTCGCTTTGTCTGTGATGAGTGACATTCCTCCGGCAGACGGCAGGCGGAGGGGCCTCGGAGGACACGGAGGGGTAACTCAGCGGGGACACATCCTTGTCACTTCTAAGAAGCCACCCTTCAGCACGTCCATGCTCGTAGTTTGGGGTTTCTATTTGCAGACCGGGGTGCTGGGGAGTGGCTTTCAGTATAGAACAAGTGCTTTGAGGATGTCTAACTGGCTTTTGACTAGAGAGAGTCACAGATGGTGACAAATTAATGTTACACACAGTCAACGCCCAGTGGTCAGTCGGCTCCTAGACGAGCTCTCCACGTGCACGTCGCATGTTTATTCCCGCACAGGCATACGTGGGAAGAATTGCACACAACCCCACGGACTGTAGATCACCAGGCTCCTCTGTCCATGGAATTCTGCAGGCGGGAACGCTGGAGCAGCTGCCATTCCCTTAAAGCACACAGGCTCTGATTTAAAAGACCTCCCTGGCCGTCCGCCGGCAAAGACCAGGCTTCACTGTCTCCACATTCCTTCATCTTTCCCTGGTCCCTCCGTACCCCAAAACAAAACTCAAATTGATAACTTTCACGACCTCAGATTTCTTACATCTCTGAGCCCCAAAATGAAGAGTGTGACATGGGCAAATTTCTACCCACCCCCTAACCCTGGGGGGACGCCACCTTCCAGAGAGTCACAAAAGGATCTGAAAGCAACAACATAAAAATCCCACCCAAGGTTTCTGGCCCATCTGAAGGGCAAGCTTCATGGTCACAGAAACCAGAGGGGCTGGGATCTCCCCCCCAACCCCACGCCAGCCATGGAGGACACACACAGGCCGGCCCCCCGCGCCGGTTACCACGAGGACAGAAATAGGCGTGACGCACCACTCTGGGCACCTCAAAACCCCGCCTGTGGCAGCTGGTTCTTAAATCGTGCGGCACCATGAAGCTGGCGAAGGGCTCTCAAATGCTTCCCACTGGCCTGCATTCTTGCACCCAGTCCCCACCTACAGCAGACACCCTGGAATCCAAGACCCACCCCGCCTCCAGGGAGACCAGGACTGAGCCCCTCTGAGCATGGAAGCCATGCACAAGTCCTCGGGGGCTTCAGGACCTCCTACCAAAAAATGAAATCAGGAGGCTCTCTCCCCCCCCACTCCCCCAGGGTGGTGGACTAATGCGGCCACCACAGGAAGGGGGGCAATACCAAGAAAACAGCAGGAGAGGGCCCGGGGCCACCTGACATATGGCACCTGGCACCCGCCCCAACCCCACACCTCCTATCAGCAAGCTCCTCCTTGTGTAAGCAAACTCGAGCTGGGCTTTCTGCTACTCAGGAGCTGGAGGAATCTTGAAGGATGGGGCCTCACAACCGCAGAAGCCTGGATGCAAACTCGACCCTGAGAATCACACAGCCCCGTGGTTTTAAAACTTTAAATGATGGAAACACTTCTTTCTCAAAAGAACTCTCCCATGGAGTGCCAATGTACAGGATGGATGAAGAAGAAACGCCCTTGTGTTGAAGCAAAAAATCCCCTGGATACTAACAGAGAACCCGGGGGGAGGGGGGGCTGCAGAGGAACCAGCTAAAAATATCACTGACCTGAGCACAGAGCCCTAACTTGCAGAAAGAAAGCAATCAACGCCGCCACCACCGTTTATGACCACTCAGGATGGCTAGGCACTTAGACACACTCTGGTTCTCACACCACCCTAAAAACGTGATTAGCACCCTGACTTGACACAGAAGAAAATCAAAACCTCAGCAGGTCAGTTAACTGGCCTGAGGCTTTTTACAACTAGTAAAGGGGAGAAAGAGTCCACATTCGAAAGCAGGACAGTGACTTCCAAAACTCCACTCCCAGCCCTCCTGGGGAGGAAGCCGAGACACAGAGGAAAGAGGGGACTGGCCACCGCCAACTCAGAAACCCCTCTGTGTGGACTCCAGCTGCAGGCAGAACACGCTGTCCTCTGCCAGCGGCCGTCAGCAAGGGTCCAGCAGCTGTCTCCGGGCAGGAACAGGGCTGGGAGTGATGTTTAGGAGGCCGGAAAAGCACCTAAGACCAGCCACAGGGACACGCCAGCCAGAGGAACGCCCTGCCCATCCCCCGGCCTCCCCCAGCAACTTGCAGCCAAGCTTCAACAACTGCTCCCAGCCCCATCCTGCACGGCTGTGCAAAAAGAGGCCACGCGCGTCCCAGCGGAGGCTCAACGCAAAGAGCACAACCAGCAGGCACCAGCCGTCGCAAGGGCACCCAGACCGTAAAAACGAGATGACAAATGCCAACAAAGGAACTGGGCCCAGGGAAAGAGCAATTCACAGAGCGATCCGAGGAGAGCTCCACGTCTTCCAAGGGATGAGGGAAGTCGTGGCAACCATGCAGAGGCAGCTGTGAGAATACATCAACTCTGGACCCTGCTGGAATGTTTCTAAGAAACAGAAAAAGTTGAAGAGCTTACCACCAACAGAACGGCTAGGCTAGGAAACGGGACAGAAGACATTCTTCTGCAACCCTGCCACAGTGGCAGGCAGATACAAAGTATAAACGACAAAGTGTATGTTATGATAAAGAAAGGCTGAGCGGCACAATGAGGAAACTTTGACCCAAAGAGAGAAACTTATTTTTCCAAACACACAGAACACGCAACTCAACGAGATTCTAAGCCACAATTTCACACTTTTACTGCCCACATGAGGGGAAAATTCCATCTACCTAGAGAGTGAAAGATTTTTAAAAACTGGTGGATCCAAGAAGTTCAAATAGTTAGCATTTTGGGGTACAAGAAGAAAATATTTAGAACAGAAGGATGAAAAAATATATGTATCAAAACCCATAAGTAGCATAGTACTCAGGGCAAAGAAACGCACAGCTTGAAATTCATAGTTTAGTCGTGCAAGCTGATTTAAAAGATCTAAGCTTTCAATTTAAATTAGGAAAAAAAAAAAAAGAGGAGAAACAACAAAATCCGAGTGTATAGCACAGGAAACTATAGTCAATATCTGTAATAAACCAAATGGAAAAGAAAATGAAAAAGAGTATGCATGTATAACTGAATCACTTCGTAACACAATATTGTAAATCAACTCTACTTTGCTAAAAGAAATTTTTTTAAGAAAATTTAAAAATTTTTTTAAGAAAAAAAAATTAAGAAAAATTAGCAATTTTTTAAAAAAATTTTTTTAGGTTGACAAGAGAGCATAAATGAATAAAATAAAAAATGGTGACAAAGACGGTAAAATAAATACTAGTTCTTCTGAAAAGACTAAAAAGACTAGAAAAATCTTTAGTAAACATAATTAAGGGAAACAATACATAAATAAACGTCAGAATTTTAAAAATTTACCTACAGATTCGAAAGGTATTTCCAAAAGCATGAGAGTAGATGCTACATATTTATATGTGAATACATAATTTAAAATCACAATTTCCTAGGAAAATACAGATTATCAAAACTTGGTCAAGAAGTATAGAAAATGAGTAAATAGACAAAACTGAAACAGTAATCAAAACTCCTCTTCCACTACATTCCATCTCCACAAAGGCATGAGGCCCAAACAGTTTTACTACTGACTTCTACCAAAATTTAAGAAACAGAAATTGTCCATCCTATACAAAAACTATTCCATATCATACAATATACTAAAAACTAACTGGCTCTTCCCACAAAGCAAAACATTCTTGATACTAAACTCACCCAAGAATAATACAGCAAAGAAAGTTTCGGCCTGAACTCACTTAAAAACACAGTTGCAAGCTTCCTACATAAAATATCAGGAAATGTATGCGTGGGTGCTCAGTCATGTCAGACTCCTTGTCACCCCACAGACTGTAGCCCAGCAGGTTCCACTGTCCATGGAACTTTCCAGGCAAGAATACCGAAGCGGGTTGCCATTTCCTTCTCCAGGGGATCTTCCCAACCCAGGGATTGAGCCTGCATCTCCTGCATTGGCAGACAGATTCTTTACCACTGAGCCACCGGGGAAGACGGGGTGCTCTTAACATCCCACAGTGAAAAGGACAGACCCCACAACAAATGTTTATCCAGGCCAAATGTCAGATGTGCTAAGGCTGAGAAACCTTAGTACAAAGATTTTGTAGGCTACAAAAAGCCTGATTTAAAAAGAGAAAAAAAAGGTAAATTGAAGTTCATCAAAATTAAGAAATACCTATTTTTCAAAGGACACATTAAGGAAAATAAAAAAGCAATCCAAAGACTGGGGAGAAAATACACACTATACAGACCTGAGGAAGGACCTGACTTCAAAAACATAAAGAACTCTTAAAACACAAAAAGATGACCCCCAAAAAGTGTGTTCAGGGATGAGGGGCAAGAGGTTTTTTTGAGAATCACAAAAAAAAAAAAAAAAAAAAAAATTCAAATGGTCAATAAGCACGTGAAAGACGTTCAACCTCATGAGGCATCCAAATAAGTCCAAGAAAGGAAGTTCAACATCACGAGGCAGCAGGGGTGTGAAAATTAAAATCACACTGAGATACCACTACAGACCCACTTGGATGGCTAAAATTAAAAAGACTGATAGGCTCAAGTGCTGACAAAGATACAGTGACAGCGGAACTCTCACACTGATGACGGAGATGCCACATGGACAACCACTTCAGAAGTCACTTTGCAGCTCCCATAACATCAACCCTCACTCCCCAGCCACTGAACAATCTCACTCCTAGGTATCTTTCCAAAAATAGAGCCTATGTCCACACAAAATCTTGTACATGAATATTTACAACAGCTTTGTTCGCAACACCCCAAAAAACTAGTAACATCTAGATTAGTCTTGGGTCCAAAAAAAAAAAAAAAAAAAACCCAAAACTTATACATTACTCAAAATTAACAAAAGAAATTCAAAAGTTTAATAAAATAAAATTAGCAAAAGGGGAGCAGGGGTGGCCACCAGTTCTCTGGATCCACTGCTGTCCAGAGCTGGTGTCCTCCAGCTCTAACTCCTCCCAGTTTTCCCCTCTACTTAAGAAACATTGATGGATCACTTGGAGAATAAATGAGTCCTTTGTCACCTTGCCAGGATTAAAAGTGAAGAGACACCATTAACAAGAATTCAGGCCTCTGTCCCTCACTGGTCATGAGTCAGCTATGAGGAAAATACAAAGGACTCACAGGTATATCCGATCTCAGCTACCTCCATCTCCATGACCAGTGGCGTCATGGCCAAGAGGGCTCGTGGCTGGGGCAATAAAAAAGGAAAAAAAAAAAAGGAGAAAAAGAACAGTATCTGCAAAGTAATGAGCTACCTTCTACCATCAGACCCAGTTCTGCGACCGTCGTGAATTCTCTTTTTCCAGCACAGCACAGTTATACATGCCAAGATCAAAATAAAGATGAGACATCTAAATGATTCCATTCAACCCCATCTCTTAAAACTCCCTCTGTGAAACACTGATAAAAGATATAAACCCCAATCAGGAGTTCATTCCCTGGGACTCTTGACGGGATGATGGTCTAAGAATTAAAGCATGTGTCTACCCACAGTTAATAATCTTGGGCTACACACACACTTATTGTTGCAAGAAACATATACACACAAATGGATGTGATCCAGGTTCAACATGTGGCCCAAATTAGGCATATAAGCACTGTTCCTTCGGAAAAATCGCAGGGAAAAAAATGTCTCCTTAGAGACATCAACTAAACCAACCTCAACTCCCAGCTGGCTTCATTACTCTCTTGTCCTCAATATAATAAATAAAAAAAGAGTTGCAGCGTTTATACAGAAACAATTGGGGGAAAGTTTGTACTAAACAGACTTTAAGGTACTTAACTACTTAAATCAAGACAGCCCAAAGCATTATTTTATAACTCGTATAAACTGTTAAGCCTTCACTCATTAAGAATGTTGTTAACACCAAAATAAAGGGTGGAAAGTCACCCATTACCACGCATGTGTGGAATGGCCTTTTACAGAGTGTATCTCGTACGGACGAGGGTGAAGCTGTGGACAAGCGGAGGGCCTTCTGGTCTCTTCGGGTGGCTCCTCACAGCCTCTGGCCTCTGCCCCCGACCTCCTGGCCCCGCAGACCCTGCCCCCGGCCTCTGCACAGCCCACACAGCTCGGCACTCCGCGCCCCAGCCCCGGCGTGCCTGCCAGACCCAGCGGCGGCCACGGCGGTCTCTGGAATCCAGTGCTTTCTTTGTCCCACACACCACCTCCCAAGAAACAGCCAAGTGAGTAAAACTCCCAACTTCTTCCACAGCACAGGACTCGCTGGGTGCATCCATCCTCACCAAGCTTCAGGAACGCACGACTCAGGCTGTCCGAAAGGACACGCGCTCAAAGTGCCGGGAGAGCAGATACGCTCTGGGCCGCTGGCCGTCGTCATCCCTGCTTTGCAGCACCCGGCTGAGGATGCTAAAGCCGCTGCGGGCACGGTCCCTCTTCTGCTGCCTGCATCCCTTCTGATAATGAGCCACTTGGGGACGACCCCTGCCCACCACACTCACCCCAGGAGGGATCTGGGCCACACGGCAGGCATGCAGGCCTCCCTGAAGTGGGTTAGGGTTAGGGTTAGGGACCAACTAACTTCCCTCCTGTTGGTCCTAAGGGTCCACAGGCGAAAGGTACCCCCCCCCCGGGTCTAGAGAGCTGGATGTGGGAGAAGAGGCCGCTGCCCCAGAAATCAAACCCCCTTTCCAGTGACCGTGAGACCAGCCTGCCAGGGTTCTTGCGGCCGCCAGAAGGTATCTGGGAGCCCCAAACCTGCGATAGGGGAGCTGGGGACTGCACCAGGCACCAAACCACCAGAAACTGGGAGAGTCTTCCATGGAAAAACGTGCTCCTCGTTACCAGCAACCAACTTGCGGACGTTTGGAATGTGACCCCATGTCCGTGGGGACCGCTGCCACCAACGAGCAGTGCAAACACCAAGAGCAGAAGTCTGCTCTTCACGCTCACCGCGAAGCCTGGGCAGCTATTTACGGACGGACGCCCAGGGCTGGCAGAAAAGGCCGCCGTAAACAGCCTGCTTCAGGGCTGCTAGGTAGAATTTTTCAAAATGGACTTCAAGACATGATCGGCCCACATTCCCATTCAAATAGGCACTACAGTAAAGGAACTTTTAGGCAGTCTGACTTTATTCGAGAAAACAGATTTTTTTTTTTTTAAAAAACCCCTTCCCTGGGGTGGGGGGAGGGAAATGTCTTCAGTGTTTAAGCCAAGGTATGCATTTGAAACGGGAACAAACAAGACGAATTTCAAATTTCAGGGAGTGAGTCTGAAGTAGAGACTGTTAAACGCAGCTCTGGAGGAGTCTGAATGTGAAACCAGAGCAGTAACGGGGAAAAAACGTGCCGACGCCCAGCTGCGACCTGGCTGGCGCTGCAGTCCTCAGAAGCCTGGCAGGAAGGACCTGTCCTAAGACCACAGAAGCTACATGCTAAAAAAATGCAAGTCCCCCAGGACACTGTCAAGCGCTTGCTAAGTTAGGCCCACGTGTGACCGTGAGGAGAGGCATTTCAAGATACAACGGCCATTTCCTACTGGACCAAGACGCCAAGTTCCATCTGGAGATGAGTTTGTGACCCACGGTCCAGGCGCTGGGATGACTATCCTAAAGCAAAAGTGAGAGTCCCTTGCAGCAGTGCCAGAGTAGGAGTCTGCCCTTGAGGCCAACTTTATTAAGAAATCAATTCCAATCTGCCAACAACCAAGACTTCAACATCGCTGGGCCAAGCTGAGCTCATTTCTCATGGATGCATATGGTTACAGTAGCCATTACCCCCAAAACGTCTTCCTTCAAAGATCAGTCACAGCCTAACCTTGGGTCAGCCACTGTGGCTTTTCACTGTAACAGGGGGCTTCTATGAGTAACTATGTATCTTAGGGCAGTTAACTAGCCTACAAACTAATGTGCAGTTAACTCTCCCTCCCGCCCCCCAATACCTTTCCAAAAAAGGACAAAGAATATGGGCCTTTCCGCTTCCATTGTGCGTTCAGCCTCACTCTCCTCAGAGTAATAATTTCTGCAAGTTCTCAATTCGGGGGTTATAAGACCATCTTTAATGCAAAGGAAGACTAAGAACCCCATACACCTTACCACAAACTCAAAATTCAGCTCCAAGTGGGCTAAACTTCGCTTCATTCTGAGAGGTAACTTGCTAGCGCCAGGGATACCTGCTGACTTGTTTGTCCACGACTCTTTCAGAACTTTTCACCCCTTTTCGACCAAGGTTTAAAAAATTAAATAAAAGCCGTATTTTCCATCATCCTAAACAGTCCAGAGAAGGTTGGTTAGAAAAATACATGGGATCGGCAGTTCCCCAACCCCGGGACTCCCGGCCATGGCAAGACACTTAACAGTCCTCACTGGGACCACGATTATACAATCATGGTTCCCAAAGCAAAGGACTCCACTAGAATAATCCACCCGGAGACAATGACATCATGTGAACAATGAGACAGGAAGTTCAGCTCGCAGAAGTGAAGGATGAAGTCTCAAAAACCAATACTGGATGACCATCCTCCATTCCCCGATTTAAAAAAAAAGTCAAGTTCTGCAGAAATAGCTACTTTAAAAATGGAAAACCCACATGGAGGAAATCAATCATCAAATGATACCAACCCCCCCCCCCCCCCACCAACTCCACGGCTGTTCCTGTGGGTGAGTCTGTCCACCTTAAGGGGCGCCCCTGAAGCCCAGCTGGTGGAACTTTGGGGGAAACGTGGAGTCGGAACAAAGCGAAGCCGGGGGTTCCTGCGTCCTCCCAACTTTTTCAAAGGCGCACCGTTGGGCACGAGGGCGCCCGCAGGGTGTCACCCGGCCGCCCGCACGCACACGAAGCCGCCCTGGACTTGGTGACAGCCACAGGTGGCCGGACGGCGGACCCCGGGCCAGCGCGGGCCGAGCGCCCCCCACCCCCTGCCCGTGGGCACCGATCCCCCCTGGGTCTCTTATCCTTCGCCGGCACGGCGGCAACTTTCCGTCGGAGACGGGCGGACCCAAGGAGATGGCTAGGGGACCCCGGCCCCTCCCCAGGGGCGACCCTGCACCCCCATCCCGCCCGCCGCGCGCTGGGGCGCCGCGACCGAAGCCGGTGCCCCGGCGAGCCACCCACCTGCACAGCTCGGGGAACTCGGCGCCCTGGGCGCCCGCGGCCCCGGGAACGCAGCCCGGCGGCAGCAGCGGCAGCAGCAGCAGCAGCTGCAGCAGGAGCGGGCACCGCGGCGGGCGCCCGGCGGGCGCGGGCCCCAGGTGCGAGCTCCGGCCGGCGGCCGCCTCCATCGCGCCGGGCCCGGGCTGTGCGTCCGGAACCCGGCGAGCGGGGAGCGGCGGGCGGGGGCGGCGTCCGGGGCACGGGTGTGCAGCCAGGGCGGCAGGCGGAGATGGACAGGAGCGCGAGGAGCTGCGGACTAGCCGGGGGAGCGCGAGGGGCGCGCGGCTCTTCTGGGCTCGGCGGCGGCCCCGGGGCCTATCACGTGACCGCCGGCCGGTCCCGCCCCCGCCGCCGCCCCGCCCCGCTCACGTGACAGCCTTGTTCAGGTGATCCCCGCCCGCCCGGCTCCGCCCAGGCCCGGTCACGTGAGCGCGGCCCCGCGCTCGGCCGGAAGCGGCGCGGCGCGCGCGCGCGCGCAGGTGCGGGAACCCCGGCCCTGCAGTGCCGGCCGCTACCCCGCGGGACCCCAACCTCCGTGTCTCCCCCGGGGGCGCTCTCGGGGGCTGGAGGTGCTGCCCAACGTGGACTCCCAGCTTCCCACCCTCGACTGGCAGGGAGGGGAAAATGAGGTTTAGACCTCGGTGCTGTAAAGGCCGCCGCGCAGCCCTGTTACCATGCATTCGATCCCTCAATGAATGGGAACCCACGTTTCTTGCCCTACGGGGGGCCGACCGCTGAGCCCTGCACCGCGGTGTTCCCACCGTTACAACCCAGCAGAGCCTCTCACAAACCTTCTGTGGCAATGTGATTTCTCAAGCGTGGGCTTCCTCCAACAAGGAAGGCAGCCCAGATACAGGAACTTGAAACATTAAGGAGGTAAAAGGGTGACTGTCGAGCGAGTGCCGCTCAGCAAAAGCTTTTTAATCGCTCTATTCATGTATTTTGTTAAGCCCATAACTCTGTGAATGGCTGAGCTAGGCACAGTGAGAATAAGAAGGTGAATCTGCAAAGTCATGAACTCAAGTTTACCTGATACAGAATTATCTGATTATTGTATACAATATTATTGGTAACGGTTCATCTTTTTTTTTTTTTTTTTTAATATTTATTTATTTTGCTGGGCCACGTCTTCATTGCCTCATGGAGGAGCTAGTTACCTTATCCGGGATGGAACCCAGGTTCCCTGTATTGGAGGTATGCAGTCTTAGACCCTGGACCACCAGGGAAGTCCCCTGTCAATCGTTTTTTAATGCTTACTCCATATAAGACACTGTACTAGCAATAAACATACATGAATCCAGGAACCTTATTCTAAATGAGGAACAGAGGCACAGAGATGTTAAGTAACTTAGGCAAAGCCACTTTGATGCGGCAAAGCCACTTTGATGCAGCAAAGCAGAAATTCAAACACATACAGTAATAGCTAACGTTTATTGAGCAAGTTAATTATGTGCCAAGTATAGTTCTGGTGTTTTGATTTAGCTCATTTAATCTTAACACAATCCTGTAAGAGAGAGATCTTCATAGCACCCATTTTATAGAAAAGGAAGCTGAGGCACAGATTAAAAAGCTTGCTGGTCACATGGCTACCAAGTGGAGATGCCAGAGTTTAAGCCCAAGCTAGACAGTTCCAGAGCCTGCAGCTTACCCATGGTGGTACATTGCCAAAGAGGAATATGGCTCAAGAAAGGAAAGTTATGGTCCTAAGAGGGTGCTCAAATGTCCCACTGAGGGCATCCTAAAAGCGTTCGGATTTTGCACAACAACCGTGTTAAAATTGCTACAGCCAAAGATCTTCAGTGGAAACTGAAACCATAAGGTGAAAAATAATTGCAAGCTAGAAAATTCACTTTGTCTGAAAGGATGTTTCTCTACTAAAGAAAAATATATCTTTACAATGGAAAAATCTAGTGGAACCATCTTGATCAAGTGATTAAAATTCGTGGCACCAATATTTGGAAAAAATAGTATTTTCTGCTTCCTAACATGACACAATTTCTTCCTAAATTGAAAAAAGTAGGGAAAACCGCTAGGCCATTCAGGTATGACCTAAATCCAATCCCTTAGGATTATACAGTGGAAGTGACAAATAGATTCAAGGGGTTAGATCTGATAGAGTGCCTGAAGAACTATGGATGGAGGTTTGTGACATTGTACAGGAGGCAGGGATCAAGACCATCCCCAAGAAAAAGAAGTGCAAAAAGGCAAAATGGTTGTCTGAGGAGGCCTTACAAATAGCTGTGAAAAGAAGAGAAGCAAAAAACAAAGGAGAAAAGGAAACATACACCCATTTGAATGCAGAGTTCCAAAGAATAGCAAGGAAAGATAAGAAAGCCTTCCTCACTGATCAGTGCAAAGAAATAGAGGAAAACAATAGAATGGGAAAGACTAGAGATCTCTTCAAGAAAATTAGAGATACCAACGGAACATTTCATGCAAAGAGGGGCTCAATAAAGGACAGAAATGGTATGGAGCTAAGAGAAGCGGAAGATATTAGGAAGAGGTGGCAAGAATACACAGAAGAACTATACAAAAAGATCTTCACGACCCAGGTAATCACAATGGTGTGATCACTCAGCTAGAGCCAGACACCCTGAAATGTGAAGTCAAGTGGGCCTTAGGAAGCATCACTATGAACAAAGCTAGTGGAGGTGATGGAATTCCAGTTGAGCTATTTCAAATCCTAAAAGGTGATGCTGTGAAAGTGCTGCACTCAATTTGTCAGAAAATTTGGAAAACTCAGCAGTGGCCACAGGACTGGAAAATATCAGTTTTCATTCCAATCCCAAAGAAAGGCAATGCCAAAGAATGGTCAAACTACCGCACAGTTGCACTCATCTCACATACTAATAAAGTAATGCTCAAAATTCTCCAAGCCAGGCTTCAGCAATACGTGAACCGTGAACTTCCAGATGTTCAAGCTGGATTTAGAAAAGCCAGAGGAACTAGAGATCAAATTGTCAACATCCGTTGCATCATCAAAAAAACAAGAGAGTTCCAGAAAAACATCTATTTCTGCTTTATTGACTATGCTAAAGCCTTTGACTGTGTGGATCACAGCAAACTGTGGGTGGAAAATTCTGAAAGAGATGAGAATACCAGACCACCTGACCTGCCGCTTGAGAAATCTGTATGCAGATCGGGAAGCAACAGTTAAAACTGCACATGGAAAAACAGACTGGTTCCAACAGGGAAAGGAGTAGGTCAAGGCAGTATATTGTCACCCTGCTTATTTAACTTATATGCAGAGTACATCATGAGAAACACTGGGCTGGATGAACCACAAGCTGATATCAAGATCACCAGGAGAAATATCAATAACCTCAGATATGCAGATGACACCACCCTTATGGCGGAAATCAAAGAACTAAAGAGCCTCTTGATGAAAGTGAAAGAGGAGAGTGAAAAAGTTGACTTAACACTAAGCATTCAGAAAACTAAGATCATGGCACCTGGTCCCATCGCTTCATGGCAAATAGATGGGGAACAGCAGAAACAGTGAGAGACAATTATTTTGGGGGGCTCCAACATCACTGTACATGGTGACTGCAGCCATGAAATTAAAAGATGCTTGCTCTTTGGAAGAAAGGTTATGACCAACCTAGACAGCATATTAGAAAGTAGAGACATTACTATGCCAACAAAGGTCTGTCTAGTCAAAGCTATGGTTTTTCCAGTAGTCATGTGTGGATGTGAGAGCTGAACTATAAAGAAAATTGAACACCAAAGAATTGATGCTTTTGAACTGTGGTATTGGAGAAGACTCTGGAGAGTCCCTTGGACTGAAAAGAGATCCAATGAGTCAATTCTAAAGGAAATCAGTCCTGAATATTCATTGGAAGGACTGATGCTGAAGCTGAAACTCCACTTTGGCCATCTGATGCGAAGAACTGACTCACTGGAAAAGACCCTGGTGCTGGGAAAGTTTGAAGGCAGGAGGAGAAGGGGATGACAGAGGAGGAGATGGTTGGATGGCATCAGCGACTCAATGGACATGAGTTTGAGTAGACTCTGGGAGTTGGTGAGGGACAGGTAGGCCTGGAGTGCTGCAGTCCATGGGGTTGCAAAGAGTCAGACATGACTGAGCGACTGAACTGAACTGAAAATGATGCAGACCATTCAACGTCACAGTAATCCAAGTTTATACTCCAACCACTAGTGCCAAAGAAGCTGAAGTTGAACAGTTTTATGAAGACCTACAAGACCTTCTAGAACTAACACCAAAAAAAAAGACATCCTTTTCATCGTAGGGGATTAGAATGCAAAAGTTGGAAGTCAGTAGATACCTGAAGTAATAGGCAAGTTTGGCCTTGGAGTACAAAATGCAGCAGAGCCAACTCATTGGAAAATACCCTGATGCTGGGAAAGCTTGAGGGCAGGAAGAGAAGGGGACAGCAGAGGGTGAGATGATTGGATGGCATCATTGACTCAATGAACCTGACTTTGAGCAAACTGCAGGAGATAGTAGAGGTCAGGGAAGCCTGACGTGCTGCAGTTCATGGGGCTGCAGTGAGACACAACTTAGCAACTGAACGACAACAATAAAATGATGCAATGAAAAATATTGCTGATGGATAATATTTAAAAGATAATATAATGATGACTCAGACGCAGATATAGAATGAACACGTGTCAAAGATAATACTGAACTCTTTAATGTGAGAACCAGTAACCTGTTCCAATGGGTTCAAAAGAGAATCCAAAGACAACCCAACACATACACACACAGTCAGGAATGCTGAAGTTATGTTGCCTGAAAGATGGAAGATTAGTTAAGACCCATAGGTTAAATGGATGCCAAAGGAACAAAATTTGCAGTTCTAAAGATAAGAACCCTAGACATTACCTTTACTATCCCACAATTTAGAGAACTGTAAAATAGCTCAAAGATAATGAAAGCTGTAAAACCCTGTAGAATCAGATAACCCACAAAGTTGCATGAGACAGCATCTAGCTTTCCACTCAAGTTACCCAATAATTTTTTTAGTCCATTTCAAAGTCTTTCACAATTTCCCCCTATAGTGTACAGTATCACTTATGTGATATTCTTGCCAAGATCTTTAACCTAAGTCAAAAATAAAACGATCAAATCCAGACTGTGAAACATTCTACAGAAAAACTGAACAGGACAATTCAAAAATGTTAGTACTCTGAAAGACCTCCTCTGCTTCCCCCCACCCCACTCCAAAAAGGCAAGAGTAAACAGCAGACTGAGATAACAGGCAGCTGTTTTGTAAATAAAGTTTTACTGGAATGTAGCAGCATTCACTTATGTATTGTCGATGGCTGCTTTTGCCTACAGTGGCAGAATTGAGTGGTTGCCATAGAGCCTAAAGTATTTTACCATCTGTCCCCTACAGTCGAAGTTTACCAACCCTGGTTCTAGATCAGCAGTTCTCAAAATTGTGTGTTTGGACCAGCAACTTTGGCATCACTTGGCAGCTTGTTAGAAATGCCAATTTGTGGGCCTCCCTCTGACCCACTGACTCAAAATCTTTGGAGATGGGCTCCAGAAAATTCAATCCCTAGCTTTCCAGGAGATTCTCATACACATGATGGTCTGAGAACTACTGTTGCAGAGGGGTGAGCAAGAGAATAGTCATGTCCCAGGTGTCCGGTGAGTTCCTGGGTTGGGCCGACAAGTGAAAGTCATTGGCTCTCTGCAGGAAGGAACTCAAGAGGAGGCTACAGTAAGGTGTGCAGGCGTGCCTGCTAAGTCACTTCAGTCGTGTCCAACTCTTTGCGACCCCATGGACTGTAGCCCACCAGGCTCCTCTGTCCATGGGGATTCTCCAGGCAAGAATACTAGAGTGGGTTACCATGCCCTCCTCCAGGGGATCTTCCCAACCCAGGGATTGAACCTGCAACTCTTATGCCTCCTGCATTTGGAGGCAGGTTCTTTACCACTAACACCACCTGGGAAGCCCATAGTAAGGTGAAATATAGTTTATTTAGAGAGATACAGATTCTATAGGCAGAATGAAGTCCATCTCAGAAGGCAAGAGAGGCCTGAGATGTGGAGGTGGTTAGTTTTTATAGCCTGGATAATTTCATAGGCTAATGAGTGGGAGGATTATTCCAGTTATTTGGTGGAAGGGGTAGGGATTTCCAGGAATTGGGCCACATCCTACTTTTTGGCCTATTATGGTCAAGCATGCGAACTGTGATGGCACCTATGGGTGTGTCCTTTAGCTAATGTATTACAATGAGTGCATAATGAGGCCCAAAGTCTACTAGAAAACAGATCTTCAGCCATCTTGGACATAATTGATTCTAACCAGTTTTTGTTATGTCCTCAAGGGCTGTGTCACTCTTTTAATGGCTGTGCCCTGCCCTTCCCATTCGTCTCCCCACCACCCTGAATTAAAGGAGCATGGAAAGGAAGATGACACCACCCTTACGGCAGAAAGCAAAGAACTGAAGAGCCTCTTGATGAAAGTGAAAGAGGACAGTGAAAAAGTTGGCTTAAAACTCAGCATCCAGAAAACTAAGATCATGGCATCCAGTCCCATCACTTCATGGCAAATAGATGGGGAAACAATGGAAACAGTGGGAGATTTTATTTTCCTGGGCTCCAAAATCACTGCATGTGGTAACTGCAGCCAAGAAATTAAAAGATGCTTGCTCCTTGGAAGAAAAGCTATGACCAACCTAGACAGCATGTTAAAAAGCAGAGACATTACTTTGCCAAGAAAGGTCTGTCTAGTCGAAGTTATGGTTTTTCCAGTAGTCATGCATGGATGTGAGAGCTGGACTATAAAGAATGCTTAGCGCCGAAGAATTGATGCTTTTGAACTGTGGTGTTGAAGAAGACTCTTGAGAGTCCCTTGGACTGAAAGGAGATCCAACCAGTCTATCCTAAAGGAAATCAGTCCTGAATATTCATTGGAAGGACTGATGCTGAAGCTGAAACTGCAATATTTTGGCCACTTGATGCGAAGAACTGATTCATTGGGCAAGACCCTGATGTTGGGAGAGATTAAAGGCAAGAGGAGACCAGGGTGACAGAGGATGAGATGGATGAATGGTATCACCAACTTAATGGACATGAGTTTGAGTAAACTCCGGGAGTTGGTGATGGACAGGGAAGCCTGGCATGCTTCAGTTCATGGGGTTGCAAAGAGTTGGACATGACTGAGTGACTGAACTGAACTGAAAAGGCAAGACAACAAAATGTGACGCATGACCCTTAACTAGAGCCCAGATACCAAAACTGGAAGGTGTAAGGGACAGTTGGGGATAATTGGTAAAACTTGAACATAAGTTGTATATTAGAAACTGTAAAGTCAAATGGTAGAGGGCATAACTCTTCTGTATTTTATTTAAATTTTGCAGCAAACCTTTGAAAAATCAGGACTTAAAAATATTAGCTCAAGACCTTGTGTTATGGGTTGTATTATGTCCCTAAAAAATATGTGGGGCTTCCCTGGTGGCTCAGTGGTAAAGACTCCACATGACAATGCAAAAGATACAAGAGATTCAGGTTCAGTCCCTGGGTCAGGAAGATCCCTTGGAGGAGGAAATGACAACCCACTCCAGTATTCTTGGCTGGAGAATTCCATGGACAGAGGAGCCTGGTGGGCTACCGTTCATGGGGTCACAAAGAGTCAGACATGACTTAACAAGTAAAACACTAAACCATTATCATGAAAAAGATTTATTGAAGTCCTAATCCCTTTGACTTTGGAATATGACCTTACTTGGAAATACAATTGTTGCAGAGTAATTTGTTTTCATTAGATCCTACCACAGGAGGGTGGGCTCCGTCCAGTGTGACTAATGCCATCATAAGAAATGGGGCAGAGACACTGAGACACACAGGGAGAAGATGACCTGGTGAGGAAGGAAAAGTGATGGATCCACAGGTCAAGGGATGCTTTCGTGAAAACTACATGGCAACACAGAGAAATGACTCCGGCCACAGATTGTGCTAAATTCTAGGCTTCTAGAATGTGATCCTGAAACAGAGCAGGATCTGATGATGCTTCCCCCCTCCCCACGTCCTCTGCCTGCCTTTTGTCTGTGAAAAACTTTAGTCGAAGAAGAAGTTTGATCAGAGAAATGAGAACATGTGAGAACAAAGGAAAACAGCCAAAGGAGACCAAATAATAATAATGTAGTCATTAAGCATAGTCAAGGACCTTGAGTTCTTTCTCAAGGGCTCTAGATAATGTTATGAACTGTATCCTGTGAGCTGCCTCATAGATACTGAAACACCAGGAGGAAGAAGTTAACTATGTGGCGACCAGACTCTACCCATGACAGAAGCTGCCACAATTCTAAGAACTGGCCACAAATGCATGGGAACAAATGGACCCTGGAACTGAAGATTAACTGTACCTAAAACAACCAAGATGATACTGGTCAGACCACCAATGACCAATTTGAAGCTGCATGTAGCACTGTCAGAGCTGCATGTAGCCCCCGCACGCACCACACCCCCCACCTCTGTCTATAAAAGCTTTCACTCTCTGCCTGTCAGGGGTGGGGAGTCGGCCTTTGAACAGATGTCCACCACCCTTCATCCCCTGCAAATTGCCAGCATCTGAAATAAAACAAACTTTTCCTTTCCACCAGCCTGGCCTGTTTACTGACTTTTGAGCATTTTGAGCAGCAAGCAGTGGACCCACCTCACACCTTTTGGTAACGTGATCGTTCCTTCAAGTAGTTAATGGCTTAGTAGGGGAGATAGTGAATTTTAATGTAAGTTTGAAAAAATTGTATTGACATCAGTTCCTACAGGATCTTAAGTGGTCACCTTAAGAAATGTAATGGTTTCCCAGGTGGCGCTAGTGGTAAAGAACCCACCTGCCAATGTGGGAGATGTAAGAGATGCAGGTTGGATCCCTGTGTTGGGAAGATTCCCTGGAGGAGGTCATGGCAACCCACTCCAGTATTCTTGCTTGGACAATCCCATGGATGGAGGAGTCTGGCAGGCTATAGTCCATAGGGTTGCAGAGAGTCGGACACAACTGAAGTGACTTTGCATGTACACATGCAAGAAATTTAGATTTAATTGGATATAAAAGGCTTCCCTGGTGGCTCAGATGGTTAAAAAAAAAAATACACCTGCAATGTGGGAGACCTGGATTCAATCCCTGCATCGGGAAAATCCACTGGAGGAAGGCATGGCAACTCACTCCAGTATTCTTGCCTGGAGAATCTCCATGGACAGAGGAGCCTGGCAGGCTACAGTCCACACGGTCACAAAGAGTTGGACACGACTGAGCACAAAATGAGGAACAATAATAGCTGACAATATACTACCTATTAAAGAGCCACTATAGACAGCGTATTAAAAAGCAGAGACATTACTTTGCCAACAAAGGTCCGTCTAGTCAAGGCTATGGTTTTTCCATTGGTCATGTATGGATGTGAGAATTGGACAAAAAAAGAAAGCTGAACACTGAAGAACTAATACTTTTGATCTGTGGTGTTGGAGAAGACTCTTGAGAGTCCCTTGGACTGCAAGGAGATCCAACCAGTCCATCCTAAAGGAGATCAGTCCTGGGTGTTCATTGGAAGGACTGATGCTGAAGCTGAAACTCCAATACTTTGGCCACCTCATGCGAACAGTTGACTCATTGGAAAAGACCCTAATGCTGGGAGGGACTGGGGGCAGGAGGAGAAGGGAACGACAGAGGGTGAGATGTTTGGATGGCATCACTGACTCAATGGACATGGGTTTGGGTGGACTCCGGGAGTTGGTGATGGACAGGGAGGCCTGGCGTGCTGCGGTTCATGGAGTCACAAAAAGTCGGACGCGACTGAGCAACTGAACTGAATTGAACTGATGTGTCAAAAAAAATCCTGTATTTTATGATTTACTCTTTATAGCAATCCTCTGAGCATAGTAATCCTATTCACATTAAAACATGAGAAATTCAGGCACAAAGATATTATATACCTTCTCCGAGATTTTGCAATGAGTAAGGGCTTCAATGTGAATAATATAATCTAGTAAGAAAGTCCATGATTTTAACTCATAAACTTCCTTCTCATTGGGAGATTTGGAGCATGAGTGTGTGCGTGTGTGTGTGTGTGTGTGTGTGTGTGAGAGAGAGAGAGAGAGAGAGAGTTCACACTCACACATCAGGAAAATCCATCTCACTGCAGGATGGACTGAGAACCACTTTAATGAAAGCACCAGAATTAAGGTGACAAAAGAGACAGTGGAAAGGTGTCTGCCCGTCCCTAGGAATGCCTAGTTCCCACTTGGTTAACACCTCGTTAAGAGCAGAACTCGTATCTTGTGACTCCCTTGGGCACTGAAGTGCTCTGTGACTGGCTGGAGCAGTGGGGGGTGGGGACAGAGGGCCAGGGGACAGGGGCAGACAATGTTGTCTGCCTTCCCGTGGGTGTTGACCATGCCTTTCTTTGCTGTTGAATCCCTCCTCTCACTAAAGAGGCTAAAGGTATAAGACCCTTGTAACATATTCCTTCTTACAACCTGAGGAAGGGCACGTGCTCCAATCCTGATCATGGGAATTGATTGGAAGTCTCCTGAGATTTTTTTCAAAATAGTTCTGCATCCAATAAGAAATTCAAAGAAGATCCTGTCCTCTCCATCCCTCTCTCTCTCTCTTTTTTTTTTTTTTCTGGAAGCAAGGTTGTCTGATAGGGCACTTGTAGCTGCTATAGTGCCCTGAAACTCCACGAGAAGTTATGGTCAACACAGTGGGAGAAAGGATCTTCAGCGTCATTGCTGACCACTTCACTGAAACCCTAGAACTGGCCAGTATCTGATCATTCACTTTGTGACATGATAAATAAACTTGCTTGAGCCAAGTGTGTTAGCTGATAATTTATTGCCTGTCACTCCAAGTGCACCCTTCAGTACATGCTATTTTATGAACAACGGAATTCTTATAAGCAGTTCTCTTTACAATGAGCATGATGTTAAACTTTCTGAGTTGAAAACACTCTGGAGGGAAATCTTGAGAGCGAAGTCTCCTGCTGTTTCCAGAACAGCCACACCACTGGTTTCTGCCCACCTCCTCCCTGACCTGCATGCTGAAGGGTGACCTACAGACCAGCCTGGTCATTCCAGGGAACTTCTCTACACTCAGTGAGCTGAACCACACCTTATCCAATGAGATTCAAACCCCTTCCAAGTTTGTTCTCCCTTGGTACTAGCCCTAGAGTACCATATACAGTCCTTTATATGTTATAACTGCTCTTTCTTCAGAGTTAATAGTTCTCCATATTGAAGTTCCCTGTTTCGATCCTCTGATTGAACCCAGACTGCTATTCCCATGCTTAGCTGGTTTTCATATTACTTGCTGCCCAAAGCATGCCAACTGACAATACGGTACAGCCCTTGGCAACTGCTTCGACATCACAGACAGAAGGCGTCAGTGAAGATTAGAGTTTCTGTATTGGAAAGTTGGTGCTGCCAAAGATAGAAGAGGGGAACAGAAAAGGAAAACTGGATTAGAAAAGAAAAATGCTGTGTCTTCCTGTGCAATAAAGAATCAGGAATACTAAGAAAGAGGTGCCGTGCAGGCACTGGCAATACAGTGCTAAGCATGGCCAAGAAGTCAGAGCTGCGAGTAATTGCAGGGGAGACACTTGCAAAGATAGGAGCATTGGTGATGGGGAGAGTGACTGGACATCAACAGCGCCCAGTGAATAAAACAGCCCAGGAAGAGACCAAAAGGGATTCTTGGTGAACTTGGGATCTATTCTTGTTGTTCAGTCGCTCAGTCATGTCCAACTCTTTGTGACCCCATGGACTGCAGTATGAATGCCAGGCTTCCCTGTCCTCCTCTATGTCTTGGAGTTTGCTCAAACCCAAGTCCGTTGAGTCAATAATGCCAACCAACTATCTCATCCTCTGTCGCCACCTTCTCCTCCTGCCCTCAATCTTTCCCAGAATCAGGATCTATTGGAATATAACAAATTACCTTCAGGTAACAAGCATCATTTATTAATTCTCACAAGTTTCTGTAGATCAAGAATTCAGACAGGGTCCACTAGGGTTGTCTCCTTTCTGCTTCGTGACTTCTGGCCCTCAGCTAGAAGATTCGAGGCTCAGGGCTGAAATTATCTGAAGGTTCTTTTGCTCCAACGTCTCGTGGTTGGTGTTGGCTGTCGGCTGAATCCTCAGCTGGAATGCCTTGGATGTGGCCATGAATTTTGGCCTGAGCTCCTTCAAATGTGGTGGCTGGGCGCCAAGTCAAGCAGAGAGAGAGAGAGAAGGGGTAGAGAGGGAGACTCAGCTTAGAAGTCCCAGATCACCAGTTTGGGGGAGACAGTTAGTAGGCCCCCGCCGAGTTACAGGGAAGAACCCCGGACCCCAGCTCTCAATGAGCAAGTGGAAGGGGACGGGTATCAAGGTGTGGCCGTGTGTGAAAAATGCAAAGTGCCCCCTTGGGGGGCACCGTGTTTGTGAGGAAGAGAGAACAGGCCAGAAAAAGGAGCAGAAACACAGAAAGAAAACTGGGGGAGCCAGGAAGGAAGAGAAAGTTTCTGTGAAGTTCCCCTTGAGAACCGTGTGGAGCCGCTCTGACACACCCGTGAGAATGAACGGCGGCAGCTGCGCTGTGGCAACTCCAGCAAGAATGTCATTTTGGGTTGGTGGTTGGAAAGAAAAGTCCTCAGATTAATCATAGACATTCATTCAAGTTCTCCTGAAGTAAGTGAGAAGATGGGAAATACTGTTCTTCAACCAAACCGTGATCTGACTCAGGATACGGGCTGTGGTTTCCCCATGTCAAAATCTTCTCTACAAGGAGAGCCAGGAGCTTGTGAGTAAATACAAGCCCTAGCTCTGTATTAGGAAGATGTGTCTGAGTGAGTGCCCTCACAGAACTAGAGCAGATGACCGTTGGATCACCGTCTTTCTTTTCTGCACATGCTCTCCACGAAGTGCATCATCCCACCAGAAGACAGTGAAGTTAATTCAACAAACACATGTTGAGTAGTTCGTCTTTAATCGACACTGTACTGGCCCTAGGGTTGCCAAGGAGGCCCAGTCCCTTCCTGGAGGGACTCGGAGATTGAAGACAAGAAACCAGTGATTTACTATTTAGTGTGATAAGGAGACAGGCAATTACCCACAGGGAACTAAGGGCGATGGAATCTCCTCTAGAAATGCCCAGAGAAGATGATCTCGGAGTTGATACAGACAGAACACAAGGGAGAGAAAAGGATTGCGGAGGCAGAGGGGAGGCGCTCGTGAGGGAAGCTCAGGCCAGATTTTGAGGAACTTTGTGCTTTGCTGAAGAGAAGATAAGTCAGAGAGAGAAAGACAAATGCCACGTGGTGTCATTTACATATGGAATCTAAAATGTGACACAAGTGAACTTATCTTGAAACAGAAACAAACTCACAGGCCCGGAAAACAAACTCGTGGTTGCCAAGGAGGAAGGGGGTTGGGGAGGGAAGGACTGGGAGTTTGCAAACTACTATATATATTTTTTCATTATAGGGGACTGGAATGCAAAAGTAGGAAGTCAAAGAGCACCTGGAGTAACAGGCAAATTTGGCCTTGGAGTACAGAATGAAGCAGGGCAAAGACCAAGAGTTCTGCCAAGAGAATGCACTGGTCATAGCAAACACCCTCTTTCAACTCAACAACACAAGAGAAGACTCTACACATAGACATCACCAGATGGTCAATGCCAAAATCAGATTGATTATATTCTTTGCAGCCAAAGATGGAGAAGCTCTGTACAGTCAGCAAAAACAAGACTGAGAGTTGACTATGGCTCAGATCATGAACTCCTTATTGCCAAATTCAGACTTAAATTGAAGAAAGTAGGGAAAACCACTAGACTATTCAGGTATGACCTAAATCAAATCCCTTATGACTTATACAGTGGAAGAAAGAAATAGATTTAAGGGACTTGACCTGATAGACAGAGTGCCTGAGGAACTATGGACAGAGGTTCATGAGATTGTACAGGAGACAGAGATCAAGAGCATCCCCATGGAAAAGAAATGCAAAAAGGCAAAATGGTTGTCTGAGGGGGCCTTACAAATAGCTGTGAAAAGAAAAGAAGCCAAAAGCAAAGGAGAACGGAAAGATATTCCTGTTTGAATGCAGAGTTCCAAAGAATAGCAAGGAGAGATAAGAAAGGCTTCCTCAGTGATCAAGGCAAAGAAATAGAGGAAAACAACAGAATGGGAAAGACTAGAGATATCTTCAAGAAAATTAGAGATACCAGGGGAACGTTTCATACAAACATGGGTTCGATAAAGGACAGAAATGATATGGACCTAAGAGAAGCAGAAGATATTAAGAAGAGGTGGCAAGAATACACAGAACTATACAAAAAAGATCTTCACCACCCAGATAATCACGATGGTGTGATCACTCACCTAGAGCCAGACATCCTGGAATGTTAAGTCAAGTGGACCTTAGAAAGCATTGTTACAAACAAAGCTAGTGGAGGTGATGGAATTCCAGTTGAGTTATTTCAAATCCTGAAAGATGATGCTGTGAAAGTGCTGCACTCAATATGCCAGCAAATTTGAAAAACTTAGCAATGGCCACAGGACTGGAAAAGGTCAGTTTTCATTCCAGTCCCTAAGAAAGGCAATGCCAAAGAATGCTCAAACTGTTGCACATTTGCACTCATCTCACATGCTAGTAAAGTAATGCTCAAAATTCTCCAAGCCAGGCTTCAGCAATATGTGAACCAAGAACTTCCAGATGTTCAAGCTGGCTTTAGAAAAGGCAGACAAACCAGAGATCAAATTGCCAACGTCCGCTGGATCTTCGAAAAAGCAAGAGAGTTCCAGAAAAACATCTATTTCTGCTTTATTGACTATGCCAAAGCCTTTGACTGTGTGGATCACAGCAAACTGTGGGTGGAAAATTCTTAAAGAGATGGGAATACCAGACCACCTGACCTGCCTCTTGAGAAACCTATATATATGCAGGTCAGGAAGCAACAGTTAGAACTGGACATGGAACAACAGACTAGTTCCAAATAGGAAAAGGAGTATGTCAAGGCTGTATATTGTCACTCTGTTTATTTAACTTATATGCAGAATACCTCATGAGAAATGCTGGGCTGGAAGAAGCACAAGCTGGACTCAAGATTGCCAGGAGAAATATCAATAACCTCAGATATGCAGATGACACCACCCTTATGTCAGAAAGTGAAGAGGAACTAAAAAGCCTCTTGATAAAAGTGAAAGAGGAGAGTGAAAAAGTTGGCTTAAAACTCAACATTCAGAAAACTAAGATCATGGCATCTGATCCCATCACTTCATGGGAAATAGATGGGAAAACAGTGGAAACAGTGTCAGGCTTTATTTATTTGGGCTCCAAAATCAGTGCAGATGGTGACTGTAGCCACGAAATTAAAAGATGCTTACTCCTTGGAAGGAAAGTTATGGCCAACCTAGATAGCATATTAAAAAGCAGAGACATTACTTTGCCAACAAATTTTTGTCTGGTCAAGGCTATGGTTTTTCCAGTGGTCATGTATGGATGTGAGAGTTGGACTGTGAAGAAAGCTGAGCACTGAAAAATTGATGCTTTTGAACCGTGGTGTTGGAAAAGACTCTTGAGAGTCCCTTGGACTGAACAGAGATCCAGCCAGTCCATCCTGAAGGAGATCAATCCTGGGTGTTCATTGGAAGGACTGATGCTGAAGCTGAAACTCCAAAACTTCGGCCACTTCAATAGAAGAGTTGACTCATCGGAAAAGACCCTGATGCTGGGAGGGATTGGAGGGCAGGAGGAGAAGGGGACGACAGAGGATGAGATGGATTGATGGCATCACCAACTCGATGGACATAAGTTTGAGTAAACTCCAGGCATTGGTGATGGACAGGGAGGCTTGGCGTGCTACAATTCATGGGGTCACAAAGAGTCAGACACAACTGAGCAACTGAACTGAACTGAACTGATATATACACCAGATGCAAACTACTATATATAGATTGAGGCTTCCCAGGTGGCACTAGCGGTAAAGAATCCTCCTGCCAATGCAGGAGACACAGCTTCAATCTATGGCTCAGGAGGATCCCCTGCAGGAGGAAATGGCACCCCACTCCAGTATTCTTACCTGGAAAAAAGTCCCATGGACAGAGAAGCCTGGCAGGCTACAGTTCATGGGGTCACAAAGAGTCAAACACAGCTGAGCAACTGAGCACACCCACACATATATAGAATAGATAAACAACAAGATCCTCCTATTTTGTAGTGCAGGGCCCTATATTTAATATCCTATAATAAATCATAGTGGAAAAGAATATGAAAAAGAATATACTTATATGTATGTGTGTATTTATATGCATGTACATTTATATGTATATATATTTACATATATGTATGACTGGGTTACTTTGCTGTGCATCAGAAATTAACTTAGCATTGTAAATTGACCATATTTCAATAAAATAGAAATAATAATAGTAAATAAGCAGGGTGACAAGTTATGACCAACCTAGACAGCATATTAAAAAGCAGAGACATTACTTTGCCAACAAAGTTCCGTCTAGTCAAGGCTATGGTTTTTCCAGTAGTCGCGTATGGACGTGAGAGTTGGACTATAAAGAAAGCTGAGCCCTGAAGAATTGATGCTTCTGAACTGTGGTGTTGGAGAAGACTCTTGAGAGTCCCTTGGACTGCAAGGAGATCCAACCGGTCCATCCTAAAGGAAATCAATTCTGAATATTCATTGGAAGGACTGATGCTGAAGCTGAAGCTACAATACTTGGGCCACCTCATGCAAAGAACTGACTCATTGGAAAAGACCCTGATGCTGGGAAGGATTGAAGGCAGGAGGAGAAGGGGATGACAGAGGATGAGCTGGTTGGACAGCATCACTGACTCAATGGACATGAGTTTGGGTAAACTCTAGGAGTTGGTGATGGACGGGGAGGCCTGGCATGCTGCAGTCCATAGGGTTGCAAAGAGTCAGACACAACTGAGCAACTGAACTGAACTGAACTGAATAACAATAATAAAGAAAAATGAAACTCAGAGGATTTTTAGCTGAGTAGCCACATAATTAGATTTTTCTTTTAGGCAGATCACACTGACCACCCTGTAAAAGACAGTGTGGGGGTCATATGAGGGTGACTCACTGGAGGCAGGGAGGCTAGTTGAAAGACTGTGACATAACCCAGGTGTTAGGTTGAACTGTATCCCTCATGAAGATGTTAAAGTCCCAATCCTCTTCTCTGTTCATGGAGTTTTCCAGGCAAGAATACAGGAGTGGGTTGCCCTTTCCCCCTTCAGGGGATCTTCCAAACCCAGGGATCGAACCGTTGTCTCCTGCTTTGCCGGCAGGTTCTTTGCTGCTGAGCCACTGGGAAAGCCCATTAACCCAGAAAGAAACCTTATTTGGAAACAGAGCTGTCACGGAGGTGCTGGGCCAAGGTGACGTCATTCTGACATAGGGCGGGCCCTTAAGCCGATGTGACAGGTGTCCTCATAGAAAGAGCACGGTGTGAAGGGGCAGATGGGCACAGCAGGAGGACGCCAAGGGAAGGCGGGAGTTACGCCACCACGAGCCAAGGAACACCTGGAAGCTAGGAGAGACGCCTGGAACAGGTCATTACCAGGAGCCTTCAGTCGAGCCTGACCCGGCCAGCAGCTTGATCTCAGACTTCCAGCCTTCAGAACTGGGAGGTGACGCCTTTCAGGGGCTCTCAGCCACCGGCCGCCAGTGTGGTACTTCGTTAGAGCAGCCCCAGGAAACTGACCCATCAGGGTAGGATTTTGATGTGCGTTCCCACGAAGGCAGCAGCAGCTGTGGGAACAGAGAATAGAGAGAAGTACAAACTCAAGAGCTTGCGGGGGACCAGCGTGAAGGCTGGAAGAGAGGCATTGGGCTGACTCCAGGTGTCTGGCAGGATGACAGGGTATTTGGTGATGCTATCCACTGAAGACGAGAGAATCCTCCTAAAACACAAGCCCTGTGACTGTATTTGGCTTGTGCGGGTTCCCAGGGTCAGACCAGTGACAGTGCAGGACCTGGATGTTTATTGAGTGAACAGAAAAACTAAGCGAAATAAGGACTATCAACAGTACACACATGGGGCTTCCCAGGTGGTTCAGTGGGCAGGGAATCAGCCCGCAATGCAAGAGACACAGGCAGATGCAAGTTCAATCCCCGGGTTGGGTAGATCCCCTGGAGGAGGGCCTAACAACTCATTCCAGTATCCTTGCCTGGAGAATCCCATGGACAGAGGAGCCTGGTGGGTTACAGTCCATGGGTTCACAAAGAGTCAGACATGACTGAGCAACATGCACGCACAGTACACACACAGATATTTTCAACATTTTCTCTTATCTCATCAAGTTTCAAAAGTTTCACTGTTGTTGTTGTTCAGTTGCTAAGTCGTGTCCTACTCTTCGTGACCCCATGAACTGCAGCACGCCAGGCTTCCCTGTCCTTCACTATCTCCAGGAGTTTGCTCAAACTCATGTGTATCAAGCTGGTGATACCATCCAACCATCTCATCCTCTGTCGTCCCCTTCTCCTCCTGCCTTCAATCTTTCCCAGCATCAGGGTCTTTTCCAATGAGTCGGCTCTTCACATCAGATTGTCAAAGTATTGGAGCTTCAGCATCCATTCCATATAACTTTTAAATATATAGATAAATGTTTACATATAATATAAATAATATATATTTATATAATAAATACTACCATGAGTCTTTTGACCCAATATGGAAGAATATATGTCAGTTAACTCTTGCTGCTTAACAAACAAACCCCAAACTTGATGACCTGAAATAGCAATAAGCATTTATTATCTCTCACTTTCTGTGGTTTGGCAGAGAAGTTCTGACTCAGTATCTCTCCTGAGGTCGCAGTTGAATGTGAATCAAGACTGCCATCACTTTAAGGTTTGACAGAGGCTGGATCTGCTTCCACCGTTCTCACTCACGTGGCCAGCAAGTTTGCTCAGCTGTTGGTGGGAGGCTTCGGCCCCTCTCTGTGGGGGGGCCTCTCCCCAGAATTGCTTGAGTGTCCTCACAGCGTGGTGACCAGGTTTCCCTCAGAGCAAGCAATCCAGGAAACCAAGATAGAAGCTGCAGTGCCCTCTGTGACAAAACCCTCCAGTTTCATCACTTCGGCTGTCTTCTATAGGTCACACTGACCAATGCTTATGTAACGTGGGAGGGAACTACACAAAAGTGTGAATGCCAGAAGCTGAGGGTAACTGAATGTCCTCTTGGATACTGGTTGCTATAGAAAGTCAGAAGGAGAAGGTGAATGCATGATCAAGGAAAAACAGTTATCTTGGGTAAGTCTTTTTTGTGCTACTATATTCTTTTATTTCACTGCTTTCTCTTTTGTTTCTAAAGCTCACTTTCAGCAATAAAAATACTCATCAAGGTAATACGAATCAACCTTTCACTTATGTGAAGTTATTTTTTATTCTTCAGCTAAGACAGCCAAAGAGATGATTTATTGTACACGTTACATTCAGCCACAACTGAGAAGAGAACTAGTCCATAGTTATCACAGGTCCAGGGAAAAGGGCCAAAAGGGACGGCTTTGATACGAGCAAGGTAGGTCTCTCAAAGGTGGTGAAGGCGATCCGAACGGCGATAGATGTTCCAGGTCCACTGAGAAGTTCTAGATAGTAGGCATGCAGTCCACAGTTTGTACCAGCGTCCCTGGTCTCTGGCTTCCCTTGTTTCTGCTTCTGTGGCTTCCATGGGTGTACAAGTTTACTTGGACCTCTGCCTAATCCTTCTTCTTTGGCGCTTCAGCCTACTCATTCGCTTTTTCCTCCCCTTTGCTCTCATGGCGCAGAGGTTTCTCAAAAGATGGCGCTAAGGCCAAGAGTGTGAAGTTATTTTTTGAAAGTCTTTCATTGTATCCCAATGGTTAGAAATGGCAACCCACTCACGTATTCTTGCCTGGAGAATCCCAGAGACAGAGGAGCCTGGTGGGCTGCTGTCTATGAGGTCGCATAGAGTCGGACACGACTGAAGCGACCTAGCAGCAGCAGCAGTTATCAACAAATTTTATTCCTATCCCAGCTGGTATTTGTGTGTGTTTTTTTTAATGGTTTGTCAGATTTATCATGATAAATTCTCATGCCCCAACCTATTCCTCTGTTTATAGCAACAGGTGAACTTGTTTCTAAGAATTGAGTTAATCACTATGGACATATTTATTTCAGCAGGCCCATGTCTGTGATGCTGTGTACAAGCGACACACATCACAAAAAAATGCAAGCGTATCCCAAGAAACTCTCCCAGTGGAACTGGTAGCAGAGAGAGCCTTGGCTTCTGAGTGACAGTCTAGCCACGTGAGCTCTTTGACTATGGAGGTTGTTTAACCTCAACCACACTTTCTTCATTTAGAACCAGTATCCAAAACTCTCTATTAAGACTAGATGGAAAATATTTTAGGTATTGTGGTCTCCATCACGACTGTTCAGCTCTACTATAGAAGCACGAAAGCAGCTATAAGTCTACATAAATAAATGAGCATGGCTGTGTTTTAATAAAACTTTATTTACAAGGACCGCCAGTTAGCCAGATTTGGTCCAAGGGCTATATAGTCTGCCAACCCGGAGCTGGAAAATAGACACATGTTGAGGATGTTGTGGTTGACTATTTAGTAATCTAAGCGAATCAAAGACGGCTATCTCTTGAACTGTTTTAGCTTAGAAATGGACGTGCCCAACTCATTCTGAATCAGTGAGACGTGAAGAGTGGATTCCTGGAGGCTTCTGGAAAAACTGAAGTCCTTGCTTTCAAGAAAATGCTAAGGCAGAAAGCTAGCCTCTCTCTCTCTCTCTCCCCAAGGCAGAAACAGGAAATCTCACAGATCTTTTCACCACCAGAGGCCATCCTACCAGCCTTAGGGAACATCTGACAATGCAAATGGCAGAGAGAAACTTTTCTCTAGACTTCTTTGCCTGTGAGCTAAAAAAAATAAGTCCAACTTCTCTTTATTAACTTTGAAATGGGTTATCTGTTATTTCAGCTGAAGGCATCCTAAGTGAAAATCCCATTCAAAGGGTAGTTATGAGATCTAAAGATTTAAATGGTATAGCAGTGGGTGTGACCGTGGCATGCCAATTATAGAGCTCAGCCAATATGAGTATTGGTAATATTAAAATAATCACACAAGTCCTCCCCCGAATCATCACTGGATCTCAGTCACATTGTCAAAAGCCTTTGACATCTCTATTTCATTAAAAATGAAATCTTCATCTCTCTTGAAAAATTTTTTTAAAATTGCAAACCGTCACTTCTCCTAGCTTGAGATCCCCAACCAACGTGACGAAAAAAAACCTGGTGGGAAGAAACCAGCAGTAATTATTAGCCTATCAAAATGATGAAGTAGTGGGTGAAGGTTCTTACAAAACTAACTTCCTTTCTTCCTTCCTGCGTTCCTTTCCTGGAAAACAGCAATGGGGAAATCTGAGTGTGAGGGATGTGAGACTAAAGTCAAAAAAGCATCCTCCTTTGGACTTCCCTAGTGGGCCGGCGGTTAAGAATCTGCCTGCTAACTCAGGGGACGTGATGCCGCAGGACACCTAAGCCCGCATGCTACAACTGAAACCTACACACCTAGAGTCCATGCTCTGCAACAAGAGAAGCCTCTGTAACGAGAAGCCCATGCACCGCAACCAAAGAAACCTGTGTGAGCCACTAAGACACTGCAGCCAAAAATCAGTAAACACATCACTCCTCTTTGACTAGCCAGCCGTCTTCTGCCCCCGAGTAAATCATTGTGTACTAGGTCTGACCAGCCCTCAGAGAGGATTCCCTGGTGGCTCAGATGGTAAAGAATCTACCTCCAGTACAGGAGACCAGGGTTTGATCTCAGGGTCAGGAAGATCCCCTGGAGAAGACAATGGCAACCCACTCCAATATTCTTGCCTGGAGGATCCCATGAGCAGAGGATCCTGGCGGGCTAGAGTCCATGGGGTCACAAAGAGTCAGACTTGACTGAGCGACTAAGCATGCCTGTGGTTATTTATGAAGATCAAGAAGCACCCAGAAGCTTATAAAGTTAAAATGCTCACAGTCTCATTCTCCCTCTGTTTTTCCCTAGAGATGTTTTGCTCAAGTAGCAAGTATTTCTTTTTTCTATTGATTTTTTTTATCTTTCCACAATGAACCTAGTTTCATGATGATTTGAAATCTGAAACAAAGAAATTAAGCAATCCAATACAACATCTCATAAACTGTATTGCTGGCAACTGCTACATACAGTATACCAGAGATGGATCATAAATAGCCATTCTAACTTATCAAGAACTTATAAAGTACCAAGTATGACAGTGGCTGGTTGACAATCATTCCCTTTCAAAACTCTGAAAGACACCACTTTTTAAAATAGTAATTTATTTGGCTGTGCCCAGTCTTAGCTGTGGCGTTGGATCTTCAGTTGCGGTACGGAGGATCTAATTCCCTGACCAGGGATTGAACCCAGGTCCCCTGCACTGGGAACTTGGAGTCTTAGCCACTGGGGCAGTCCCAGGCATCATTTTCTTCACTTTACACAGGAGCAAATTGCGATTCACAAGAGGTCAGAGCGACTTGCCTAAGGTTGTAGAACACGGGAGCCGAGGGCCTGAAATACGTGTCTGCGAGATACAGAGGAGGTTCGGGCAGAAGCACTCGGCTGGGAAACTATGAGAAGAATGAGTGGAGCTGATGTTTATGGGGTGCCACTGGCTGAGGACCAGCTCCAGGCTGGACAGGCCACACAGGGTGGCAGGACTTGGGACGCGCCCATTGCGTGTGAACAAGGAAAGGGGCCGACAGCCGCCCAGAGATAGTCAGGCCGTGTCAGGGCCTGCGTGTCCCAGCTGCGTGGCTTCCCTCTCACCAGGATGCCTTGACTGGGCTCCAGCTCGTCCATCTGAGTGACGACAGAACTGGGGCTCAGCTGAAGTCTAGTTTCTGATTCTGGTCTTTCTTCCTGTAGACCTTCTCTCTTGCCTTTCAATTCAGTTCAGTAGCTCAGCTGTGTCTGACTCTGCAACCCCATGGACTGTACCACACCAGGCTTCCCTGTCCATCACCAGCTCCCGGAGCTTGCTCAAACTCATGTCCATCGAGTCAGCGATACCATCCCACCGTCTCATTCTCTGTTGTCCCCTTCTCCTGCCTTCAATCTTTCCCAGCATCAGGGTCTTTTCTAATGAGTCAGCTCTTTGCCTCAGGTGGTCAAAGTATTGGAGCTTCAGCTTCAGCATCAGTCCTTCCAATGAATATTCAGGACTGATTTCCTTTAGGATTGACTGGTTGAATCTCCTTGCAGTCCAAGGGACTTTAAGAGTCTTCTCTAGCACCACAGTTCAAAAGCATCAATTCTTCGGCGCTCAGTTTTCTTTATGGTCCAGCTCTCACAACCATACATCTTGCCTCTCAGCCCAGCACAAATCCTCCTTCTCTATGATGGCATAGTGGGTCCCTCCAGCCCAGTGGCCTCCCGACTTGAAATGCCAAGGACACTCTTGTTTGCCATTCGCTGTATACTAACTAAGGCTTCGCTGGTGGCTCAGACAGTGAAGAATCTGCCTGCAATGTGGGAGACCCGGGTTTGATTCCTAGGTTGGGAAGATCCCCTGGAGAAGGGCACGGCAACCCACTCCAGTATTCTTGTCTGGAGAATTTCATGAGCGGAGGAGCCTGGTGGGCCACAGTCTATGGGGTCGCACAGAGTTGGGTATGATTGAAGTGACCCACACTTTCACTTCTCACTTTCATATACTAATACATGTGGTTAGTTAACCTCTCATGTAGGGGGATTTATTTTGGTAAACTCAAAGTCAGGGGCTATATTTTATATGACTTTTGTGCCCACGTGTTATTTCTTGTGTCCTCCACAGGATCGAATATAATGCTGAAGTAGACCAGGCCACCCCAAAGTGTGGCACTTTGCCGAGGTGACTGTTTTTAGCTGAAGGCAATCAAGACTCAACAGATTCAAGAAAACTGATTACTTGTCCCTTAACTACCTGAAAAAAAATTAGACAGGGCCAGAAAAGGAGCTATTTCTAGAGATAGCATTTTATCTGAATGACCTATCTGTGGCAGGGCAAACAGCCAATTACCAAACACCTGCTCTTCTCATGACCTGTGAACGAACCACCTTCCTCCTCTTGGAAGGCCCAGACTCCACCCCACCCCTTACCCCGGGAACCTCATATAAGCCCCAGCTGCCCGACCTGCCCTGAGCCTCACGCCTTTGGGCTCCCATGTAATTAAATTTGGTTTTCTCCTGTTAATCTGTCATATCAATTTAGTTGTTGCAAAGTGAGTCACTCAGTCATGCCTGGCTCTTTGAGACCCCATGGACCATACAGTCCATGGAATTCTCCAGGCCAGAGTACCGGAGTGGGTTGCCATTCCCTTCTCCAGGGGATCTTCCCAACCCAGGGATGGAACCCAGGTCTCCCGCACTGCAGGCAGATTCTTTACCAGCTGAGCCACCAGGGAAGTTCAATTTACTTGTTAGACCAGTCAATTTAATTATTAATTATTAGACCAATTTAACCAAGGGAGGAAGGGAAAAGTTTTTCTTCCCCACAACACCAATCATGTCATAACATTCCCTTAATGGATGTTGATGCAAAGAGATGGACACGACTGAGCATGCAGACATGCACACACGCACTGGAAGTTGAATCCACCTGGCAAAAGAGACCAACTGGTGACGTGGATCTGCTTGTCTGAGCCTTATTCTCATAGGCCCCTCGAGGCACAGAGGTGTGTTGGGGATGTACTATGTTGTTGTTGTTGTTGGGTTTTTTTGGCTATGCTAGGCCTGTGCAGGCTTTCTCTCATTGCAGAGAGCAGGGGCTAACTCTCTACTTGTCTGTGGGCTTCTCACAGAGGTGACTTCTCTCACTGTGGAGCACAGGCTCTGGGGAACAGGCTCAGTAGTTGCAGCATGCAGGTTTAGTTGCTCCAAGGCCCGTGGGATCTTCCCGGACCAGAGATCGAACCCGTGTCCCCTGCATTGGCAGGCAGGTTCTCAGCCACTGGGCCACCAGGGAAGTCCCCGTACTAAGGTCCTGTGGTTAAGCATCTGGGCTTTCCAAAGGCGTCTTGTGTCTGGAACCCTGTTCTCCTCCTACCTTCTAACTGGGCCACCTGGATGACTGACTTAACCTCCCTCTGCTTTAATTTCTGAATCTGTAAAATAGACAGCAGTTAGAGGCTGGGACGTGCCCGGCTCTGTCTTGATGGAGAACATCCATGTGCTCCACACACATGCAGCACTCAATAAATAGTATAGGTGTGGTGTTGGTTTTTTAAATGACAGTGACCAAATCGTGTGTTGAATGCACACAAAAAGATAGACTAAGAATTAATAGAAGGAAACTTGACATTCAGCTCTGCTTCTCTCTAGCCGTACAACTGCTCTGGAAGTGTATATTTAATCTCCATAAAGTGGGACTCCTCATCCATGCTGTGCTGTGACCCTTGCTTTGGGCTGTAGATGTCACACTACATAGTATTAAGTGCGTCCCTCTGTGCATAGAATTCATTCTGTGGCATTCAGCAGTGATTCAGGAGCCATTCACATGTCTCCCTACCAGTGGTCCTCAAAGTGTGGTCCATGGACCCCTGAGGGGTCCTGAGACCTCCCCAAGGTGTCCATGAGATCAAAGCTATCTTTACAGTAATACTAAGATTCATTTTTCCTTTTTCACTCTTTGACACTGGTACAGTGGTGTCTTCCCGAGGATCCCTGAGGTGTGATGACGTCAGATCTTTTAGCTAATGGCATACGGGCTTCATTATTCCTATGTTTTTAAAATTTCTCGGTTTTAATATAGAATATGGTAAATGTCAGTAGATATTTTAAAAAGTGAAAGTGTTAGTCACTCAGTCATCTTCAACTCTTTGTGACCCCATGGACTGTAGCCTGCCAGGCTCCTCTGTCCATGGAATTCTCCAGCCAAGAGTACTGGAGTGGGCTGCCATGCCCACCACAGGGGATCTACCCGACCAGGTGGACTCTTCACCATCTGAGTCACCAGGGAAGCCCATCAGTAGATTCAACCCACATTTAAAACAAACAAACACACAAATCACTCTGAGGCCCTCCGTAATTTTTAAGAGTGCAAAGGAATCATGAGGCCAAAAGGCCCAGGATCCCTAGAATAAGACACTTCTAGCTTCTAAGTGCAGTGTGACATCACCTCAACCACCTTCACGCAACAGTCGCCTTAGTCTTCATTATCTCTGTCATAACGCCATGGGAGCAGGGGGAAGGATGCTCTTTGATTTTAAAATACATTTTTCTGGCCCGTTTAAAGAAACCCTGCCAGCACCCCTGTTTACAATTAACAGTCTTGAAATAAGCAACGTCCTCCCTGGCTCCAGGCCTGCAGATGCTCTCATGGAAGGATCCGTCTTCCTCGTAGCTTAAGACAAACGTCCAGCGTTACAGGCTGCTACTCCAGAAAATGGTTCCCAGGAACCAGCTGGGCTAAGTGTGCCTTTGCTCTGCATTTGATTTTCCACCTCGAACTTTAAGCAATTCTATTCTAGCATCTGTGAAAAGCTCCACTGAGCAGTTATCATGATTTTCTGTTTCCCAAGAGTATGCTAGAGGCATTGTGGTTATAGAAGTTAGAAAGGCCTGGTAGGGTGGGCTGATTATACATGGGGGCTGTTGCTTCATGCTTTCCTGTCCTGCAGACTCAAGGTGGACGGTGTGATTGTTCACACAGCCCAGACAGCTTTGTCACCAATTTAACCAAGGGACAGGAAGTCTCTGCAGGAGTCACATGAGCCCCAGGGGGTGTGCCACCCATTGACCTGGGCGTCCCGCCAGGAAATCTTTCCCTTTTGGAAAATGAGGGAGACCGCTCGCATGGGCTCTGCCAAGCCTTCCTGAGCTCTAATTTGCCCAAATTGGGGACTTGCCTGCTTTAGGCTAAAGAGAGAAACTAGATGCCTTTCAAGAACGAACCGCAAATGCACATTCTCTTTTAATTACTGTCTAATCGCCTACAAACAGGATCCTTCCTGAATGTATCCCCTCAGGAGATGACTCTTCAGGAGACAAAATACATTCTGAGTGTGTTTACAAAAGACAGCTGCTTTCTTTGGCTAGTAGTTGCCATTAATCAAAATTTATATGGAATGGCTAGTCTTTGCCAGAACAAGAATGTCATCAAGATGACCCTGAAAGGCTGAAGAACAGACTGAAATGGAATTCATAAATTCCACTCATATGCAGAACTTGTCTGCATTATTTCAAGCATCCTTGAAATCATGAAGTGAGGTCCCTGACTTAGAGGCACACACAGTAGAATATGGGAGTGGGATGCCATTCCCTTCTCCAGAGGATCTTCCTGACCCAGGGATTGAACCTGGATCTCCTGCATGGCAGGCAGATTCTTTACCATCTCAGCCACCAGGGAAGCCCGACGGTAAGTCTACAAAACCCAGAACAAATCAGTACTGTTCTGTGTGACCCCCGTGCTGGGGCCACCCCCAGACCCAGCCCATCATCCACTCTCTCCTCCTGACTGATCTTCCTCCACTCTCTGCTGCTATGCAGCAGCCACTGGGACGTTTTAGATGTTCAAAATGTTCTAGAATCAAGTTTCAGCGCACTTGCCAGTGAGTTTCCCTCCCAGCGATCCAAGCCCACTCCACCTGAAAGCTGTCCTCTGGTAACCCCGGCCCTCCTCCCGACCCACGGGCCTGAGTCACCCACTCGACCCAGATGGGAAGAACGATTCCAAGGACTTCTCAGCCGGGCTCAGTAGCCGTCGTCTGGGGGCCCTGAGAATGTGAAGGCTCAGATGGCAACGTTCCTGACCGAGGTTAGGTTCCCAGAGCAGAGATAGAATGTGCCAAGATGGGACTTCCCTGGTGGTCCACTGGCTAAGTCTTGGAGCTCCCAACGCAGCAGGCTCAGATTCAATCCCTGGTCAGGAAACTTGATCCCACATGACCCAGCCACTGCTAAGACCCGGCGCAGCCAAACAAACGAAAAATTCCAGGAGCTGAAGGAGCAGTGAGGAAGCTAGGGGGTGTCCCTCCCAGAACGCCAGGTGTGGCCTCTGGCAGCCTTGAGGCTGAAAGAGGCAGAGACACCAGCCCTTGGCACCCTTTGTTGACAATCGGTGGCCCCATGCCCACCAATCCAAAGGTTCTGGTTGGCTGGTTCTCACACTTGTGCCTCAAGACTTCGCAGTGCACTGTCTGAGGACCCAGGACATGCCAGAGTCCCCCAGAATGAGGACAGAGGTCCTCGTGGAGGTGGGCACCCTGAGGTGGGGCTGGCGCATTGAAGGGAGAGCTGAACTTTGATCAAGGCGGGCTTAGGTGGATCCACTTTTAACCCCCTGGGTATAATACCCAGACCCTGTTACACTTTCCAGGACTGGGGCAACTCTGCCTCCAGGGTGGAAAACAGTAGAAGCATAAGAGTCAGAGTCACTTCCCACCCAAAGGCGGAGCTCAGCCTGCAGGTGAGAAAAAAGGAAACCGTGAGTCATCCTTACTGAGATGCTGGGAGGGGCCAGCACCATCTCCCCGGCTGACTGCTGGAAAGGGAGAGTACCACCAGCATGGTGGAAATCCCACAGAAACTGAAGGATGCCTGGCTCCCAGGCCATCGGCCTACAGGCTGCAAACCCCCAAGACAATTTCTGTGCCCACCTGTGTAGCTGGGCAACAATGCTGAGGTGCTCAGGCAGGTGAGCTTGCGAGAAGCCTCCTGGAGGGATGGGGCAGCAAGGAACTGGCCGGAGTGGCCAGAGATCCCGGCGGGGCTCTTCCCATTGAGACAGAGACCAGTGAAGACGGCCCGGTGAGGGTGGACTTGCAGAATGGTGTGCCTCCTTGGAGGCCAACAAGAACTAGATGATTGAAGACTGTGAGCACCTCCCTACCCCGTAACAGTGTGGGAGCCTCCCCTGAACCCCAGCATCACCCAGGGAGAGACATTGGAGAGGATCATCAATTCACCAAGCACTTTCCCCAAAGAGACCAGTATGTGTGCATGCTAAGTCACTTCAGTTGAGTCTGACTCTTCGAGACCCTATGGACAGGTGCCCCTGTCCAAGGGGTTCTCCAGGCAAGAATACTGGAGTGGGTAACCATTGCCTCCTCCAGGGGATCGTCCCGACCCAGGGATCAAGCCTATGTCTCCTGTGACTCCTGCATTGCAGGCGGCTTTCTTTACAGCTGAGCCACCAGGAAACCCAAAGAGAGCAGAGGCAACCGGATTCCGGCAAGACTAAGTTCTCCTCCTTCAAAAGAAACAAAAGGTCGTCAGCTAAGTCGAAATCCATTTTAGAGAAGTCACAATTCTGCACACCTCCATCTGTGGATGCAGAAATGCATGCCTATTATGAGGCGGCCGCAATCTCCTGCTAAAGGAGTATTGTTTCCCATTGCACTTGTGAATGAATCCACACTTTGGCTTCTGGCCTGCAAGATGCCGAACCTGTTCTTCCCCCTCTGGTTCCACCTCCCCTGCGGCACACACTAACCTTCTGTCCCACTGGCCCCTTTTGTGAGCGCTCGCCTGCGTTCTTCCTGACTCAGGCTCATGTGTCTTGAGTTTCTCCTGCCAGGAACACACTTTCCCACACCAGCAGAGGAAACTGGCGCCTTCTCAGATTCACAGAGGCCAGCTGCAAGCACGCCAAACGGTTGTTCTCTCCACGTCTTCTTCTCTATCTCAGCACTCTTTTCTTTTTCACTCCATAGCATTTCAACACGGTATTGTCACTCATTTATTTATAGGTTCCCCTGCCAGGGTATCAGCTCGGTGACGGTGGGAATTTCGCTGCAGTGGTTTGTATCCTCCCAGCCCAGCGCCTGCCTGTAGCGGTGGTGCTGGTGGTTTAGTTGCCAAGTCATGTCCAACTCTTGCAACCCCACGGACCGTTGCCTGCCAGGCCCTTCTGTCCACGGGATTCTCCAGGCAAGCTGTAGGCACCTGCATATAACTGTTGAACAAATGGACAAATAAGCAAAGGAATTAACCCACATCATTAAGGGCTCTGGAAAGTGCACGGGAAGTTCATGGCTGAAAATGACTCACTGTACTCAGCAAATTTGGAGAAGGCTTTGCAGAGAGTGCACACCATGACAGCGTGGGGAGAGACAACCGATGCTGTGGTCAAGAGACAGGAGTGGGGAAGGCACACAGATGCTAGCAAAAATTTCAGAGAGGACAACAGCGCTTACTACAGCTTTAAAATTCTTCCATACGAGAAAAGGAAGTGGTGTCCATGATTTGGAGGAGGGAAGGGGTTCAAGGATAAGCAGGATGCCAGACTGCATCATCAACAGGAACAGGCGACGGTGGGGTGTATCATCAACAGGAATAGGAGATGCTGGAGTGTACCAATTAGTTCAGGGGATGCTGGAGTGTTTCGATAGGAATAGATGATGCCAGAGTATGTGGATAGGAACAGAACATACCCAGCCTTCCACTCCACCACTGGTGAGGTTCTAAAATAGAGCCATATGTCCAAATTATAACCCTATACTTTATACACATTCAGTTCAGTTCAGTCACTCAATCATGTCCAACTCTTTGTGACCCCATGGACTGCAGCATGCCAGTCCATCACCAACTCCCGGAGCTTGCTCAAACTCATATCCATCGAGTCGGTGATGCCATCCAACCATCTCATCCTCTGTCATCCACTTCTCCTCCTGCCCTCAATCTTTGCCAGCATCAGGGTCTTTTCTAATGAGTTGGCTCTTCTCATCAGGTGGCCAAAGTATTGGAGCTTAAACTTCAGCATCAATCCTTCCAATGACCACCCAAGACTGATCTCCTTGATGATGGGCTGGTTGATCTCCTTACTGTCCAAGGGACTCTCAAGAAGTCGCCTCCAACACCACAGTTCAAAAACATCAATTCTTCAGTCCTCAGCTTTCTTTATAGTCCAACTCTCACTTCCATACATGACTATTGGAAAAACCATGGCTTTGACTAGCCGGACCTTTGTTGGCAAAGTAATATCTTTACTTTTTAATATGCTGTCTAGGTTGGTCATAACTTTTCTTCCAAGGAGCAAGCGTCTTTTAATTTCATGGGTACAATCACCATCTGCAGTGATTTTGGACCCCAAGAAAATAAAGTCTCTCACTGTTTCCGTTGTTTCCCCAGCTATTTGCCATGAAGTGATGGGACCAGATGCCATGATCTTAGTTTTCTGAGTGTTGAGTTTTAAGCCAACTTTTTCACTCTCCTCTTTCACTTTCATCAAGAGACTCTTTAGCTCTTCTTCGCTTTGTGCATAAGGGTGGTGTCATCTGCATATCTGAGGTTATTGATATTTCTCCTGGCAATCTTGATTCCAGCTTGTGCTTCATCCAGCCCAGCATTTCGCATTATATACTGTGCATATAAGTTAAATAAGCAAGGTGACAATACACAGCCTTGTTGTACTCCTTTCCCAATATGGAACCAGTCCGTTGTGCCATATCCGGTTCTAACTGTTGCTTCTTGACCTGCATACAGATTTCTCAGGAGGCAAGTAAGGTGGTCTGGTATTCCCATCTCTTGAAGAATTTTCCACAGTCACACACATTACATATTTGCTAATGAAGACCCTGGAGAGAGCATGATAAATGATAACAAAGTATAAGAAAATGGAATGGATTATCTTTAGCCAGAAGCATGCTGAAAAGTAGTGATAATACATGTGGTCTCTTTTTAAATAGCAACCTGCAGGACTTCCCTTGTGGTACGGAGGATAAGAATCTGCCTACCAATACAGGGAACGTGGGTTTGATCCCTGGTCCGAGAAGATCCCACACGCTGCGGAGCAACTAAAGCCATGCACCACGACTACTGAGTCTGGATTCAAGAGCCCAGGAGCCACAACCACTGAAACCCTCCCACTGTAACTCCTGAAGCCCGTACGCCCAAGAGCCGGTGCTCCACGAGAGAAGCCACTGCAATGAGAAGCCCATGCACCAAGGGTAGCCTCCACTCTCCGCAACTAGGGAAAGCCCGCTCACAGCAGTGAACACTCAGCACAACCAAAAATAAATAGGTGTATTAGTTATATTAAAAAAGAAATTGCACATCTACAGAAGAGATAGGTGGAAATCAATTATTCCCTTGGAAATTATTCTGACAGGTTCACCACAAGCAAAATGCCTACTGCTTGTTGAGTGAAGAAGTGACCGTAAACACGGCTAAGATTTGGTGTGTCACTCTATTTTCTTGCCTGAAGCTGCGTGCGTGTTGGGTGTGTCCAGTTCAGGCCCTGTGGCTGCCTGAGACGTGGTTCTGTCCAAAGTGTCCAGGTCATCAATCTCACTCCAAAGAACTCCACACCATCAGCTGCTGATGAGCCTGATGTAACTCACGTGACCATGCTGGGTTGCAATAATTCTTGACTCAAGGAAAGAAATTTGAGAGTTAAATTGCTTTGTGAGACTTCATGGTTGGTATATGTATACTTTTTGGAAAGTTTTTTAAAAAACATGATACATATATCAAACTCCTAAGGGTCATGTATCCCCTGATTGAAATATGCTGCTTTAAATATTAACTCATTTTAAACACCAGGCACCTTCTTACCACACAATTATAAAAAGACAAATAAGCTAACTTTAAAAGGGAGAGAGGAACGCAATAGTCACTTCTACAAGAAAGATATACAAACGGCCAGTAAGTGCATGAAAAGATAGATACTCAACAGCATCAGTCACTGGGGACATGCAAATCAAAACCGCAGGGTACCACTTCACACTCGCTAGAATCGCTAAAAGCAAAAAGGTGCGCTAACAAGTGTTGACAAGCGCATAAATAGCACATATGATGTAATTCCGTTTGTATGAAGTGCCCAGGAAAGGGAAATCTACAGAGAAAGGAGGTGAGGAATTGCTTAGGGATGGGAAGAGGGGTGGTGGAGGAATGGGTAGATAGAGAGCAAGGGGTTTCTTTCTGAAGAGATGAAAATGCTCTAAAACTGATGGTGGTGATGATGCCCATATCTGTGAATACATGTAAATACCACTGAATTATACACTTTAAATAGGCAAATTGTATGGCATATGAATTATATCTCAGTGAAAAAGTGTTAGTCACTCAGTCATGTCTGACCATTTGCAACCTCATGGACTGTAGCCCACCAGGCTCCTCTGTCCATGGAATGTTCCAGGCAAGAATAATGGGGTGGTTTGCCATTTCCTACTCCAGGGGATCTTCCCAACTCAGGGATCAAACCCAGCTCTCCTGCATTGCAGGCAGATTCTTTACATCTGAGCCACTAGGGAAACCTCAATAAACCTGTCTAAATCAAATTTTTTTTAAAGACCAGACATCTATGGAATGGAGTTGGAGAGCCTTTCCAACATACCTATTCTGGATAAAGCAAGGTCCCCTTGTACTACACCAGTTGGCTCATCACCCTTTTGAGCCAGAAGCACGTTCAATGCTGTGGCCTCTAAGTGACCAATTCAATACTGTGCACGTAAGAAAAATTCAATAAAGTGGTTGATAAATAAATGAACAGGAAAGTAACATCCTAATGAGTATTTTCTATTTTTCCTGAGACGTCTGAGTAAGAGGGATAAACACCAGGAGGAAGCCTTAGATTAGGCATTTGGCCTAACGTGAAGGGTTGGACAATACAGTAGAAGAATCAGTCACAACCTATTCATTATAAAGTTGAAAATCAGGTCAGTCCAAACAGTGCTAGGTGAACTTTTCTCTGGCAAGAATTGAATGATTCAAACCCTCTGTTTGCTGTGACAGCCTTCAAGCTTTTCTTAGCTGTGGTAAACAGCATGGAAAGTCAGAAACATCAGAGAATCAGCAACTAGTAGCAGAGGCAAACCTAACACCCCCCGAACCATTAAAGCATAAGACCCAGAATATGATTCATTATGATTCTGTTTGGGGAGTGATGAATCTCTCACTTGTTTGCTCAAATAGTCTTTCTCTTCCCTCTCTACTCTTCTCCACTCTTAACAATTGTGGGGTTTGGTATTTCAGGGGAATTAAAATTAATTTCATTTGGGGAATTTTCTACAACCCTGAGATGGAGACACCTTGAATTATCTAAAAATAAGGACAAGAAATTCTAAAAAAAGATGGAGGTATTTGATGACCAGGGAAGGTCCACAATGAAAATGCCATTATTTGTGACACATTTTACTTAAGAGAATATATGTTACATACTAATGGAAAAGGAAGCATCATACAACACAAAGGATGAAATCTGTATCGTTGACAAGAGTACGATGTTTGTTCTAGAACTGACCCGGTTACTCCCTACCAGGCCTGTTGGGGTAGAAGGACTCACAATTTTTCTCTGCTCCTCTTCTTGTTAGTTACAGACTCTCCAGTCACCAGAGGCAGCATCAGGAGACACTCAAGGGAACACAGCTGTACCCCTGTCCTGAGTCCAAACCCTAGGCTAATGGTTCAGCTCCCACCACACAGGAAACAGGACTCCTTCCGAAGAACACTGCACAGGGAACATTCTTGGTATAAGTTGGATGGATGAGTCTGTAGCAGAATCCTGGATCTGAGGGGTTAGAGGCCCTGGCTTCCAGAAAAGGTCTGCTTCCCTTGGGGTCACAGTGGCCACCAGATCCCCAAGCAGCAGGAGAGAAGCTGGTGGGACTTCCCTAGTGGTCCAGTTCAATTTGGTTTCTCAGTTGTGTCCGACTCTTTGCGACCCTGTGGACTGAAGCACAGCAGGCTTCCCTGTCCAACGCTATCTCCCTGGGTTTACTCAAACTCTTGTCCATTGGGTGGTTGATGCCATCCAACCAGTTCATCCTCCGTCGTCTCCTTCTCCTCCTGCCTTCAATCTTTCCCAGCATCAGGGTCTTTCCAAATGACTCAGTTCTTCGCACCAAACGACAAAGTTTGAAACTCCAAAGTATTGGAGTTTCAGCTTTAGCATCAGTCCTTCCAATGAATATTCAGGTCTGATCTCCTTTAGGATGGACTGGTTGAATCTCCTTGCAGTCCAAGGGACTCTCAAGAGTCTTCTCCAACACCACAGTTCAAGAGCATCAATTCTTCCGCACTCAGCTTCCTTTATAGCCCAACTCTCACATCCATACATGACTACTGGAAAAACCATAGCTTGGTCCAGTGGTCAAGAATTCACCTGCCAGTTCAGGGGACACGGGTTTGATCCCCGATCCAGGAAGATCCCACATGTCTCGCAGCAATTAAGCCCACCACCACAACCATTGAGCCTGTGCTCCAGAGGCTGGGAGCTGCAACTACTGAGCCCATATGCTGTGGCTCCTGAAGCCTGGGCGCCCTCAAGTCCGTGGTCCCCAGTAAGAGAAGCCATCGCAAGAGAAGCCTGCTCATCACAGCTAGAGAAACACCCGCAGCAACAAAGACCCAGCATGACAAAAAATAAAGAAACAAAGAGAGAAGCTGGCAAAAAAAAAAAAAAGGGATTCATCATGCCAGCAGGGGGACTTGACCCTGGTCATCAGGAGAATCAGCCCTTCCTCATGGGGGCGTAGAAGAGCAGATTGATACACTGGTGGTCTGTGAGGGTGCCTTTTGGTCTTCCCCTGCCCAGAGGACTTCCCTGATGGCTCAGATGGTAAAGCGTTTGCTTACAATGCGGGAGACCCAGGTTTGATCCCTGGGTCGGGAAGATTCTCTGGAGAAGGAAATGGCAACCCACTCCGGTACTCTTGCCTGGAAAATCCCATCGATGGAGGAGCCTGGTAGGCTACAGTCCATGGGGTCACAAAAAGTCAGACACGACGTCACTTTCATTGCCCAGAGTTGGGGGGGCGGGTCGGTTGGCTAACAGACCAGTGGGAAATATGCAGAAATACCAGGACTGATCTCTTCTGTTATTTTAGTCTATTCCTTGTAATATATGCCTTAAAATGTGCATGCTATATCTGCAAATGTTTATCATTTATGAACGAGACATTTTTAATGGGATGCATGCTCACTTCTTTTGTTTGTTTGACTTTTTAGAGGTACATGATCAAAAAAGTTTGCAGATCACTTCTTTAATCCAGTGAGCTTTCTACCTCGCAGACCCTCTCTTGTCCCTTCTGTGCTGGGTGACGTCCTGATCTCAGGCGCCACCTCCCTCATCAGACCCGCCTCCCCACCTAGTTTCCCATGATGTCATCAACTTCCTTCCCCATCTATCCAGAGCTCTTCATATGATGCACATACTTTGGGATTTTGCCTTGTAATATAGAAATTTGCATAAAATGTACTTATTTCTTCAGATCTATTTTAGGCTTGTTGAGGACAGAAGCTGTATATTTTTTCCCCAGAACCTTGTGATGCTTGTTGAATGAATATTTTAAGTGTCATAACCTCGAAGACTGATCTTAATGGAATATTTTACCTTTAAGTAATCTGTCTTTCATAGTGAGTGAAAGTCGCTCAATTGTGTCTGACTCTTTGAGACCCATGGACTATACAGTCCATGGAATTCTCCAGGCCAGAATACTGGAGTGGGGTAGCCTTTCACTCCTCCAGGGGATCTTCCCAACCCAGGGATCGAACCCAGGTCTCCAGCATTGCAGGCAGATTCTTTACCAGCTGAGCCACCAGGGAAGCCCATACAGAGCGTAACAGGGGTTAATAAGACACGGTGTAGGATTAAACACTCCTCCTTCTCAGGAAAAGTTAATGCTCCCTGCTAGTCCTTAGGTTGCTGGCCACAGAAACAAAAAGAATTCCCAGAACGATATCGCCACCAGGTGGCAGAATGATATTGCTCTTCAATTTGTATTTTTCAACTCGAGTTCTCCAAAACATGATCAGCCCACCCCTTAAGCTACCTTAGAACACATCACTTGTGCCCACACATCCTGCTTGCCCACACATCCTGTGTGCCCGGAAAAGAGTGGAGTTAAGAGTTCATTCTACTCCTGGATCCGCCTCACCCCTTTCTGCTGAGCCCTGACCTTTGCAAAGGGCATCAGGTCACAGGTAGCCCCCTCTCCGGAGCCTCCGCTGCAGGGGATTCTGATTCCACCTGGTCTCCTCGTGGGGAATCTAACTTGGTCATCTGGCTTCAGTACGTGCGGAGTCAGGGCGCCAGGGGGCTTCTGCTGGCAACTCTCCGTCTGCACCAGGCTCCTCCTCTCGGACCCCAGCGAGCCAGACTGAAGAGAGCTTTTGGAGATGTTAACAGAGGGTGCCCCCTGCCTGAACCGGTGTCCGAGCACCTCCTGCATCCCGCCAGGGTGTCTGCACATGCCGCTTCTCACTGGTGTCCTGCGTCACGTAGAATGCAGAGGGGAACGCGTCAGGCCTTGGCTTTGAGATTTGCGAGCCTGGTAGGAAATGCTTTTTGGGTGTATTCTTGCAAAGAGTGCAGCGAGGTGCTCTGCCCCATCCCTTCTCCCACAGGCCAGAGAAAGGTTCCCAGGCAGGGCCTCTCTGGAGGGAAGAGCCTCAAGCAAGCAGAGTGTGATGGAGCCCCGGGCCCTGTCCTCTACACCCCCGGGAACTCCCGAGTCATCAGGGGGAAGATCGAAAGGGCAAAGGGCCGCCTGTCCTGGGAGAGCCTGGAAGGCCCACAGCAGGACAGACAGGGTCTGCACGCCCCCCAGCACGGCAAAGTCAGCGTCGTTTACGCTAGGCTCGCCAAGTCCTGGGTGTCGTTTTAGTGCTGACTCATTTGATTTTCACAAACACCCTATGAGTCAAATTATTTTAATCTCTATTGTCTTCAGATGTGAAAAATGAAGTTTCTGCCTTGCTCGGAAATTGTGGGGCAGCGCTTCGCACCCCAGCGGTCTCCAGGCCCACGTCTCTGACTTCTGTGCCAACTGCTTCCCTGGATGGAGCGCGAGGAGGCAAAGGAGCATGGCCTGCAGGGAGCCGAGGTCCAGCCCGGGGTGATTCAACCCTGAGCCGGTCCACTTGCCCCCCCGAGGGCCAGTCAAGACATCTGAGCAGACCTCCACCCCCACCACGGCCCCACCTTCACCCTCCGAAACTTGGAAGTTAGTATGTACATAAATGTATGTATGTATATACATATATATATATATATAGAGAGAGAGTATTTTTCAGATTCTTTTCCCTTATAGGTTATTGCAAGACATTGAATATAATTCCCTGCCTTATACAGGTCTAATTGTTTATCTAATTCACACATAGTAGTGTGTATTATTACCACACAAGGAAGCCCTGCTATTGGAAGTCAGTCCAGTCGAGGCAGCTGTCTTGCAGGTGAAGGTTGAAGAACCAGCCAAATCGTCTCCATCATCTCACCCCATCACTCAGACTGAACTCGACACAGAAAACTCTAGTTTTATTTGGGACAGGTGACTCCTGGCTTGCAACTTTTGGCCCTAGCTTATCTCTGATTCTAATAAAGGGAGCTCTGCCGAAAAGCTCTTGGCAGTTGTTCAATAGAGGAATTTTGAAAATTTCAATAGCTTTATTGAGGTATCATGGGCATGCAATAAACTGTACATCGACAGATAACAAACTCTCCATTCAAGACAGACAGCTTGGTAAGTCCTGATAGAGGTACGCACTTGTGAAACAATCACCACAGTCAGAAAGGGGAAAAGATGCACCCCTCCCAAAATGTCTCCTTCGTCAGCCCTTCTCCCCATCCCTCCCTGCTTCCCTCTAGCAACCACAGATCTGCTTTCTGGCGCCGCAGACTATTTTGCATTTTCTAGGCTCTAACATAAATGGATTCTTACAATATAGACTCCATTTGCCTGAATGCCTTTATTCAAAATAATAATTTTGGGACTCATCCATGTAGTTCCATGGATCAATGGTCCATTCCTTTTCCTGACTGTGTAATATTCTATTGTTGGGGCTTCCCAGGTAGCTCAGATGGTAAAGAATCTTCCTACAGTGTGGAAGACCTGGGTTTGACCCCTGGTTGGGGCAGATCCTCTGGAGAAGGAAATGGCAACCCACTCCAATGTTCTTGCCTGGTGAATTCCATGGATAGAGGAGTGTGGGGGGCTATAGTCCATGGGGTCACAAAGAGTCTGACACCACTGAGCAACTAACACACCCACACAATATTCTCAGTCTCTGCGACCCCATGAACCGCAGCACGCCAGGCCTCCCTGTCCATCACAAGCTCCCTGAGTCCACTCAAACCCATGTCCATCGAATCGATGATGCCATCCAACCGTCTCATCCTCTTGTCATCCCCTTCTCCTGCTTTCAATCTTTCCCAGCATCAGGAACTTCTCCAATGAGTCAACTCTTTGCATCAGGTGGCCAAAGTACTGGAGTTTCAGCTTCAGCATCAGTCCTTCCAATGAACACCCAGGACTGATCTCCTTTAAGATGGACTGGTTGGATCTCCTTGCAGTCCGAGAGACTCTCAAGAGTCTTCTCCAACACCATAGTTCAAAAGCATCAATTCTTCAGCGCTCAGCTTTCTTCACCGGCCAACTCTCACATCCATACATGACCACTGGAAAAACCACAGCCTTGACCAGACGGACCTTTGTTGGCAAAGTAATGTCTCTGCTTTTTAATATACTATCTAGGTTGGTCATAACTTTTCTTCCAAGGATTAAGCATCTTTTGATTTCATGACTGTAATCGCCATCTGCAGTGATTTTGGAGCCCCCCAAAATAAAGTATGACACTGTTTCCACTGTCTCCCCATCTATTTCCCATGAAGTGATGGGACCAGATGCCATGATCTTAGTTTTCTGAATGTTAAGCTTTAAGCCAACTTTTTCACTCTCCTCTTTCACTTTCATCAAGAGGCTTTTTAGTTCCTCTTCACTTTCTGCCATAAGGGTGGTGTCATCTGCATATCTGAGGTTATTGATATTTCTCCTGGCAATCTTGAGTCCAGCTTGTGCTTCTTCCAGCCCAGGATTTCTCATGATATACTCTGCATATAAGTTAAATAAGCAGGGTGACAATATACAGCCTTGATGTGCTCCTTTTCCTACTTGGAACCAGTCTGTTGTTCTATGTCCAGTTCTACCTGTTGCTTCCTGACCTGCATACACAATATTCTACTGTACCACTATTTGTTTACCCACTCACCTGGACTCTCTTTTCTGCTCCATTGATCTATGCATTTGTCTATCAATGCCGCACTCTTTCTATTACAGTACTAGAATTCAAGGTGTGGTGAGAAGCTTAAATAAACCCGATGTCCATTCCACCTAGCAGAATCTGCAGGTCCTTCTTTCTTCCCTGAACAAAGAAAAGCTTTCTTTCTCCTCCCAGAGGGCAGTAGGGTCTACCTTTCGTTTAAATGGTCTTAGAACAGCCGCTGGGCAGGTGGCAGTAGAGAATATTCTGCTGCTGCTGTGAAGAATATCAATGACAGGAAAGTGCAGAAAATTGCCCTGCCATTTGCTCTTTGCCACCTAAACCAACTGGCTTCCCAGTTCGCGCTAGTGGTGAAGAACCCATCTGCCAATGCAGGAGACAGAAGTTCAGTTCCCTGGGTCAGGAAGAAGATCCGCTGGAGGAGGAAATGGCAACCCACTCCAGTATTCTTACCTGGAAGATTCCATGGACAGAGGAACCTGACGAGCTACATACAGTCCATGGGGCCGCAAAGAGTCGAACACAGATGAGTGAGTGAGCACAGCCTGAACCAGCACCCGAACCAAACTGAAAGCAAACCCAGAGGCCTTGTACCGCCCTCCTGGAATGAGCACCGGTCACCCAGCTGGACACTTGCTAACAGTTTCTAGAAAGATGGGCAGATGGTAGGGAGACTGAAATTAGCCATTAAAATACAGTTTGAGAATGTTACTCTATTGCCCCACATCACTCCAATCCTCTGCTTTGAAAATTGTGAGCCAGTTATGCACTAAAAAGGAAACCGAAAAAGAGGTCATGCCTCATGTCCCACGTCCCGGGGGCACAGCGCTGATGATCTGTCAGCCTGGTGACCACACACCGGAAAGCTTTGCGCACAAAAGGAGGCAAGCGCCTGTGAAACCTCTCAGTACCATCTTCACCAACTGTCTGTAAATACAAACCTGTTCTAAAATTAAAACATTATGCTAAAAAAGTCAACATAGTCATGTGAAAGAGAAGCTAGAGAAAGAGAAGATTTACTCAAATTGCTGAAAAATAACACGGCAGTTCTAAAAAGTAACTGCCCTCTTCATTTTCATCTTCCCAACTGAAAAGTGATCGTTAAACTTCCATCCTCCAGAGGCTCCTCTCGGATGGGGTGTTTACTTCTCCAAGCTGTAAGATGGTCCTGAGATGCCCCAGGAAGCAGATGTGAGTGTTTTTGTCCTCCCCTCCACCCTTTTGGGCGAAAACACCCTTCCATCTGTTTTTCCTTCTCCCCAACACTGATTATGTCTTTTTCCTGGTTTAACCATAGATAAGTAGAACAGATTTTACAAGTCTCCTCAAAAGAGAGTCTGGAGATGTTCGGAGCTTATGGAAGATATGAAAGCATTAAGTGCAGAGATGAGAACTTCAGGTTGTCACCACGTCTCACCACAGTTCTTGTGCAATAACGATAGAGGACATCTATGATCTGAGAAGCAGGGTTAACAAGGATGATACTAAAGAGTATCCCAGCAGTGGGGTAATCCCACAAATGGATAAAGATAAAAGCACAGGCTCTGTCTCCCACTAACACCGACTCATCTCCTAGTTACATCTTTGCCAGGAGGAAGCCCATCCCGTAAACACAAATGTCGAAACGAAAATAGTCCCTGGAGTCTGACCCTGACAATACCCACCTGGAGTGGAATTCCGTGAAAGACAGGTCTATCTTGGACCTCGACACAGAGAGTTCTTACTAAAAAACAAAAATCACAAGGAGGCATTCAGGTTCACACTAACCACTGCCCAGTATATACAAAGGCAGCTTCAATCTGAGACTGTGAGGTCCTTACCGCCAGAGCAAGGAAGCTGTTAGAGACTCGTCTTTCCCCAGAGACGGTCTCATAGAGAATGTGTGAACCACCCTCGGTGACCCCCAAGGACACACGATTCCTGGGGGTCACACCTTTGGGTGATTCCCATCCCCCTGAGTGTGGGCAGGACTTGGGACTTGCTTGTAGCCAAGAGAACGTGGCAGAGATGATGGGATGTCACTCCTTGACCAGTGTACGAGTCATGGATGAGATGTGTCTTGTAACAAACATGCTAGGTGCTGCTTCACTGGCCTTGAAGAAGCCATCCAGAAGTCAACAGCCCTTAGGGTGGGGTTCCATGGGTGCCTCTGATTGCAGAGAGCAGCCTCCAGCAAGAAGCTGAAGGCTTAGCCTTGCAAGAGGAAGTGAATTAATTTTGTCAACAACCCGAGGGAGCAAGGGAAACAGGCTTACTCAGCCCTGGCCCACACCTTGACAGCCTGGTGAGGTGCTGTAGCCAGAGATCCAACTAAGTCCTGCCCGGACTCCTCACCCACAGAAACTCTGCGATGCCGAATAGGTGTTATTTTAAGCTGCTAAGTTTGTGGGAATTTGTTACGCGGCAATGGCTAACCGATAAAGGGAATGAGATATATTTTGTGTGTTAGCCACTTGGACTTTATAAACATTTTGTCCCTAGGATGTCCCTTCATGCTACAAAAAGCATCCTTTCCCACTTTTCCTGCCACAGTAGGGACCACCAAATCAGATGGCTCCTGATGGAGCCCCATCAGAAAGACACAGCAGCAGAACAGGGGTGGTTCTCCAAAGGAAACCCACGGTCTCATGATCAGAAGAGAAAGGAGACACAAAATGAACATCCCCAAAAGAATCATTGCCCCCCTCAGAGAGTCCAATCCACGTACTCTGACAGAAGAAGAAATAGGCCCCGAGAGGTCAGTGGCGTCCAGAGTCTGTGCCCCACGGTAGGGTCAGAAGCAAAAACACGTTTCCTCAGTCCCATCCAGGACTCTTATCACTAGAGCTCATTGCATGACTCATGTTTTTGGATGATCTTATTTTTCTGCTTTTTTAACCTATTTAGGCATATTTATTCAGTGAGAAAGCCCTAAAAATCAAAGTCAAATAATTCTTGGAGATAAACAAAAGATTTAAAAAAATCCAGTGGAATCAGACTTGTTATTTGGAAGAGAAATGCCTATTTGGCTGCCCTTTCAAAACATTTCCAACTGGTTTCTGCATACTTGGGACTTTGGATTACTCCCACAATCAAGAACAGCAGAATGGCAAATATGAACCTGGTAAAGACAGAAAAACAGAGAACTAGGTTTTGGGCTTCGATTTCTCTTTCTTTCCTTACATGTTTAAGCTCTTGCACTGTTTGTTCAGTCACTAAGTCATGTCTGACTCTTTGTGACCCCATGGACTGCAGCATGCCAGGCTTCCCTGTCCTTCACCATCTCCCTGAGCTTGCTCAAACTCATGTCCATTTGGGTGGCTGATGCCATCCAACCACCTCATCCTCTGTCATCCCCTTCTCCTGCTGCCCTCAGTCTTTCCCAGCATCAGGGTCTTTTCCAATGAGTCAACTCTTCACATGAGGTGGCCAAAGTACTGGAGCTTCAGCTTCAGCATCAGTCCTTCCAATGAATATTCAGGACTGATATTTAGGATGGATTGGTTGGATCTCCTTGCAGTTCAAGGGACTCTCAAGAGTCTTCTCCAGCACCACAGTTTGAAAGCATCAGTTCTTTGGTGCTCAGACTTCTTTATGGTCCAACTCTCACATTCATACATGACTACTGGAAAAACCACAGCTTTGACTAGACAGACTTCTGTTGGCAAAGTGATGTCTCTGCTTTTTAATACACTGTCTAGGTTTGTCACTTCCAACAAGCAAGTGTCTTTTAATTTCATGGCTGCAGTCACCATCCGCAGTGATTTTGGAGCCCAAGAAAGTAAAATCTGCCACTGTTTCCATTTTTTCACATCTATTTGCCATGAAGTGATGGGACCTGATGCCATGAACTTGATTTTCTGAATGTTGAGTTTTAAACCAACTTTTTCACTCTCCTCTTTCACCTTCATCAAGAGGCTCTTTAGCTCCTCTTCGCTTTCAAGGGTGGCATCATCCTCTAGTCTTGTGGAAGTTCTGTAAACTCTTGTGGGTCTTTTCATATAAATAGATGGACATGGAGGCTCTCTCATTGGAGCTCATAGAGTCAAACGCCGTCCTTTCGCAGAAATGAATGAGCGTCTGCAGGGCCAGTTCATTGGTGGGATTCTGCAGGGTTCGGTGGCTGAAACTTGACCTGAGGTCCCCTACAGGCTTCCTTCCTTCACCACGCGGTTTCAAGCTGTGGTCAGGCTGTGATCCAGGAGCACCAGGAGCTTCCGAGGGCAGCAGTATTTGTGAAAAAGGCTTCCCACAGTGGCCCTGGTGGCCCCCAGAGGAGCTGCATCTCGGAGCGAGGCCCTCCTCTACCACCCGCTCCTTCAACCCTCTTGGGTCTAGGATTCTTCTGTGTCACTCCAGGATCCCCCTCTGGGCCCATCCACATCACAGCCTCCATTGGGTCACCTGCCTCTTTGGGGCCCACTGAGCCCTTTGGCTTTCTCTGCAGGCTGGAGACCATTCCACACAAACCAGGACCTAAAAATTAGGAGGTAGGAAGACTACGGTTGCCAACCACTTGGCAAAGGCTTCTTGGGGGCCCGTCGAAACCAATCTAGAACCATCAGTGATCAGACATAAGTGCCTGACGATACCCGTGTAGCAAAGCTGCCAGCCAGTCACCAGTAGACCTGGAGGCCTGTGGTGACTTTCCTTTCAGGTAAGCTGTAGGAGTAGAGAGACAGGGCATCAGAGGAGATCACACTTGGGTTCTGATGCCCAACGAGACAGAGTTTGTAGATGTTCCAGTGAGACCTGGGGGAGGGGGAGCTGAGGAGCTGAGCGCCGCCTTTCCAGATGAGTGCAACCAGGCTCTTTGGCATCAGACCACGCAGTTCAGTTCAGTTCAGTCACTCAGTCGTGTCCGACTCTTTGCGACCCCATGGACTGCAGCACACCAGGCCTCCCAGTCCATCACCAACTCCCGGAGTTTACCCAAACTCATGTCCACTGAGTCAGTGATGCCATCCAACCATCTCATCCTCTGTTGTCCCCTTCTCCTCCTGCCCTCAATCTTTCCCAGCATCAGGGTCTTTTCAAATGAGTCAGCTCTTCATGTCAGGTGACCAAAGTATTATAGTTTCAGCTACAGCATCAGTTCTTCCAGTGAATATTCAGGATTGATTTCCTTTAGGATGGATCTCTTTGCAATCCAAGGGACTCTCAAGAGCCAATACCGGAGTCCAAAAGCATCAATTCTTTGGCCAAGCAGTGGGGTGTGTCATGGAGCTGTAACATACTGCCTCCAAGTCTCACTTCTTGTCAAAAAGGTCTTTCAAGTTCATGATAACCTCTTTTCCCCCCACAGTTTTCAATCAGATGAAGAGTCAGTGCGTTTCTTTTCCTGCGCCCCCTGCATTGGAAGCACAGAGTGTCACCCACTGGCCCACCAGGGAAGTCCAACAGCCAGTGCATTTCTGACCGCTGTCCAATACATTTCACAGATGGAAAGCTCTACTCCTTGCGGTGATGCTCAGAAAGCCACATCCGATGGCACAGCACGAGTCACCTCGGTGTTGTCCCCCCTGGAGACATCGATCAGAACACGTTTGGGTGGGCTGGTCACACAGACTCTCGTCATTTCTCACCAATTAGCCAGAGAGGCTGTGTGTGTGCTGAGTCTGGGTTGTGTCTGATGACATGCGACCAGACATGGCAAAAGATGCGTGTGATCTGCCTTCGCAAGTAGAGCAGCTACTGCCCCCCAGTGATGGGGGGTGGGGTCCCTGAACCCAGCCTTAAAGCACTTCCGCAGCATTGCTACAAACATCACCACGCACAGTGTTGGGGTGAAGGAGATCAGACCACAGGACGTTGACAACAGTCGAAGCTGAGCCAGGATTTCACGGGAGTCCAGTGTTTTCTCAGCGTTTGTCTACTTATGAAATTTGCTTTAAGAAAGCATCTTTTAAAGGGGTAGGTGTCAAGCTCCCCTCCTTGATGTGGAAGGATGTAGACACCTCGAGAGACCGGAAGCCAGTGGTTTTCTGCTGACGTGAGAATGTGGGGTGAGTGTTACCCTCCCACCATGGGGCACGTTGACTTACTTTTGCCCAAATAGGTCAGTTGTTCGAAATAAGCATTTGCGTCCATAGTCTGCTGTGGCCAGATAATAGACAAACCAGCCGTACACGGACCTCAGACCTGGTGATTTTTCAACTTGTGCTCTGTGAGAAGATGCTTCAGAAGGAAACACACAAGTCCTTGTCCCAGTGGAGTCTATGCTGGTGGCGGGAGGAGGACAGACGCAGCAGACGTGGATGTTCATGGTGATGTGGAGAAAACAAAGTGGGAGGGGGCGTGGGTTCATCGAGCAAAAAGGCTGTTCTCAGCACAGGATGGCCTGGGAAGACTTCACCCAGCGAGCAGCAGCGGCCTGTGCTCCAGAGCAGAGAGAGGAGTCAGAGAGCCGTGAGGAGCATCTCCTGGCCAGGGCGCAGCAGGTGCAAAGGCCCTGGGGTGCGTCGGTGTTAACATCCAGGAGATCAACGTGGCTGGAGCAGAGCGAGAGGCAGAGTGGTAGGAGGTGAGTCAGAGAACTAAAGGGGCGGCAGGGCGGGTCCCGTGAGCACCTCTGGGGTCTGCAGCTTTACTCTGCGCAGGATGGGAACCACTGTCCATTTTGAGCAGTAAGACGACGTGACTCGGTTATCACCTGCAAAGGCACCTCGGCAGGTGGGCAAGGGAAGAAGCAGAGAGACCCGCTAAGTCCCCTGCATGGATCCAAGTCCGAGGCGAAGGGGGCCTGGAGCAGGTGACTGAGCGGGGAGACGAGACGGAAGGCGAGATCTCGGAGGAGAGGGAGGAGGGTTTTCTGCCACGTTGGACGTGAGATCTGGGAGAACGAGGCGTCCCGGAGGACTTGAGGCAACTGCGGCATTGGTGCTGGTGGTGATGGGCTGGTGGGTGAGTGGGGCTCAGGGCTGCCCTGTCTCCAAGCCGAACAGCTCACTTTTTATGGGCTTATTGTTTGGGGGAAAAGGCTTATTGCAAAAGAAAATTTGTATGTTAAAGTCCACTGGTGTTATAATTAACTCTGTCCCTGCGGGGAGACTGTCGCCCCGGGGGCAGTTCAGACAGAAACACACCAGAGAGCAAGACCTCCTAGTCACTGGCCTGCCTGGAAACAGCAGCCTGCGCTACTAGGCACCTGGGCGAGGACCCAGCACAGCCCTGCCCGGAGGGTGGGTGGGCAGCGCTCGCCTCCAAGTGTAGCAGGCAGTGAATCTGGCCTCCCTTGAGCTCACGAGTGAACTCCAAGCTGACACTGCAGTGGTGGAGCCTCTGGGAAGCTCAGAGTACCCTTACTTTGCTCCTAGAGTCCCCTCGTGACTCAGCTGGTAAAGAATCTGCCTGCAATGCAGGAGACCTGGGTTTGATCCCTGGGTTGGGAAGATCCCCTGGAGAAGGGAAAGGCAACCCACTCCAGTATTCTGGCCTGGAGAATTCCATGGACAGAGGAGCCTGGCAGGCTACCGTCCACGTGGTCACAAAGAGTCAGACACGACTGAGCGACTGTCCTTTTAAGGCCAAGCTCGGCTGTGTGCCCTCAAGTCCCATGTTGATTATTATCTTTATTTTGTGCAAAACAAAAAGTGTCCCCAAGGCCTTCCCAGGAGGTCCAGCGGCGAAGACTCAGTGCTTCCACTGCAGGGGCACAGATTCAATCCCCACTTAGGGAACCAGGATCCCGCATGCGGCGCGGCACGGCCAAAAAATTAAAAGAGTCCCCATGTGTAATAGGGGTCTTCCCCTCATCAGTGAGCCCTGTGGTCCGAGTTATGATAAGATCCCGGAGCTGAGGGACGTTTACACACGCCTGGCCCACAGTCCACGGTCACCGGAGACTGTGCCGCAACCTCCAGCGCGTTTGATGAGCACGAGGAACCTGTGGCTGGTTAATGCCTGTGTTGACTCTTTCATCCATAGAGACGATCTTATTTTTTCCTTTATCATGAGAAAAATTAGGGGCCGCTTGTGAGTTTCCATGTAGAAGCAAAAATTGTGGAAACAACTGCTGTCTGCTAACAAAGGATAAGTGTGGGTGGACATGGGGCACCGGGTGAAGAGGTCACAGGGTGAGGGGGTGAATGGGTGACCTCAGAGCAAAGATGGGGAGCCATTGGCCTCCATGCACCTCACTGTCACCCCCTGGTTCCTCCTCCTCTGGCCCCTCCCACCCCCTCCTCCCCCCACCTCACCTGCAGGAGCCTCCTCAAGACATCCTGAGCAGGGGGACCCTCCCCAAGCCGTCCTGAGCAGAATGGCTCGGTGTATTTCCAGGGAGGGAAACGCTGCATGTCAGACAAGCCTCCCAAGCCCCGGATATCCTGGTCTCATCTTCTCCAAAACTCTACAAATGAAAACAGGCTATCTTGCCCTTTCTTTGGTTTTCAAGTAAACATTTCCTTAGGTACTAATCAGATTAACTGTCACCCCACTTCCTGAAGCTGCCACCCTCGCTTCAAGGAGATGCTGCCCTGATTTCCCAAGCCCAGCAAGGTAGCTCTGGCCAGGTTAAAACTGGGCCTCTCATTGCATCCATGAAGAGTCAGAAATACCGAAAGGAGCCAGGGTCCCGCAGGGTCCCCATCTGCAGGCCCTGCTAGCAGAACCCAGGGCTGGGAGGGACGCCTCTGGGATTTTTCCGGGTCGGTCGGCCTCCTGGGAAAGGAAGTAAAGGCACCCGTGGAACCTCATGAGCTTGACACTGAAGCTCTCAGAGAAAGACCAAGGCGAACACCCCAGGTCCGCTGGGGCCGCGCAGGGTCAGGGCCTTCTGGGGGCAGACTGTCCGGGGCAGACACCACACACTGGCGGATGACAGCTCCTGGTCACTCCGTGTCTGGTTCACAAGGAGCTTTCTAATTACTTACCAAGGTTTTGAAATGGGGGAGGCGGGGTTCTATCACGTGAAAAATCCAGATTTGCGGCTTCTCTTAAAACCTGAGAAGACTGGGCCCCATGGAGCCCACCTCTCCCAGGGCAGCAGTGGGCTGCCTGTGTCTGCCCCCCGACCCGGGCCCGTCGGTTCCTTGCTGTCCCCAGTGTCCCCGGCCGTGTTCCTGGCCACGCCCGTCTTTTCCACCCGCTGTCTGGTATTTGAGTGTGGCCCTGAGGGAGAGTCGGCAGGCTGTATCGCCTCCTGTCCTCGTCCTAACGGAAGCTGTAGGAAGCCCCCGAGGGTGGGAATAGCCACCTGCAAGCTCAACAAACGGTTAAAGATAAGGATGGCTGGGCCTTCCCCACCAGGGAACCCTCACACATCCCCTCCTCCTGCAAAACTCCTCATTCAGCGCCTGGGCAGGAGACAGGGCCCACATCAGCTATGTGAGCAGAAAGAATTTCCTAACTGTCATTTACAGGGGCTTCCCTGATGATGGCTGGGTGGTAAAGAATCCGCTTGCCGATGCAGGAGACATGGGTTCGATCCCTGGTCCGGGAGGATCCCACATACAGTGGGGGCAACTAAACCCAGGCGCTACTGAGCCTGTGCTTGAGAGTTCAAGAGCCACAAGTACTGCGGCGTGCGAGCCCTAGAGCGCATATTCCACGACAAGAGAGGCCACCACGATGAGAAGCCTGCACACCGCAACTAAAGAAAAGCCCGTGCGGCAAGGAAGGCCCAGCACAGCCAAAAATCAATAAATAAAATTATGAAAGTGGAAAGTGAATGTCGCTCAGTCGTGTCTGACTCTTTGCGACCCCATGGTCTATGCAGTCCATGGAATTCTCCAGCAAGAATACTGGAGTGGGTAGCCTTTCCCTTCTCCAGGGGATCTTCCCAACCCAGGGATCAAACCCAGGTCTCCCGCATTGCGGGCAGTTTCTTTACCAGCTGAGCTACAAGAATCTTGGAGTGAAGGCCAATCCTGAAGCCCAAGAATCCTGGAGTGGGTGGCCTAGCCCTTCTCCAGCAGATCTTCCCAACCCAGGAACCAAACAGGGGTCTCCTGCCCTGCAGGCGGATTCTTTACCAGTTGAGCTATCAGGGAAGCTGTCTTTACATATAAAGTTGTAAACTAGGAACTGAAAGACAAAAGGAAGCTATAAAACCACCTTTAAGGACGCATGACACTTTCCATAGGAACTGCAGGAGATGTACCCTGAGAATGGGGAGCAAAGAGGAGAGATGAGGCTGGTGTTCCTAAGTCTGTGAGCCTGGAGGAGGCCCCCAAGACCCCGGAATCCAGGTCTCTGAGGTGCCAGTCTCTAAAGCGGGCTCAGTGATGCCGGTGGGGCTGACGGTCACGGGATCACAAGCTGTGATGGGAAAAACAACTCTTAAGAAAAACAGTCTTTAAGGAAAACAACTCTGTTTTTCTGAGCTGCCACTTAGGCATTTTACCGTCCGATAACCCTGCTCACACCCAGAGCCTGGAGATAAGAGTTTAAGATGCCTGCAACCGGTTCCTGCTTTATTCTTCCAGGGGCGCCTTGTAAAAATGACCACTTGAAAAAAAAAAGACCACTTAAGAGTTAAGCCTGTGGAAAGCCAGCCCCAACCATCTGATAGGCAGTGGCAGTTTGCTCCCCAGTGACCTGGGGTGGGGGCTGGCCTTCCTCTCGGCTCAGGGGGCCCCTCACTCCTGGGATCTGTCAGTAATAATACATCTTGTGACTCCGCTTCCTTTGTGTGGGTCTATTGAAACTGCACCTTCAATCAAAATGACGCCGGGGGGTTTTCACTTCCCCAAAGTGGAGCTCGGTTATGGAGGGAGCTGCCTGCCACCCCCGTGGGGGCGGGGGGCCTTGTGCCCTCCCCGCCCCCCCCATTCAGCGGGTCATAATCTGCATATTCCTGATTCAATACACCAGCTCTGGCTTCTCAGCACAGAAGCAGGCACGAGCCCATAGGAAGCAGGCAGGAGGCAGCTGCCCTCCTTCAACCTTCCCTGTGGCGCCCCCAGCTGGCGGAACCTGGGAGGAGCCACTGCAAATCAGACCTTTGCCGCGTTCAAGTCGCTCAGTCCTGTCTGACTGTTTGTGACCCCGTGGACTATACAGTCCATGGAATTCTCCAGGCCAGAATACTGGAGTGGGTAGCCTTTCCCTTCTCCAGGGGATCTTCGCAACCCAGGGATCAAACCCAGGTCTCCTGCATTGCAGGCGGATTGTTTACTAGCTGAGCCACAAGAGAAGACCTTGTTTGCAGAGCCCGCACAAAAGTGTAGGGGCTGGTTGGTGAGAGTAACCCGGTGAGTTGGTTGATGTCTGGCCCAGAGGGCTCCCTCTGACCCCTGCTTGTGCTCAGCGTTTCCAACTGAGCTGTATCCCTACAATAAGCTTTTAGTACCTCCTCAATGTCAGCCCCATTCTCCATGCAGACCATGTAATATCAGCAAGGTAGGTACCATTCCTGTCCTGGTGGACCTGGCAGTCAACCTGGACTCCTTTTTAAAAAAAAATCGATTACTTTTCTACTCGGTTCTAGCATCGAGCTCCACCTCTGCTGCTCTGCGACCACAGCCAAGACGTGGACGCCACCTCAGTGTCCCTCTGCAGAGGGTGGGTAAAGAAGATCTGGGTCATATATGCAGTGGAATATTACACAGCCATAAAAAAGACAGAAAGAATGCCATTTGCAGCAACATGGATGGACCTAGGGATTATCACACTAAGTGAAGTCAGACTGAGAGACAAATAACGTATGATACTGCTTATGTGGAAGCTAAAAAGTGACACAAATGAATTTATTTACAAAATGAAAGACACTCACAGATTTAGAAAGCAGCTTATGATTACCAAAGGGGAAAGGTGGGGGGGGAGTGGTAAATTAGAAGGTGGGGATTAATGTATTTTTGTTATTCTTCACTCACTAAGTTGTGTCCAACTCTTTGTGATCCCCCACGGACGGCAGCACACCAGGCTTCCCTGTCTATCACCATGTCCTGGGGTTTGCTCAGACTCATGCCCATTGAGTCAGTAATGCCATCCAATCATCTCAAATGTATACACACCACTATATATAACACAGATATAGAGTGGTGCAATATAATGGATAATATATACATAATATAACAGATACACATGTGTGTTAGTCACTCAGTCATGTCCAACTCTTTGCAACCCCATGGACTGTAGCCTTCCAGGCTCTTCTGTCCATAGACTTCTCCAGGCAAGAATACTGGAGTGGGTTACTATTCTCTTCACCGGGGGATTTTTCCTGACCCAGGGATCAAACCCAGGTCTCCTGCATTGCAGCAGATGCTATGCCATCTGAGCTACTAGGGGAGCCCCAAACAGATAAGCAGTAGTGTAATATAGCAGATAACATATATATATATAATATAATATATAGTAGTACTAAGCATAATGTACAGTAGTAGTATCAGCAAGGACCTGCTGTTGATTATAGCACAGGGAACTCTACTCAATACTCTGTAATAACCTATATAGGAAAATAATTTGAAAAAGAAAAATATGTGTATATATGTATAATTAAACCACTTTGCTATATACTTGAAACTAACACAACATTGTAAATCAATCATCAATACTGCAATATAAAATAAAAACTTGGAGGGAATTCCCTGGTAGTCCAGTGGTTAAGACTTAGCTTCAAGTGCAGGCGGTGTGAGTTTGACCTCTGGTCAGGGATGTAAGATCCCACATGCTGCGTGGCATGGCCAAACATAAAATAAATGTTTAAAACTATGGAGCCATTAAAGAAAACATCAAGAAGTTTGTAAACTCCTAAATATAAAAAAATTAAAGTCTTCCACTCTTCTGCTAGGTTTAGCATCAGGCTCTGTCCCTGCTGCCGTGTGAATATTGCACGCACGTGTGTTCTTGGTGGGAAATAAACATAACAAAATTGGACCGTCTGGATCATGCTGAAGTGTACAGTTCGGTGGTTCTGAGTACGCTTGCAGTCCTGTGCTGCCATCACCACCATCCATCTCCAGAACTTTCTTATCTTGTAAAACGGAAACCACGTCCATTAAACAACAATCCGTCATTGGTCCCTCTCCCCAACCTCTAGCAAATAACATTTGACTTTCTGTCCAATGAATCTCATTACGCTAAGTACCTCACTTACATGGAATCCTTTTCTGTCTGGCTTATTTCACTTAGCATGATGTCTTCAAGGGTCATCCATGTTGTAACATGTATCAGAACTAGCATCCCTCGTGCCACATAGTGTGGCCAAAAAGAATTATGTTTCTAAAGCATGTTTCTTGACACAGGAAAATCATGTGGTTTGACGTAAGGTGCAAAAAACTGAATACAAAACAGTAATGATGTTCAATATTTATAAATACCCCTTTAAAAGTAGTAAGAGGAAAGATGAGAAGAAGCTATAGTTAGAGAGTTTGGGATGGACATGCACACTCTGTCGTATTTAAAATGGACAGCCAACAAGGAATTACTTTATAGCACATGGAACTCTGTTCAATATTATGTGGCAGCCTGGATGAGAGGGGAGTTTGGGGGAGAATGGATTCGTGTATATGTATGGTGGAGTTCCTTCGATGTTCACCTGAAATTATCACAACACTGTTAATTGGCTATATCCCAATACAAAATAAAAAGCTTAAAAAACTACTAAGAGGAAGTATATAAAAATGTTAAGAGTTATCTCTCACATTGATCACTATTAGTCCTCTGTATTTTCCTACTTCCCAGACCCTCTGTAATAAACATTTAATATATTTCAATGATTAAAACAAGATAAGCGTTATTAAGCAAACACAGTAGCCGCAGTAGATGCCCTGAAGTGGCTGCCAGCCAAGGAGAGCACGTACAACTGCATGGAGCTCTGCCAGGGGAAAATAAGGGCATAGACGGTGACGGAGAGGATGCAGCTATTTTTGTTACTGTTGCTATGGTTACCTGAGCCCTTGCCTCCCCTTTCCACGCTGGTGTGGGATGGACAGACTGGGGTGACCGAGAGTTCACATGAAATGTAAGATCCCCCCAGCTCATTGCCATCCCGTAACAGAGAGGACTCGAGAATCAGGGGAGGCATCATTAGCTACCAAGACTTTCACTAAGGAGGGACTCTCCTCTTTTCCCTCCAGAGTTGTTACATAAATGGGCCAGAGGAGCCTCCAGTGCTTTGCCTAAAATGGTCCCCACGTCGTTTTCTTCTTCAGGCTAGGACTGTTAGCTCAGAGCCCACTGGCACTCAACCTCAGGTTCTCATACATTCAGTTGTTCCACGGATAGTCTAAATAAATATATTTTTAGCCATTTGGAGCCTACCCACTTTACATACCCAATGAAACAGCAACACACCCGCCGCGCTGTGCTGTCTCTTCAGTCATGCCCAAGACCTTGCGACCCCATGGACCGTAGCCCGCCAGGCTCCTCTGTCCATGGGATTCTCCAGGCAAGAGTACTGGAGCGGGTTGCCACGCCCTTCTCCAGAGGATCTTCCCGATCCAGGGATCAAACTCACACCTCTACATCTCTTTGGCAATGTTTGCCACCTGGGAAGCCCTTTTACTTATTAGGAAAATGCAAAATAAAACCACAATGAGATACCACTACACATGCACCAGAATCACTAAAATAAACCCTGACAACACCAAGTGCAGGTGAGTGTGTAGAACCACAGGAACCCTCATCCACGGCTGTCGGGGCAAACAGTTAAAACTGCTCCAGAAAACCTAGGTCCTATCTCCTAAAGAGGGACACGGACACCCTCATGACCCAGCCATCCCACTCTCCAGTAAACACCAAACGCAGGTGCACACGTATGTTCACCAGAAGACTCGTTCCAGAATGTTCAGAGCCACATAAGTTGACATATCATCAAATCAGAAATAACCCACAGAGACATAACATATCCACGAGCCATGGAGAAGACAAGACCTGTGGTGATAAAAAGACCCTTCTGGATTCTCCAGATAAACAGAATTAATAGGAGAGATAGATAAATGCAGAGGATGTGGATATAGACACACACATACATATATATATGTATAAACGGTTAGTTATAAGGAGTTGGCTCATGTGACTTGGAGGCTGAGACATCCTTAGATTTGCAGTTGGCAACTGGATATCCAGGAGAGTTGATAGTGTAGGTTCCAGTTCAAGTCCAAGTCCAAAGCGAGGTCTCCACCTGGAGGCAGGCAGGCAGAGGAGGCCCATTCTCCCTCCCTCAGCCTCTTCTGTTCAAGTCTCCAGTGGGCTGGACGAGGCCTATCCATGTTGAGGGTGGGGGTGGGGGGGGGGCGGATTTGCTTCACTCAGTCTATCAGTTAAAATGTTAATCTCATCCTGAAACACCCAGAGTCACGTTTAGCCAAAAATCTGAGCACCCCGTGGTCCAGTCAAGTTGATACACTCAATTAACCTCCCTAGAGCCCAGCCGCCCTTGGGCGCCCTTGTGCTGAGTGACGTCCCCTGGGCACGTAAGCCCCCTCTGCCCCGGGGTTCCCCGTCCTCCTCCGCCATCAGGTGGCGGCCCAGCGCCCCCTGGCCCCGATGGCCTCCTGTCGGGAGGGACCGTCTCATGGGCAGCCTGTCCAAGCGCCGCCCGGTAACGCTTGTGCAACACTGCCCCCGTGTGTTCTCATCACCGCCTTGATCAGCCTCAACAGCGTCTCACGGAAGAACGTCTATACGACCCTTCCTGCCCCGTCCAGGCTCTTGGAAGAAGGGTAACTTTGAAATCCCCATACTCTCCGCATCACATTTGTCCCCATCCTCCTTTAATTTCTTGTCCACAGCCCAAAGAATTCTTGAGGGTGTGCTGGGGAGGAGGAGCAGGCAGGGCAAATGCAGTATCCCGGCCCCATCTTCTAAGCTGATATCAACCAAGAAGAGCAAAGTCAGAGCTTAAACTACACTGAGACCTGTAGTGGTGCCCAGCACTGAAACGGCCATGATGCCCACCAGCTGCCCTCGATGAACTTCAAAATAAGAACACTAAACTATAACATTCCAAGCTTACATGCATGCTGAAATTAAAAATCACTTCTAGATTTTTCTGAATGCAAAATGATACACAAGTTTATGGAAAACAAATATATCATGTTCAAAAAACGCTTTGTTTTGCTTTGGTTCTGATCCCTGGTTTGTTGGTACACTCAGCCTATGGAACAGTCCTCCACTGCTTATACTCAAGCCTGGTACAGAACATAGATTCTTTAAGCCAGGACCACAAGCTGATGCTTAGCATAGTACAGGGCATGTAGAAGATGCTCCATAAATGTTTGAACTGATTTGAACAGATAAGGTGGAGAATTGTAACAACTTTAAATCTATATATTATGCAGAATTGTCTTTTTCTTTTAGTGGCTCTCAAGTAATTGAAATAATATAATATCGAGAATACTATAATATATTTATTGTTTTATCCTTTATTAATAAGAGAAAATTTGTTAAAAAGAATCAAAAGGGAAAAATTCTTCTTGCATGATCCGTGAAGAAAATAGTTGATAAGGAATTCCCTGGCATTCCAGTGGTTAGGATTCAGTTTCACTGACAGGGGCCCATGTTTGATCCCTGGCTGGGGAACTAGGCCACCAAAAGCTGATGGTGCAGTCAAAAAGTTTTGGGTAAACTGAACTTCATCAAAATGTAAAAATTTCTGCTCTGCAAATGGCAATGTCAAGAGAATGAGAAGACAGGCCATACACTGGGAAAAAATATTTGCAAAAGACACATCTGATAAAGAACTGTCATTCAAAATATACAAAGAACACTTCAGTTCAGTCTCTCAATTGTGTCTGACTCTGCGACCCATGGACTGCAGTACTCCAGGCCTCCCTGTCCATCACCAACTCCCGGGCCTTGCTCAAACTCATGTCCATCGAGTCAGTGATGCCATCCAACCATATCCTCTGTCATGCCCTTCTCCTCCCGCCTTCAATCTTTCCCAGCATCAGGATCTTTTTCAATGAGTCAGTTCTTCACATCGGGCGGCCAAACGATTGCAGTTTCAGCTTCAGCATCAGTCCTTCCAATGAATATTCAGGACTTATTTCCTTTAGGACGGACAGGTTTGATCTAAAATGACCATGGGCTACCACTGCACAACTAGTAGAAGGGCCAGAATCCAGAAGGCTGACAGCGCCAGCTACTGGTGAGGATGCGGAACAACAGGAAGGCTCATTTATGCTGGTGGGAAGGCAAAATGTTACCGTCTCTGTGGAAGACAGTTGGGCAGTTCTGTAAAGTTACCTACAAAACTAAACATCCTAAATATACCATACGACCCCGCAGTCCCCCTTGGTGTTTACCCAGAGGCGCTGAAAACGTTGTTGTTGTTTAGTCGCTCAGTCAAGTCCGATCCTTTGTGACCCGGTGGGATGTAGGCTGCCAGGCTCCTCTGTCCATGGAATTCTCCAGGCAAGAATACCAGAGTGGGCTGCCATTCCTTCTCCAGGGGATCTTCCCGACTCAGGGGTTGAACCTGGGTCTCCTGTACTGGCTGGTGGATTCTTTACCACTGAGAAACCAAGGGAGCCTGTTGAAAACTTAGGTCCACACAAAAACCTGTGCTTGAGTGTTTACAGCAGATTTATTTAAAATTGCCAAAACTTGGAAGCAACAAGGTGTCTTTAACAGGTGAGTGAATAGATAAGCCATGGTACATGCAGATGGTAGAATATTATTTTGGGTTGAAAAGAAATGAGCCGTCAAGCCACAAAAAGAAACTTCAAATACAAATTACTAAATGAAAGAAGTCAATCTGAACTGGCTACATACTGTACGGTTTCAACTATTAATAAATAGCATTCTGGAAAAGGAAAAACTATAGAGATTGTTAAAAAAAAACCCAAAACTCTGTGGTTGCCAGGGGTTTGGGGGAGAGAGGACTAGTTAGAGCACAAAGGATTTCTAGAGCAATGAAACTACTCCGTATGATAGACACTGTAGTGATGGATATGTATCATTATGCATTCAAATCCATAGCACGTACTGAACTGCCTTGTAGACCACGGACTATGAGTGATTACGATGTGTCAGTGTAGGTCCAATATAGCCTCTGGCGGAGACTGTTGATAACAGAGGGAGTTGTACATATATGGGGCTGGGGGCATATATGGAGTCTCTGCATCTTTCTCTCAATTTTGTTGTGAACCTGAAACAACGCTAAAAAAATGAAGTCTTAAAAAATTTCCTTCTTAACCAAGCATTTCATTACTTCCTAAATTTAAATAGTGAGATTATTTTTTCAAAACTCAGATCTCTATGTGGTAGAAAAAAGCTGCACAATTATATAACCCTTTCTGTTGCCAAAGCCTGATATAAATTAACTAAAAGTTCAGAACTGTACATTAAAAACATGCAATTTTTTGGATCATTGAAAGAAAATATGGGAGACAACTGACCCCAACCTTTCATTTGTCTTGTTATTTGGTAATTAATAAATATATTTAGAAATGTCCTTTCCTTCACAAAAATATTATGCTAGAGGAAGAATTAATGTTCCTCATAAAAAGATGAGACAGAACTTGTAAAATGTTATTTATAGTATTTTCAGCAGAAAACTGAAGAATAATTTATTTGGCTTATTATGTTCTGCTTATCTTTGAAAGCCAACAAAACTCCAAACTCCTGAGTTCTTAAATGTCAGAACCCCGTGATTAAGTGTCTTGAGATCTACAATCTGTCGGAGCCTATTATTTGTAGAAAGATAGCTGCTTCTGCCAGATATATTATATCCTAAGACATGGGATGCTTGAGGTTTTCTCTTTGTTCGAAGTCAGCAGAGAATAAACTAAGTCCCTATTGGGACCCGTGGAGGGGTGCACCCCCGTCAGGGGAGTGCAAACCTGAAACAGACAAAGTCTTCCAAAACTGCCATTGAGTCTCAGATCAGCTCAGCTCATGACTGGGCTGAAGTTCTCAAACTCCACTCCATCTGCTTCACCAAAGTTTGCAGTGAACCTTCTCTGGTGGATAATAACATCACCCAGAACTTCTGCACTGTTCTTAAACTAGGATCTGTGGACGCCCAGATTTTTTCAGCAATAGTTCAATACAACTGGTTTCTTTGAAATCTCATGCATTTTATTCTTTGCGTTTAAAAATATTCTTCTAAGGAAGTGGAGAAGGAAATGGCAACCCCCTCCTGTATTCTTGCCTGGAAAAATCCCATAGACAGAGGAGCCTGGTGGGCTACAGTCCACGGGATCACAAAGAGTTGGACACGGCTGAGTGCCTGTCACTTCACTTCTAAGGAAGAATCACTAGAAGTAAGTCAGAAAGAGAAAAATAACATATATTAAACACATATATGTGGAATCTAGAGAAATGGTATAGAAATCTTATTTGCAAAACAAAAATAGAGACTCACAGAGAACAAATATACGGACATCGAGGAGGGAATTGGGTGGGATGAACTGGGAGACTGGAATAGGCATATTAACACTATTGATATTGTGTATAAAATAGATCACTAATGAGAACCTAGTGCACACCTCAGGAAACCTTACTCAGTGCTCTGTGGAGACCTAAATGGGAAGGAAATCCAAAAAAAGAGGGGTTATGTGTGTGTGTATAACTGATTCAGCTTGATGTACAGTAGAAAGGAACACAGCCTTGTAAAGCAACTATAATCCAGTCAAAATTAATTTACAAAAATAAAAAAGGAATCACTAGGCTGACAAAGAGATCATGATATGTATTTCTCATATACAATGTCCAGAGCTCAACCAAAAATGACCAGGCATACCAAGGACACAGGACCAAGCATAAAATCAACTGTATTTCCACACACTAGGAGCAGCTAGGAAGCACAATGAAAACAAAACAAAACCCTCACCATTTACAAGAGCCATGAAAACCATAGAAATGAATCTGATAAAATATGTGCAAGACGATTACTCAGAAAATGAGACCTTTGTTGAAATTCGCTCAAAATGACTTACAAATAGAAAAATATTTCATATTCACATGTAAAAAACATTTCATATCATAAAGTCGTAATTCTCTACCTAAACTGATCTATGTTTTCCATACAATTGCAAACACAATCTCCATAGGATTTTATGTAAAATGTATTCTAAAATGTATGTGTAACATCAAAATGTTAAAGTAGTTCCCCAAAAGACTGTGAGAGAGGGGTCCATGGGAAAATGGATTATTAGGAAATGCTCCTGAGAAACTAGTGGTGAAAGGGGCCAAATAAAGGAATTCAAGGAAGACACTGGCAGCGTTTGCTACATCACTCCTAAAGAAATAGATCAGGTGAGGAAAGTTCGCTAATGGATATCAAGACTTATCTAAAGCTATTGGTAATTAAGGGAGTATGGTCTTGTCAGAGAGAATTTTTTAAAAAATTGACCAGTGGAAAAAATTCAAGGTGCCGGCAGGGCCGTGCTTCCTCCACGGGCTCAAGAGAGGAAGTCTTCCTTGTCTCCTGGTGGTTGCTGGCCATCTTTAGCATTCCTCAGCATGTAGATGCATCTCCAATTTCCACTTCTGATTTCACGTGGCACCCTTATTAGCACACCAGTCATTGGATTCAAGGCTTTCTCTCATCTAAAATGACCCCATCGTAACTTAATTGCATAAGTTGCAAAGACTCTGTTTCCAAATAAGGTTATAGTCTGAGCTTCGGAGTGGACATGAATTTTTTCTGTTTTTCTTATTTATTTATTTATTTGGAGTGGACATGAATTTGGGGGGAGGAGAGGGCACTATTCAAGTCATAAATGGCTAATCACCATAGAAAGATGCTAAACCCTTTCAGACTCTGGTAAATGCAAGTTAGATCCACCACAATATACCGTTTTTCATTCCTCTCAAATGGCGAACATTGAGATGTGCAGAGAGGATCCGCCAGATCCTCTGGACCAGTGAATGGATCAGGTGGACTCACGTGTGGGGAAGTGAGAGCTGGTTCATGCCGTCTAACCCATCACACTTCAGAAAACACTCCGCTATGGTGTCGTCAATCTGCCTCAGCAAGCTTGCTTCCGGGTGTGTGCCTGAGAGAAATTCTCACACAAGTGTACCAAAAGACATATATAGTAAAACTTCTAAATAGCAGCATTTCTGGTTAATAAAAAAAGACACCTGAAAACAATTCACTTGCAAGAGAATAAATAAACTGTGTTCTTTCAACAGTCAAAATAAATGGACTATACCACACACAAGAGCATAGGGGAATTTCTCAACATAATGTTGAGTGGGGGGAAAAAAAGCAATCTGCAGAAAACAACATAGAATATGGTATCGTTTTTATACAGAAACTACATGGAATGTGATATCATTTTTACACAAAATACACAAAGGTAAACGATATGTTATACAGCACGGATGACAAAATGTTAACTGAAAGACCGTGATCGATGGGAGAGGAATAGATTCACCGTGGACATCTCGGCTGCCCTGAAGGAATTTCCAAAAGCAGAATCTGAGCCTGGCACACAGAAGGTGAAAGAGGACAAATCACTTCTTCATTGTCAGTTTTTCCTGTGAAAGCTTCCTTCCTTCATTCATTCAACAGTTACGGAGAGACAAGAGCTGTCAGAGACGGGTCCTCTTTGGGGGCTAAAAGGGTGGGTGGGTCAGCCTTGGCTCATTCTGGGAAAGGAAGGGGCTTCAAAAGGGGGGAGGGAAACAGGGTACATAAAGAGCTTAAATTTTATTTTGAAACATTAAGCTCCTTGATGAAAGAAGATTTCGATTCCTGTAACCATGACACAATTCATGTTTTATTCATAATCTCATGTACTGTTCATTCTTATCTTCCTCAAACTAATTCCAGCCTTCTTCGCTCACTGCTTGAGTGTTTGGTCATGTCCTTTAGCCTCATGTGACATTGACTAGTTTATCTCTGATTCCCCTGAAGACGCTTTAGCCCTTCGTGCTTCCAGCCCCATCTGTCTTACATTTTCATTCTGTACCCTGCAACTTGCCATGTTTTGCACAGGAACATCAGGTTTTCCTGCATCGTGGGCCATTTTTATTGACACTTTGTGATGGTTCCCTTGGAAATGGATCTGGTGGCCCACGAAGCAGGAATTTGCAGACACTCCCTAGAGGCCACCCTAATCCTCCACTCCCCGGGGTTCTTGTGGTCTGCTGGGTGGGCAGAGGCAGCTTAGCATCCTACAGAACCTTCCTTGAAAACCTGAGATGAGAACCCTGGTGAGGCCCCAGGTCTGTTTCTTCTGTAGAACTTAATAGCGCTATTAGCTGCTGCGCTGAGGGAGGAAGATAGGGGACAAAACTGAGAAGCCAGAACAGCAAGATTTTGTATTCCTAACAGCGAAACTCTGCCCTGCTTATCTCTGCAAAAGATGTCGAGCTGGAAGGAAGTCTTAATTTCTCCCCAGTGATTCCTCTTGTCATCTACACGATATAGATCTCTCCACTTTCGTTTCAGAGCTTACGCTGGAAGCCATCTTTGGTCACCATGGAAAAAATTCTGATACAGAAGTAAAATGAGGAAAAGGTCTGGGGTTAGACTGCCACAGCTTGGGTTCTGGTAGTCACAGCTACTATCAACTGGTGTGAGGATGTAGGTCAGAAAAATAAGGATCATAACAGTATGTCCTTATAAGACTGCTTTGGGCTTCCCTGATGGCTCAGACGGTTAAGAATTTGCCTACAATGCAGGAGACCTGGGTTCGATCCTTGGGTCAGGAAGATCCCGTGGAGAAGGAAATGGCCACCCACTCCAGTATTCTGGGCCTGGAAAATTCCATGGGCAGAGGAGCCTGGTACAGTTCATAGGGTCTCAAAGAGTCGGACACCACTGAGCTACTAACACTTTCATAAGTCTGCGTTAATTGAGACAGACATCTCACTAAATCTGAGAAAAGTGCCTGGCAAATAGTAGATATCCATTCAAGCTTGTAGTATTAGTTTCTGCTTCTCACAAGGTGTAGGTGTCATTCTTTACGCAAAGTCTCCTAAGAGTGGCCAATTGGTCTTACTTCTGAAGTCACACAAACTCCAGAAGAGAGCATGGCTGTAAATCTCACTCCTGGGAATACACCCAGACAAAAGTGTAATTCAAAAAGATAGATTCACCCCTATGTTCGTAGCAGCACTGTTCACAATAGCCAAGACAATGAAACAATCTCAATGTCCATCAACAGATGAAGATGTGGTGTATGTATACGATGGAATACTACTCAGCCGTAAAAGAATGAAATGATGCCATTTGCGGCAACATGAATGGACCTAGAGATTATCATACTAAGTGAAGTAAGTCAGAAAGAGAAAGATAAATACCATACGACATCACTTACATGGGGAATCTAAAATATGACACAAATGAACTTATCTGTGAAACAGACACAGAAACTTGTGATTGCCAAGGGCTGGGGGTAGGGGAAGGATGGATTGGGAGTTTGGGATTAGCAGATGCAAACTATTAAATGTAGAATGAGTAAACAGCAAAGTCCCATTAAATAGTGCAGGGAATATTCAATATCCTGTGATAGGCCACAGTGGGAAAGAATAGGAAAAAGAATGTATATGTATAACTGAATCACTGGGGTACAGCAGAAATGAGCACACTGTTGTAAATCAACTCGGCTTCAATGAAATGAATCTTTTTAACCAAAGAACATTGCTCTAAGAGATGTGAAAAATTTGCAGCACAAAATCAACTCTTCCCCCTTCTGTTTAAAACATGAGTCCCACACATACGCAAACTTAAAGTTGCCTAAGTTTCTAGAAACAGTGAGAAAGTTTGTCCTATAGTTTCTTATGAAAAATCATGGAATTGAAGAAAAAAACTCACACTGCTGGTCATTATATAACTTTTTATTATCCTCCACTCTTCACATGTAGATCGTGTGAAAACTGCACCATAAGATGCACCATTGAGATGCGCAGATTGAAGCTCAATGGAATGTAAATTGAATGAAAAATCTCTTAATTTTTCAGAGGCTAATTACTGAAATGATGAGTATTTGCGACCCCGTGACTTTATGTTTAGAGTTTCCTATTTTGTTGCTTCCCTCTAAACCCGGAACAGGATTTCAGGGCAAGAAAATGGGGGGGGGGGGCTTCCCTGATGGCTCAGTGGTAGAGAATCTGCCTGCCAATGTAGGAGACATGGGTTCGATCCCTGGTCCGGGAAGATCCCACGTGCCGAGGAGCACTAAGCCAGTGCCCCACAAGTACTGAGTCTGTGTTCTAGAGCGGGAGTCACAGCTACTGAGCCCACACGCCCTAGGGCCCGTGCTCTGCAACAGGTGAAGCCGCCACAGTGAGAAGCCTGAGCAGCAACAAAGACCCAGCATAGTCGGAAAGAAAAAAGTCAGAAAAGGCAACCTCCGGACATCCCGGAATCGGAGCTGATGCGGAAACTGGAGGTGCTTTGTGAGGGAGAGGTTGGTAGGTGGGGGCGGTCCTTAGAAATGGGGGAGGGCCCTGTGCGGACGCCGGGCAGCAAAGACATTGACCAACCAGGCCTTGGCCGTTTCAGCGGGTCCGATGACGCGGAGCGTCTGTGGACTGCAGAGGTCCAGGCCTCTGGAGGGAGGAGCCCCTTCCACCTAACCCCCGGCAGGCAGCCGGGTCCTGACTCTGCCCAGTGCGGGATGAGAGAGCAACCCTGAGGCAGGCAGAGGCGACAGGCGGCCCAGCCCAGGCTCCAGGCAATGGGGACGCGGCCAGTGTCAACAGCAGTAGCCTGGCCAGCTCTGCGTGAGGCCGCCACTCAGCCTCCTGGGCAGAAGCCCAAGCACTTTCTGCTGCTGAGGTCACACACCGATGCCCGCTCCCCTGTGCCCAGGGTAGCACGTACAGCTCAACAGGCCGCCACAGCAGGACTTCGAAGAGCAGAACGGCTCCCCCGAGGGAGAGAGGACAAGAAGCAGGGATGACCTAAGTCCACAGAGCCTCGGAGCAGTGCTTCCCAACCATCCATCGCCACGGACATTATCTTCTTGCTTTTATTAACGATCCATCGCAGACTGTTTCTTTAGCAAAATATGACAAAAGGAAACAACTGGAAAAATGAAGTGGGCCACAAAGTCATGCAAAGTACAAGTCCAATGTCTTCATTATCAGATTCAACCCAGACGTGAAACTCTTCTCCCCAGTGACTATCAACTTTCTCAAAGCTTCCTCTTGGCGTGATCTCCCTGTGGACCAGGAACCAGTCCAAGAGTCACTCGGGCCGGAAGAAGGCCTTTCTCTGAGAACAGGAGTCCTCCCCTGGTCTCGTCCCAGGCTGTGGACCAAGGTGGGAGCTGGCATCTCTTTGGGGACACCTCCTGAGATAACCTTAACCTGCAGTTTGTTCTCCAGCATCTAACAAATACCGCTCAACTCCTAAGACCCCAGTGTCCGGCCTTGTCCTCCCTGATACTGCCGTCACCAAACTCAGACCAGCTTTAACGAGCACCCCCAGTCACTCAGAGAGAGGGTATCGGGTCACCCCATCTCCTGGGCCACTCGCCCAGCATTAAAATTTTGTTTTGTTCCCCTTTGTGCTGTCTTCTCGCTTTCCTGGTGGCTCAGAGGGTAATGCGTCTGCCTGCAATGTGGGAGACCCAGGTTCGATCTCTGGGTCGGGAAGATCCCCTGGAGAAGGAAATGGCAAGCCACTCCAGTACTCTTGCCTGGAAAATTCCATGGACAGAGGGGCCTGGTAAGCTACAGTCGATGGGATTACAGAGAGTCACACATGAGTGTGGGGAGGAGACACACAAGGACCCAGGGACTCTAACATCTGTATCCTCAGCGATGCTTGGCCATCTCTAGCATCATCCTCTCTCTTCTCAGTTCGTCAGATTTTAAGACAAATAAGGAAAATGAAAGTGAGGAATACATTCCGTGAGAAAACATCAAAGTGAGCAGCTGTGGTCCAAGAGTGATGACTAACACCGGCAGGTGGGTGCAGAGAGGGCTCTGTACCTGCTTCCCCAAGGTCGGGCCCAGAGAACACAGCTGGACAGGGAGGACGGAGCAGGACCACCCAGCTGATGGACATGCTCCACGCAAGTGAGACTAACATTGATCTCCCTGCTTCACGTGTCTAACAGAAGACCCTTCAAACCTGACACTCAACCATAAACACCCTTGTTCGTGGTCTGCAGAGATAAAAGGCAAAGTTGGGGGGCAGGGGGTAAGCCCTCCAAAAACGCAGTCTGAGCTGTCGTGCCCTCACTGGGGTAGTGAGTCCCTGACTCAGTCAGACGCAGGAGGGAAAGGACCCCTCGGTCTCTCTCCGCCACATCTATCTCTTCTCTCCTTGGAAGAAGGAAGGTAGGAAGGCTTGGGAGCTCACTTGGATTTCCCGTGAATATTCATGCGTACTCAAGCTGTAAGGATACCGAAGGATTTTTAATGGTGGTTCATTGTGCCGTTATTTTACTTGTGTTCTAAGCGATATTGTTAGCTTTCTATGTTTGACTAAGAGCAAGTCACTCTAAAGGGGATGCTTTGATGAAAAGCCTACATCAGTACATCAGTGTGATCATGACATTTGCATTAGTAATATCCTGAAATATTTATTCCACAACTAGGGACAAGGCTTATGTTCTTACACGAGTATGGTGATGGTACAAAGCTTGCAAGTACTAATCAACCCAATATTAAGAATGTTCTGTTTTTTAAATTTGTTAGCAATTAGAGTTTATTCATGCTGTACCCAAGAGCCATATGTGAGAGCTTTATCCTTCTAAACCCTAACAAGAATTCTTATTCATGAATATTTCATTCCTAGTTCCTGAAAAACTCTAATAAGTCCCTCTGGATTCAGAGAATACAGCTTGGTATGGCTGAATAAAACAGTCTCTGAGAATAGAATTGAAATCATATTTACAACCAAGAGTATTTCTATGATAGATTATTTCTCCTTCATTTTCTACTAATAGTATCACCTTATGATTTTTGAAAAATGACATTTCTCAGCTTTACACCAGTCTCATCCCTCAGGTTTGAGTCCGGATGTCTGCTGGTCCTTTTGCAAAGTTCAGTCTCCAGGAAACAGCGAGGTCAGGATCCCAAGTAGATGGGCTGTCAACCCTGAAGGCAATTGCAGAAGAGGGATTCCCTAAATTCTCTAGGTCAGGAGTAGCGTGGGACAGCGGCCACCAAAGCTGGCCACCACTTCTTGTTTTCCTACAAATTAAGAGTGATTTTTCACATTTTTTAATGGTTTAAGAAAAAAGAATTTTTATGACACACATAAATTATATAAGATTTAATTTTTAGTATCTGTAAATAAAGTACAATTGGCACACAGCCATGCTCATTTATTTACTATGGTTTCCAGCTGCTTTCATATAAAAAAAATGGCAGAGCTGAGTTCTTGAAACACAGACTGCAGGGCCTCCCAAGCCCCAGAGGCTTCCTCTGTGACCTCTGCATGGTTTTGCTGAGGTCGAGTGGGTCTGCTCCAGAGGAGACCACACTCAACTGAAAATACCGACTCTGGGCTATATTGTTGATTAACCTCCTGTCTCTGCGCTGGCCCTGGGGACAGCGCCAGGGCCACGCACCCCTGGGTGACAGAGGAAGTCTGTCTCCTTTCCTTGTCATCAATGCTATGAGCTTGGTGCTCAGCAGGGGCCACACACCGTTGAGCGAGCTGAGAAGCACACCTACTGCCTCAGGAGTGTAAGCACTGATTGTTTTATTTTCCTAAAATAGACGTCACATGAAATTTACCTTGTTAATTTTTGAGTATACATTTCAGTAGCATTAAGGACTTTCGCAGTGATGTGCAGCCATCGCCACATCTCCAGAGCTTTTTCATCTTCCTAAACTCAAACTCAGCCCCCACTAGACAATAGCTCCCCGCTCCCCCTCCTCCAGCCCCTAGCACCCACCCCTCCAGTTTCTGTCTCTAGGAATTTGCTTCCTTTGGGCACCTCACTTATGCGGAATCATATAGTGTTTGTCCTTCTCTGATCGGTCCATTGCTTACAATGATGTCTTCAAGGAACAACTAACTTTTGGTGGCTGTTTAGGCTTCCCTGGTGGTTCAGATGGTAAAAAATCTGCCTGCAATGCAAGAGACACAGGTTCAATCTCTGGGTTGGGACGATCCCCTGCAGAAAAGAATGGCAACCCACTCCAGTATTCTTGCCTGGAGATTCCCATGGACAGAGGAGCCTGACGGGCTATAGTCCACGGGGTCACAGAGAGTCAGACATGACTGAGCAACTAACACTTTCACTTCACTTCACTTTCCCAGTTTACACGGAGTTTCACACACATGATCTCTCTGACTTGGCATAGCTACTTTGTGGGGCAGGCTTTTACTCCGTTAGAACAGAATCTGTCAGGCAACTCTGGGGCCACCCTGAGGTCACCTGCAAGCAGTGTTCTCACCTTGAGCCACACTGTATCTGGTCACAGAGCAGGCCCAGAAGAGCTGGAGGTTGCCACTCTGAGAGTGACCCTTGCCTATGAGGGGTGGGAGGCGGCACCACTTTTATCCCCAAGGAGGACAGTTCTGAGGTGAGTTACTTGCATCCCTCAGAGGGTTACCACTGTCCGGGGCCCCTGTACTCCCTGAGTCACCCTATTTTGACTTCCTCGCTTCCGTCTGAATTCCTCACTCCCTCCTGTGTTCCCTGGGACAACCTCCCACAGAGACTACAGACACAAAATCCTTGCCTCAGGCTCTGCTTTGGACAGTATAGATAACTGTCCATGTATCTGTACTATAGAGTGTAGATACCTGAGTCAGAGGGTAGCATGTTGACCCTTGCACGCCTGGTACACCTAGAGTCCTCTTCTCATTCCAAGAGCAGTGTCCTCTGGCTTCTCCCCTCCTTGCAAGACGAGGTCTCTGCCTCAAGCATTTAGTCTGGTCTTGACTGAGAGAGATTCAAAAGGGAGTGTTAGCCTAGAACTCTCTTCCCTACGGGGAGTGTCCTGGGGAACAAATGACCTCAACTGAGACCCCTCACAGGGAATCTAACCTCAATCAGACAGCTTTGTAAAAATGTTGTACTCAGGGAAATGGTCCTATTTTCAGCAGGATATACCTGATCTGTCAAGGCTGATTACTATAAACAAATGTGGAATGAATAGGTTTATGGGGGCTGGGGTCCTCCTAGGTGGGGGAATCTGAGAGTTGTTGCCTAACAGATTAATTTTGTTTTTTTCAGGGATTGATCGAGCAGGATAGTGAGGAGAGAGGAAGGGTGAGGGGAAAGTGCCAGACAGAGTGTGGAGACAGAAGGAGTTTGGAAGGGCCGCCCAGTGGATGGAGGAAGAGTTAAAGGGAACCTGATGAAAGGCCAGCCTGCTAGGACTCCACCCCCTGGGCAGGAGCCCTGATCACGCTGTTAGGTAGTTAGAATAGGAAACAGGAGTCCAGAAGGGCAATGGCTAAAAGACAAGGAAGGGAGAAACCCGCAAAGATAGAACAAAGGATGGTTCAAGTATTGGAGTTAGGACCTCAGGTAGAAAAAACAGCACTCCTGGCTAGCCCAATTTACATAAGGCAGGCCCAGGGGAAGGGGAAAAAACACAAAAAGAGGAGCCAAAATGGGCCAGGGGCTTCTCTTCTCTTCAAGTCTTTTGGGTTGGCATGCCCACACATCTCGAGGATGTATTTTCCTTTGGTGGTGGTTTAGTCGCCTAGTCATGTCCGACTCTTTGTGACCCCATGGACTATAGCCTGCCAGGCTCCTCTGTCCATGGGATTCTCCAGGCAAGAATACTGGAGTGGGTTGCCATTTCTTTCTCCAGGGGATCTACCCAACCCAGGGATTGAACCTGGGTCTCCTGTATTGCAGGCAGATTCTTTACCAACTGAGCTATGTGGGAAACTATTTTCCTTTACTTTCTAAATAAAACTGAGCTGTAACACTGGTCCGTCCAAGGGCTGTAATGCTGGCCCGTTATCCATTACTTCAAATTTTTGTTGTGACGAGACAGAACCGAGGAAGTTACAAACTCTCCCGACACCTGTGGTGACATGACCTGGACATTCTGGACTCCTTTTTCCTATTCTACCTACCTAGCAAGACCAAAGGGAGGGTTCTCTGCTCCGCTCAGCAGCCTGGGTGGGACAGAGAATGAGGGGGTGAGAGAATCAAGAGACATGTGAGGTGAGAGTGGCCAGACCTGGGCCAGCAGAGGTCTCACAGACTGGGTACACAGGGGGGACTCAAAAGGGGGTGGGCCCATGGCCAGAGGTAAGGGTCTCCGTGGTGTAGAAATCCAGGGGTGGTGGAGCAAGGAGGCAGATGATTGTGACCAGACTGTCATGCCATGGGGTTTTGGCTTCCAGAAGGGGCCTGGTTTGAGAGACAGTGGGACTCAGGGTACAGCCCAGAAAGGAGAGGAGCTGCGGGTCCCTTGAACTGACACAGGGAAGGAGGCCAGTGGAGGACTTGCAGAGAAATTCTAAGACGCTAGAATGCCACCCTGGCCAGACTGGACAACAATGTGAGTGGGAAGAAAGAGAGGCCTGGGAGCCATATTCCAAGGAACTTGAAGAATGTGGTGCCAGGAAGCCAAAAATAATAGCGACAAAGAGACAGGAGGGGGTGGTGGGCAGGACCAGATGGGTCTCCAAGGACCACTTCCCCAGCCGGTCTGCAGACTGAGAGTGGCTGGCCTTGCTCCCCAGCATCCCTCCCACCCCCACCCCATGTGGCCGTGTCCTTGCCTTCACTCCTGCCTGCCCTCTGCCTGGAATCCTCTCGCTCCTTGGTTTTTTGAAATCCCACCTCCCTTCCAGCAACCAAAGTGCACCTCCATGGAACATTCCCCTTTTACTACAAAAGATTGGATTCCCTTCCTCCTGACTGCCACCCAACTTTGTTTATAACGCCCTCTTGACACTGACTGTGTGCAACTCGGAGCTGTAGACGCCTGTGTGTACCTTCCTCTCCTATTCTAGAAGACAGGGGCTTCTACTTGCTCATCTTGGCCTTGTTCTCATCCTGGAGTCGGCAGAGAAAGCCATGCATGAATATTAGCAGCACAAATGCTTCGAATCCTTCCCCTTCATCAAGACCAAGCATTCTATCCTAGCAGCCTCAACCCCGTGCCCCGGAAATTCTCAGAATGGCACCTAGTAATCCATGATGACTTAAGCAGATTGTCTAAATACCCAGTGGATATAAATGATAATCTGGTCTCCTCTTCATATTTGCATATTATTTTAACTCTTCTTGTTTTAGTTTTAACCTTATAGATCATTTTTGGGGGCAGGTTTTAGATGAAGAGAGAGAAATTTGTCCTGGCAACCCTGTCTGATTCTGCCTCTTGCTTGTTTGCAAGACATCACTCTTTAAAACATTAGAAGAATTTTTATATTCATTATTACATTCAATTTCCCCACTTTATCTGTAGGAGGGCAGTAAGTGGGGGGCTTCCCATTTAGTTCATCATATTCTCCTTGGGTGAAAACTCCTTGTTTCCAAGAGTATCTGAGTTCCTCTTTGAGACCAAGATCCCTTTGAGATGAGATGAGGTTGCTCCTTCTTTCACTGACCCAGAGGCATTAGGGGAGGTGATGGTAAACAAAGCGGACTCTCATCTCCCGTGTTCTGTTCTTTCCCAGTGAAGATGCCCTGTTTTCAGTCAAAAACAAGATCATCCTAAATGTCACCACTCAACACCCATCTGGACTCCTGAAAGCAAGCTGCCTTGTTTCTGAATCAGATGTCATCACCCACTGAAAAGCCTCCCGCCTCCAAGCTGGGCCAGGTGGGAAACCCTCATCCATCTCTCCCAGTGAGGCTGCTCCCTGGGTTACAGGTGACCATTTCCTGCTGAAGAAAGGGGATGGAGCAGAAACAGGTGGCAACTGAGAGCCAGGTTATCACAGCTTCTTTGACCCTTCGGAGCCCAACAGTTACAGAAATACTTGTTCAGTTGTGTCCGACTCTTTTGTGACTGTAGCCCGCCCGTCTCCTCTGTCCAAGGGATTTCCCAGGCAAGAATACTGGAGTAGGTTGCCATTTCCTTCTCCAGGGGATCTTCCCAACCCAGGGGCTGAACCCACATCTCCCACAGTGGCAGGCAGATTCTTTACCACTGAGCCACCTGGGAAGCCCATAAGTAGTAATGGGCTCATTTATGGGTGTGAACATTGTACTCCCCACAGAGCCACATGGAGCATTGCCATTTTTCATGGGACACCCAGAAGGTACAGCAGGAAATCAAGCATAGTCTCCAGGCCGGGACAGGGGTCCCAGGACGCGCTGCCTGAAGGTACAGACACAGGTCCAAGCAGGAGAGCCGCAGGGCACTGAGACGCGGGGAAATCCTGCTGAGGCCTGTCTCGCGAGAAACGTCCTGTTTCCCTCTGAGATGCGGCCACGCTCTCCTCAGTCCTGCTGCTGAGCCTCCTTCCAGAGCGAGGCAAGGAGATGAGCAGGGCCGCTCGAACAAGCGGCCCAGGTGCCGGCTGGGGCCGCAGTGGGTCCCTCCCCTCTCCCTCTTGCAAATAAAAGGAACCCAGTGAGGGAAGATGGGGTTTTTTGAGATGCTAGTTTGCCATCTTCTCAGTCTGCTAGCTTTCCCATTAAAGTCATTCCTTGTTCCAACAAGTCATCTCCCGATTTATTGGCCTGTCGTGCCAGTGGGAACTTTGTGACTATAAATACATAACCCTCTTCATGAAGGGAGGGGGGGTTCCAAAAACACAATCACCCTCATGATTTCATTCATGAACATTTATATCAAGCAAAGGATTTCAAAACAGACTTTCATTACATGAGGCATTCCCAGACAGGGAAGGGAAGCCGTGAGGAACTCCTGTGCTAGTGGCCAAATGCTTTCTCTCCCAACCCGAAATGATGCCCCAGCACACGGCGGCTGGGGGACCTAACATCTCAGATGGTGGTATCCCACAAAGAGTTCTCTTGCAGCAAACAGACAGAATACCTTTGTAAATTACATCCATCATTTAAAAACATGTAACAATTATTTGCACATGACAGAGCTGTGTGTGTGGGAGTGTGTGTGCTTTACAAAACAGAAATGTGTATTTCTTCCACTTCAAAGAGTCACAGACACAGATGTTTCTCAACACTGACGGGTACCAGACCCTTTGCACACCTCCTCTTCCGGTGTCACCTTCACCACAGGCCCGGGAGGTATGGACTACTACTGTTACCATTTTATACTGAGGAAATGAGGTCCCTGGGGGTTAAAACTGAGGTCAAAGCAGCGACAAAGGACAGAGTCAGTCTGCTTCCAAAACTCACGTTCTTCCTACGATATGGCTTTACTTTTTCAAGGCTCGTCAAATACTTGTGCCTTTGCCTGTACACACCCGTAAACCTTCCTGCTGGAGTAATCTTTATAGTTCATGGGGAAATGCTTCCAGGAGAGCTGAAGAGGAACAGAAGGAATTTTTTGGAAGTTACAGAAAGAATGAAGTTTCGACACGTATTCAGGCATTTCCAGAAGGTACAGCACAAGAGTACAATCTCAGCATTAACTCGCATCTCATGCATTGGGATAGGGTGTCCTTCTGTATCGTATTTAGGGGGTATTCAGTTGTATTCCCTGCAAACTGCGGCTCATCTTCGTCCCACTGTTTGGTCCACAATCTCCTTCCACCGGTCAGACAACAGTCTCGGTTGCTGCGGTGGCCGTGTGGTCTTCTGGATGCCTGGGTTGCATCTCATCTTTGAAAGCCCTGGTCAGAACCACTTTCAAGGACTCCTTGAACCGCTTCTTCCTGCTGCTGCCCACGAAGAAGTAAATAAAAGGGTTGGCGCTGCTGTTGATGGTAGAGAAGAGAAGAGAAACATGGTGCAAGTTCCTGAATGTCGACCAGTACTCGTAGTAGAGCAGGTAGAGGAGCCTCATGGGCATGGCGAAGATGAAGAAGATGATGATGGTGACCGTGATGACCAGGTACAGCTTCGAGGAGTGGGACGCCCATGAATTCTTCCGGATCTTCACCACCAAGATGGTGCTGGACACCACCATGAGGGGGGTAAAGACCAGGAAGCTCAGAACGGCTATGAAGATGATCACGGCCCTGCAGTCACTCCGGGAGTGGGTCTGTCCCTCATTGTCAATGCACATGGCATATTCCATGGTGGTCACCAAGCAGGAGAGTGCCCATAGGAGGGCGCAGACAAACGCTGACTGGTGCTTGGGGCGGTGGCACCGGTACCAGATGGGATACAGGACAGACAGGCACCTCTCCACGCTGATGGCCGTCAGCAGGTACAGGCCCGTGTTGTAGCCAAAGAGAAACGTCACCGACAACGTGACAATTGTGTAGTAATAGCCAGAAGACAGCTCGTAATCTAAAGCGTAGTCGACAGACAGAATAAAGATGCAAAAGAGCAACGAGATGTCCGCGATGGACAAGTGGGTGATGTAGACGGTGAAGGGGTTTCTTCTCATCCGGAAGCAGAGGAACCAGAGGAGGATTCCGTTCTCAACAAAACCCAGCGGGGAGATGCTCATGATCACCCAGTGCACGATGGGAATTTCCCGGCGCGGGTCCCTGACGGAGGTGTTCCCGCTGGTTGAGGCGTTGGAGGACTCCTCAGCAACAAATGATGTCCCGTTTGCCTCATCCATGAGGGGGCCTCAGTCTGGGTTCTTCGGGTAGTTTTCTGTAAATAAGTTTAGAAAGAAAATCAAGGTTGATGAATTGCAGTAAAAGATTTCAGCTATGGCTTGTAGCCTTCATGTCATACAGGAGAATATGTCTACTAGACTGTACAATGCTCTTTCCAACGAAGATAAAAATGAGGCATTTCACCAAGAGAGAACTGATCTAATGGCCTTTTGGAACCCCCCAGTAGCCTTTGGTTCTGTACTGTCATTTGCTTGTGGTTCAGCACCAAAGGGGGTCCATCAGAGCAAGAGGATCAGATTTCTGGTGTCCGTTTCTGGCCTGGACCAAGTTTTCTGAATGGCGTTTTGAAAATCATCTCATCTTCTGTTCCTTCATCTCCTGGCCTGAGAGACCAAGTTAACCACGTTAAAATTCGATGACAAAGTACATGTTTGGGCAACACCGTTGCTGTCACTTTTTAATGCACAGAGTGCCATAAATGATGGGTGATTGAGAGGGGACAAGTAGGAAAAAAGTTCAATAGGGCGCCAGTATGTTCAGAAGTGAGACCAACCAGAAGGTATGTGTTTCCTATAGTCTATATCTGTGACGAAGCTGTGTACCTACTCAGACCAGGTCTGTAGTGCAAACCATCCCTGGGGAACAGATGGTGCATTTCAACAAGATGTATTCGCATCCCCGAGCTCCATGGGCTAGACCACGCTGGAAAACACTACCGCTAGTAAACAAAGCACTGACCCAAGCCCAATAAAATGCGAAATATTTGAGACTGCAAAACACCAATTATCAGCAATTTTCCCTCACACTTCAGGAACTGCTAAATAAATGTATGCACACCCTCCCCTTTCCTGTTATGTAACAAATATACATAAGCCACTTCTGCTGCTGGGGAACGGAAGAGACAGGTGCCCACAGAGGTCATCTTCTTTGCTTCTATTCATGGAGTCCTTGGCTTTTTAATTTGGATGGTGGTGGTAAAATATTGTTCTCTGCTTTTGGTCCTTGCAGACCAGGGCCCTATATGTGCAAAATAATCGACCTTTAGAAAGGTAATTGGTAGGGGCTCCCCAGGTGGCTCAGTGGTAAAGACTCTGCCTTGCGATGCAAGGACCACGGGTTCAATCTCGGATCTGGGAAGATCTCGCATGCCATGGGGCAACTGAGCCTGTGTGCCCCAACTACTGACCTGTACTCTAGAGCCCACCTGCCCTTAAACCCAGGCTCTGCAACAAGAGAAGCCACTGCAATAAGAAGTCAGCACACAGCAACCAAGGGAGCAGCCCCCGATCGCCGCAACCAGAGGAAAGCCCAGACAGCAGTAAGGACTCAGCACAGCCAGAAATCAAGAAATAAAAAGAAAGTTAGTTCGTAGACCGCCGCCTTTCCTCATGACCTCACCGGAGGCCGAACAGAACTGAGACTTGCTATTTTGTGAGCAGGTGTGGGGTGGTGGTCCCATTCCAGGTGATGAGATCCTGGAGCCCACAGAGCTGGCTCCCCTCTCTTTACCAACACTCCCCTCAGTTGCTCTGCTGAGATGCTGGAAATTATTTTTCCTGGAGCAGATTCTCTTTTCGTTTCATAATCAGACCATAGAGGGAGAGACTCCAAAACTCTCAGGGGCCCAACACAAGGCCCAGAATTCCAATCCCATGGCGCTGCTGTACAGACTGGGCTTTGTTAAACGTTTGTAGGTGTGAGACAGCCGAGTTCCCCAAGTTTGTCCATCAAAGATTTATTCAACGCCAACTTCAGGTCAGGCACTGTTCCAGGAATGGGGCTACAGCAGTGAACGAAACAGACAAAGCACCAACCTCTTGGAGTTTATATTTCGGTGGGAGGCAGTCAATACCCGATAACAACAGCAACAAACCAATAGATGTTCCATCAGAATAAGTCGCCACAGAGAAAAGCCTGGACCTTGGCGAGGACCAGAGTGTAACTGTGGAGGCAGTGAGACGTGGTTAGGCTCTAGATGCAATCTGAGTTGCTACCAGTTGAGGCAGGAGTTGTAGGAAAAGAGAATGGCTTTTAGCCATTCGTTGTCTGGACAATGCGCAGGGGGAGCAGGTTGGGAGGCGTCATATGGAGCTGGGGAATCATGCAACTGCCACATGGAGCTGTCTTGCGACATGTTGGGAGCTGGGGTTGGGGCAGGTGTAGCGAGAATAGGTGAGGTATAAAATCATGAGGCTAGATGAGACTGCCTATGAAACCTGGATCATTAAAAAGGTCCAAGGACTGAGCCTTGGGGCACTTCAAAGCTTAGGGGTTGGGGGATGAGGAGAAGGAAGCAAAAGAAACTGGGAGGCTGGGAGGATAATTGATTCATGAGAGCAGGAGGGAAGGCTGAGTGTGCGGCTTAAAGTACAGACAGCTAGGTAGAGTGAAGAGGGGGTGTTAGAAGTTGCAGGAAGTTCTCTTCTGGATGTACAGTATCTCTGTTTTCAGCAAAGTCAGGAGCAAGGTCATCCACTAAGAGTGAGGAGGTTTAAGGAGAGAGGACAAGAGGTAATAAAGTGAAAGGCGGAAAGACTGGGTTAATGTACAAAGAGCACGATTTCTGGGCAAACCTCAGGGCCTGGCTGGACTGGGGCTCAGGAATCTAGAGTGAGACGATTAGCATGGCCTGTGTTTTTCTCCATTTATGGCTCAGCTATCCAGGTGTGACTGTGCAGAAAGAGGCGAGTTGGATTTAACCGGGATTGGGGTTCTACCGGCCTGGTGCAAAGGAAACTGGAGACCAAAGGAACTGAAGCACAGAGACTATGGAATTCAACAAGATTAGGAGAGAGCTGAGGCCAGGAGAGAGGTGACAGTTGGTGAACAGGAAATAGGAGCCCTTGATATTAGATCCCATCGGTGTCAGAGAACTAACTGCTGAGGTCCGAGTCCTGAAGGTAGAGAACCGGAAAATAGGAGGCAGGGGTCGAAGAGTGGGATACCCAAAGCCAAGCCTGGCGTGGTTTGGGTATTGATTATTGGTATTGATAAATGTAGCCCAGGACCATGGGAGTGAGCAGCTAGAGGAGAGGGGAGGACGATATCTTCTGACATGAGATCAAGACCTGGAGCCAGGGTGTTGGAAGAATTGTCTACATAGACATTGAAATCACTGGGAAATAGGGCTGGAATACAGGACATCACTAGAAAAAAACTAGCTGTGAGCCAGGCATTAAACCTTCAAGGAATTTGAGAAAGCGGCCCGGGGGTCTGTAGACGGTCACAGTAAGGAGGGCGGTGAGTGAGATAGTTGGATGGTGTGCACTTCAGAGCTGGGTGCTTTGGTGGTGATGGTGGTTGTGATGATGGCAGTGGTGGTGGTGGTAATAGTGTTTCAGCAAGGAGAGAAGAAACAAACGGATTAACCTGAAACACAAAAAAATGGCAGAGGGAGGAAGCGTTTCGCTCAGCATTGCCCAAGAGAAATGCAATGTGAGCCATATGCATTATTTAAGGTTTTCTGAGAGCCATAAAGTATAAGGAGAAACAAGTGAAATGAATTTCAATATTTTATTTAACCCAGTGTGTTCAAAATTTCATTTCAAGATGTAACTGATTTATAATTATTAATGAACTACTTCAGTTTCTTTTTTCACATTAAGTCTTAAGAACCCAGTGTGTATTTTACTCTCACGGAACATCTTGCTTCAGACCAGCCACATTTCACACATACATCGGCCACACATGGCCAGTGGCCATTATATTGGATGGTGCAGGTCTAGAACCAAAAGAACTTCACAAACCAAAATCAAAGACTAGAAATGTAAAATCAGGACCTAATCAAAATGTCTAAGAAAAGGGACAAGAACAATCATTCTGACTCAGGTAAGCAGGCTGGAATCTCTCGTGGACCACAGCATCATTCAGCTTTTAGTTTCTCATTGCGTCCAAGAGAGCTCTTGTGTACTCATAAAAATCAGTTAGGAAAGATGTTTCAATCCAGAAGACCAGATTGCATTTTTCTATTACAGTCAAACCCACGTAACCAAATCCACTCTCTGAAGATAGATGATCTTTTCATTTTCCAACCAACACGTAGGTTTCAGTTACCGTACTGAAATAAACAAGACACAACTTTTGCACAGTTTGGCAGGGAGGCAGGCAGAACTGAAACTAATTCAGTATGGGGAATGGAATAAAGGAGACTGTGATCACATCAGAGCAAACACACACCAGGATTTCAAGGAAGGCTTCAAAGGGATGGGCCTTGAAGGATCAATAGGAGTTTGTTAGCTGAGGAAGAGAAAGAAAGGCATTTTAAGAAAAGAACAGATGGGCAGAGGTGTGGAGGCAGGAGGCACAGAATGTTGGAGTTTGGGGAACCTGGTGGGCCCTGGGTGGAGGTATGGCTTTATATACCAAACAACAATATTTCAGTCCAAATAAACAACTGGAATGAAGTGTGAAGGCCTGGGTGTGATGCTTCTTTAAATATCAGACTTATTTTATACGTTATACTTATTCAACATCAGTGCTTAAAAATTACATAGAATTCCTTATTTAAAATGCAAATTCCAGGGCCCCACAATTTCAAGCAGCCTGGGCTGGGGCCTTGGAATCTGAATTTTCATAACCCAGGGGATTCTGATGCAGATGGATCCTGGGCCATGGTTTGGCAAACACAACCACTTGCAAAACTCTGGAGCCATTAAAGTTTCAGTGCAGGCCTGGGAGGTGGCCTGAACCATGTTTTAGATAGGTTACCCTGGTCACAGTCTACAGCCTGAATGGAAGGGAATTACGGATGGAGCAAAAAGCCAGTAAGGTGTGGTTGAAATAGACCCAGTGAGAAATGAGAACTAGGATACTGGCTGGAGGAATGAACGTATTCCAGGGACATTTCAGAGCAGGCTGGTCGGGTTCCTGTGTCCACGAAGGGGGAGAGAGATGGGGCAGTGAGTGGACTGAGGCTCCCATCTGAAGAGGCTGTGTAGACAAATGTTTAGTGGCTGAGATCAGGAGCAGGAGGGAGAGTGGCCGGGGGAACCAGCAACTGGGTTCGTGGTGTGTTGAGAATGAAGTATCGGGAGGACACGCCAGGGGGGGGTGGGGTTCCAGATCTGCCCGCCTGTGTGTTCTCCCTCCTGAGGGCCTACATCCTTAAATAGGTAGAACTGCATAAAAAATAATAACAATAGACACACATGTGAGACCTTTAGAACATCATCCGTTACTATGCATTTGCCAAACGCAGTGTGTATAACTGATTCACTTTGCTATATACCTGAAGCCAACACAACATTGCAAATCAACTACACTCCAATAAAATTTTCTTGTAAATGAAAATGAAAAAATAAATTTCAGATGCAGAAGTCAGCTGAGACCACATGTTCCTCTTCCAGCCTCACGTCTCTGGCCTAGCCTCCTGGGATCACTCCCCTCATTTCCTGTTCTCCTTGCTCCCTGCACCAATCTGACCGTCCCAGACCCTCCAGCTGCCATCCCTCCGGTTCTAATACTCCCTCCACTACTCCGGTGTTACTCATTAATTACCTCCATAGCCATGAGACTCCTCCCCATAGAGTTAAAATTGCATCTCTCTTGTTAAACCACAAACTCCTCCAAGGCAAAACTGTATTATTCACGTCTGACTCTCCAGGACTTGGCATAGCCGTTCAATAAATATTTATTGAATTATTCCAAGAAATAAAGCCCATCACCATGGCCCTGAGAATGTACCCTGGGTACCTAAGAAAGAAAACCGCCATCTTGAGCCCAGGCAGCCACAGTTAATAAAAGGTTCTCTGATGATTAGTTTAACTCATGAATCCCATACCTGGGCAGATTTTGGTCATGATGTGGTTGGAAAGCAAATAAAAAGTCCCATTAAAACTAATTCTCACTAAAAACTAACAATAACCCTCCCAATTGATCTGCCACAGCATGGTTCTACTTAAATGAGCACGTTACTAAAAATGACATTCCCAGACTTAGCAGGCCAAAGTGAATTTCAGTCTCTCAAGTGAATAGCAGAGGGTAGCAAGAAGTGCCTTGAATACAGCTGGTCCTACTTGCTCATCAGGCCCCAAAATCTTTCTTCCTCGGGGCAACTTGGTCATTTTGGATACCATTCATCTCCAAGGCTGGGTTGGAGATGACAAGGGTTTTTGAGGTCGGGAAGGATAAGGAGAATACAAGGGTGGGTGCGGCTAGCTAACAAGACCATCTAACTAAGAAAGCAGGGAAGACGTGAGGCAGTAATAGCACTGCAGGATTAACCACTGGGGGTAACTTGTCTCCAGGTCAACCCAGTCCTGGTCCCCTGGGCTCCTCTGTCCAACACACAGCATCCTCTTCATGCACCTCCATTTCTAGGTGGCAATCATATCTGCAGTGGTGGCTCAGGCAGTAAAGAATCCGCCTGCAATGCAGGAGACCCAGGTTCCATCCCTGCTGGGTCGGGATGATCCCCTGGAGGAGGGCGTGGCAACCCACTCCAGTATTCTTGCATGGAGAATCCCATGGACAGAGGAGCCTGGCAGGCTTCAGTCCACAGGGTCACAAAGAGTCAGACACGACTGAGCAACTAACACAACACAACAATGATAACCTCAGTGACTGGAGGGAGAGCGTCTTAACGGCCCTCTGTGCCCCTGATGTGGTCGGTAGCACAGCAACACAGCGGTGGGTGGAAACCCCACCATGTGCTTGAGAACAGATGTGAGTGGAGCGGGCGATAGCATGATTCTGGGAAGCGCTATCCCAGCCTCTCTTCCCGCTTATTCCCTGCAAGTCCCCCGGGAGACAGCCGTCAGGTGGAGCGCGAGAATGCCGTCACTTCGTAGGACTTCAGGGTTCAAAGAGACTTCCCTTCAAGTCAGCTCTGGGTCCTTCAATCGGCTTGGGAGGCTTGAGACGTGTCAATGAAAATACTGACACTGCCTGCCATTATCAGTAAACAAAGGATGTTATAACCGTCAAATGCCAACATTACAGCCACCCTGTTGGTGGTAAGACCCGAGGGAACTCAGGAAGGAGGCCTGATGCCCACCATCAAGCAGTCAGCTGCTGAAGCCACCCCCAAAGGTGCACCTGAGGAGACTCAGGGTGAAGAAGCACAGGATCCAGCCCCCAGATAGCTGAGATATACATCAAAGGAGTGATTTCAGTGAGCTCAGCCTTACCTCTTGTCATACACAGATATGCACTAAATCCCATAACTTGAGATGCCTGGTTTTCTTTATTAATAGTAATCTTTTGGTGTACCATCTACCTGGTCTTTGCTGCAAAACCTCCTATATATCCTGGTTCCACCCTTATCCTTTGAAGCAGTCCCTCAGAGGGATCTGAGATGCTGTGTCTCAAGCTTAAGTCCTCAGTTTTTCTACCAAATAAAGCATAACTATTATTTTCCAGTAGTTACGTATTGATGTGTAGATTTTTCCAGTAGTCATGTATGGATGTGAGACTTGGACCAAAAAGAAGGCTGAGCACTGAAGAAACGATGCTTTAGGAATGTGGTGTTGGAGAAGACTCTTTAGAGTCCCTTGGACTGCAAGGAGATCCAACCAGTCCATGCTAAAGGAGGTGAGTCCCAAATATTCATAGGAAGGACTGATGCTGAAGCTGAAGCTCCAATACTTTGGCCACTGGACACAAAGAGCTGACTCATTGGAAAAGACCCTGATGCTGGGAGGGATTGGGGGCAGGAGGAGAAGGGGACAACAGAGGATGAGATGGCTGGATGGCATCACCGACTCGATGGACATGGGTTTGAGCAAGCTCCGGGAGTTGGTGATGGACAGAGAGGCCTGGTGTGCTGCAGTCCATGGGGTCGCAGAGTCGGACACGACTTAACAACTGAACACCACCATCCATTTTTAGGTTGTGTGGTTTTGGGGGGTTTTGTTTGGTTGTTTCTTTTTTTTTTCAGTCAACATAATGAAGGAAGCAGATATTGCCCTCATTTTACAGGGAAAAACTCAGTGGGAGTAGGGTTCAGGGTCACTGCATCACACAGCTTCGGAGGGCTCCACCACTCATCCCCTCCAAGTCCACTGCTCCACGGGCCCTGCAGGGCATCAAGCCCTGAAAGCTCATATGGATCCTGACCCCTGATGGCCATGACCGGAATCCAGGTCCCCTGAATTCCAGTCTCCTACTTTAAAAAATGTCTGGAAACCACTGTTCTAACCAGCCCCCCTCATTTTGCCGACCACTAGAGAGAAGCTGGAGAGACTGAGATACATACAATCCCAACTCAATTCTGCAGCTGGGAGCTCCTGATTCTCTCTCTGAGCTCATCCCACTCTGCCCTGGGGCGGAATCCTATTTTTAAGACCTTACCTTTTATAGCCTCTCTGCTATAAATTTTCTAATCTAGCCTGCGTCTAATCCTTCCTACTTAAGGAACAGAAGGCATTGCATTCTCTAATTTTATAGGATTTTATTTTTTTCCTCCAAAGACTCGTTTAATTCCTAATTATGACTCTACTAATGTTGGGCTGAAACCGCTGGGTAGTCTCAACATTCCAAGTCCAGGTGAAGTCAAGTAGCCACCAGTGTGGCTTAAACAGCCCCAAAGGACCCGAGGGCTCCCCCCACAGGCTCATTTTTGTAGCCAGTTTAATCTCAACACAAAATGGGGGGATTTAACATTTTTCCATTGCTTTTTTCTCTAATTATATAACAATATTTTTGTTCACTGAAGAAAATTCGGAAAATTTAGTAAGAAAAAAAATCACACATAAAACCATTACTCAAAATTAAGCTGATTGAACATTTTGGGGATGTTTCTTTTTAGTCTTTTTTTTCTCCATCTCACATACACTGTCTTTTAAAATTGAGACTGCATTTTATAGTCTGTGGTTTCCTGCTTTCTTTTTTTTTTCACTCAGTATCATATTGTAAACATTTTCTCTGTCAGCATATATTTTAGAAAAGCATGACTTTAATTGTCACTATTTGGATGTACCATTATTTATTTTTAACAATCCTTTAACTTTGGACATACCAGTTCCTTCTGACTTTTCACCATTATTTTTCAAAATAACAAATAACTATAATGAACTTTCTTGGATACAAATTTTGTGCATGTCTCTCATCATCTCCTTAGGACATATTTCTAAAAATGGAATTGCTGAATTAAACAGTATAAATATTTTTCAAGATTTTAAAACATTTTAACAAGTTGTCTTCCCAAAACTGAACCAATTATACTGATATCAACAGTATAAGCTTTTTTTTCCCACAGCATATATATATTTTTTGTCCCCACATCTCCACTTTTTAAAATTCCCAACTTTGGTAGCTGATTAAAAAGGCATTTTGCTTTAATTTGCATTTATTTGATCTCTCATAAGTTTGAATATTTTTTCATGTTAACAGTCATTTGAATTTCTTCTTTGACAGATTCTTTTTTCACGTTCTTTTACAGAGCTGCAATAATTCTTTGTAAATATAATACTTTGCCATATATGTTAGAAATTCTTTCCTCTGAAACTAGGGTAGAAGATGTAAGATACAGCTTGAAGTTTTCTTAAAAGCGCTTCCTTACTGTTACAAAGACCTTGATGCTGGGAAAGATTGAAAGCAGGAGAAGGAGGGGATGACAGAGGACAAGATGGTTGGATGGCATCACTGACTCAGTGGACACGAATTTGCGAAAACTCCTGGAGATAATGAAGGACAGAGAAGCCTGATGTGCTGCAGTCCATGGGGTCACAAAGAATTGAAGAGGACTGGGCAACTGAACAATAACCACTCTTACAAGTCTGCCTGGACTCTGCTGATGACTGAGGTTCAGAAACTGCAAGGATTCTATAGATACTGTAAACCACCTTTTATCTTACAGGTGAGGGATCTAGCTCATGACTAGTTCAAGATTACACACTTAGTTAGCAGCCATGCCAGAAATGGACCCTACATTGCCCAGGTTCAACTGGGCACAATTTCTCCTCCCCACCCCAGTCTTCTGTCAACAGTTTATGTGTGTGTGAAATTCACTCAGCCACGTTAAGTGGCAAATTAAACTTTGGGGACATTAACAATCGCCTTAATGTCACCAGAGTGGTTACCAAAATCAATGTGATTAGTAGTAAAGATTTTTATTTAAAGTTCCAAGGGATGGACTCTTTGTTTCTCAAAGAATGTTATTACTCATTAGCAGGTATATTTTTATTTATTAAAGCACCACCTACCCAATGCCAAACACTCAACAATACAAATAGACAAGGATGAGTTGTTTTCAGTTTCTGCTCATCCTACTAATTTCTTCTGCAAAATGGAGTGACCACAGTCATCACCACTATCAACAGCTCTATTAGAAAACAATGAAAGCAAGGTGATCCATTAAGCAGCTTTTAGACAAGTCCCTCAAAAGGGATTAGGATATGACATAGTTCTCACACCCACCCCGCCCAGACACAATGCAGAGTGTGTTATGAGATGCTGTTGCATCTGCACGCTGTGGTCTGGAGATGACACCGTTGCCTGGACGTGCTTTCTCCCCTCTGGCGCTCCCCCTGCCTCTCTGTAGTTTCTTCTTTGTCTCCCTTCCTGGATCTGTCTTCACCCTCTCTTTGGGTCACCAGGCTCCATCCCTGACCCTCCTCTCTTCTTGCTCTATAAACACTCCCTGGGTGGTTTCATTTGATTCCCTCATTTCAACTATTATCTTATCCCGATGAAGTTCAAATCGACAGTTCTAACTCAGACATCTCTCCAGACTATCAGACGCTATTAATAATAACCATGGAGATTTTAACTGGGCCTCTCGTAGCAGCACACAAACCTCAGCTGATCCTAAACAGAAATCAGAGCTTCCCTGCTGTTCCATCAGTTCAGTTCAGTCGCTCAGTCACGTCCGACTTTGCAACCCCATGGACTGCAGCACGCCAGGCTTATCCTGTCCATCACCAGCTCCCAGAGCTTGCTCAAACTCATGTCTGTTGGGCCAGTGATGCCATCCAACCATCTCATCCACTGTTGTCCCCTTCTCCTCCTGCCCTCAATCTTTCCCAGAGTCAGGGTCTTTTCCAATGAGTCAGTTCTTTGTATCAGGTGGCCAATCTACTGAAGAAGGGAATGGCAAACCATGTCAGTGTTCTTGCCTTGAGAACCCAATGAACAGTATGAGAAAGCTGTTCTATACCTCCTCTGGTAGCTTTAGCCTTCCAAGCCAAAAAACACCTGGATTTTTTACCAGGTACTACTCACCTTGTATGTTCTCTGCACAGTCCCTTGAAGTAGACTTTTCTCAAGGAGCCCTGGTTCCTCCTAGCAGAGAAGGGGCTATAGAAGCCAAGATCTGGATACTGTGTATACCCAGTGCTATTGCGGTATCACTGCTCCCAGGCACTCTCAGGGGACAGAGCTAAGGAATATATGTATATGAATACATATATACATACATATAGAGACTGACATCCATACTTTCGTAAGTTTCTACATATGCATTGAATACCAATGAATTCACATCAATGTCTCCAATTTTGATCCAGCATTGCTGAGTTCAGTTTAGTTTTCTTCCCCTTCTCCTTTGTAATTCCTGTCTCTGATGATAAGAAACCTGGCTCCCATTACTCTCAATGCATTTACCTATTCAATCAACCCACCTACTGGTAAACACTCTCCTATGTCTCACACTGCCACTGTCTCCTGCCCTGGGACATACTTCTCCCCTCAACCGAAGATCTGAACTTGGCCCCAGGTTCCCTCCCCTGCTGTGCAGACGCCTTCCTTGTTCTGCCATATTACCACACCCCCTCACCCCAGCTGGGCTGCTCCCCCACGGGTGTTCCTCCCCTGCTCAGGTTCCACCACTTCATACCAGCCATGAGGAGCCATCTTTCATACTGTTTGGCTCATCAGGCAAGTTTGCCCTTGGAGTACAAAATGAAGCAGGGCAAAGGCTGACAGAGTCTTGCCAAGAGAACACCCTGGTCACAGCAAACACCCTCTTCCAACAACACAAGAGACGACTTTACATGTAGATAGCACCAGATGGTCAATACCGAAATCAGATTGATTGTATTCCTTGCAGCTGAAGATGGAGAAGCTCTATACAGTCAGCAAAAACAAGACCAGGAAATGACTGTGGCTCATTTCATGAACTCCTTAATGCAAAATTCAGACTTAAACTGAAGAGAGTAGGGAGACCCAACTAGACCATTCAGGTATGACCTAAATCAAATCCCTTACAATTATACAGTGGAAGTGACAAATAGATTCAAGGGATTAGATTTGATGGAGAGTGCCTGAAGAACTATGAATGGAGGTTTATAACACTGTACAGGAGGCGGTTATCAAAAACATTCTCAAGAAGAAGAAATGCAAAAAGGCAAAATGGTTGTCTGAGAAGGCCTTACAAATAGCTAAGAAAAGAAGAGAAGCAAAAGGCAAAGGAGAAAAGGAAAGATATATCCATCTGAATGCAGATTTCCAAGGAATAGCAAGGAGAGATAAGAAAGACTTCCCCAGTGATCAATGCAAAGAAATAGAGGAAAACAATAGAATGAGAAACACTAGAAATCTCTTCAAGAAAATTAGAGATACCAAGGGAATATTTCATGCAAAGATGGGCAAAATAAAGGACAGAAACGGTATGGACCTGACAGAAGCAGAAGATATTAAGAAGAGGTGGCACGAATACACAGATGAACTATACAAAAAAGATCTTCATGACCCAGATAATCACAATGGTGTGATCACTCTCCTAGAGCCAGACATCCTGGAGTGTGAAGTCAAGTGGGCCTTAGGAAGCATTACTACGAACAAAGCTAGAGGAGGTGATAGACTTCCAGCTGAGCTCTTTCAAATCCTGAAAGATGATGCTGTGAAAGTGCTGCACTCAATACGCCAGCAAACTTGAAAAACTCAGCAGTGGCCACAGGACTGGAAAAGGTCAGTTTTCATTCCAATCCCAAAGAAAGGCAATGCCAAAGAATGTTCAAACTACCACACAACTGCCCTCATCTCATATGCTAGCAAAGTAATGCTCAAAAATCTCCAAGTCAGGCTTCAACAGTCCATGAACCGAGAACTTCCAGATGTTTAAGCTGGATTTAGAAAAGGCAGAAGAACCAAAGATCAAATTGCCAACATCTGTTGGATCATAGAAAAAGCAAGAGAATTCAAAAAAAAAAATCTACTTCTGTTTTATTGACTATGCTAAAGCCTTTGACTATGTGGATCACAAAACACTGTGGAAAATTCTTAAAGAGATGGGAATACCAGATCACCTTACCTACCTCCTGAGAAATCTGTATACAGGTCAAGAAGAAACAGTAACTGGACATGCAACAACAGACTGGTTCCAAATTGGAAAAGGAGTACGTCAAGGCTGTATATTGTCCCACTGCTTATTTAACTTATATGCAGAGTACATCATGTGAAATGCCTGACTGGATGAAGCACAAACTGCAATCAAGATTGCCGGGAGAAATATCAATAACCTCAGGTATGCAGATGACACCACCCTATGGCAGAAAGTGAAAAGGAACTAAAGAGCCTCTTCATGAAAGTGAAAGAGGAAAGTGAAAAAAGCTGACTTAAAACTCAACATTCAAAAAACTAAGATCATGGCATCCGGTCCCGTCACTTCATGGGAAATAGATGGGGAAACAATGGAAACAGTGACAGACTTTATTTTCTTGGGCTCCAAGATCACTGCAGATGGTGACTATAGCAATGAAATTAAAAGACGCTTGCTCCTTGGAAGAAAAGCTAGGATAATCCTAAACAGCATATTAAAAAGCAGAGACATTACTGACAAAGGTCCATATAGTCAAAGCTATGGTTTGTCCAGTAGTCATGTATGGATGTGAGATTTGGTCCACAAAGAAAGCTGAGCACTGAAGAATTGATGCTTTTGAACTGTGGTGTTGGAGGAGACTCTTGAGAATACATTGGACAGCAAGGAGATCAAACCAGTCAATCCTAAAGGAACTCAGTCCTGAATATTCATTAGAAGGGCTGATGCTGAAGCGCCAATACTTTGGCCACCTGACTCATTGGAAAAGACCCTGATGTTAGGAAAGATTGAAGGTGGGAGGAGAAGGTGACAGCAGAGGATGGGATGGTCAGATGGCATCACTGACTTGATGAACTTGAGTTTGATCAAGCTCTGGGAGTTGGAGGTGGTCAGGGAAGCCTTGTGTGCAAAAGAAATGTTCAGAAAAAAAAGACTGGACATTGTTCAAATTATGTTGCAGGGGTGACTGTGTATTCTGTCTGCTTATCCTGCTTTGCTGAGAGCCACGCTTTCACTCAAACTGACCCACAGGTGTGAGTCCTAAACAAAGCAGCTTAGCCCCTCTGAACCCCAGGTTCTTCGCAGAGTTGGCACATAGTTTACTGCATTTCTGGAAGCCTGGGGTGTCAGAAAAGCTAAAGACTGAGAAGCACTTTGCCATTACAAGTCTCATGGACACGCCGCACTGAGATCACAAATCAACAAGCAGAGAAAACAAGCGTGGTGGTTTCCATGGATGTTTAAGGATGTGGGCTGGCAGGTCTACTCGAAACTGCTACCTGCATTTACTTCTCAATGAACAGATGGGCAGCGAGGGTGACAGAAAAGCAAGAGAGATGAGAGAAGGCAGAGTTATGGGGGCATTTCAGCTTCAAGGAGGTAGAAGGCAGAGTTTTAAAGGCTCTGTTTAGATGCTTGCTGAACTTTTCTCTAAAAATCTAAGGAAAAAAGCATCTTTTTCCATACCCCTCTCCCCACTCAGCTGCCCACAGTCCTCCCCTGGTCCTGAATTCTCAGGCTACCATGGAGATCTTAGGAAGGAAGGAAGAGAGGGATGGACGGAGGGAAGGAAGGAGAAAGGAAAGGAAAAGGAAAAAGAAAAAGTGTGAAAAGTCAACCAGCGTCCAGGGGAGGCCATCTGAAATGCTGCATGCTCCTAGGCAACCGAAAGGAGGGATCTGACCCCAGGCTGGACCTTCCGGGAGTGCAGCTCCAGAGAGAAGGGCACGTGCTCCCCTCTGCGTGTGTGCGCAGTAATCTGGACAAACAGAAACCCATTCGTGAGGTGGAATTTCCATGGCAGGTACCGGATCTGATGGGAATGTGCCGGCCGGGACATCTGTCCTTGTATTTAATGCCTCGTTCCCTCGAGCCGTCTGCATAGAGAAGCAGAAACTCCTCACTCCCTTTCCAAGGGTATGGCAAGGTCACCTTAGACCACTCATCTCGCAAGTGGGGGGACTTGGGGTGATTTTATCTCTGAGGGGACATTCGGCGTTTTGATGGTGACACTGAGAGGAGGAGGGAACTGGTGCCTAGTGGGCTGAGACCAGGATGCTGACCAGGATCCTGGGAGGCGCTGAAGGGCTTCCCACAGGAAAGAGTTTCTAGCCCCAAATGTCACGGTGCCAAGGTCAAGATACCTAGTGGTGGGCTCCTTACCACCTTCTCTCTGCTCTCTGCATAGTGATCGGACGAAATCCTGCATGTTCTCTCTCCAGTTCCCCCTACCCGCCCTGCTGGGAAATGCTGCCAAGATAGTCACATCAAAGAGCAGGAGAATCCTTTCAACAGAAGCTGGCCACCCATGGGCTGCCCACCTGACTTGAGAAGCAACAGACACCACGACTAACACACCAGTGCCCTCTGAGCAAGGCAGAGGAGAATCAACCCAGCTTGCATCCAGCCAAGTGATGTCCCTGGAGGAAGCAGACACACGGTAACAACCCCTTCAAACCCCAACTCCTTCATCCTTGATAATATCCCCTTAAACGACCCTGACCACCTCCGAGTCAGTCCACCACTGACTCTGTGGACGGAGATTCTTGCCAAGATTCTTGCCCCCAAGATTATTGCCCCCTGTCACGAGTCAGAAAGAAAAAGTTAGTGCGGAAGTTTCAACCCCAAAAGTTGAAAACCGACGTCCAGGGACAGTTAATGCAGCACTAGAAGCACATTTTCCAAAACAAAGGCAGGAGGAGAGAGAGGTTTTTGGCAACACAAAGCGGACATCTAAGACACTATCAAAATCACCAGCACAGAAAGAGTGGCCCGGGCAATAGCTTTTAGAAGATGGAAGAATCTTACTTTGGTTGTCAAGGTCAGCTGAGCAATTAGAAACCGGGGTGCAGGCTCACGCGGTCCATTCACTCAGGGAGAGTCAGAGGTGGCGGCCACGAGGCTGGACCTTCACGTCCTGGGCGCCGCTGTCCTGCCCGCCTGCAGGGTCCCTGGTGCCCACATCCCCGCCTGGCAGGCTGCAGCCTGCCTTCTCTGAGGAAATCAGAGCTGCTCTCCCACTGCTGAAAAAATTCGAGATGTGCCAAGCAGATGGTCCCACGCTTATCAGCAGAAGCTGTGCTTCAAATGGCATTGCTCAGAAACACGCTCAAGTGAAAATCTTCACTCCCATCCAGGGTGGGACTAGGCTGGTGATCACGTGAGGTGACTGACCTCCCCCTCACCCCGAACCACCAGGGCCAGCCAGGGCTGAGGAAGAAGACAGCCCAGAGAAACACTGCACACAAAATAGCATGTGTAGCCGAAAGACACAATCTGAGCCACAGCACAGATTCCTGACTCAGCCTCTGACTGGCCAAGTGATCTCTGCCAAGCTCCGGAAGACTCAGTCTTGTCCCCTGTAGAATGGAACTCATCATGACCCAAAACTGCAATGGTTCAATGAGGTATAGGAGTGCACCTGCACAGTGAGCGACACGTGGTTAAACAATTAAATATCCCCTCCCTTCCTACAGGGTTTCCCTGGTGGCTCAGATCGTAAAGAATCTGCCTGCAATGCGGGAGACCTGGGTTTGATCCCTGGGTAGGGAAGATCCCCTGGAGAAGGGCATGGCAACCCACTCCGGTATTCTTGCCTGGAGAATCCCTGAGGACAGAGGAGCCTGGGGAGCCACAGTCCATGGGGTCCCAAACAGTTGGACACAACTAAGCGACTGACACTTTCTTTTCCTTTCCTACAACCCATGTTCAGAGAGTCTCATGCCCATGTGAGTGTGCAAGTGTGATGCAATGGAGGGAAGAGAGAGAGAGAGCCCAGAACTGGGTCCCAGGGGTGGACGAGCACCAGTTCCCAGCTCGCTTCTCAGCCTGGCTCAAAGACGATTCCTGGGAGCCGCTGTTTCTGTTAGATGCAGATCCTCACCCAGGCAGTCAACTTGCTTTCTCCTGAGACCCTCTTCTTGGTCAACAGACCCCAAGTGAAGGCGCCAAGACTGAGCAGGAGGCTTCTGGAAGGTCTGAGTAGCCAAGCCTTGCAGTGAAGACCCCACCACCACCCATTTGTGGTAGCGTTTATTCCTTTTTTTTTTCCCCAAAGTATTCCTTCATGGTTACTGTGGCAAAGTAGCTGTGGACTCCTGGGACTGATTCAATCAACAGAGGGCAGGAAAGCAAATTGGGATTCTATGGGAAAGCAGGCTTAGGAACCCAGAGACGGAGCTTTCTTCGGACTGTTTTCATAAGCAGGAAGACGAGAGGCCAGCCAAATTGGCCTGGTGGGGAACCTGACCCGCGGCTCTGCCCTCCAGTGGAAGAGCAGGGGGTACCAGGGCACCTCCCCGAAGATCTCCAAACCGCAGGCAGAACAAGGTGAGGTCTGACTGGGCAGGCAGTGCTGAGCAGCAGAGCAGAAGATGGGGGAGACTCAGTGTGATTGCATTACCTGGATGCGATCCTCCAAAGAAGGAGAGTCAGCCTCCTGAAGACCTTCCCTTTCCCCCGAGGACCATCAGAAACTGCAGGAAAGCTGGGACCGCCTGAGGCCACCGGCCAGGCCGAGAGAAAGGAGCGGTCGGAGGAGAGGAGACCAGACACGCAGAAGCAAGTACCATTAGGAGAGAAGGATCAGGCTGGCTGAGAAGGTGCCAAGGCCACGGGCGTGAAGGAAGAGGCCGGAAGGGAAAGCGGAGTGAAGGACAGGAGCGCCCCACTCCTCAGCTCCACAGCGGCCGCTGCTCAGAAGCTCAGGCACTGTCCGGATCTATGAACCTTTCACCCTGTCCGTTCGGGGGGTGTGAAACCCTGAGCTGAGGGGCCCACGGGAAGGAAGTCTCCAACGTCATGATTTAAGTCAACAGAACAGACGGCCTCCCCAATTTGCTTCTCCCAGCTCCTAACAGAGCAGGGGCATCTGTCCATCCTGCAGGGAACATGATGCCACATTTGGAAACTGGTAACAGTCACCAGGTAAACAAAAAACAGGGCAGCGGGAAGCGGTGCCTGGAGTGGCCAGATGGGGCCCAGGTAGGGGGAGACACCCCGGGGGAAGCCTGGAGGGGCTGGCACTCTCCTCCCCTGATCGAGTGGGCGGGGGAAGGCACTGATTGTTTTGTGACTAATTGGCACCACCAACAAAAGCAGGGACTCTTGCAGATGGAGCAGGCGTTTCACTCGTCGTAGCTGATGCTTTATACTCGGAGAAAACGCAGCAACTCTCTGTAAAAATAAAACTGCTTGCATTTACACCGCAAATAGGTTGGCTATTTCTGGGCCCGGCTGGTCTTTGTGAGTAATCATCCTCCTCTTGAGAGGCAGGGAGAGTCTGGGGTGGGGGAAGTGTAGAGCGAAGGGGCAACAGAGATGACAGAGGCCAAAAATGAGGAATCCGTGGTCCCAAACATCCAGGGTGGGAGGAAGTTCTAGCTTTCACCTCCACAAGCTGCATACAGAAACAACATCCCTCTTTCTCCCATCAAACAACAGGGAAACATGGCAGACGTGGCCAGGGAAGGGCTTTATGGGACCAAGTGAGGAGGAGACTTGGTAACCAAGGAGGCCAGTGGACCCAGAAGCAGGAGAACCCATGAATGGTAGACCCATCAGGTGGTGGAAGCCAGAAATAGAGCCACACATGGTAGAAACCCTTTCCTTCACCAAGCGTGCATGCGTGCTCAGCCACTGCAGTCGTGTCTGACTCTTGGCTACCCTATGGGCAGTAGCCCGCCAGGTTTCTCTGTCCATGGGATTTTCCAGGCAAGAATACTGGAGTGGTTTGCCATTTCTTGTTCCAGGGGAACTTCCCGACCCAGGGATGGAACCTGAGTCTCCTGCAGCTCCTGTGCTGCAGGCAGATTCTTTCCTGCTGAGTCACCATGGAAACCCCCTCTTACCTCAAGAGTTTACTCTTAAGTTCCAAACCCTCTGAATGCCACGTGGACTTTGCTCCGTGCTAACCCCATGGACGCCCAATGAACTCCAGTCACATCCTAGGACATTCTCTTCATCTGGACAGGCCTCTACTGTACCTTGGATGTCGAGCCCTTGGTTATGGGGAGACAGCCATCCAGTGCTTCCTAAAGCCCTTCCCAAACAGTGCTGGGAAAGATTAACGGCAGGAGGAGAAGGCGGCAACAGATGAGATGGTTGGGTGGGCTCACCGACTCAATGGACAAGAGTTTGAGCAAACTCCAGGAGAGGAAGAGTGGGACATGACTTAGCCATTGAGTAACAGCAACAACGAATCACAGAAGTTAGAGAACTTAGAACTTCCCAAAGGCCAGCACTCCCCTTTAGAGTTAGAAAGATGTGAGAGCTAGCAGAGGAAGAGGGTGGGCCACTCAGACCGAGAGAAAGGCCCCGGGTGGGGCAGGTGTGAGCCCTCATATCCACGGGGAAAGATGGCCCCAGAGTCAATGCTGGAGCAGCAGCTCCTCAAAATGATGGGCGAGTCATTTAGCTCCAGTTGTCTCTGCTCACCATGTGTCAGCTAAGCAACTTCAGGTCTGCTGGAAACTGGGACTCGCAAGCTTGACTGCAGTGATGAGTAAAGGTTTCTCCCATCTGTTTGACTGACAGGATCTCAGAACGGGCCTGGCCCTGCCCTCTGCCCTCCAGTCCTGCAAAAGGGACCTCAGATCCCATTGGCCAGATAAAAGCCCAAGATAAAACCCTGAGAACAGAACTCTGCTCCGAATCCCATCAGCCTCGGGGAATCTTCGCCCTGCTTCTCCTCGCCTGCCCTGGCCCTGCATCAGTTGGGTCTCTCCCAAGTAAGGATCTTTACTTTCAGTGCACGTTTCTTAAACATCAAATCTTAAAGAGAAATGCACGTTCAACACCCTGCCCTTGGTTTTCCTCTGACCAGGCAGGCCGGCGAGGCGGGGACCGTGAGAACATGGTGGAGCGGAGCCCAAGGGAAAGCAGGCCCACCGGAGGTTGTGGAAGCAGCCCTCCCGGGTGGACTCTAGGGAGCCTGAGCCCAGATTAGGCCCTGCCGTGGGGGACTAGTCCCCAGCCCCGAGCCTCCCGCGGTCTCCCCTCGGTATTTGGAGTCTGCCAAAAGACTCTTCCAGCCCAGCACGAAGCGCCTTTGCAGGGAGAGAGTGAAGTGACCCACACTGAGGCCAGCGGTCCTCAAGCAAGACAGCTCTCGACCCCGAGGGGTAGTGGGGCCACTGGTGCTGTGGCGGCCACACTGCGGGTGCAGCGGTTACCCATGTAGACACAGCTGCAGCATCGGGCACCTTCCTTAATGTCAATAGATGGACCATCTCCTACTCTGAGTCAGCACCGAATCAGCAACATAGACGCTTGCCCTCTAGATTCCTTACCTAGATTGTAATCGTGTGCTCTCCCTTGTCCAAACATCATGAAAACTCCACTTGTGAGAAAGAGTATTTTTGGAGCATTGCCTGGGGTCATGGAGTTTGTCCATCCCTCTGGATGTTCTAAATATTACCCTGGGTTCAGCGCTGCATTCTTGGCCAGCATTGTCTCGGCCCTTCATAAAACTGTACTTTCTAAATTATCCTTTGGAGATATTCATCAGCTAACATTTACAGGCTCCATAAAAAAAAGAGAGAGAGAGAGACATAAAAAGATGAAGACTGTGTTCACATTGGAACCGGCTAGCAGGCTTCCCACCGTAACTCCAGAGTCCCTGTCAGAGATTTCTGCTTCCGGAGGGACTAAATTCCTTCTGAGCAGCAGCCAATTTGTTTATGTCAATAGAACACCATAAAGCATGCAATTAAGGGTTTTCTTTTCCTTCTAGGAAGCTTGAAGACATATCTTTGACCTGCCTTTCCAAATGTCCCACAGGGCTACTTAAAAGAATGTCTGAAATTACAAATTTAGTCCAAGGTCAAATTTGGGCACATTGAACTTCTACCCATTGTCCTTTTTCTGCCAATTACTGTGGGTTTGGACAAACAATGTTTTTCCACCTACAATTGCCTCAAGGAGACTGAAAATATCAGTCATCTTCAAATGACAGAAAGTTACTTGTTTATGTTACTTGTTTATGTTTACTGAATAGCTGGGACTTTGGACCCATGCAGAAGAGTTCTCTAACTTTTGTGACTTGTTGTTGCTGTGTTTCAGTCACTAAGTCGTGTCCAACTCTTTGAGACCCCGTGGACTGCAGCACACCAGGCTTCCCTGTCCTTCACCATCTCCTGGAGTTTGCTCAAACTCCTGTTCATTGAGTCAGTGATGCTACTGAACCATCTCATCCTCTGTCGTCCCCTTCTCCTCCTGCCTTCAATCTTTCCCAGCGTCAGGGTCTTTTCCAATGTGTTGGCACTTTGCATCAGGTAGCTAAAATATTGGAGCTTCAGCTTCAGCATCAGTCCTTCCAATGAATATTCAGGACTGATCTCCTTTAGGATGGACTGGTTGGATCTCCTTGCAGTCCAAGGGACTCTCAAGAGTCTTCTCCAACACCACAGTTCAAAAGCATCAATCCTTTGGCGCTCAGTGATGGCACCTATTAAGTTATTTTATCAGAGTTACTTGTTTATGTGTGTTTCCCTCCAAACACTTAGCCCCTGGAGGCAGGGATCAAGTCTTATTCCTCTGGTGTAGGCTGAGCGAAAAGAGTAAGTTACATAAATCAGTTATGTGTAAAGTTAGTGCCACGATTTTATTTTTATTTAATTTTTAATAACTGTATTTATTTCCTTGTTTGGGGTTGTGCTGGGTCTGCATTGCTGCTTGGGCTTTTATCTAGTCTCGGGGACTACTCTCTAGTTGCGGTGTGTGGGCCTCTCACTGTGGCGGCTTCTCTCGCCGTGAAGCACAGGCTCTAGGACCCGTGGGCTCTGTAGCTGCAGCTCTCAGGCTCTAGAGCGCAGGTTCGATAGTTGTGGCGCACGGGCTACGTCGTTCCCAGGCATGGAGGTCTTCCCAGACCAGGGATCGAACCTGCGTGTCCTGCATTGACAGGTGGAGTCTTCTCTCTCTCTCTTTTTTTTTTTTTGGCTGTAAATAAAATGTTTATAAGATTTCCTAATAAATATCAGGAAGTTTTAAATATCTATTCCTCACATACGCCGGTTGTTTTGGCAGTCATTCTTCATCGTCTTTTAAAGGATCATGCATCATGATCAGATGTTTGATAGACTCGTTGTTATCCAGGTAGTTTATAGTAAAGTCACTCAGTCATGTCTGACTCTTTGTGACCCCGTGGACTGCAGCCTACCAGGCTCCTCTGTCCATGGGGATTCTCCAGGCAAGAATACTGGAGTGGGTTGCCATTTCCTTCTCCAGGGGATCTTCCTGACCCAGGGATGGGACCCAGGTCTCCTGCATTGCAGGCAGATTCTTTACCATCTGAGCCACCAGGGAAGCCTGATATCACAATTTTAAATACTGCTTGTTTTCCAATTCTTTGTTGAAAGTTAGTCTAATTTGCCCAGCTGGACTGTACACCACTTGGAGAAGGAACCACATCTATATTCCCCGAGAACACCAGGGCTGAGCACGGACGGGTGATTTGACAAATATCCGGCTTTACATCACAGGGAGGGAAACTCCGAAGCCCTCGGGTGAGAGTTTGCTGAACTAATCTGTCTCCATTGATTACAGTTAGCACCTAGCAAATGCTTCTGGAATATAACATGATGTCATGCTGCTGACTTCTGTTTGTTTAGGGTTTTGAGGGGGTCCTTGGGCATTGTTCCTGCGGGATTTTAGAGGGTAAGGGCTTGCTACTCTCTTTTGCAAAACCAGAGTGGCTTACTGTGGCCTACTGTGTCATTGCCAGGCAATCTAGGTGGCAGGGCACAAAAGTGAAAATGGATCCAACCAGCCTTGCTCCCGTTGTTTGAAAGCAACCCATACGACAAGCTCATCATTGGTAAGTCAATATATGTATGTTGCCCCCAAGTAGGACACTCTGCGGTGTCTGCAGCCAGAAGAAAATGATAGTTAAATGTCTCCTGCAACCACAGCTATGCTAGACCTACTCAGCTGCCCTGTGCTTGGTTATAAAAATTATATCAGACAAAAACACAAGTGTCCAGCGTAATGTTGGGACAAATTAAGGCTGATTTTATTTATTTTGCCTAACTTACACCGGAGGTCTGAGGGCGAGGTGCTGGCAGGGTCGGTTCCTCCTGAGACCGCTCTCCCTGGCATGCAGACGGCCGTCTTCTCTCTGCCTCCTCACGTCATTCTGCGTCCAAATCTCTTCCCATAAGGACCCCAGTCACCTGGATCAGGGCCCACCCTGAGGACGTCATTGTAACTTAACCACCTCTTTAAGGGCCTTGTCTTCACATACAGCCACATCCTGGGGTGCTGGGGCTTAGGGCTTCGACACATGAGTCTGGGGGACTCAACTCAGCTCGAAACCGTGACCAATTAGGTAAGGCCCTACCTAAACTGCCGCAGGAGAGGCCTCCGGGGGCTTCAGCATCTGACCACCTCGCTCCTGTCCTGCAGTCCCTGGCTTCCCAGCAACACCCTGTGTCCCAACAGCCCCCAAGCCCTCCCTCTGACCCCCAGCCTTCGCCTGTTCACATCTGAGCAGCCCCAGGATGCAGCAGCAGCTCCTCACACAGTTCTTGTGCTTATCCCTGAAAGTAGCTGCCACTGGGTTAGGATTCTGCATCTTGACTCCTTCCAAATGGAGATGGGCAACCTTGGTTCCCCCCATGTGAGATGTCTCCCAGGGGCATTAAGGACATGCAACCGTCCGGCATCTTTGGGAAGTTTCATTACTTCTCCCCAGTCGAGGCCGCCTTGGGAGCAGTTGGTGGATGGTTCTAGACCTTCACTGTTCCCTGGCTGAGGACCATGCTGCGTGCATCACCCCTGTGTGAGAAAATTCTTCTAGCAGGAGGCCCATACCCTTAAATGTTAGGATTCTGGCCCACAGGGAGCCCAACACACACATGACAGGTGACCTGGGCAGATACATCAGCGCATGCCCAGGTTCATGCTCCCAAGTCCCTCCGACAAGCAGTGTGGACACACGAATACCTGTGATGTGCTGTCTTGAAGCGTCTACACCTAAGTGTCTCTACAATCAATATCACCCTCTGGATACAGCAGGCTCCAGGCGTTCAGAGTGACCACATCCCGCCTTCTTGGACCCGGAATGTGCCTTCTCAGAAGTCTGCAATCATCATTGATGCCTCGGGAACAATGAACATTTATCAAGAGGAAAGACCACCCTGGAACAGGGCTGTGCAGCGCTTAGGTCAACACCGCCTTCTATTCTACTCTAGTTTGCAGTGAAATGTTGAGGCCCCTCGGAGACACAAGCTTCCCTAAGGCCCTCGGCTCTGGACCATCCCACCTGCATCCTCCTCCATCTCCTGTCCGGCTGAAGCAGGCCAGAGCTGGGCCGTAGAGGGCTCAGTTTTGCGGTGGCGCTCTCTCCCCGATGACTCAGACAGTTAAGAAACTGCCTGCAATGCAGGAGCGTCAGTGTTAGTCGCTCAGTCATGTCCGACTCTTTGTGACCCCACGGACTGTAGTCCCCCAGGCTCCCCTATCCATGGGATTCTCCAGGCAAGAATACTAGAGTGGGTTGCCATTCACTTCTCCAGGGCAACACAGGAGGCCTGGGTTCAATCCCTGGGTCAGTAAGACCCCCCTAGAGCAGGATATGGCAACCCACTCCAGTATTCTTGCCTGGAGAATCCCATGGACAGAGGAGCCTGGCGGGCTACAGTCCGTGGGGCCGCAAAGAGTCGGACATGACTAAATGACTTTCACACTCACAGACTATCAGTCAGGAATCTTTGCCAGACTTCCCGCAAGGATGTCTGCTGACCCCTTTGAGGCCCAAATTTTCTCGGGCCTTTCTCGAAGGGGACATTCAGGGATCTGCAGCGACGGGCAGCCGTGGCTTCAGGGCTTCAGCTCGGTTCACATTCAATCCTGAAATAACTGTTTTGCATATTTTCTTGCAAGAGGCTTCCCCACTGACTCAGTGATAAAGAGTCTGCCTGCCAGTGCAGGAGATGCGGGTTCAAACTCCCTGGGACCGAAAGATCCCCTGGAAAAGGAAATGGCAGCCTACTGCAGTATTCTTCCCTGGAAGATCCCATGGACAGAAGAACCTGGCGGGCTACAGTCCATGGGGCCACAGAGTTGGACAAGACTGAGCATGCACACAAATACCAAGACAGCCCCACCTCAGACCGTCAGCATCTGCTTTGGTTTCAATGAGCAGTTATGTGAGGGGACCACGGCCAGTCCTTACCACAAAGACAGCTGTATCCACATCCTCTTGCAAGCAGTTTCTAGGGGCTCACTTGAGGACTTAGGAACTCTAATGTGGGTTCAAGTCTCACAATCAGACAGACTCTGATACACAAAACCTTCTCTCCAGAGGACCTCTTTTTTTGGTAATTTTTATGTTAAAATATACATAACACGAAATATACCATTTTAACCATGCTTAAGTGTACAGGTGATTGGCGTTAAGTTCATTCACCTTGTTGTGCAACCATCACCACCATCCATCTCCAGAATGTTCTTCATCTTCCCAAACTGAAACCCTGTCCCTTGCACAAAGGTTCCCCATTAGCTCTTTTCCCCAGGCCCTGGCAACCATCCTTCTAGTTTCTGTCTCTATGGATTGGACTGCTCTAGCGACCTCACACATGGGGAATCATACAATACGTGTCCTTCTGGGTCTGCACGATGTCCATACTGCCATGAGTCTTCAAATGGCATCCATGTTGTCACATGTGTCAGAACTCCACTCCTTTTAAAGGTTGCATAGTGTTCTGTGTGTGGAGGGGAAGGTGCGTGCAGCACGTTTGATTTCTCTGCCCATCCAATGATGGACACTTGGGTTTTTGGATGATGCCCTTTTTAAGAGTGCTGCATTATAAGTCAACACCCAAATACCCCTCTTCCCACCCAGTTCTCAGGCACATTCCTACAATCAGTAACCCGGCAGGCTTCACTTAAAACTACACAGAAAGGGGCCTTCCCTGGAGGCCCACTGGTTGAGAATCCGCCTTGCAATGCAAGGGACACTGGTTCAATCACTGGTCTGGGAAGATGCCACATGCCGTGAGCAACTAAGCCCATGCCTCACAACTACTGAGCCAGCCCTCCAGAGCCTGGGAGCTGCAACTCCTGAAGCCCATGAGCCCTAGGGCCCGTGCTCCACAACAAGAGAAGCCACCACAAAGAGAAGCCCGTGGGCCACAACTAGAGAGTAGCCCCTGCTCGCCACAACGAGAGACAGATCACATGCAGTAACGCAGACCCACCACGGCCAAAAATAAAAGTAAATTAAAAAAAAAGAAAACCACACAGAAACTACTTCGTAGGTACTTCTAGCCCCTAAACTCCACGTGTGCCCAGGGAACTGTTATTAGTTTCGGTTCTGGCAAACAACAGAAATAGACTCTGGCTAATTTGAGTAGAAAGGCGATTTATTAAAAGCACATTTGCTAGCTTACAGAATCTCCAGGAGGACAGAAAAATCCGGGCTAAGTTAAGGATGCCAAAAACAACTGCGTGATGCTAAAATCGTGCGGCAGAATTAGCTCCATCAAGACGCACCGCTGCCTCCTCCAACCCCTCACGATTCCGTTCTTCCCTTGCCCGCACAGCCCTGATCCTGCAGCCCTGGGCTCTGGGTCCCCCCTCGGTACCTGCCCCCACCAGGGGGGATTCTCAGCGTCCCACCTCCTTCTTGTCACCAGCAGCTGAAGCAAAGCTGAGGCAGGACGAGTCTGGCTGACTGCTCCCCAAGGTCAAATGCCTCAGTGCACTGGAAGGGAGACTGGGAAAGGGCAGCCTCATGAGGCAGGGCACCCTCCCAGGGGGGGCAGGGACCCGGATTCTGCAGGGCCACAAAGAGAGGCAGGGATCCAGGTCAGGCTGATGGCTCCTCTAGCCTTCGCCCCATCCTCAACACAGATAACAGCGGTCCCCAACTGTCCGACACTGCCCTAGGCCTGAGCAGCAGGGCCCCTACCCCAAGCCCCACATTTTAAAGGCCCCAGTGGCCCGCCCCATCAAGTCCCACCCACCAAAGTTCACGGCCACAGGCCATGGGCCGGTCTGAAGCCATAGGCCGTGCTCTGAGCGCCCAGGAAGCTAGAGCTCCTCCAGGGCCTGGCCCCACCCGCACGAGGGTCAACCGTGCTGCCAGGAGCCCTGATGTGCGGCAAAGGGCATCTACCCGGGCATGCGTGAGGCCCCTCGGGGTCAGGGACGGGGCCCAACGCAGGGAGGGAGAAGAAGGCTGGCCACAGGTCAGGGCCCAGCTCCCCAGGGTGGCCGTGTTCCCGCCCAGAGCTCCAAGGAGTCCACGAAGTCTCAGCTTGAACCGGCCGGCCTTCCAGTTGTGACTGAAGTGTATTTGTCAAGGTCGAACAACAGAACATACTATACTGAACAGTTAGGTACCTTGTGTATTTTGGTGTGTGGTTAAAGATGCCTGACAGAAAATGTACACTTGCATTTAAGCATACAGCTCAGCAGCACTCACGGCAACCAAGACTGTGTAAACTTCCCCACTATTTCCAGTGCTTCTTCATCTTCCCAAACTGACGCTCTGGACCCACTGCACACTAAGTCCCCCCTGCTCCCTCCTCCGGGCCCTGCAACCTCTGCTCTGCTGAGTTCCACTGCTCTGGACGCCTCGTGTCAGTGAGGTTACCCCATGGAAGTGGGCCACACAATATTGGTCCAGAGCCACTTATTTCACTTAGCATGATGTCCTGGTTCTTGTTCGCTTTCCCACTCTGTGCGGCAAGCGGAACCCGAGTTCTCTAAGGGTGGAACCCGTTCCCCCTGCAGAATCTGTGGAAGCACAGATTCTTAACCGCTCGACCACCAGGGGAAGTCCCAGCTTGACGTTCTCCAGGTCCATCCAGGTTGAACCATGTGCTAGAATGCCTCTTCTTCTGCCCCCAAGAAGGTCCTTTTTGAGGCTGAAACATATTCTACGGATATGACCTCGTGATGTTTATCCATTTGGCAGCTGATGGACACCTGGTTGTTCCCAGGTGGATGAATTTGAGCAAGCTCTGGGAAACAGTGAAGGACAGGGAAGCCTGGCGTGCTGCAATCCATGGGGTCACGGAGAGTTAGACAGGATTGAGCCGACAGAGCAACACAGTCCTGGAGGCCACAAGTCTGAGATCAAGGTGGACACAGGGCCTGTGGCCCAAGGAGTCTCTACGAGAAGAGGCCTCTTCGCCTCCTCCAGCTTCTGGGCTCCCAGCACCCTCTGCTCCCTGCCTGTCTTCCTGGCCTCCTCCCCTGTGTCTGTCTCTTAGAAGGAGACCCTCAGGGATTTAGGGCTGTATTTTAATCCAGGGTAACCTCAGCTCGACCCTCAGTTACATCTGCAAAGACCTTATTTCCAAATAAGTTCCCATCCCGAGGCTCTGTGTGGATGTGACTTTGGGAGGGACACTGTACAGTCTAAGCGGGAATTCCCCTCCCAGAGCTCCATTCCACTAGGAACACAGAGCCTGCCCATCACAAAGGTGTCGCTGAGGTGAGCGGTCACTGGGGCGGCCCCAATTCACAAGTCAAGAGCAGCCCGACAGGGCCCCGTGAGCAATGAACCGGGTGGAGCTTGATTCCCTCTGACTCAGATATCCAGAAGAACGTCCCTTTTGAATTTTCCAGAGCCAAGCGTGAACTCCCGGAACTGCTTTGTTCTGGAAACATCCTTAATTTTGGTGCCTCATGGTACTCATCTCTTCTGGTTTAAATAGCTTCTTTCAGGTACGGCGACAGTGAAGATGCTCAGCTCAGCCATTTCAATGCCCACCTAGCCCTTCCCTCCCTCCCGCTCTGCTGGGTGGATACAGCGCTGCATGTAACGGCGGCGTGAGCCCACCCGCCCCGGCCTCTGAGAGGCAAACAAGGTAGGATTCGCATACAGGGACGGTGTGAGGGGAGATGCCTGCGTGAGACGAGACGGGACGAGAACAGCCGCTGGGAGGCGCCAGACCCCGGGCGAGTCTCACCCTGGGCGAAGGGCGGGAGGATGCTGATCCGCTTGCAGAAGGCCAGGCGGGGCCGACGGGGCGAGCCCCCGCCAGGGAAGCCGCTCAGCTTTAGCTGGGAGCAGCCCCAGGGAGGCGGGCCTGGGGCGCACACGGAGGTGGACCCCCGGGCCGGACAGTGCCCTCCCCGCAGGGCCCTCCTGGCCTGGCTCCGGGACGTCTCCCTGCGGCACCCCACCTCCAACCCCGGCGCTGGTTCTCGCCCTGCACAGTGAAGCAGGAGGTCACCCCCAGGCCGCCACGTGACACTCGCCCCACTGTGGCATACCCCGCAGACGTGCAGAACGCCCCAAGGCCCCCCCAGCCAGCCAGGGAGAAAGCAGCGCGGGGCCACCTTCCTGGCAGGTCCCATCCCCTCTGGGGGTCCCCTCCCTTGGGGTCTGTCCCAATCTGGTGCCCCCCACCTTCCCAGGCCCTGTGCCAGCTCTGCTAGGACTTCCTGGCCGGCATCAGCCCTCTAGTGTCTGCAGCCCATCTTAAAACCAACCCTCTAGGCTATGGTCCTCCAGACCAGACCTGCGGACATTCATGGCCCCGCCTTCAAGTTCCCCAGAAACCTCCCCATCACCGTCTGAGCCATCCTTTTCTAAGCTGATTTCAACTCCAGCCTGGACAATGGTGTCTATCCTAGGGAGGGGAAGAGGGAGTCACAGGTAACAAGCTCTTCTGAGAACAAAATACATCCAAACATTATTTCAAACAATAGCATCCCTCTCTCCCACTGGGAAAAAATGACGTTTAAACGCCTCTTCTGGTCATCAGTGAGATAGCCCTTCTGGGATTCTTACTTTTTGGTGCCATCAAGTGGTGATTCAGGTTATTACAAAATGGAGATCTTTCTAATGAACATTATTTTTATTCCTGTTTCCCTGTTTCTATAGGATATTGGATTTTTATCTCTTCAACAGTTATTTTAGGGGATATTTCTCCCAGAAGACAAGGGAAGATTCCTTTACCTTGTATGTGCCTAATTGCTCAGTTGTATCCGACTCTCTGCGGCCCCATGGACTGTGGCCCGCCAGGCTCCTCTGTCCATGGGATTCTCCAGGCAAGAATACTGGAGTGGATTGCCATTTCCTTCTCCAGGGGATCTTCCCAAACCATGTCTCCTGTGTCTCCTGCATTGCAAGCGGATTCTTTATACCCACTGAGTCATCACCCCAAATTAAACAGGCTGTTTTTAAAAGTCATGACATTCTGAATTTCTACGAGGCAGCACTGAAGGGATTTTAATGAAGTTCCTTTGTTTTCTGCCCAAGATAACATCACAATATTCAGCCATCACCCACACAGCTCTACAGCCTTGCTGATCTTTGCCCTTGAACTTGTTCCAAAGATCAAGTAGAGATTGGAGTGCTGACACCCGCAATAACCAAAAAGTTCAGAATGATCTTCAAGGCAAATGTGGAGGCCAGGTGACTTAAACAAAATACTGGACAAAACAGATTAGAAATTTCACACATTGTATTTATCAGAGGACACAAAAGCAGAGTATCTGGGTCAAAACTAGCATGTGGCAATCTTACAGGTAAGACTAGCTCATTTCTTCCAGGAGTAGAAAGTGGAGTTTTCAGGCCTTCAGGTAAGTAAGACTCTACACGCCCAAATAAGCCCCCAGTTCTGGTTGTACATTAGTCCCCTGCCTTCTCATCCCCAACTCTCATGGGGATCCCTGTCTGCTCAGACCCGTAAGAATATTAGTTCTGTTTCCACAACAGTTATATTGCTGCAAGGAGTAGGGAGGGTACCCAGTGAAGTCCTACAGATATGAAGTTGTAAGAAATGTCCATCTATAAATACTCACTACTTTGTTTTTTTCCCCATGCCATGCGGGATCTTAGTGCCCTGATCAGGGATACAGCCTGGGCCCCCTGCAGTAGAAGCACAGAGTTTCAACCATTGGACCATCAGTGAGAAAGTTGCTTACCCTTCTTAACTACATAAAACATTCTAGAGGACTTGCATGAATTCTTATAATGAATGATAAAGATAAAATTAAGATCTTATAATATGGTCAACTAATATTTGTTAAGGGAGCCAAGAACATATAATGGGGAAAGGGTTGTCTCAACAAATGGTGTTAGGAAAACTGAATACAACAGAAAAATGAAATGAACCCCTTATCTTACACCACACACAAAAAGCAACTCGAAGGAGGTCAGACTTAAACCTAAGACCTGAAACTATCAAGTTCCTAGGAGAAAATATAGGGAGGAAGCCTCTCAACACTGCTCTTGGCAATGATTTTAGGATATGACACTAAAAGCACAAAGAGAAAAAAAATCAACACGTGGGGCTACATCACATTTAAACGTTTCTGTGCTGCAAAACGGACAATCAACAAAACAAAAAGGCAACCTACAGAATAGGAGAAATATCCGCACAACCATGGACAGATCTCCCCCACTTTTTGAAGATTTGCTTTACGTGGCTTTAAGCCACTTTGCTTTTACAAAAGGCCTACATTAGTACCTGATTTTCCTAGCTGAAAGGAATCAAGTTTTTCATTTTTATGGAAAAAGATAAAAAGCAGAGACAGCGTTCAGTATCTGTTTTGCAGCAAGACGTCCTGGGGCAGCGTCACCTCAAGCGAGACTGGCGTCACCAGGCTCCTCCCCCAGGAGCTACACTCTAGCACCTCGGCACCCCACTCTATGGTTCGCACCGTCTCTGAGCATCTGTGCTTTATCCCCATCTATCTGGACATTTACGAGCAACATGTGTCCTCAGGTAACTGCTTCTTCACTTTGCTCCATTGGGGTTTTCGGAAGGTTTCATAGGAAAGCTCTGCTTTCAGAGAGTGGAGATAAATCTGTATCTGATAAGGGCTAACAACCCCAAATATATAGAGAACTGACATAATTCAATAAAGAAAAGAACAAACAATCCAATTTTAAAACAGACAGAGAAACCAAATAGACATTCTTCCAACAAAGACTTTCAGATGGCCAACAGGTACATGAGAAGTGCTCAACATCACTGACCATCGTCGTTTTCTGTTGTTTAGTTGCTAAGTAGTGTCAGACTCTTTTGCAACCCCTTGGACTGTAGCCTGCCTCTCTCTTCTGTTCACGGGATTTCCTAGGCAAGGATACTGGAAGTGGGTCGTTATTTCCTTCTCCAGAGGATTTTCCTGACCCAGGGATTGAACCCACACCTTCTGCATGGCAGGTGGGTACTTTACCACTGAGCCACGTCAGAGTAATGCAAATGAAAACCACCCACAATGACAGAATCCCCCTGTCGATCCAGGGGTTGGGATTCAGGACTTGGCGCCTTCACTGCCAGGGCCTGGATTCAATCCCTGATCAGTGAACTAAGATCCTACAAGCCAGTGGCACAGCCAAAAAAATCAAACAAACAAATCCACAATGAGACAAGGACATAAACTCACCTCTATTAAGAATGGCTATTATCAAGAAAGACAACAGGTTGTGAGTGCTGGCAAGGATGTGGAGGAAAGGGAACCCGTGTGCACTGCTGGTGGGACTGTAAACTGGTTCAGTCACTATGGAGGATAATGCTGAGGTTTCTCAAAAAATTAAAAAGGAAACTACCATATGATCCAGCAGCCCTACTTCTGGGTATACATCCAAAGGAAATGAAAACAAACCATCAAAGAGAGATGTGCACACCCACTGTTTCCTGAAGCATTATTCACCGCAGCCAAGACAAGGAAACGACAGAAGTCTCTCAGCAAATGAGCGGGTGAGGGAGATGTGAGATAGACACAGACGGGAGGGGACCCGGTTTATCCGTTTCTCGCTTTGGTTCTTGCCTTTGATGATGGGGAAGGGGCAGCACAAGAGGCCCCGACATGAAGAACCAGCTGAGCTGAGGAGAGAGCGGGGGCAAGAGCCCCAGAGCTGCCCCCCGACCCCCGAGGCTCTGTCTGGGGACACAGGGCGGGAGGTGGTATGAGCAGGGTGCTTTCTGGACTCGGCACCTCCAGTGCAGCGCCTCAGGGAGAAGCCTCAGGGAAGTTAGTAAATGGAAACCCATCGAGGTCATGGGTTGAGCAGCTCAGGTCCCACTACCAAAGCCTCCTCCAGGAGGGACAGCAGACCATGCAGCCAGCCAGGGTCCCCACGGACGGACGGACAGAAGCACGCTGACCGCAGCCGGAGGCCCTGCTGAGGGAGGGCGCCCAAAGCAGGGACTCCGCAACAACTTAGGAAGAGACAAAGAGTTAAATGAGCAAATGAGTAATGTCTGATAAAACCACTACAGCGTCTCCCGCTGCAGAACAGACAGCTCAGCGCTCAGGCCCTGACCCCGGGAGGTCAACATGGTCACTGTACAGGCTCAGCTGAGAAGTCTGTCTTCACTTCTCAGGTTTGCTTACTGACTGCAGGGCTCACATCCATGAGATGGGGTCCCAAAAGCCCATAAACAGTGGGAATTTTCCGTTGCATACACAAAGAAATATCCAACAGGAAGACAAAAACAAAAGAAAAATCCCCCGGGACTTCCGTGGTGGTCCAGTGGTTAAAACTCAGTGCTATCAATGCAGGGGGCCTGGGTTCGATCCCTGGTCAGGGAACTAGATCCCACATGCTGCCAACTAAGAGTCCCTGCATGCCACAGCTAAGACCTGGTGTGGCCAAATAAAAGAAAGAAAGACACCCCCCTAGGACGCTGTGTGGACAGATGGATAAAGCCCTTTCCCCCGACCGAGGGACGCGTTTCACTGGTCTGAACACAAGAGCCGCCTGGAAGGCTGTAGGGACGGCCGCCCATCGGTCAGAGCGTGCCACTCACACCCCAGGGCAGCAAGGGACGGCTGCTCCCAACGCTTCTTCTGGGTGACTGCCAGCTCTAACACTTCTGCTTTTACAGGGGAAAAAACCTCTTTCGCACAGAGCTCAAGGCTTTGCTGAATAATGAAGTGAAGTTCAAGGCTGAGCACACAGCCCAGCCAAGTTCAGCCCCCAGTAGAGAACAGCTCCCGATAAGGCCACGCGAAGTGCACGGCACTGCTGAGGAAAGAGAAGAATCTGATCCTACCTGTCTCGGGGCCACACCTGTGCTACAGGTCACTCTGTTTCCAAAGTGAACATTAACGCTTTAGGGTTTATCATATTCATCTCAAACGTGGGTCATAAAACCTTAGCCTGCTCTACCCCTATTTATCTGAGGGGAAACTTCTCAGCAAAATATCAGGGGCCAAGTGTAATTTTATAAATGGCAACTCAGTTAAAAAACAAAAACTAAATGATTATTACCATAAACATCCAGAGGACACGTTCTAATATCTTAGGCATTATAGAAGTTCAATAAATATTTGCTGAGTCAGTGAACATATAAACGAAAAAGGAAAATCAACCTGCCTTTATACTCACTAGAGCTGAACTACACAAATCTAATGATACGATGTCCTATTTACTTGTTCTGCATAGCATTTTCCATGATTCTGATATTAACTGTTCTCTTTTCTAACCTATGAAATACTATATTCTGCAATTTAAACACATAAAATTTTAACTACAAGTAGCACATTTGTAGGCTGGGGTCTTTTCTCCTCAAAAACTATTTTTGACCCAGAAAACAAAACAAAAAAAAACCCCAAAGCAAAACCCCAAAATAAATAAAAACAGATCAGCACCTATGCACGTGGACACCTGGCTTTACTTTTCCCCTTTACTAAAACTCGGGCCATTTCTTAGGCCTAAATCCCTGTCAACTGACTGGCTAATGATTTCTCTCCCAGAAGTAACAGAGCCTTTGGCCTGCTCAGCGGCCAGCTCCACTGGATGCCTAGCTGTCCGTTCAGAAGACACTGGAATGTGAGCTTAAACGCCCAGGAGACATGACTTCCCCTCACTCATTTACAGAAAGAAACATTTGGGCCACAAACAAAGGACTTATCAGTGATAATATTGACAGACTTTTTCACACTGAAAACAGAACACAGTTCCCTGTGAGGACGGTACCAATCCATCTGCATGGAGGATGTGAGGTAAACACACAGCCCTGTTGGGGGTTGTGTGGAGACGGGACGGGGCTGCAGGCGGCCTCGCTGCCCTCAGGGGCCAGCTCCTCCCAGGAGAAACGCGATGAAGGCCCAGGTGGTAACGATGCCGCAGACCCTGCAAGACAAGGACCCGGGTCAGCTGCCTGGCCCACACGGAGGCCCCGGCCACGCCCGGCAGGAGAGAGGCTGGTGTGGCCTTCGCCCCCTCTCCCTCCCCACCTCCGCTCGCCCGGATGCTATGTTCTTTCTGTCCTCCTCTGGCGCCCACATTCTCTGGAGGCTAGAATAGCCCTGGAACGCAGAGGGCATCTTCCCTGGTGGTTTACGTTGGAGGAAGAGAGGCAAATGGACTGCTGAGCCACCAAGCATTTTTCTTCAACGATGCCGTTTTTCCTCTCTCTGGTATTTTCAGCATTTATTTTAATGGGACTTTGTATGAAGATTTCATTTAAATTTAGTGGTCACCAAAATATCTTGCCTGTTTTGCTAGTTTCATTGCCTGTTATCGAAACATTTGCCCAGGCTTCTGTCTCCGCAGATTATATTATTTTCCCATGGTTGTATTATTTAACTTTTCTCTAACTTCATATATGTAGATGCTCAAAAGGAACATCTATAAATATGATATCTTAATCATGTGACGTCTGACATCTACAAAAAAAAGACATCTTATTTCAAAACAAGAAAGGTTTAATTTATAAACAGACAACAAGTAGCATTAACACATACACAAGCCACAATGAACACTTTCTTCGGATTATAACATAAAGGACTACTTATATGTCAACTATGTGGCTTGCAGGGAGAAGGGAATGGCAACCCACTGCAGTATTCTTGCCTGGAAAATCCCATGGGCAGAAGAGCCTGGAGGGCTACAGTCTATGGGGTTGCAAGAGTCGGCCACGACTGAGCGACTAAACCGCCGCCACCATGAGGTTGACACAGAAGTAGTTTTTATGCTAACTCAACGACAATGACGTGGTTTTCAGCAGATCTGGCCCCCAACAGGAATCTGAAACCTTTGAAGCTCAGTCAAGAGCAATCCCATCTTCCCTGGTGCTCAGGCGGCACACCCCGGATTTAAAGCTGACCTTGCTCCTGCCTGTCGGCTCCCACCTCCACTACCCCCATCACCCCTCTGTCACCGAGGGGCCCAAGCCGCGACCGAACCATGTGTCCAGGCGGCCTGGTTTCCTGATGACTCCTGCCCCGTGTCCCCCGTGTCTCAGTGAGGAACAACGCGCCACTGCTCTGCCCGGACGGTCGATGGAGACCCAGCTTCCCCGCTCCATCAGGACCTGCCAGCCTCTGCAGCCTCGCCTCCTGCTCCTTCCATCCCGTCTCAGCGGCTTCTTGCTGCCCCTCAACACTAGGAGGCCCCACTCGAGGGCCCCTCCCTGCTACCCACTCTGCCTGGACGGACGCCGGCCCCTCCACTGTCCTCGCACTTGGCTCACTCCCTTCATTTCCCCGCCAGTCTTCTACGAGGGCCCCCATCTTCCCCTTCAAAGAGCAGCCTCCCTCCAGGCCACCCCTGCTGCCTTCTGAGCCTGCTCATTTCTCTTTCATCACCTACCAGATCATGCAGTTCACCTGTTCATTGTCTGCTATCTCCCACTAACACTTGAGCTCCGTGAGAACAGAGGCTTGGGTTTCACTCACTGATGAAGCCCTGGAACCTAGGACTGCTGCTACTGCTAAGTCACTTCAGTCGTGTCTGACTCTGCGTGACCCCACAGACGGCAGCCCACCAGGCTACTCTGTCCCTGGGATTTTCCAGGTAGGAATACTGGAGTGGGTTGCCATTTCCTTCTCCAATGCATACATGCATGCTAAGTCGCTTAAGTCGTGTCTGACTCTGTGCGACCCCACGGATGGCAGCCCACCAGGCTCCTCTGCCCACAGGATTCTCTAGGCAAGAACACTGGAGTGGGCTGTCACTGCACTGCAGATGCTCAAGCAATAATCTGCTAATCCCTACAGGAGGGGCTTCCCTAGTGGCTCAGACGGTAAAGTGTCTGCCTGCAATGCAGGAGACCTGGATTTGATCCCTGGGTCGGGAAGATCCCCTGGAGAAGGGAATGGCAACCCACTCTGCAGTACCCTTGCCTGGAAAATCCCATGGACGGAGAAGCCTGGTGGGCTACAGTCCACGGGGGTTGCAAAGAGGTCCACCGTGCTCGTCTATGACCTGTTCACAACACACTCCAGCCAGCAAGCCGTGTCAACTCGCCCCACTCTGGGACCACGGGTCCCGCGAGGCAGCCTCCATGCCGGCCACTTACCGTAGCAGGCAGTTGATGTTCGGGGAGTGTCTCCAGTAGCGGTACAGGGAGACTCGCAGCGTCGGGTGGCACTTATACTCCCTCAGGATGCTCCGCGTGCTGCCAAGAGAAGGGCGCGGTCAGGGACGCGGAGGCCAGGCCTGCTCCCCTGGGGCAAGGGTGGCCGAGAGCCCAGGCACCTACTCCTTGAACTTATTGGTCATGAGCAGGAACTGGCTCCGCGTGAGCCTCCTGACGTCAAACTTGCAGAGGTTCTGAAACTCACGGTAGACCTGCTGCTCGCTGACCCCCGGCCACCTCCTGACGGTGAGGATGAGGATGGGGGGGCGGATGCTGGGGGAGTCTGGGCCTGCAAAGTTCTAGAAGACAGGGAGTGGAAGCAAAAGAGATTTCCCACAGCTCCTATGGACTAACCTCCCACCCAGCTTGTTCTCGAACACAGGGAGGAGAAGGGATTTCCCACAGTTCCTGTGGACTGACCACCCACCCAGCTTGTTCTAGAACACAGGGAGAAGAGATTTCCCACAGCTCCTATGGACTGACCACCCACCCAGCTTGTTCTAGAACACAGGGGGAGAAGAGATTTCCCACAGCTCCTATGGACTGACCACCCACCCAGCTTGTTCTCGAACACAGGAAGAAGAGATTTCCCACAGCTCCTATGGACTGACCACCCACCCAGCTTGTTCTAGAACACAGGGAGAAGAGATTTCCCACAGCTCCTACGGACTGACCACCACCCAGTTTGTTCTGGAACACAGGGAGGGGAACAGAATTTCCACAGCTCCTACAGACTGACCACCCACCCAGCTTTAACATCCTGAAAGAGAAACTAGGAAAGGCCCTGTCTGCCGGAGGTGGTGGTGGGGGAGAAAGACGGAACAGGCGAGGTCACCTTGCTTCTGGCAGGGAAACACGAGAAAAAAAAATAACAGGCTCAGTGTGAGCACCCTTCTCGACTCTTGAGTCTGGCTCCTGTCACAAGCCCTAAAGAGAGCCCAGAGGAGCATGCTGCGTCCTAGCACGAGCCTGTCCCCGTCCCCTACAACAAGCAGAGTGAAGTCTACTTACGACTTTGGGGACCCCGGCTCGGATAAGATTCACCTGGTTCACGTAGGGCGCCAGCACGTCCAGGTAGAGGGGGAAGCTGGGCTCGGGGATGGGAATAGCGCTGTGAAGGCAGAAAACCCCGCGGCGCTCAGCCTACGGGCGCCGTGTCTGGTCCTCGGCTGCAGCTCGGAGCCGGGGACAGCGGGTCGGCGCTGCCCGACACCACCCCCCAAACCCCCTCACAAGCTCTAGGGCTTCTGTGGCCGGGCGTCCCCCCCACGACCCGCAAGCTCTCAGCAGAGCCCCAGCCCAGGGGGAGCGTCCAGGGGTCACCATCTGTTGGCGACACTTCGGTGAACACCTCCGGGCTGACGAACGCCAGCCACAGGTCAGAGGAAGGTCCCCTCTGCCGCCCCTCGAGAAGGCATCACCCCCCACTTTGTCCAAAGGGCCGTCCCTCCCCCCACGGCCTGGTTCTGTCACCAGCCCCCTCCACACGCCTGAGAAAGCACGACCCGTGGGGTCAGGAGGCCCTGGGCTGCCACGGAGCCCCTCGACACCAAGGAGGGCGGTTAGGTGGTGAGGAGTCAAAGAAATGAAGAAGGCCAGGCCCAGGGACCAGGGCACCAAAAGGCTCCACTGCTCCTCTTTGTCAGGGAGCAGGGAAGACAGAGATGGGGGCAGGGAGGGGGTGGATTTCTTAAGCTATAAATGTCTCACTTAAGCTACAAGTTTCACACTGGAGTGTCATAGGCTATTTCTAGGTATAGTGCGTGCATGTTTAGTCGTTTCAGTCGTGTCCAGCTCTCTGCGACCCCATGGACCATGGTCCGCCAGGCTCCTCTGTCCATGGGATTCTCCAGTCGAGAATACTGGAGTGGGTTGTCAACATAGCATCTGCCAAAATGGACAAGTACAGGCAGTGCCCAGATGAACAGGGTACAGTCTGAAAACATTTAAGTCAGCCCCAGAGAACACAACTTTGTTCGGCTTCTGCCCCAGGCGTGCTCTATCCTACCGAGCACACGTGTGTGGCAAGGGTGGTGCTGCTGAGCGTGAGGCACACGTGTGCAGCTGGTGCCCACGCGCCGAGCCATGCAGGCGTCCGGGAGGCTGAGACCCTTAGAAAACGCATTTCAGGTTCCAGTCTGGGCTTTCAAGAACCTCCCCTGCAGGTGCCTTATTCCAAGTCCCTGCCCTCTCCCCCAGCCTGACTGCAAACCTGGGCAAGGACTATCTGTTCCCCGGAACGCTCCGTCTTTTCAGCTCACCGTGATTCACACGGTGTGAGGAAATAGGAGGGTAATAGATGGAGCGGGCACATGGCGCTGGGATTACTGGGGTGAGGGCTGGAACCTGAGCCTCACCCACGACCTGGCCTGACAGGGACTTTTCCCAAGGTCGGAAGAAGAGGCAGGAGGGCAGGGACCCGCCCAGGGGTTGGGGAAGTAGGCAGGGGGAAGGCCGGCCATGGAGGCGAGCTGCCCGCGCCCATGAATGTGCCGTTTACACAACACACGGGCCCTCCTCCTCTGGGAGAGCATGGGCGCCCCACGGCCCCGGCTTACTGCCGACCACGGACCCGATCACAGGACGAGCGCGACACTCACCTGTGTACCTTCCACAGGAGGAGGTGCGCCACCTTCAACAGAACTGGAAGAGAAGAAGCTAGCAACGAGGCAGACACCAAGGCGCGCCCGACCGCCTTACTGGGACATGCAAACTCAGGCTTTATTGCCAAGGGGCCGCCCACCTGGAAGTAAATGGGGGTGGGGGGGTGTGGCCAGGGACGCTGGGGGGATTACTGCAAAGACGATGCGAGTCCCCCGCCTTGGAAGAGGGTGGCGGCGCTCACCTGACCCGCAAAGGAAGGCGTCGTATGCTGCTTCGTGGGGGTACTTGGTCTCCACTGCAGGGTTTTCCCAGAAACATGAGGGACAGCAGTTAGAACGCAGCCTGGGAGAGGGCACCCCCACCTCAGGTCCACACCCACGGTCGGCCGGGCACACACAACCGACCCACGGCTGACCCACCCTTGTCCCAGCCTCATGCCACCTTGACCTAGACACGCCCCCTCACCCCCCCACGGTGGCAAGAGCACCCACGGAAGGAGGAAGCAGAGGGCTTCCCGACAGACCGACGCCCCCGGGGCTGCTCCTTTCGAGGGAGGCGTTACAACGTGGACAGGACGCTGGAGAAGCCCCACCCGGCCCCCCACACCTCCGCATGGGGACGGGCCCGAGCGCCAGCACCTCAAAGGCGAACCGAGCAGGCGGGAGCCCGGCCCAGGGGACCTACCATACTTCTCACACCTGCTGGCGTGAATGATCACCGGCCCGGAGTTCTTGGTGGGGTTCAAATCACTAGGAGAGAAGAAAGGTAAAGAACGCTCACTGAGAACAGTCCCCCCGTGTGCTCCCCTCTCCCTCCTCCTACTGGGACTAGGGGGCACAGTTGGGAAAGAACCTGCCTGCCGGTGCAGGAGACACAAGAGACGGGTTTGATCCCTGGGTGGGGAAGATCCCCTGGAGAAAGAAATGGCAACCCACTCCAGTATTCTTGCCTGGAGAATCCATGGACAGAGGAGCCCGGTGGACTATAGGCCATGGAGTCATAATGAGTCAGACATGACTGCATACGTGTGTACACTCACACACACAGTAAGGACCAGGACTCCTTTTAAATCACAACAAACTGTGGCTCTAATATAAAGCAAAACTTAAGCAAACAAAAACCAAGGATCGAGGCATGGGCAGATGGGTCTTTGTAACCAGGCAACAGGACACATGAAAGAACTGCGACGCGAGAAGTTCCACCTGCATCATTCTGAGCATCTACCAGACGTGTGATCCCAGCCAAGGCGCCGGGACCAACTCCAGGCCGGCTCTGCCCTCGGGGCCTTAACTGTCCAGCGCATCCTCGGAATGCAATGCCCAAGGTGCTGGTCTGACAGGAGAGCCTTGAGCCCCAGGAACTCGGTGGGGCTGAGTGGAGAACGGGTAGCACCAGGGATTCTGAGCCGAGAGAAGAGCAGGCAGAGACCCGACAGAAAGGGCGAGCCCCGTGACACTGAGACACATGTGGCTGCAGCCCGGGGTGAAGGGCGGGGGTCAGGAAAGCGTTCAGGTGATGTGTGGGGGCTTCAGGAGCCGCAGGAAGAGAGACCAGAAACACGGTCCAGTCGAGTTCACGTTGTGAAGGTCACTCCAGTGGTGATCACTCAGCTCAGGAAACAGTGCAGGTCAGGCCACCCAGCTACCAGGTAGGAGCTACCGACACCGCAGGAATAAAAGGTAAAGGCCTCAGTGAAGGCAATGACTCTTGAGGATACCGGAAAAGGAACAGAGTTTAAGGACATTGGAGAGTAAAACTGACAGGACTAGACTAGAAGATACGGGAAGTCTGGCTCCAGGACGCTTTCCAGGGCGTGGTCCTGGCACGTGGGTGAACGAGGGCAGCACTCAACAGGGAAATCCTCCCTTCATTTGATTCCCAACAAAATCTACTGGTGCCTCTCTATCCGCTTAGTAGCTGTGAAGCCTAGTTTCCTCATCTGTCAAGCAGCATGTGCCTGGGCCGCAAGGTGGCCGAGGATCTGCCCCGGCAGTGAACGTCCCATTAAGTGTGGACGACCACACACTTAGGGGAGCACGGCCCCAGCTCCCCTCCCACGTGTGAACTCGTGTAACCCTCAGGGCCAGCTGGGTGTCCCGTGCAATGACTCCCTCTCTTCAGGTGGTAACACTGAGGCATGCAGAGGTTAAGCTGTTCTCTCAAGGTCATGCAAAGCTGGGGTTTAAGTCCAAGAGATCTAGATTCAGCGCCTGCACAGATGCCATCAGCCCAGCACTGGGTGCCATCGGGAAGTGGCAGAAGTTGCTGCAGACACAGGAGCAGGCTTGACGGATGGACAGGGGGACTGAGAAGGTGCTTGCAGGCTTCGTGGGGCAGGAGCAACGGAAGACAGCAAGCAGGAGGCTGGAGCCCTGGTGGGATGGAAGTGGTCACTGAGGCTGACAGGGTGGACTCGGTCACCCAGGGGCACGGTTAGGAGGAAGAAGAGAGCTGCGGAGGGACCCTCGAGAGATAAGGGACGGCACGGGAGCACGCAGAGCAGAGACGAAAAGCCTCACCAGAAAATAAGAGAGATCCAGGAGCGGGCTCGACGGAAGGGAAGGCGGGGGGGCGCCCATGGTGTCAGACGCCAGCGAGGGGTCAACACCGAGCACGCCCACCCTTCCTGTGGGAAGGTCAGGAGCTTGACCAGGTCCCAGGTCCATTCAGTCGCTCAGGAGTTTAATGTGCACCTACTGTGCCTCGCACTGTTTAGACCCAAGAGAAAGAATCCAAAAGAAGAATAAAACCTGTTCCCATGGAGCTTATCACCTCCAACAATCAAACAGATCACAGGAGAAATAAAACCCCGGCCAACAGAAAACACCATATAATCAAACAGATCTAAGTCCCTCCCAGGTTCCCTCCCCTCTAGAACAGGGTTCCTCATCTTGGCACCAGTGACATCTGGGACTGGAGAATTCTCTGTGTTGAAGGCTCTCCTGCACATCCTGGCCTCTGCTCATGTGGTGCCAGGAGTGCCCTGAGCAGAAATAACCAAAATGTCTCGGTGCCGCTAAAGGTGCCCTGGGGAGCAAAACTGGCCCAGCTGGGAACCCCTGCTCTCTAAGCAGCCCCCCGAAAACAGCCTCCTTACCTGTTCAGGACTTCATAAACTTCTGAGAGATTTGAAACCCTTGGGAAATTGAGTTCCTGTAATTATGGAAAACAAATGAGGGAGAGTAAGACACTTGAGGTTTTGTTTCCTCTCTGCTTAATGGGCTTCCCAGGTGGCTCAGTGGTAGAGTCCGCCTGCAAAGAAGGAAACAAGGGTTCAGTCCCTGGTTTGGGAAGATCCCCTGAAGAAGGATATGGCTACCCACACTCCGGTATTCTTGCCTGGAGAATCCCATGGACGGAGGAGCCTGGTGGGCTACAGTCCACAAGGTCACAAAGAGTCGAACACGACCGAGCATGCAAGCACCCTCGGGTATCACCAAATGGCCATTAAAAACGACCTTGAAAACTCTAGGTCCTCTGTAACGCCTCTCTCTTCACGCACACCTGCCCTTATTCCCAAATTCTGATGACAGAGTACCTAGTGTACTTGGTTGGGACCCAATAACCCAGCCTCGAAAAAAACTGCCACATACATACATACATACAATGGATTACTCAGCTATAAAAGAGAATGCATGAGTCAGTCCTAATGAGGTGGATGAATCTAGAGCCTACTGCACAGAGTGAAGAAAGTCAGCAAAAGACAGACAAATACTCTATACTAGCACACACGTGGACTCTAGAAGGATGGTACTGACGAACCTGTATGCAGGGCAGCAATGGAGATGCAGAGAAAACAGCGTGTGGACACAGCGTGGGAAGGAGAGGGTGAGGCAAATCGAGAGAGTAGCAAGGAAACATATTACCGTATGTAAAACAGATAGCCAATGGGAATTTGCTGTGTACCTAGGGAGCTCAACCCAGTGCTCTGTGACAACCTAGAGGGGTCAGACAGGAAGGAGACTCAAGAGGGAGGGGACATGTGTATACTTGTGGCTGATTTATGTTGATGTATGGCAGATACCAATACGATATTGTAAAGCAATAGTCCTCCAGTAAAAAATTAAAAAAAAAAAAAAAAAACTGCTACAAACACAACTCATACCGTCTCCCTTCAAAGACAAGTGTTTAAGGACTCCAAGGCATCAGACTGTGGCCGAGAACTCATATGGCCGCTGAGCAGTCTAAGGACCTGCCAGGTCACCAAGTCGTGGGGTTCACCTTATCCTCACTCCCTCAGATCAGCCCCCACGTCCTCCCCACTTTGCCCTGTGACTCGGTTACATGCAGCCGGGCAGCGTCACAGCACCCCGTCAGAGCTACAGATACAGGTACGAGCAGTAAGTGTGTCCCTGGGCAAAGACGCACCAAGTAACCCGGTCCCAGGTCTGTGGCATCAGCTTAAGGCTCTGTTTAAAACACTGATCGGTTCCTTAGTTTAACATTTAAGCGGGATCTTAACTAGCTGGGTGCTTCCCTTATCCGTGGGCCGTGCACAACCCCAGCTGGACAACAGAAGTCGCCCGGCAGCTGGAGATATGCCACTCCCAGCCCCTCCGCACCAGAGGAGCTAAAGGGGCGGCCCAGGTGTCAGTATTTACCTTCTCAGGTGATTCTGTTATCTGGGTTGAAGTTCCACGACTTGAATGCACTGCAAAATTTTTCAAGTGGGGTCCCTGCCCCCAACCCTGACAACTTTTAAGCACATCGAAAACATGCATGAGGTATCTACCAAGCTCTGGAATAAGTTGTTCTGTTGTCCCATCTAAATAAGCCCATGAACTAGACACCCATAAGTCAAAGCATGAGAACTTGAATGAGGGAAAGAAAAAAAGACAACACATAAGCCAATATGACTCACAGGTAGTCAAATTAAAAAAAAAAAACAAAAACAATACTAGTTATAAAATATGAGAAAAGGGTTCACAGAACAATGTCTAAAAACAGTGAGAAAGCTAAATGTTCCTGGAACTAGTGAAGTGTTCCTTTCCCAAAGGAGTTTAATTACCTTCCAGATATCCTTTGTCACATTCTTGGTGTCAATGAGAATAGGAAATAGGTTGTGGATATTCAGCTTAAATTCATCGTAGCTTTCTGAAAGGAAAGACCCAGAGAGTCAGAAGTGAGTTCACTGGTAAAAATGGAAAGAAATTCTCCAGTCTAGCTTGTCACCAACACTGGTTAATAAAGCAAACAAAACAAAACAGGAATTGAAAACATCCTTGCTCCTAATCATTAAGGATTTCTGAATCTTAAACCAACCCGACATCACCCTTTGTAACAGCAGAAGTCGAACAGTTTTCCATTAAATTCAGACTACTGTCTATGACCAACCTTAGTTAATGCAGTTTGCAAAGTTGTAGTCAGGGGTAAAAGGGAGAAAGAGATATTACTGAAAAGGCAAATGTGAAATCTGTTAATAACTGTTCAGAGAAAAATCCAGTAAGTTAAAAATTGTAAGTGCCTTGATAAAAATCACCTATTAATTTGCATATTTGTCAAAATTATACCGCATACCTTTTAAAGAGGCTCACTGCAAAAAAAAAAAAAAAAGCAAAAAAACAACTGAAATCTCTCTGCTCATCCTCTTCTCACTAACCTCCCATTTCCTATTCCCCGAAGACAATGATCTTCAATTTTTTCTTTTGGTGTGTATTCCCACCATTTCTAAACAAAGCTTACGCTGCTCGGCAATTTCCCAGTTTGAGGCATTAACTCTGGATTCCCACAAGGTAAGAGGGTCATCTGCCCCACCTTGGACCACTCACCACCTCAAGCATCTGCACATCACTCACCAAGGCGCCAGGTGGTCGCCTCCAGGGACCTGTCTGCCACAGCTTTTGTTTCAGCAATTTCTTTGTTTGCCTGTCTGCTTAGTTTTGGGGGAGTGATTATTTGACCCTTAATTCTTCCCCAATTCTCTCAAGATGCTCAAACTGATCCTAGAGAAATATCAGGAAAACTGTTTAACCCTTTCAATCTATGCTAGTGTTTTCTAATACTGTGGTCACCTGATGCGAAAAGCTGACTCACTGGAAAAGACCTTGATGCTGGGAAAGGTTGAGGGCAGGAGGAGAAGGGGGTGACAGAGGATGAGATGGTTGGATGGCATTATCGACTCAATGGACATGAACTTGAGCAAACTCTGGGAGACAGTGGAGGACAGGCGAGCCTGGTGTGCCACAGCCCGTGGAGCTGCAAAGAGTGGGATGTGACAGAGCGACTGAACAATATAAAAATAGTGTTCTCTGTGCATTGTTAGTTCATTTAGTCCCCAGTTCTGATACTGATACTTTTATCACCCCCATTTTACAGACAAGGAAACAGAACAGTTAAATTACAGTACTGCTCAAGATCATACGTAACAAGGGATGGAATGAGGATTCAAGCGTGACTCTTGAATGCAGGCTGTTAATCTTCCATCACACTGCAGTGTGTCCAACAGCATCAGTCATGGAAAAGACCGGCACAGCCATTATACAGTACCATATGGCCACAGAAATGATTTCAGGTTAAGAACATAAATTAATGCTTTGCGTAAGTGGGAAAAAAACCAAAAGGAATAAAATACATCATGTGGTCAAATATGTAAAAGCCAAAACAAAGGAACAAGCAAAAAGTGTTAAGATTACATGTGTGTGTCATGTTCGACTCTTTGCAACCCCATGGACTGTAGCCCACCACAGTCCTCGGTCATGGCATTCTCCAGGCAAGAATACTGGAGTGGGTTGCCATTTCCCCCTCCAGGGAATCTTCCCAACCCAGGGATCAAACCCGGGTCTCTTACATCTCCTGCACTGGCAAGCAGGCTCTATACCAGTGTGACACCTGGGAAGCCCATGGAAAAGCCAAAACAGAAGAAAAAGCAAAAAGTGTTAGGATTATAGCTGTGATTAAAGGTAGCTGGTCTCCCCTGCACATCTCTGATTTCACTAAGTTTTACAATGAGACTGAAAAACTTCTGTAATGCGGGGAGGACTATCAATCAAATGTAAGTTTTTCTCCCTGAGAAAGTCACCCAGTTCCAGGAAAACAGTAACAGGCACAGATGCGCCCGACCTCTCCGGAAACCCGATGACTGTAGGGGCTGCCTCAGGAGCACAATGCTGGGCCGATCCCCCTGCCCGATGGCAAGCTGAGGTCAGAGGAAGGAGAGGGACGGGTCGGGCCTACCTGGGAGAGGTCTGAAGAACTTCTCATGGAGATGCAGCAGATCCATCATCATGTTATGTCCCACTAAGGGCTACTTGGAGGAAATCGACAGGTGAGAGAAATGAAATTTTAAAAATAAAACAAACGCCGTAGACTAACTGTTGTCTCTGGCAAAGGGTGTAGCTTTAGAACCCACAGAATTCTGACAACACGGTAATTCCATCCCCACGCGCAATCCATTCCCATCAAAGGCAGCCTGACTGCTTAAATGCTAGGAAGGCAAACCAGTGGGTCAGAGGGACTCGAGGCCCCAGTCACACTGGGATCTAAGCTGTGAAGCAGACACACACGGTCCCCAAGCAGTTTTAGGTCAACTCATTGAAATGCCTGTGTGCCCAAAAGGAGCAAGGCAATGGTAAAATTTCAGAGGGACAGTCTTTCTCCAAATTAATCTATCATGACTTGATAAAAGCAAGGTTAGATCCACAAAGTTAGCTGACAAAAAGGAATCACTTATGTTAAGGAATCTGAGTTTAGTGTTGAAAGACTCATTAGTATCTACAGTCAGATACAAAACACCATGAAAGACCAAAGAGAGAGAAATTTTTCCCTACCTTCCGAGCTTTCACCAGCATCTGGAAGAACACGGAAAAGCCCCTCGCAGAGAGAAGGATCTTCTCCTTCCAGCAGCTCTCTCGATCACAGGAGGTGTTCTCAAGATACCAGCGGTGCTGCGTACTCACCTTCTTCACAACCACCTGAGAGCAAGAGGAGGCGACAAGCTCCCGTATCCTGGGAACGCTCCCAGGCTCCATTGCCCTGGTACATGGGTTTAGGCTCTACCGCGGTACGCGGGATCTTGCCGGACCAGGAATCAAACCCCTGTCTCCTACAATGGCAGGTGGATTCTTCATCACTGAGCCACCAGGCAGAAGCCTGGAGGCCTCTCTAGGGTTCCCAGGTGGCACTGGTGGTAAAGAACCTGCCTGCCAATGCAGGAGATGTAAGAGACATGGGTTCCGTCCCCGTGTCAGGAAAATCCCCTGGAGGAGGAAATGGCGACCCACTCCAGTATTCCTGCCTGGACAATCCCATCGACAGATGAGCCTGGTGGGCTATAATCCATGCAGTCTCAAAGAGTCAGACACGACTGGAGGGACTTAGCATGGAGCATCCTGGCGGTCCCTCGTGTCAAAAGGGAAGGAGTGGGTGGAAGAAGCCTTTCACAGAGGCCAGATTTGGCCAGAGGAGAGAGAAATGATGGAGTCTCCCCAGGGGCTGGGCCCTCCAGGTGGGAACTCACCCCTTGGTCTCTCAGCACTGTCCAGATGTCAGGGAGGGCCTTCCTCAGCACGAGCTGGACCTCGAAGGCCTGGAAGCCTGCAGCAAGGGAACAAGGCTTGACGGAACCACCAGAGATCCTGCCAGGGCAGCCCACCCTCCCCTCAGAAGCCTCGTGGGGAGCAGCAGCAGAGAGATGGAGGGAGCATGTGGGAAGACAGCTTTTCGCTGTTCCCAGGCCAAGTGACAGGGGCGGCCCAGCATGACCCAGGGCAGCTTTCTCTGCATCTCTGATCTCAGGGCCACTCTCAGACGGAGGGCCCCAGAGAGGCTCTGTGTGTGTGGGTTACAGATCTTGATGTCCACCATGTCAGAAATTAAAACCATACACATGAAACTAAAAATGGTAAGGTTTGAAAAATAATAAACCCATTACACTTTTGCCTACGATTGTGTGACACCATGCACTGGTTATTTGGAGAACGTTGGTTTCCTGAGTTATCCACACCACCGTCCAAATGCTCATATATCATACGATGCCAGCAAGAGACACTTGTACATGTGGTCACTGATCTCATCAGAAAGGTCTCATAAAGCTGTCGAGCTAATCGTGAGAGATGAAGTCTTCTAAAATTTCAGTTTCTGACTGAAAGCTCAAATTTCATCTCTAACAAACACTGGGAGTCAGTGTCCCTGAAGACAAGGTTTACTCTTTTCACTTCAGAAGATGACTGAAAATACCCACATCGAAATAACCAGTCAGTTCCTTCAAGTAAAAATTACATTCCTTCAGGGAATTCCCTGGCAGTCCAGTGATTAGGACGCCTTGCTTTCACTGCCAAGGGCCCAGGTTCAATTCCTGCTCAGGTGACCAAGATCCCACAAGCCTCACAGCATGTCCAAGAAAAAAAAATTACATTCTTTAAAAAAAATTTAAAAAGTAAAAGGCAGCTAACTCAGCTCTCAACACAAAATCTTGCCCAAGTGCTTTTACCTGGGACAACCACTGTACTTCAGGAAGCAGCAGTCATGTTCATGTACATTTATTTCCTCCATACTTCTACTTATACATAGAACATTGTAAAAGATGAGCAATGAAATGTTGAAATTTAATAAAACTAAGAATTGTTATTTAACTCAAAAGGTTCTTAAGTCAGAATTTTTCTTAACTGGAAGTGGTAACAAAGAACATGAGTGCTGTGTGGCCAGATGCTCCCACGCCCACCTGTGCGGATGCGTCAGGGGCATCACTCACAGGGGCTGCGGGACCACCAGCGCAGATGGCACAAGGACAGGGGCAAGCGGCAGCCGAGTGGTGTTTAGACCACCATTCTGACCTCATGAACCCCGTGGAAAGGGTCTCAGAGATCCCTGGGGTCCAATGGCCAAGGCTGAGAACCGCACATGTGGGGCAGCGATCCCACAATGCACTGTGGGGAACATTCAGAGATTAACATACTTTCGTTAATAAAGGAAGCGTCCATGGGGCACTGAGGATTGGGATGAGAAGGATGGTGCTGAGTGGAACCTGACTTCCTCAACCTTAAAATTCAGAACAGGTGGACAGCCCTCCAACCTCCCACTTGAGGTCAGAGCTCCATCTAATCACAGGGACCATGTGTCTGCAGAGCCGAGGCCCAGGATCCACCGGAGGTGAAGGGATGCTCCCCACAGGTGACACTGCCGGCTCCCAGGTCGGGGGGCTGCCCCCTGCCTACCAGCAATGCCAGGGAGGGTCATCCAGTCCCCTTCCTCGGCCAGGTCCAGCCAGCGCGTCACCTCGTCAATCACCACCTTGATCTGGTCTTTGTCCAGAGAGCTGAAAATGGGCACGTGAGAAAATGCTAATGCGGGAGGGCATTCTGAAGGTGCCCGTTTTCACGCTGTGATCCTGGCAAGAAAACGGACCTCAGAAAGACCAATTCTTTTCTGAGTCTTATGTCGCAAGAGGAAAGCAAACACCTGCACCCACCCTCCGGTCTGTCCACAGGGGCACCCCCCCCTCCTGCTGACCGGCCTGTGGGGGGAAGGGGCTGGGAGAGAGCCAACACTAAGAGACCCTATCGGGTCTGCCTCCTCAGTACCCCTCCTCAGAGGTGGAAAAGCACCATCTGGTGAAGAACGGGAAAGAAAGGAACTTTGGTAAGTACATCTTCTCCTGTGTTAGAAACACAAGAACACTGTGTCATGTGGAGAAAAGGAAAACCTTTTCTCCAACGTTTGAACATAACAGGAGATTAAAAATTCAAGTTGCTTTTCCCTTCCAAAGCGGTCTTTTTATATAAAACCATGAACAAGGATACAATTCCAACGTTACATAATGATTTGGACCAGACAATCAGAACATTCCAGAATTAAAAGCTGTCTAATTTAACCCTCTCCCTGATAAAGAATCGAAAGCCCAAGGAGCTTAAAGGACTGGTTCAGAACCACACAACAGGCTCTGCAGACCCAGGCCCTGGTGGCCGGCTCCTTCCAGCGCACAAGGCCACTGAGCAGGTCTAGCCCAAGCCTCACAGCATGACCGGGTTCACATACAACAACGGGTACTGGAGGCCAAAAAGAAAGGGCAGAGACCCCGCCCTCGGGGAACACAGCAGGATCAAACTCATGGGGCAACGTGCCCAAGCCGGGCCACACGGTCAAGGTTACCTGTGACTTGCCTTGAAAACTCCCTAAGGCTCTCACAGCGAGTCCCACAGAGCTATTTCCCCCTCGAGCACTGGAATAGAGTTCCTGCCTCTTTGAGGACCAAGTTAAGAGTCAGTTCTTTCACCCCTTCATCTTAAACACTAAAATCCCACGCAATGCAGTGAGAGGTTTCTGATCTCAGGCGCAGGAATGGCATCACCAGCACTTCGGGCTATCGTGTGTGGCTAAGCCCAGCTTCAGGGGACAGTATGAGGTCACCACGCCCTGCAAAGCCAGAAACACACCAGCAACAAAGAACCCCACAAAGCACCCGGAGAAGGGGCTTTACCTGCGAACTTTCCAGTTCCCAGTCAGGATATTGTACTTAATTTTCTTCTCCTGTTCTTCGTTCATATAGGGGATTCCATTTTTGAGAAACTAAAGATAGGGAGAGAACAGGAGACGAGTCAGCAGCATCCTCTGTGCAGCAGCAGACAAAGAAACCTTCGGTCGTCCACTTGTACGTGGACAAGTCAGAAGGGCGACAGGAAACGAACTCGGACCAGGTGGATACTGGGCCCCTCAACCCTCCGGGCCCCCTCCTCCGAGGCCATACCTTGTTATAGTCGAAGCCATACTGGTTCAGAAACTGAACACTGGAAGCCTGGAAAGAGAACTCTGAGTCCAAAACCCCAAATGTCGTAGGGAAGAGGAAGAAGTTACATGAATGAGCTACATACCTAGAAACAAAAGCAAACAGAAGGAGAAAAAGACAAAAAGCACTTAAAATTCTGGCTCATGGAGCAGGCTTCTGAGTGGGCACCTCCTTCCCCTTGAGAAGTCCAGCTGACCCCTGAACAACACGGGGGTTAGGGGTGCCAGCCGTTCTTACAGTCAGAAATCTGAGTATAAGTTAGAGCCTGCCCTGGGTCTAGCCACAGGCCTTCTGCACCCAGAGCCCACTGTGGATCATGCAGTACCCTAGTTTGTATTTAGTGGGTGTAAGTGGACCCAGGCAGTTCAAACCCTGCATTATTCAAGGGTTCGCTATATTTGAATGCCACCTGTGTTTCAAGTACTAGACTGGTGCTGAGGGCCGATGAGAAAAGGTACAGAGTCTGACCCCATCTGAGAGGGTGGGGCTGACCGCTGGGGCCTAGGAGCTACGTCACCGTCATTATAACACTGCTGACTGCGATTCAGAAGATACACACAGGAGAGGACATGCGGAAAGAGGCACTGAAGGTCCGGGGGTGTTGGGAGAGGCCCCCAGGGATGCTGCTGCTTTGAGAGACTTGAAGGACCAGCCGGTATCTACAGGGGAGGCAGGGTGGAGGGCCTGGAAGCAGGAGAGACTATGGAGCATCCAGGGCCAAAGGGGTTCAGAGCCTGAAGCAGAATTTGAAGGGGGAGCAGGTAGAGAAGAGAAACAGGCTAGAGCCATGTGTTTTGCCGAAGGTCTTTATACATACTTGTTCGACTCGCCTTCAATACTGGAGAACACAGACAATCCTAGAAGAAAGACGGTGGACAGAATGAATGCCAAGAGAAAAGCTACCGGAAGCTAACTCAGAAAGCATTCTGAACATATCCCCTCTAGCACTGGAATGGGGTTCTTGCCTCTCTGAGTATCAAATTAAGAGTCAGTTCTTTGCACCCAATGTTACTATATAGGCTTTAGGATAACTTCTAAAAAAGAAACAAAGGAAGGAAGGAAGGAATGAAGGGAGGAAGGGAAAGAGTGAAAACATGAGAACTGTCAAACTGTAATACACACCAATTACTGAAATAACTGTGAACGGTTGTTCAAACCCAGAATATTGACACTTACAGTTTTATTATTTTTTCATTTTTTGCAGTATAGTTGTTTTACAAGACACTTTTATAGTTTTTAAACAAGAAGAAACACTAAAATCTATGAAGATTTATACATTTGAATACTTTTAAAAAGTTTGTATTGTTAAAAAGATCACAAAGTGAAAGACTTTGAAGAAGGGGGCAAACAATACGAACGTATTCAACTGCTGTTTTCCATACTTTCAAAGAGGTCTCACAATTAAGAAAAACAATCACAACAGAAAAACAGCAAGACTTCCCTCGTGGTACAGTGGATAACAATCTGTGGGCCAATGCAGGGGACATGGGTTTGGTCCCTGGTCTCAGAAGATTCCACGTGCCTCGGGCAACTAAAAGCCTGTGCTCTGCAACAAGAGCATCCTGTATTTCAAAGGATGCACAAAGAGCAGCCCTAGGGCTGCTCTAGAGAAAGCAACTAGAGAAAGCCCTCACGCACAACAATGAAGATCCAGTGCATCCAAAAATAAATAAATAAGAAAACAGCAAACAGAGAGCAAACACACACAGGTGTCACTCATTCACAGGAAAAACAAAAATCAGTAAAATATCTCAGGACCTGTTTTTTTTAAAACAAAGTTTTACTGAAATACAGTCATGCTCATTCATTTATGTATTGACTACAGCTGATTCCTCAAGAAGGGCAGCACTGAGTTGTAACTTCATACGTAGACCAAATGACCCACAAAACCTAAAATATTTACTTTGGTCCTTTACAAGTACACCAAACACATACACTCAGGAGTGCACAGTAACAGATAAGGGCTAAGGCAGCCAATGCAACCTTGCTTCATCACACACAAATGGCAACCAAAGCATTCATCATTAGGAGACAGAGCCAAAAGATACACAGTTAGGAGTACTAAACAAATAAATTACCACACGTAAAGTAGAGAGCCAGTGGAAATTTGCTGCATGATACAGGGAGCTGAAATCAGGTGCTCTGTGAAAACCTGGAGGGATGGGGTGGGAGGTTCAAGATGGAGGGGACATTCATATACCTATGGCTGATTCATGCTGATGTGTGGCAGAAACCAATGCAAAATTTAAAGTAATTTCCTCCAATTAAAAAAAATTTTTAAAACTGAACCGGAAATCTTTATAAGCTGATTTAAGGTTATATAGAAAGAGCTCTAAATCCTTTTGGGGGGGGGGGGGAGATGCAGAACAACATATTTATAGTATGATCTTGCCATGTATGATTTTTGTTTAAAGAAAACATACACATTTTCCCCTGGAAGATGGTCCTAGTGCCTTAATGTTGATTCTGGCATGGAGATCAAGTTTCTGCTTACTCTGAAGAGATAGGTCTCACAGGCACTACATGGCCAAAAACCAAATGAGCATGCAAAATGACAGCCAGTGTCTCAGAACGGTGCCAAAGCAGTTTTTTCAGCAGGAAACACAGAGACAATAAAAGCTTTTTTTCAGTAACTCATAACAAACAGCTGACGATTAAACTCACCGATCTGACAGATGGTGAATTGCTGAACACTCTGACGGGTCTTTAGATACCACTCTGATGGCAAGTCAAACAGACTGTGGAAAAACAGACGTCTCAGTCCAGAGGCAAGGAGATGCTATCAAGGCAGCAGCCTCCACGCTGGGTTAGCAGCTGTCAAACCAGGGCAGCGCTTTCCTTGTTGCAACAACTAGGGAACCTGCCTTTTGTGGAAAGCCAGCCAGGTCCCCGGAGCCCCGCACAAAAAGCCGTCCTGCCTGCCCGTTGCCAACAGGGTGCCTGCTAGTAACACTGGCCAACCAGGGCACAAAAGAGGCTTTCCAGCCCCAGTCTAAGGCAGCTTTAGCTTTACCTGATCTGCTGGGGCCCAGACAGGTGAGAACGCAGGCCCGTGAACTCTATGTCCAGACCTGCAGGGGAGGCAAAAACAGACCAGAGTCCCCAGGCACAGACCACCGCAAGGCTCTTCGTGCTATACACGCTGCAGTTGGCAAAGTCCTGGCTCACCCTCTTGGCACTCCAGAGGCCGGGTGAGGTCGAGGAAGGAAAACGGAGTCAAAGCCAGAATGCCAGGCCACCCCATTCCACCCGGACCACACGGGGGCTACGAGTGGAACTGCTGACCCACATCCCACTGCCCAAACTTGAGGAGTCCCTCTGTCCTTCCGAGGGTCCCTGCTTGAGTCTCCTGCGGCCTGGAGACCACCCCGCTGGGCCTCACCTCTCCCGCCCGGTCCAGCCCAAGAACCATACCCTCCCCAGGCACTCCGGCCAGCCGGCTCCGGCGCCAAAGCCTAGGGTCCCGGGGCCTTACCCACGAAGTCCGCGCCCAGGACGAGCTCCTGCAGCAGAGGGAGGCTCTGCTCGAACTCATCGGCGCCTATGTCCATGGCCACGCAGCAGCTCCACGGACGGCGCCCAGCGAGTGCGGCCACGTATAGCCTCGCGCTTACACGCAAGCGCCGCGCCGGCGCCTTAAAGGGCTGGCGGAAGGCGGGTGGGGGAGTGCGGAAACGCACAGCCTCGGGGCACGCCCACCAGCCCTGGTTGCGCAGGGCGGCCACCTGCCTGCCCACGGGTGTTTCATCTTGTATTTGATCCCCTAGGGTGAAGGATCGTAGACCCCGCCCTAGTAACCAGAGGTCATTTACGCTCCAGAGCAATTCCTTTGCAATCCCTACAAGGCGAGAACGTTATTTACATAGACCTGGAATATAAAGAGGCATGGTAGGAGAAAGTAGAGCCGGAGAGTAAAAACAGACCAGTCAACAAAGCCTGAAGGAACTGCAGTAAAGCAGGTACTGCAGCTATGGTGTGGGGATAGGGCGCCCGCATCGCCTCTGGTTTTTACATCAGCACTTCTTCCCACCTTGGCCATCACTGTTAACATAGGTCTGGTCCGTGCCCTCCTCTCCCCCTGCCCCCCCCTTTTCCCTACTTGGCATCGTTGTTGCCTTTGTAACACCATTTATCAAACTTGCTACAAGTCTCAAAAATTGCCCAAACTGAAGGAATTCTTGATACTGAGATGATCTAGATCCTACGCCTCATAGAAAAAAGTCCCCACCAGGTGGTGCAGTGGTAAGGAATCCACCTGCCAGTGTGGAAGAGGTGGGTTTGATCTCTAGATGCCGAAGATCCCGTGGAGAAGGAAATCACAACCCATTCCAATATTCTTGCTTGGGAAATCCCACGGACAGAGGAGCCTGTCCAGCTGTAGTCCATGGGGTCACAGTCAGACTCCACTAAGCCACTGAAGCACTACCACTTACAGGTGAACCCTGCTTTTGTCCATTTCCAAAGCCACACTACCCCGGTCCATGGTCTTGTGTCCTTCCTTGAATTCCAGACTGGTTTGACAGCCTTCTAGAACTGTGGTCTTCAAGACGAGATGCTCCAATCTTCAAGATGAGGGAAGAATATATTAAAACTATCATGGTGATGGTGTTAGACACTCAGTCCTGCCTGACTCTCTGTGACTCCATGGACCCTGCTAGGCTCCTGTCCATGGGAATCTCCAGGCAAGAATACTGGAGTGGGTTGCCATTCCCTTCTCCAGGGGATCTTCCCAACCCAGGGTTCAAATCCAGGTCTCCTGCATTGCAGGCAGATTCTTTACCATCTGAACCACCAGGGAAGCCCAGAACTATTAATATATACCTATAAATGTCTCTACCAGAATATCTACAAATCAAAAGGGAAACTAAGCATTGCATTCTGAAGGCCTCTTAGAATGAATCAAACTTTTAAAAAATGTTGACTGCATAATTTTCCCTTTTAAAATAATACCCTGAATACTCGGACTGATGATAGCAATGTTATTTCAATTTCTATATAAATACACAATTGGAGTACACATTTAAAATGTGGGGGGAATATGCTAGAAGCCACTCTAACTGCTTACTACTTACTCTTCCTCACCACGTTTCCTAAATACCCAAAATCAGTTAACACCTTACTGATTTAATCACTCATTTAAGAGACCTGCCATAATTCCCACCTACCCGACTTCAACTTTAAATTAACCCTAATGCACTTCAGGCTTCCATCTCCCAACAAATTGTCCCTAGATGGTATGGACTCACCTTGTTTCCTTTTCTCACTGCATTCCTTTCTTCAAATCTGGTTCTGTTAGGATTCAGGAGCGCCAATAAGGTTAGGATTTGCTCTTACCTTCGCATTATTGTTTATAATAAACTGATACTGACATCTATTAAAATAAAAGCCTCCACACTTGAGCAGCAACAGCTCTCATTTATTGAGACCACCTGCTATGACCTAGCCACGGTGACAAGTGCACAAACCTTTAATGTGTATCCTTGCCACCGAGAGTTCACAGTTGGAGAAAATTTCATATAACTAGAAAGTAAGAGTTAATAATATACATTTATTCTTTAAAAACAACAATTTAATTTGTCCTTCAGAAGTTAATTATAATCGGCAAGTTTTTCTCAGATACTTCTCTCACGTCCAAGAGGGGAAGAATTCAACCCTGAATTTAAGATAAACACACTGAAGGAGACAACCTTAACTAATAACATTCTGCTGTTAGATTTTTGTATAAAACGTCCAAGTTGGCAGTTCTTCCAGAGGCTCTCTTCTGATGAATGAAGAGCTGACAGCTTTCATTTACAAGCTCCAAACAATGCTGCTGCTTCATTCATAGATTCTCCGAGGCTCCTGCAGCACCACACCACCCTCTATCATGGCAATCTGTAGTCGTTTCATCTGGTTTTGAAGATCAAGAAAAAAGGAAAAGATGAAGTCAATACTACAAGCTGACTTAACAACTGAACAACAAGCTGACCATAAATAGCTCACTTCACAAGAGGAAGTGAACCACCGATCTGCTCCTTGCTAACTTCCTAGCCCACACTAGTTTTTTCAGAAAGTGATCTTAATGACACAGATAAAACAAAGTGTAGAGATGTTAAGGATTAGCAGTATTTGAAAATATTTTGTAGACAAGATACTATATGAACTGCAGAAAAGTCAATGTTATGGCTATAGAATTGGTCACGTGGGTTTGAACCCTGCTCAGCGCCACACTGAGCCAGCCAGCCAACCTCAGCTAACTTACAGAAGAGGGACCACGAGTCCTGACGCTAAGGCTGTTGTGAAGCTGAAGTGAGGTATTGCGCATCAGGACACTCAACTCAGGGTCAGACACTTGGAAAGAACTTAATAAACAAACTACTATTATGTAAGTGTCTAATGTCAAGAATTAACACAACACCTTTTAACTAAGTAGTGAGAACAAAATACCGAGTCTGACGCTGCCTCCCAAGGAGTGGGTTGGTAGACCATGAAGTTGATTCCTGCTTCCAAGCACCGCTGTGCCAGCACTCGTCCTACACTCTCACAAGCCACCACATTTTTGGTGCTATAAAGGTGCTTTTTAATGGCCCATTCACGAGTGGATGCCGAAACCACAACCTGGCCATTGCGATGCTCAACAAGTGCTTCTATATGATGCTGACTCCTTATAACTCGCAACCTAAACAAGGTGAGAGGAGAACAAAATCAGAATTCTAAAGACAAATGACTTCGGGTGAATAAGTGCAAAAACACTTCTCAAAAATGCAACATCTGGTTCATTTATGTCAACATACTCAACCTGCATTTTACTTGGGAGAGGTGTTTTTCCTCTGCCTTTATGAGGATATCCTCAATAGTAAACCAAACATTTCTACTTAGCCTCAAATACCCAGAAGAAATTCAGCATTTCTGAGAGCTGAGGAGGCAGAGCTAACTTGCTGACCCTTCACTGGATAAAGATATACTACTTACTTTATAGTTTATTTTCCAAAATAAATGTAAGATGGATCAAACATTTAAATATAAAAACAGAAATCATGTGAGTACTAGAAGACAACATGGGAGAATTTTTAAACAAAGTAAGATAAGCCTATTTAACTATATCGAGCTATTGAACATAACATCAAACTGTATATGACTTTTGTAAAAAAGAAAAAAAAGACTGACAAACCTTTCTGCATGCTAAGAAAAACAAACAAAAAAAATAAAGTGAAGTCAAAAGGCAAGCAAAGAAACAAAAAATATTTTAAAATCATGTATTTTTCAAAGGGCTAATTTCCATAGTATATAAAAAACCTTCTATAATCAATAAGAAAATGACCAGTAACTTACTAGGCAGAGGATTTGGACAGACTGTTCACAGAGAAGTAAATTATTAATGACTCTTAAAACCCATGAACATATGACTGATTCATATCAATGTACGACAAAACCCACTGAAAACTAAAAAAAACAAAAAACAAACAAAAAAAAAAACCCATGAACATATGCCCAATCTCACTGCTAAAATGCATGCACAAGACAATTAACTGCAATACTGGTTGAAATCAAAAAGATAATCATCAATCCAGAATCAGTGAATTAAAACAGCCATGCAATGGTATTTTAGAGTAACTTTAAACAGTTATTTTACACAATTAAGAACAAAGTAGCACTTTATGCTGCTGTTGCAAACATTTATCTAACACTGACTGTACCAGGGAGCCCTAATTGTTTACAGGTAGAGCTCATGTCTCAAACTAGTAACATTATTCTTTCTTTCTTTTCGGGCTGCAGAAACTGACTCAGAAAGGTTAAATAACTTTAGCAATATTACAACTAATGGTAAGTAATGGTGATAGGCAGGATTTAAGTCCAGGGGTTTGGTCCAGAGCCAATGTTCCCAACCAACACAAAATATTTCCAACATGTATTTTAAGTGTGTTTGTCTGTGGCATAGATGGGGGTGGTGGTGAAGGAATGGGAGGGGGAATACAGAACAACATATATAGTAAGATAAGATTTATATTAAAAAAAAAATACAACTTTATACCTATGTGCACAGACTAGCTATAGAAGGGTACATGAGAAACTATTCCTTTTTGGATTTACAACATTTGTATACATTACACATTTAGAAGTTAAGTTCATGATAAAGAAAACGCTGAAATCAGACTATACTAAGGTTCTTAGTATCAAACAGCATAAAAAGCACTAGATTTAGAAATGTGGGTTCTACTCCTGGTTTTGCTATTGTGTGTTAGTCATTCAGTCATGCCCGACTCTTTGCGACGCCATGGACTCTAGCCCACCAGGCTCCTCTGTCCATGAGATTTTCCAGGCAAGGATACTGGAGTGGGTTGCCATTTCCTTCTCCAGGGGATCTTCCCAACCCAGGGACTGAACCCAGGTCTCCTGCACTGCAGGCAAATTCTTTACCGACTGAGCTACAAGGGAAGCCCAAAGGGTGTGTTGCCTCCCCGCCGGGGAATCGAACCCCGGTTTCCCACATGACAGGCGGGGATACTCACCACTATACTAACAAGGACCACAATCTCTTAATCCAGTGGTCAACACACTTTTTCTATAAGTGATCAGATTGAAAGCAGAGAGGGTAGTGGGTCCCTGGAGAAAGAGAACCAGGCATGGCTTTCTTGACCTAAGAGAAGCCATTTTTGACCGAAGCCATTTTGCGATCTAAGATTGGCCGCTGTACCTGCTCTTGAACAGGTCTCGGTAATTAATGATCGTAAGGGAAGTAAGGGAATGAAGGAACAAAGGAAAAGCAATCAAGCAACAAAGGAGAGTAAAATAGTAAGAGAGAGAGTTCTGATTCCTCCTCAAGGGACATAGAGAACAATCTGATACTGCCTTCGAGTTCTGCACTCAGGTGGAGGATGGAAATGACAATGTTGACCCTTGTAACTTCAACAAATTAAAGCTAGGACTCTGTACACCTTGGCCCTGATTCTATATGGAGTTTTCCTCTGCTCAAGCCCCTTCATGAATATGTGTGTACCCTTAGCTTAAAACTTCCTCAGTTATGCTGTTGGGGGAGACACTGTTTTGAGGAAGACACCCAGTGTTCTCTTTACATCCTGCAAGTAATAAACCCCTCCCTCTCCTGATCTTGGTTGTGCCTTCTGGCCTGACACCCACCAAGAGGCAAACCTAGTTTTCAGGTAACAATATGGGTCAACTGCTCAACTCAGCCACAGTAATACCGGAACAGCCAGGTGAGAATGGGGGGTGGCTGTGTGCCAATAAAAACTTTGTGGATAACGAAATTTGAATTTTACAGTTTTCATACCATAAAATATTCTTTGCATTTTTCTTCAACCTTTCAAAAATGTAAAAATATTTTGCTACTAAGCCAGTTTAGGAGCAAAAGTGTGCTGATCACTGTCTTAAACCATCTGTGCAATAAAAGAGTAGGACTCATGATCTCCAAGGTCACTTCCAAATTATACTGGTAGTACTGTGAATAGGACAAATAGAGGGAAAGGGGGGAGGTAGATCTCCAATTATTTAAATACCCAAATATTAATAGAAAATAATAGTTTGGGTGTTTCAAAAAAGATTCTAGACTTAAAGAGTCAGATTATTTCAAACATGAATTGCCCTGCCCCCTTTCTTTGAACCCTGTTTCCTTCCCTAAGCCTCCCCTGCTCTATAAAATGGGGGAATTTACTGCACCTGCCTCAAAAAGTACTTGTAAGGAGTAAATGAGAAAATGCATATAAAGCGCCTAGCATCAGGTTTCTGGCAAATATAAAGTATTCAATAATTAGCCATCTTAACAAAGAATAAACCCCTAACTGCTCTCCTGCCTTTACCACTGCCCCCTTAAAAATCTGTTCTCCTCAAAGGAACCAGAATGATCTTCCATTCAGGCTTACACTAAACTAAATCCCGTCAGTTTCCCATTACAATAAAAATAAAGCCTCAAGCACTTCCTTGATATATAAAGCTTATAATGTGTGTCCTACCTACCTCTCCATTCACCTCTTGGCCCAGAGCTCTAGGTACACAAGCCTTTCGGTTCCTCAAACACACCAAGCTCATTCCCACCCTAGCTGTTTCCTCTGCTGGGAACCCTCTTCTTGGCAGATAGTTTGGCTTTCTTCCTATTTTCGGAGGATCTGGGTAGGCAACCAGTCTCCTATTCTTAACATTTTCTCTATGACACCTATTTATTTACCGTTTGCCGCCCTCTTCCCCCACTAACCCCTCCTAGACCCAGCACAAGTCTGAGAGGAGGCTCGCCAGCAGTTACCTGGCACACTCCTTAAAGAACTTATGAAAACAATTTGAAGTTCACCATGCAGGGCTCTGTGGTCAACACGGAGCAACTTAATTACCTGTGCCAGAACTCACGGGAGGGCCACACGGTTCCCCAACCCCGCTCTTTTCTGGCTACAGCTAAGAGCTCCAGATTCCGGGGGTTCCGGTTGGTGAACTCTGGGGCAATAGCTTCATTTCCCACGGGGTCCACCTCAGGCTTCACCGCTGGCTTAGCACTGGTCGAGAGCGCTGCCACCCGACACCCTAAAGAACAAAAACAACCACATGGATCTTAAAAGAATGACGAATACAGACAAAACAGGAATATGATATAACTTGAGCCCATCCTCTCCTCCTCAGGCCTCGCGCCCTGGAAGAGGTACAAGAGCTACGTTCGGTAACGGAGTGTCGTCACCACAGAATCTGGTCCTTAATTTTCTACTAGTGTCGTCATCACGATACCGTTAGCTCGTTTACTTTTCCGTGGGAAATGATGGTTTCCTAGGTGGCTAAAGAATCCGGCTGCCCGGGCAGGAAACGCCAGAGAGGGAGATTCGCTCCCTGGCTGGGGAAGATCCCCTCGAGAAGGAAATGGCAACCGACTGCAGTATTCTTGCATGGAGAATTCCGTGGACAGAGGAGCCTGGGTGGCCACAGTCCATGGGGTCGACAGAGCTGGACTCGACTGAGCACGCATAACGCATGCCGCATATAAAACGACAACTTGCCAGTGCAGACCTTGGGGTGTAACCTGAAAGAAGTGGTAAGATGAATTACCGGGGTTTCTGCAAAACGGCAACAATTCCCAGAACCGCAGCCGAAACGCCATCGCTGAGGAGAATCGCAGCCAAAGCCTCGGACAGACCTTGCCCTCCTCTCCTCAACGGCGTCCCAGAAAGCCGCCGGCCGCAGCCATACCAACTCAGGGAAAAGCCTTCGAATGACGTAAGGTCATAGATGCCTAGATCGCTGCACTAACAAGCCCCCTGCAGCTGAGTGGCAGAGAGTGCAATCCGTCATCTCCATTCCTCCAATCAGCGCTTACGCTGTGGCGCAGACAGACGCCGGAGCCAGCCAGCCACCTCGCAGCGAGTCAAGTGGGGGTTGGGCACGGTCCGTTAAGTCTGACCACGCTAGTCGGCCGCATCCCGCGTCCCTGTCCCGCAAGGCGTCTTGGTACCTTAGTTGGGCCCTCGGGTCGCAAAGTACAGACCGATAATTGGGCGGACACACACAGACACGTTGGTCTCTGAGAGGAAACGGCAGCGCGAGGCGGTTTTCTCTTCAGATATTATGGTTGTTTTCCCTAATGACTCATGGAGAACCCTTGCGCGGTCCCGCTCAGGCTCCCAACCCTAAACGCTTGAAGCCGGGCGCTCTCCGCTCGAACTCATACACGTAAGGAAAACAAGGACGCCGATTTATAAACCACCCAGAACCGTACATAACCTCGGCCCTACCTCAGGCACACCACCTTACGCCCCCCCACCTGCTTTTCGTCACTCCAAGCTCCGCCCTACCGCCCACCTTTTCTAGAAGGTACCAGAATGTGCAGACGCGCACGCGTAACCTGTGCCTAGGGTGAAAAAGCGTCAGCCGAGCGCCTGCTCCCTCTAGCGGTCCGAGATACTGACTTCCGCTCTCCTACCTTCGCGCCCTTCTCATTCGCTAATTGGGCGAATGTGCTGGGACCGCCCCTTCCGTCTGTTCACTTCCGGCGCGCTCACGCTTCTCCACCCTCCTCCCCCATTTTCTTTCCCGTCCTGCCCCGCGGCGCGGCCAGGGAAGGTGTGTGTCAGGGGAGGGGAGAAGCTGGGAGCGGCGTTCCCAGCAGCCCCCGCGAGCGACGTCGCTCCGGTCTTTTCCACGCCGTAGCGGCTGCAGTGGCCACCGCCCGGCCCGCGGACCGTGAGACGCTGGTTGCCCGCGGTGTGAGGGAAACTCGACGTGCGCCCCGCCGCCAGGATGGAGGGTCCTTTGTCCGTGTTCGGGGACCGCAGCACTGGGGAGGCGATCCGCTCCCAGAACGGTGAGGGCCTGAGCGAGGCCTGAGGCGAGCCCGCGGCGGTGCGCGTCCCCCTCACCCCCGCCTCGGCCTTGGCTGCTGTCCTCGCGGCTTCCCTTCTGTTCCCCTCGAAAGGGCCCCTGGGAGTGGTGGGTGGCGTCTCAGTCCCGCGGCGGGTCTCGACCGAGGGCGCAGCGCGGTTTGACCGGATGCTGCGGAGGCCGGGAGCTGGGAGAGCGAGCTCGTCGCACCGGCACGTGTCGCCGCACCTCCGGTCCCTGCGGGCCGGGGGCCTCTGCGCCCGCCCTTTTGTTTCGTTTCTAGTCCAGAAAGGCGTCTCTGGACCTCGTTTTACAACTGTTAACCAGACAGAACTATCTCTAGTTGGTTTTTTTTTTTTCTTTGATTGATGAGTACGTGACCATAGACCGCTATTCAGATGACTTGAGCATTGTTCAGTTCAGTCGCTGAGTCGTGTCCCAACCCTGCGACCCCATGGATTGCGGCACGCCAGGCTTCCCTGTCCATCGCCAACTCTCGGAGCTTGCTCAAACTCGTGTCCATCAACTCGGTGATGCCATCCAACCATCTTATCCTCTGTCGTCCCCTTCTCCTGCCATCAGTCTTTCCTAGCATTAGGGTCTTTTGCAGTGAGTCAGTTCTTCGCGTCGGGTGGCCCAAGTATTGAAACTTCAATTTCAGCATCAGTTCTTCCAGTGAATATTCCTGATTTTCTTTAGGATTGACTGGTTTAATCTCCTTGTAGTCCAAGGGACTCTGATGAGTCTTCTCCAGCACCACAGTTCAAAAGCATCAATTCTTCGGTGGTTCAACTTTCTTTATAGTCCAACTCTCACATCTGTACATGACTACTGGAAAAACCATAGCTTTGACTAGACAGACCTTTGTCGGCAAAGTAATACCTCTACTTTTTAAGATGCTGTCTAGGTTGGTCATTGCTTTTCTTCCAAGGAGCAAGCGTCTTTTAATTTCATGGCTGCAGTGATCTGGGAGCCCCAAAGGATAAAGTTTGTCACTGTTTCCATTGTTTCCACATCTATTTGCCAGGAAGTGATGGAACCGGATGCCATGATCTTAGTTTTTTTGAATGTTGAGTTTTAGGCCAGATTGTTCACACTCCTTTCAATTTTCATCGAGTGAAATTTGCACATTGTATCGTGCGGTTATCCTCTGCAGTAGATGCCAGGTCCCTACAGGCCAGATTTAGTTCTTAGCCACCTGTCACTGACCACCTGTTTAGCAGGGGACCTTGTTGAATGATACATAAGCGGTACTTAAAATGAGTTTATCTAGTAAACTTTAACCTGTTAAAGCATTTGCTGTTGAGTCGCTTGAAGTCACAGATCTTGTGAATCTTAGCAGTTGAAATCAGTCAGTCTTACCGTTATTTGATAGATTCTTAATTTTTGTCTTGGGCAAATTTGTAGTCAGAACATTGGAATTACTGATTTTTTTTTTAATAACTTTTTTTTAACTTGCCAGAATCTGAAAAAGGCTGGTATCTTTTTATGTTTTGTATGGAGTGGCAGAATCTGCAGTAAAGACTAGTAGGTGATTATTTTTTCTTTAAAGCGATGGAGTGAGTGCTCTTAGTAACTATTGGTGTCTGTCTGCAGTTGAATTAAAACTGTAAATTACTAGGTGCTCTCTCTCTCTACATTAGACTTTTGGTTGATTTTCAGATTAGGACAGATTAGATAAATCTGAAAATTCAGAGGCTGTCATTTACTTCTTTTAGACTGAAATGATTGTCTCTTGGGATCTTGAGTTTTCAAAAAAATTTTCTTTGTATCTACAGTCATGGCTGCAGCTTCAATTGCCAATATTGTGAAAAGTTCTCTTGGTCCAGTTGGCTTGGATAAAATGTTGGTGGATGACATTGGTGTAAGTATAGGTCTACACGTAATGTTTGTTACTTTAAAGAATAAGTTCATAAATATCTAACTTTGTAAATTATTTGTGTTTGTCAGAGCGCTGGTATTGAAAGGTATATAGAAGGTGAATGTATCATAACAGGGTTGGGCTAATTTAGGGGGTGGTCTGTTTCTATGGATGATTATGTCATTTTTTTCTCCTCTGGAAATTTCTTAGGATGTAACCATTACTAATGATGGTGCAACCATCCTGAAGCTACTGGAGGTAGAGCATCCTGCAGCCAAAGTTCTCTGTGAGCTAGCGGATCTGCAAGACAAAGAAGTGGGAGATGGGACCACCTCCGTGGTAGGTAAAGACTGCTAGCTGAGGACTAGTGTTTTTCTTTCCCCTGAAATCAAAATTTCAGAAAATGAAGCTCTAACCGTAAATAAGTCATTTAAAGGAAAAAGGAAATGTTTTCTTTTTCTCTCACAACCTGAGGCTCAGAAGAAGTTCCTAAAACCTTACCAAGTATTTTTAAAAAAACAAGATGTTTCTATATTTTAAATACTGACAAGTGAACTCATGAGTGTTTGGGTGTTTGAGAGAGTTTGTAAACATGATCAGTAACATGATATAAACTCCTTGAAGATTACCCAGCACACTGATGTAGTAGAAACACTTATTATTTGATGAGGGAAAAAAATAATAATTTGCTCTCTTAAAAAAAAGCAGTGGTTTGTGGGGAAATGTTTCATCTTAAGCCATGGAAGAATAGAATCCACCTCTTCTTAAAGAATGATCTTTGCTTTAAGTAACTTGTTCATGATAGCAGAGCTTTTTAAATACAATTAATTTTCCCTCCAAAGATGCAGGCAAGAATTTTAAAGTCTTTTTGATTAAAGCATAATTTTTGGTCTTCGTAAAAGGATGGTTTTCTAAATAACAATCTAAATTAGTACAGATCAGGCATTCCCTGGTAGTCTAGTGGTTAGGACTCCAGGCTTTCACTGCTGAGAGCCTGAGTTCATACCCTGGTCCAGAAACTGAGATCCCCGACGCTGAGTGGAGTGTCCAAAATAAACAAATAATAAAACAGTACAGATCATTGAGTCGTCAGACTCTTCATTTAGCTTATGTTGAAAGCTTGGTGAGCACTTCATCTTGAAAAGGAATGAATGTATCATCTCTGCTGTTCTACAGAACTAGCTTATTCTAGTTAAGAGCCAGAACACTTTGCTGACGCCTATCTGGCTTTATCCATTTCCATGTGAAATGTTGTGTAGGGTTATCTTTTTTTGATCTCTAATAAGGAGTTAATCTCGTCGCCCCTATTATTCTGATTATTACCATCTGATGCGTGTTAGTATTTGTACATATGTGTTGCCCATAATGTCAGGCTGACATGAGAGCAATGGATGTTTTCTCTGCAGGTTATTATTGCAGCAGAACTTCTAAAAAATGCAGATGAACTAGTCAAACAGAAAATTCATCCCACATCAGTTATTAGTGGCTATCGGCTTGCTTGCAAGTAAGATTGTTACATTCAGAAAAAATTTTATTTGTTGTTTGATGTAATAGTTGAGAGTCTGTGTTCTTTACATTTTCCAGTGGATGACTATACTTTGATAAAGCTGTGTTTTAGTGTATATGTTACCACATATACACTTGAAATAAGAACTGGGGCCAGTATCCCTTTTTTCCCATTTGACTACCACATTATCTCCTGATAGATTTTAGTGGCTATGCTTATGGGATAGATGAGAACTGCCGTGATCTGAAGAGGGAGGGTTGCTCGTGTCCTCCTCCTATATGAAATGGCTGAACAGAGCATTGATGCCCTAAGTATTGTGCCACACTGGTAAAACAAGATTCTGAGTAGTGAGTTGTTTTCTTCCCCACACTTCAAACAGGGAAGCAGTGCGTTACATCAGTGAGAATCTGATCATTAACACTGATGAGCTTGGAAAGGATTGCCTGATTAATGCTGCTAAGACATCGATGTCTTCCAAAATCATTGGAATGTATCCTTATGATGGGCCAGTAAAGTTTAGGCTTTTTAAAAGTAAAACCCTGTGTTTTTGTGCCAGATGATGCTGTATTGAAGTTGCCTATTTTCCTTTTTTCAAAGGGCAGGGTAATGCACAGTATTGTGAAAGTAGTGTGCAGATAGTGATAAACTGTTTTCTAACATTTCAGTGGCATATATAATGCTTGTTTCTTTGATGAGATTGCTAAAAGGAAGTGCCTTTGTATTACCCTTGATTTTCATGTGCACCCACTGTCCATCCCAAGTCTCCCATTTTCCTTAACTGCTGGCTTAGAAATGGTGATTTCTTCGCTAACATGGTGGTAGATGCTGTGCTTGCTATTAAATACACAGATATCAGAGGCCAGCCTCGCTATCCAGTCAATTCCATTAATGTTCTGAAAGCCCATGGGAGAAGTCAGATGGAGAGTATGCTCGTCAACGGCTATGCTCTCAACTGTGTGGTGGGATCCCAGGGTAAGGCTTGTGATTTCACTTGGTCATATAACCAACGGGCTAAAGTATAAAACTAGCTATTTGTGGATTAACTACTCCATCTTCAGATGAACTATCCAACATGTGTGCTTTTGTTGTTTAATGAAGCCCAGAGCTAAAGGAAATGGTACATTGTGTTGCCAGTTTCTTTGTAATGTAATTGCATATGATTAAGAAAGATGCAAATTAAAAGAAAGCACATGTGTTTAATGCCATGAGCTTTTGTTTATAATGTCAAAAGTAATATCTAAATTTGTATGTTTACATATAACGATTTTAAATCTCTTTGCAGTTCTTTCTAAGGATAGGTGTATTTTATAAAATGTAAAATTGTTAATTGTAAAGGTACTTATTGTTATGTTCAATTTTAGGTATGCCCAAGAGAATAGTTAATGCAAAAATTGCTTGCCTTGACTTCAGCCTGCAGAAAACAAAAATGAAGCTTGGTGTACAAGTGGTTATTACAGACCCTGAAAAACTGGACCAGATTAGACAGAGGTACGTTGAGAGAGTCATTTTTGACCTTTGGAAAGGCGTGTTTGTAAATCACCCTTTTTTAGAGCAGGTGACAGTAAACTAAAAAGTCTGATGGGTAGCAGGGTATGATGGATTATGCAACTGGACTTTTTTTTTCCCCCAACTGTGAGTGTCTTAGAGGACTTTAAAAATTAACATTTTTAACCAAAGTCTAATTAGGTTACCTAAACTGCCAGGAAAATTAGAATGTGACAGTGTCTTAAGAGAGATTGGGGTGATACATGAAAACTGACGTTTTGTGAAATTTTGGTTTTTTGAGTATAGTGACATTAGGGCTTTGAGATATGTCCAGGAATGCATTTCCTCAAATAGTACAAGAATCAAGCATATAGTATTGACTCTGTGTCAGGTACTAGGCAGTGCATATGGTCTTAACTATTGGTTGATATGCTAGAGAGCTAGTTGTGAAGGTGTACCCTCCCCCCCTTTCTTTTTTTAAAGATTTATTGTATTTTTGCTGTGCTGGGTCTTTGTTGCAGTGCGCCGACATTGCGATAATTTCTCCTCTGGTATCTGCATGTGTGCTCTTTCCTTCCTTTTAATAACCAGATGTGTCCTTTTTTCCTTCAAAGGCCAATCCCTTTAGAATAAGTGTTTGAGATCCTGTTGCCTTCTGCTTTTACAGTCTTGCTTCATTTATTATTCTTGCTCAACTGCATATTCAATACTGATTCTACTCTTCATTCCTTTCTAGATTGCTCTTATAGCTCTTTTATCCTTAAGTAATATAAAAGCCTCTTATATCTGCCTGCTGTGCAGGAGACCCGGGTTCAATACCCAGATTGGGAAGATCCCCTCGAGAAGGGAATGGTTACCCACTCCAGTTTTCTTTCCTGGAGAATCTCAAGGACAGAGGAGCCTGATGGGCTACATATAGTCCATGGGGTTTGCTAAGAGTCAGATATAACTGAGCAACTAACACTTTCTCTTCACGTGCAACTCTTTTATCCTTAAATGTAATAAAAAGCCTCTTGTGTACACATCCTGTTGCAGTTACTCCTGGTCCTTCCTCATTTCTGTATAGCCAGATGTTAGAAGAGTGATTGGCACAAAAACTTTTCTGGTGTTTTATTTCTTATGCCCTTTTCAGCTCCTCCAGTGGAGAACCACTTGCTAAGGTCACTAGTGACCACTGCTGTGAAGCTCATTACACACATCCAGTTTCACTTGACTTTTATCAAACTTTGGCTACTTTTTGAAAGACTTAGAGGATGGAGCAGCATTTTGCTTCTGCATCATCTGTCCTCCTGTGCCTGGGCCACTGCATCCTCTGTGCTGGAGACTTGGAATCTGTTTCTTGGAGCTTGAATTGATTGAATGCTTCTTAAGCATCTCAAAAAGTCATTATGTCTGAAATTGAACTTGTGATGATACCCCCAAATCTGCTCTTTGCTGTTTTAGTTAGGGACCCCTTTACTGAGGAAGAAGACTAGGAAATGTCCTTAACTCCTTTTTTTTTTTTTTTTTTTCTTTTTTCTGCTAACCTATCAAAGATCACTTGATATCGCTCTATAAATGAAATCTCAAACTCACCCACTTTTCATTTCCATTTTCTTGCCCAAGCTGTTGCAGGGGCATCATGTTGGTCATCTGGTTCCAATCTCAACACCTAAAAGGCTGTTTTCCACACAGCAGCCAAGTTGATCTCACCCCTTGCAAGGCCAGAGCCTCTTGGAGATTTCCCATCACTCTGTGTTAGTTCAATTCCTTACCTGCTCTTTGCATTGTGGTCTAGCACAGCCGAAACCAGAATCCACCAAGCTCCTTCTCTAACAGCTTCAGTCCCTAAGAGTAGAATGTTCCTTTCTCTGCCTACTTGTTTGGACTGGTTGATTTTTTTACTTGTTTTTCAGTTGGTAACTTTCAGAGATGCTTCTCTTTCCCTCTCAGTCTGAATTATGCTGTCCCTTGAGTTACTGCAGTTTGTCTTCCTGGGACTTATCGCATTTTCTAACTATGTATTAATACGTCTTAAAGTGTAAGCTCTATGAAGGTAGAGGCTGAATGACTTAGTTTCATGGCTTTGACATACATACAGTATTTGTCTAGTATGTAGAGAGGTTTTTTTGTGAGGTTCATCTTTGACTCATTTCACTTTAAAGATTCTTTGATCTTGAGACTTGCCTAGTGGTCCAGCGATTAAGACTCCAAGCCTTTAATACAGGGGACTCGGGTTTGAACCCTGGACAGTGAACTAAAAGTCTACATGCTGCATGGTGTGGCAAAAGAAAAAGATTCTTTGATCTCATCTACTGTTCTTTGAATAAGTAAATATTTATTGACTGTTTTTCAGATCTGTGTATCCCGTAGGTTGGTTGTAATTCCCGTGCAGCTTCACCTGAATATCATGGGGGCTTCAGATTCACCTTGTTGAAAACCGAACTCTTTTATTTTTTTTCTTTCTTATCTTGCCCCCAACCTGTTAGTATTTATTTCACTCCAGAAATCATTTGTTGAATCTCCCAGTCACCCAAGCCATAAGCTTTGCCTTCTCTGTTAAGGCTATCTGTTCACATCAGATAGACTTATCTCCAGTTATTGCCTCAGAGTGTCTTCATTCTTTTATCCTTTGAAAACACAGACTGATAATACTACTCTCTTTAAACTATTAAAAAGAAAAAAAAAAAAAACTTCTCGATTCAGACTCAGACATTGCTACAGAGTTCTTCATTTTCTGTTGATACCTGGAGTTCCAACTCTGGACCCCTCTCTTAACTCCAGACCTCCAAGGTTTCCTTGTCCCACCTGCCAGCCTGGACACGTGGCTCTCTGCTTGTCTCTCTGCATTGCACTGTAGTGACACTTGCCTTGGAGTTTGGTTGACAGTCTGTCTTCCCACCAGGTCCATCAGTCTTCCTTTCCTAGGCGCCATTCTTGGTTAGAAACTAAAGTTGGGGTGGGGAGAGCTAACTGGTATTTTATTCCTTGAACTTTCTGTAAATGGAACTGATTTAAGTTCTGCTCATAGAAGGGAGAAACTCGTTAGTATTATTTAATCTGTGGTTATTTTATGAAAAATACTTAATAGAAGTTCAAGCTATATGTAATAGTAAAAATACAGAAGATAACTTTGGGTTACTACTCAAGTACTGCATTTTTGTAGAGAGTCCGACATCACCAAGGAGCGAATCCAGAAGATCCTGGCAACTGGTGCCAACGTTATCCTAACCACTGGTGGAATTGACGACATGTGTCTGAAGTATTTTGTGGAGGCTGGTGCTATGGCAGTTCGGAGAGTTTTAAAAAGGGACCTTAAACGCATTGCTAAAGCTTCCGGAGGTATGTCTCCTGCCAGCTGTGTTCCTTTTATGTTGGATGCTAACAATAAGCAGATCCAGAAAACTTTCTTAATGTTTTGTGTACAAATACATGTTGTAAAATCTTTTTTGTGCATTTGTAACTGGGAAAGTTCTTCAGTGTTCTTCACCTCGAAGTGACAGTTCTCTTATAATAGGACGGTTCCTTGAGTCTAACTGTAAGCCTTAAACTTGAGATTGTGTCACTTCTATGGTAAATTCCATGTTTCTGAATGTTTAAAGCAGGGTTGAAAATATTCATGAGAGAACAGTGCTTAGAGATGATTCTAATTACTTTTAACAGCAATTATTCTGTCAACGCTGGCCAATTTGGAAGGTGAAGAAACTTTTGAAGCTTCAATGTTGGGACAAGCAGAAGAAGTAGTACAGGAGAGAATTTGTGATGATGAACTGATCTTGATTAAAAAGTAAGCTACTTTTTTAAATTGTAAGTCTGTACAGATTTTATTGAGTGAAAGCAGACCATCTTCCCATTTATTTGCTGCTATAGTCCTTCAGTGATATGAGCAGTTATACGCATGGGATAAAACAATACTGGGCCCTTGTAAACGGAGGTGAAGTTGCCATTTCATCTCTTCTCCACGGTCTAGACATTGCTTCCCTGTCTAAATGTCCTGTGTAAGTAGAAGTGAATTTCTTCATGGACTTACTACTGTTGAATTAACTATCACTATTGTTTTAAATAGCACTAAGGCTCGTACCTCTGCATCGGTCATCTTACGTGGAGCAAATGATTTCATGTGTGATGAGATGGAGCGCTCCTTACACGATGCCCTTTGTGTGGTGAAGAGAGTTTTGGAGTCAAAGTCTGTGGTCCCAGGTGGGGGTGCTGTAGAGGCAGCCCTTTCCATTTACCTCGAGAACTACGCGACCAGCATGGTGAGAACACCCTGAAGCCTGTTCTGGTTCATGGGTGTACGTCTCTTCTAAGCCCTGAGCTGCTGCTGTGGGTTTTCTTTTCTTTCTTTTGTGAAGACAATTCATTGTCTTTCTCCTTAGGGCTCCCGGGAACAGCTCGCTATTGCAGAGTTTGCAAGATCTCTTCTTGTGATTCCTAATACTCTGGCAGTTAATGCTGCCCAGGACTCCACAGATTTGGTGGCAAAATTAAGAGCTTTTCATAACGAGGCTCAGGTTAACCCAGAACGAAAAAATCTAAAATGGTAAGTGTATGTTCCCTTTTTCATTGTCATTTGTGTATCACATGTGGTAGTTTGGTTTTTCTTCCTAAACTCATTAGGGGGATGACTAGTGATTGCTAGCATTGGTGTGTCTTAGTTATCAAATGATTTCTCACCTCTCTTCTGGGTAGTCATTTAGGTACAGTAGGAACATCCCCCAAAGAGAAGAAATTACTTTCGGGTGGTCCATGCCTATTTTTAAGTGGCATTTAGAAATATTTTACTGCCATCTAGGCTTTCTACACCTCCTTCAGTGCTGAATTTGTTTATCCATAATTACTGCCCTCAGGTTTCCCAAGGTTAACATTTTAATGGAATAGCTGGCATTAAGCCAGCTTTTAAAGGGGTAGAATGGGATGGATGTGAATTACAGAAGAGGCCATTTAATTGTTTTTTTCCTAAATTGCAGGATTGGTCTTGACTTGGTCAATGGTAAACCCCGTGACAACAAACAAGCAGGGGTGTTTGAACCAACCATAGTTAAAGTTAAGAGCTTGAAATTTGCAACTGAAGCTGCAATTACCATTCTTCGAATTGATGATCTTATTAAATTACACCCAGAAAGCAAAGATGATAAGCATGGAGGTTATGAAGATGCTGTTCACTCTGGAGCCCTTGATGACTGATCTGTTTTATTTATAACAATGTTAAATGCAGCTTGCTTGTACCTCGAATATTACACATTAAAAGTGCAACAGGCTGCTGAGTCTTGTGTCTCTTGTAAAGTGGGAAATAGTTTCCTTACTTTGGTCCTCTGGTTTCACATGATTTAGTATTATTAGTTAAAAAATGCAGTTGTGGTTTAGTTTAACTCAGCCTAATTAGCTGTTGCGCAGTGTCACCCTCTCTGAACACACATCGCTATTCCCATCCCACCCCCAATGCATAGGGCAGCAACACCACGATGTCCACCCTTGCGCTCCAGTGTATGTAACAGGGTGACGAGAATCCGACAGCCAGAAGCTCCAAGAGGATGGCCCAGGGCTATGGCTCCTCCTTCAGTGTTGACCTGAGGGGCAAAAAGATTGTATCATTTACAGTTTTCTCTGGACGGAGTTAAATTAATGTCGTACCAGTAAACTGCCTTTTCAAATTCTGTTTTTACTTCAGTTGCTGAAGTGATTTTACCCTTGAAATATCCATTCTTGACTACCTTAGTTTAAAAGATTTAAAATATGGGAATTCTTTGGCAGTCCAGTGGTTAAGACTTGACCCTTCCACTGCAGGGGGTTGCTGGTTTCAATCCCTGGTCAAGGACTTAAGATCCCATAACAAAGATTTAAAATGCACTTTTTCTGTGGGAAATGAGCTAACACAGGTAAGTTTTTTGCCTTAGGAAGCAAAAAACGTTCCCCTGAGTCCCAGTAGGAACCCACCCAGTGCGTACCCATTACTATATGGCCAAGACCTGTATCTTGGTGTTGACAGCCTTAAAACTGGGGCTTCCCAGGTGGTGCTAGTGGTAAAGAATCCACCTGGACTGCAGTAGAATGCCAGACACCTGGGGAAGATCCCCTGGAGAAGGGCATGGCAACCCACTCCATATTCTTGCCTGGAGACTCCCATGGACAGAGGAGTCTGGTGGGCTACAGTCCATGGGGTCACAAAAAATCAGACACAAGCCTACCAGGCTACATGGGATTCTCCAGGCAAGTACACACAGTCACATGCAATTTCTTGCACTGTGAACATTCATTTGCACGTTCTCAGGATTGCTTGCTTATGCTTACCTTCTCTGGGTTTAATCCAAGTTCTTTAGCTATTGCAACAGAGAGGGCTGCAAAGGCTTCATTGATTTCAAAAACATCAACATCCTCCAGTGACCATCCTGCTTTTGCAATCTAAAGGAAAGGTTAAATGGAACAGAGGTTTAAGAACTCAGGCAGAACCTTTCTTTGTTGTAGATGTAAAAGCAGGATGTGTGATGTTGAAGGATCTCTTAAAAACCACCCACTTAATCTGAACCAGTTACACTTGTTACATCCACATGAGGTTATAGAGCATGTGATCCAAATGTTGGCTGCCCTTTTAGTAAAGAACAGCGAAAACTAGATGAATAAGGTTATTTAAGGCCAATGGAAAGGCTCAGACATGCAGGTGAAACCTGATAGGAATACAGATGAAAACAAAATCAAGCCTCCTCTCAGCATTTTGGAGTGGGAAAGATCTGAGCAAAGGTTTGAAGGTGGCAGAAATAAAGCATTTACAAGTTATGTGTGTGCTCCCAAAGAGGTTTTAGCGACAAAGGACAGGTACCAACATTTAAAATGAAACTCACAGCTTGCTTTATTGCTGGAATTGGTCCTATTCCCATAATGGAAGGCTCCACACCTGCTTGTGCCCAGGAAACTATCTGTGCTAAGGGTGTGAGCCCACGGTTGCCAGCTTCAGACTTCTTCATAAGAACCACTGCTGCAGCACCGTCATTCATTCCTGTAAAATAGGAATGTCTTGCTTTTGGAAACCATCCTCGTTAAGTACGTGTATCTACTTTCTCTAACACCAGGAGACGTGAGTTAAGTAAACCTTAATACATCTTGGCGAAGTCATTTAATGTTAAGTTGGTCTTTATACTGTAATTAGAAATGGTATGTTTGCCAATCTGATATAACAGACAACATAACATTTCCATGGGAGAACAGGAAGATGAAAGCAGTGGAGGACAGGAGATTAATGAAGTGGAAGTAGCAGCCCAGACATCACAGAAGGTAATCGGAGTTTCTGGTTTTGGAAAAGCACAAAGGTAGAGAAAATCTAATGCACTTTTTTCATTTGTATGTCCTGATAGGACACTGCAGGGAAGCCAAATCCATTTTAGTATATTATATGAGTCTAATATGAAGAAACAAATGGTCAAAACTACATTTTTCTCTAAACCAACTGAAAAAAGGTTTTTAGAATAACCTGTATGGGAGCCCCCTCGGTGGTCCAGTAGGACTCAGTGCTCCCAATGCAGGGGGCAGGGGTTTGATCCCTGCTTAGGGAACTAAGATCCCACGGGCCACAGGCACAGCCCCCCACCCCCACCCAAAAAAGAATCATCTGAGTACATGGTAGTCCTTGCAGAAGATGGTATTCCCCAAACTGCCCTTCAGATAATTAACCTGAAGCATTAGCTGGGGTGACTGTTCCCGTTCCATCCATAAGGAAGCAAGGCTTTAGCTTAGACACGGCTTCCATGTTGCTCCCATGGCGAGGAAACTCATCTATTTTAACTTCAGTAAGACCTGACAAAAAGGAAAATAAATGACCCAAGGTTAGTACAGAGATGGCAGGCAGGGTACTAGAAACAATGGATTCCTCAGACATGATAAAGATTCACATTTGGAAGAAAAATTTATTATAAAATACTTCCATTCCAAGAGAAAAGTCCACAGTAATACAAATTATTGTATGTTAAGACATCATATTAGCACCATCTTCAGTGTTTTCCATACCAATACAGCCCTTTCTGAGGAAGGCAGTCTCAGGGAGTTCTTTATGTAAGAGGCTGCTAAGGTTTGGGGTATAGATCTTGGCTGGTTACAGTTGACTAGGTCTAGGGTGTCAAAGCCAACCTCACAAAGGCTGGACATAATTGATGTCAGTCAGTAAAAGAACTTAACCATTGTGTTCCATATTGGAGAAGAGCTAAGAACCCCAAAAGATGACACCCTCAAGAATATGAAACGCACACAGAAGCAACAGAAATGAATGGACAGTCGCTTCTGAAGAAAGAACTGGTAGGGGTAGAAAGGTGGGCTGCTTGCTGCCTTCCAACAACCAGGGACCAGCGCGCCTGTCTCAGCCGCGGGGAGACCCCGGGCCAGGAGTGTCTCCCTACCTCATGTTCAGATCGACCCTGAATACAGCTTTTCTTTGCATCCCAAGAGACATAACTAAGATAATAATGCACAAACATTCCTGTAAGGTATTCTTGTGACTATTATTGATTTCCTTGTAGATGAGAATTGACTGCCTTATAGAACAGGAGTGATTTCCTTATAGATTTCCTGTTGACGCTTAAACCTTTACGAAGGACACACCCACCTTTTTTAGAAGATACAAAAACCGGTACGATCTCTTTGTCAAAATGGCCCGCCTTCTGTGCGTTCTCCGTCCTGTTTTGGGACACAACTGCAACCTTGTCCTGGTCCTCTCTACTCACTTGCCATTGTTTGGCCACATTTTCAGCTGTGAAAAAAAAAAAAAAAAATGAACATTTTCAGGATGGCTTCTGGCCGTGTCTCAAGCCCTGATGCCCAACATTGGCGGGCCCACTGATGGGCTGAGACAGTCCTCTGTGGTACTCCTGCCTCCCATCAGGTGTGGAAAGGTTGCAAGCGTTCTTAAGAAGCCGTTTTCTTTCTTTGCTTCCTTCCTTCTCTTTTCCTTTCTATAAAATAACTTCCAGAAATTTCCTTTTCGCTGCTTCACCAATTGTTCCTATTTTTTGGCCCCGTCTGCTTTCTCACTCGGTTTCTGAACCATTTGATGGAAAGTTGTAGATATCATGCCCCTTCATCTCTAAATTTTAATGTCAGTGTATATTTCCCCACAAGAAAGGCCAGCTTCTTACATAACCACAGCTACCAAAATCAGGAAATGTAACACTGATAAAATACTGTTATCTACACGCTCAGTCTATATTCAAGGTTCACCTGTTGTCCCAGTGATGCCCTTTATAGCTAATTTGTTTGTTCAGTATCATCCAACCATGATCACACACTGCATTTCACTGTCAATCTCTTTAGTTTTTACTTGCAACTAGTCTTAGCCTATCTCTGTGTTTCTTAACCTTGTTATTTTTGAAGGGCAGGGCCCAATTCCTTTGTCAGATGTCACCAATCCTAATTTTTCTGATGTTTCAAGATTAGATAACACATTAGAGTATAAAGTTAGAATATTCTGACGTGTTAGAATATAATGTGGGAAAGTACAGGATGATGATGATATTTTCTTTTCACTGAATCTTATCAGGATACATGTGGGAGTTTATCTCAGGTTATATCAACTTTGCTCACTTGATTAAAGTGATATCCACCATATTTCTATACTGTAAAGTATGTGCAGTGTATTAAGTGTGCAATAGCACTATATCTAAGAAAACAATGTACATACCTTAATTAAAAAATACCTTATTGCTAAAAAAATTGCTAACCATCATCTGAGCCTTGCAGCAAGCTGTAGTGGTAATAGCAAAGATCAAAGCTCTGTTTCCTGCTTTGTCGAAATTGTTTTGGCTATTCTAGGTCAAATGGTTACTCAGATCACCATAATGAATACAATAATGAAAAGATGGTTGAAATATTGCAAGCCTTGTGGGTGGATGAAAACCTGATTGTGTAGTGCAACGAATAGAATACAGAGTTCGATACCAGAAGTACTAGCTTATCTCTGGCCTTGCCTTTGCACAAAGCCACTGTTTGTGAGCCCTGTTTCTTCATATGATAAAATGAGAGATTAACCCAGAAGAACTCTGAGGTTCCTCCACCGCCAACTTCCCTGACAATCAAGGAGTCACAAAGGAGAGATGGAGTATTTTCCCATCTTGGCTTCATCAATGGGGAACTATCCCCATCATCAGGAATACAAAATGATGAGGGCTCGGTCCCTACCCTTAAAGAGGAAAAGCACCTGCAAAACCCACTGTTGCACGACCTTCTCTAACCTTTTTACAATTGGTGTGTTTCAGCCACGTCCGCCTTACCTGTAACGCCCATGTGATAGTTGTGGAAGGCGTCGGTGAGCCCATCACAGAGTATACTGTCAACCAGTGGTTTTTCCCCAAGTTTGACTCCCGTCCTCAAGTGAACCAAATGAGGAGCCTGCAAACAAGAAATACAGATGCATTAGGTGTGGTTGTAACTAGTCCTCTCCTAAGGCTCCCACTCAAAACCGTCCAGTGGTTCCTCAGTCTTCACCAAGTCCCCCTTGTGATACTTCTCCTCCGTTCCAGCCCATCTGCCTCATCACCCTGGGCCCAGGGCCTGAAGACCCCCTGGAATTAATAGGCTACTCCACCCTACCTGCCCTTGGAAATCCATCTATAACTCTCTTCCCTACGCATTTGCAGCTTTCTGTCAAACAAACCTGTGCATTTTGTCCTATTTCTTTAAAAAGTTCATTTATTATCTCCAAAGCAACCAGAGATCTGTTACACGAAGAGCTGATCAATGAGCTTAAGTGATGCTAACAATGTGTCCCTTACTTTGATGGGACATACACTGCCTAGAGTGAGAATAATCAGGTTGCCTCATTAACTGATGGGGAGAGATTTCTCAGTGAGGGGATTTCAAGGATTTCCTCTTGAAAGCCGCTCAGTCGTGTCCGACTCTTTGCGACCCCATGGACTATACGGTCCATGGAATTATCTAGGCCAGAATACTGGAGTGGATAGCCTATTCCATCTCCAGTGGATGTTCCCAACCCAGGAATCAAACCGAGGTCTCCTGCACTACAGGGAGATTCTTTGCCAACTGAGCTATCAGGGAAGCTCCCTCTCAACTCCTACCAACTCAACAGCAGCTAGAAAGGAAAGACTAAAGAGTCTGAAGATCTCTATTTTGAATCCTGGCTCTGGGCCTCGGTTTCCTTACCTGTAAATTGGGAATACAACCAAAACCAAGGGCTGTTATGACTGCAAGTGTAAAAGCACCCCATGAAGCACTACACAGGTACTGCTATGGCCCCACCGGAATCACTCTGTGCTTGCTACCCTCACCCTGTCTCCTCCCAAGCCTGAGCAAGGTGGGCTGAATCGGTCTCTGCCCAGGGGTTCCCCAGGGGAGACCCTGAATTGCTGCAGGAAGCAGGGGATACATTTTGTCCTTTTCCCCCACTGTGTCAGTGGGAAGGATGGAACTTGGCAAAGCCAATCCCACCTGGCAAGCCCACTGGAGATGGGCACCGCTCAGTGGGTCCTCTCTTCCACGCTGTGTACCTACAAAAGGTCGACAGGCTGTGGTCCCCAGGCACACCCTTTGTCCCGTGCAGGAAGGTGAGTGCAACATCTGGTTTCTGACTTTCCCTCACAATGAGAAAGAAATGTAAAACTAAAGACATCACACTAGTTTTTCTTCAACTTGAATTTCCCAATCACTGTGAATAATTAACACTCAGGCAGGGATCAAGGTTCGGATTTTCCTTGTTCCCTGTCTGGTTCCAGCTCTCAGACCATCGGTCGACCCTGCTGTGGCAATGGACAGGAGTTCATCAGTGAGTGGTCAGGGAACGCCGTCTCTTCAGAGGTCTTACCTTGCTCATGTTTTCCATGCCTCCTGCAACAACAATGCTGGAGTCTCCTATCTTTATCGACTGGGCTGCAAGGCACACGGCTTTCAGGCCTGACCCGCAGATCATTTGGCAGCTCCACGCAGGAACAGAGTAGGGGATTCCTGCACCCACACTGGCCTGTCGAACAGGGTTCTGCCCACAGCCTGAAAGAAGAATCACAGAGGCCTCTCAGCAGCCAAAGAGAAAGACAGCATGTTGGGATGAAAATGCATGCAAAGTTCAAGAGATTGCCAACTGGCTCTCCAGCCACTTCCCAGCCAAGTCAAGTTTCCGGGAGAGGCAGAGAATTGCGCGGACCTGCCTGTCCCGGTCTGACCACTGAATACATATCTTGTGCTGTTTCATAGAAACTTAATGAATATAAGCTTTCTCCTCCACAAAGAAGTTATTAACACTGTAAGAAGGAACTGTCTTCTTGATCTTTTGCTTGATCTTTTGATCAAGTGTGTACTTGAATGAGCACACATAGAAAAAAAACAGGGCAGAACTTTGGCATTATTCCTATTTTTCACTACGGCTATTTGCTTTCTTGATCATGGCCTAAGATACCTGGGAGGATAAGGGTGCATGCTTGCCCAGTCGCGTCCAACCCTATGGACTGTAGCCCTCCAGGTTCCTCTGTCCATAGGATTCTCCAGGCAGGAATACGGAGAATAGGGAGTTGGTTGCCATGCCCTCCTTCAGGGGATCTTCCAAACCCAGGGACTGAACTTGCATCTCCTGCATTGCAGGCAAATTCTTTACCCACTGAGCCTCCTGGGAAGCCCGGAAGGATTAAAAGGGTTACTTCAAAGAGGAAACCTCTGCTAAGAAACACCTCTTTCCTCGCTTACTATTCATCACACCATGATTAACTGGTTATATAATAAGACATGTACAAAATCATAACTGACAAATACTTTTCCATAATTCAATTGCGGGCACTTCCTTCAGGGAGGGAAGGAAGTATGTATTTATTTATACATAAGTATATATAAACAAGTATGCCTTTATTCATAATCCCCATCTTCAGGTGTGTGCATGCTCAGTTGCTCAGTGTTGATGACTCTCTGTGACCCCATGGACTGTAGCCCACCAGGCTCCTCTATCCATGGGATTTTCCAGGCAAGAGTACTGAAATAGGTAGCTATTTCCTACTCCAGGGGATCTTGCTGACTTAGAGTCAAGAAATGAGTGCCAAACAGAATTAATTAATGGTCTGCAGTTAGCAGAAAGTGAGCTCAATGAGAATTGAAGATTCCCATCTTCATGAACATTGTGTCAGCTGATAGAAAAATGTCTGGGGTGCAGCAGTTGCTCAGTGAATATTAGTTACACAATTGTGGAGGGGACCCGGGCTTAAAGAGTAGGACAGATGTAGGTTCAAGGCTGTGATCCTGTATTCATTGCTCAACCTCTAGAAAAATGTCTGGGGTGCAGCAGTTGCTCAGTAAATATTAGTTACACAATCGTGGAGGGGACCCGGGCTTAAAGAGTAGGACAGATGTGGATTCAAGGCTGTGATCCTGTATTCATTACTCAACCTCTCAAGAGAAGAGTGATGTGGAAGAGGTTAACTCTGTAGGAGTGGAGGGCCCTACAGCAAAGGAGCAAGTCTGGGCCATGCATCTGGGAAGAAAGGAGGGAGTGTTCCAAAAGATAAGTTAACACCTGAGGGTATGACTCAAACACTTTAAAGCCTTGGAAAGTCTGGAGAAAAGTAATGTGCTTCAGCCTTAAAGCCCACGAGGACAAAGTGAAAAAGGAGAACTAGGAAGAGGAACTAACTACAAAACTGCAAAGTAAATGTACAGAAAAATGGGCTGGGTCTCAGATTAGGTAAGGACAAAAGTTGGCAGTAAGTGAACGTGACACCATTATCACTAGGAATAACTAGAACTTATGATGCTTCTGAATGAGCGTGAAACTAGTTATGGATAACTAACTTGGAATTGTCAGTGGGCATGGGCCTGTAAACCTAGTGAGCTGGAACACTCCCGAGATTCATCAACAGCAGCCCCTTCAGGGGTGATGGGCCCCTCTCTGAGAGCCACCCACCATACCAGCACAGAAGTCAGCCTGGTGCAAGCCAAGGACTGACTTGTGTCAGTGAAGCCCTGTCCCAGCACCTAGCACAGAGCGGGGCACAGAAGAATTCAATGCATTTTTATTGAATATGGGAAACTTTAGAGAAATACAAAAGGCCCTGCATCCTCTCCCATGCCTCAGGCTGGTCCTGCTTCTAAAGAATGAAAAGGCAGCAGAGGACGGAGATGTAGGATCGATCAGGAAACGTATATTAAAGATGCTCAGGGTTAAGTTGGAGAGAAGCTACTGATATGGCCTGGCAAAGGGCGACAGGAGATATTCTAAGAGAGGGAATGCATGGAGGCAAAAACGCATGTTTCTGTGTGTGAAGTGGGAAGCAGGGGGAGGAAAGATTATTGCTTCCAATAACTCTGACCTAGGCTGGGGGGTCACTGTGAAGTTACCTGCTGCCAAAACGTGTCCAAATATGACCTCCGAGACCTCTTCGGGAGCCACAGCGGCCCTTTTCAGAACCTCTCTGATGACAGTTGAGCCCAGGTCATGCACAGGAACGGTGGATAAGGCACCATTGAAGGAGCCTAGAACAGAAGGGAAGACGAGGGCGATGGAGAGGGCGCCCGGGGCGGTGGGGGCGCCGGCGGACCGGTGCTTTCTCCCCCGGAAAGACGCCCCACTGCATCTCGTACGGGCACAGAGAGGAGCGCGGGGGACGCGCAGCAGTCGAACCCCAGGAAGGCAGTCCCCAGGATGTGCGGGGAGACTGTGGACCCGCGGGAAACCTATCCATCCACTCCCCCAAATCCGAGCTTCATGGGCGCCGCCAAAGCTTCCCTAACGAAAGAGGGCATCCAGTCCCACGTGCCCAGGGCCTCTGAAATCTATACACCGCTAAGGACATTCAGGCAATTCTCTAACCCTCCTTTTAAGCGACGCGACCCCCTCGCCCAGCGCCCACCCCAGCTCAGACCACCCAGCGACCCCGCCCCCTGCAGCACAAGGCTGAGGTGGTGCCTCCCGCGGCTGGCCAATCAGGGGGCTCGCGGCAAGGCGTCTCTCCCCGTCAACCAATAGGAGGGCCGGGAGGCGCGGTGGCCCTACCCAAGACGCCAATCAGAACACTCAGATGAGAGCGAGCGAGGAACTGGCGTGGAAAGCAGGCCGGCCGCGGAGGCGCGAGGCGCAGGGTTCTGAGCGTCCCGGAGGTCCTGTGGTGGGTGGGTTGGGGGGACGGGGAGAGGGGGTCCCCGCGAGCAGGCCAGGCCTAGCTCACGGCTCAAACCCCACGCCGGGTCCGCCTTCCCACTCACCTATGATGGTGCGCGCCGCCGAGACGATGACCACCGGGTCCGAGTCTGCACTCATCCTGCCGCACGACAGCCTCTCGAGAAGCTCCTGTGCGCCCCAGAACAGCCGGCTTAGTGAGCGAAGGAGGCCAGCCCTGCCGCAGATACACCGCGCTGGGGGCGGGGCCTCGGACAGCCCCGCCCACCGCCTCGACAGCCGCCGGTGCGCATGCGCGAGGGCGGGGCGGGGGCGGGGTTGAGGGTTGCTGGCCGCCGGGCCTGGGGCGGAGGGCGGGGCCTCTGGGCCCGGAAGCTGCCGACCACCTTTTATCTGGATACCCCCAGAGCTGTCGTTTCTACCTTGATCATTTTTGCTTGGGGGGATGGTGGTGGTGGTTTAGTCGCAAGTCGTGTCCGACTCTTCCGACCCCATGGACTGTAGCCCGCCAGACTCCTCTGTCCATTGGATTTCCCCCGCAAGAATACTGGGGTGGATTGCCGTTTCCTTCTCCAGGGGATCTTCCCGACTCAGGAAGGTTGTCTTTTTTTTAATTTAAGGTTTTTTTTTTTTTGGAGTCACTGATAAGTGAGGCGGCAGGTGTATCCCGCGTTCAGCCCAGGCTCTGGATCTCTGCAGTAATTCGGTGCGAATCCTACCAGCTGCAGGCCTGCGGGCCTCTCTGATGCGTGCTTTTTGCTCCCTTGGCTTCTCGGGTTCCTCTTTGTTTTGCCTGGGCGCCCGTAATCCATCATTCATTTACGTAGGGGGCTAGCTTGGTTCCCCTCTGCAAACAGTGGGAGGACTCTGTGCCCTTCTGTGGGGTTGGCCCCCTTGCTTTTCTTATCCTGAAGGATCAGCCATAGCGGCGAGTGTGTGAGGAAAAGTGTCTCTGTCCCACAGATCAAAAGGATTTCCCCTAGTTGACCGTGTAGACAGTCTGGAAGGCGAGGAACATGTACAATAACAGTTGGATGACTTCTGTTTTAAACCTTTTCCAACTTCCTATCCCCTGTTGGGCAAAGTTCAAAATACTTCAGAGTTCTAGGAACCTCAGTACCTGGCCCTGCTTCCCAGCCTCAGCTCTGGCGATTTTGCCCTGGACTCACTCCAAAAATCTAGTCTCCCAGAGAGAAGTCTTGCTTTGTCTTATTCTCTCTAGCAATAGGACAGTGTTGATCACGCGATAGGGGCTTACTTAATGCTTATCAAATAGATATTAATGCATTTTTCATGGTATTATCCGAGAGCTTTAACCATGCGCAAGGGTTGCATACAAAGAGGTTAGAGTTGGCAATAGACACGGAGTTTTACTAGTATTTGTGTAATAATTAACTAAACCACCAAATAAATAACTAAACCACCATTAATTTTATGTATTGACAAGGTGTTTGAGTAAAGGATACTTGGATGGGGTAATCAGTGATGGCTGGAATTTCGAAGCTGAATAGACTTATCCTGTTTAAACTTTTTTTTAAAAAAAAGAATAGACTTGATATTTTTCACCTTTTTTCCATGAGCCCAGTTATATAGTGATTGGATCCTAAACATTCATTTTACTCTAAATAGTCTTAGCCCTGGCCAGTGGTTTTGGAATGTACACTGACCTAATCTCGGCCACAAAAATGTGAAGGCAAACTGGCTGGGTCGCTCTGGGAAAGGTATTCTCACTTCTGAGAGAGAGAGATGGATCCTTTTTCCCTATGGACATTGTGGTGTCTGGGTGTGAAGCCTGGAACTGCTGCACCCACATTTTGATCATGGTAAGAGCCAGCATGATTGCAAGGCCAACAGTCTGTAGACATCTGAGCAGAGATGGGCAGAACTATGGCCTTTGGAAGACATCTTTGAGAGCAATTCCAGACTTCACTCAACCTCTGATCTTCCAACCATGTGAGACAAGCTTTCCTTAAATTGTTTAAGTCCTGGCTTCCCTGTTGGCTCAGCCGGTAAAGAATCTGCCTGCAATGCAGGAGACCTGGGTTCAGTCCCTGGGTTGGGAAGATCCCCTGGAGAAGGGGATGACAACCTTACTCTAAATTTTCTTGCCTGGGAAATCCCATGGACAGAGGAGCCTGGTGGGCTACAGTCCATTCGGTCACAAAGAGTCGGACACAACTGAATGACTAACACATACTATTGTTTAAGCCCGTCTTAGTTAGATAAGCTGTTCTGTTAGGTGTAACTGAGAGCATCCTCATTCATCCAGGCTGACTCCCCAGTAGGAAGTTACTGTTGGGTAAATCAGAAATGCCTAATATGCTAGGAAGCAAAGAGTTTCTAGGCAGGCAGTGCAACTTGTTGGGAACACTGGAGGAAGAGAATTTAGTTACAGGTTGAGGAAAAACGGTTGACAAGACAGGGGGGATCCTCCTGAAGAGCTTTCAGGTCGATTGAAAATTCATTAGGTCCTGGGAACCCACATTAAGAGGTTGCAGAGATATGCACATGGGGCCAGATGACTAAAGCACAGGCCCTGTGGGGAAGGAAATGCTTGGATAATGGTGGTCAGGAGAATCCTCAGCGTCTGGAATCCTGATGAAATCAGCAGTCTTCTGACTGGAATGTGTTCTGTCCTGAAACATGAGTTTCCAACGAATTTAAAGGAACCTGTCCTTCGATTTCACGCTCTGTTCTATACCAGTGTCCCCTTACATCTCTGGCCACTCTCAGCCAGGCTTACTTTGCCCCTTTACTGACTGCTTGGAAATCTCTCCCTCCCTAGTTTGTCTTCTGAGCTGACAGACCCTATGAAAATTTGCCGTAAGCACATCATATTTAACATGCCTAAACCAAACCCATTTGTACCCACCTGTTCAGGTCTTTATTCTATCTCTATTCAAATCTGAGCTTCTGTTTACCAGCCTACCATGTAGCACTCTACTTAGATATCTTCCTCCAGGAAGACTTCCTATTTAGTACCTCTGAGCGTGTCCTACCTTTCTCTACTTTACCGTATTAAACTTCCTACTTCTGTCTTCTCAAGATCTTGCTGTACTACCTTATGCACAGCCCCTGGCACATTATAATTAAATATAAATGAATACTAATACATTCTTTAAGCCCAGGGCCTTATATATCTGAATGACTATGAATATATTCTTCTGAATGCAAGAAATGTATTCACTTGTTTCCCACCTGGAGGCTCAATTCAGAACCAACCAACCTAACAGCAAAAGTTGAGAAGACAATTGCTTGCTTGCTTTTGTTGAGTGGCCACTCAGCACCTATCCTCAGGGAGTCCTCAGTTTTGTCTACCCCACAGCTATATATGGGCCAGATAGGGAAGTGCCAGCAGAGAAGGGCAGTAGGCAATGGTTGGGCACAGGGAACAAACCAGTTAGTGAGAAGTAAGAAACATGAGAGAAAACTGCCAGAATGACTTTAATTATGTTTGCAAAAGTGTTCTAGAAACCTGAGTGCTCTGTTGGGTCAAACATAGCTGAGAGGTCAAGAGAACTGGTCTAGTGAGCCCTATGTGACAAGCACTTTTACATTTTTTTCTTGTTAAAATATTCCCAGCAGTGGTACCCACTAAATCTTCTGTGAAGAGATGGCAACTGGTATATCCCCTAGTAATTTCAGATGTTGTGAAGTCATCTCAATCCTTTTGTCCACAAACTGGTATCATTTCCTTCAAGGGCTAAAATGAACACTCCTGAGAGATTAACTAAACCCTCTTACCTTAGCTAGCATCTTCAACTATATACTTCGAATCTTCATGGTTTGCATTTTTTCCATACTACATTGCCGTTTGGGGACTGTTTCCGACCCGTTTACCACAGTGACCATACAGGCGGCTGGTGAAGTATCCTCCTTAGAAGCGCAGGTACATTGTTTTCCTCTTACTCTAGAGGATGAAGGGAGGCAGAATGGCACAGAGTCAAGAATCAGCTCTTGGCATCAGACCTGGGTCAGTAGCCAGTTTTGAGGTCGACATGTCCAGGAGAGCTTTAATGACAGCACTTGAAGGGCAGCTCAAACGTTTGCCAACACTTTGCTTTTTACAGGACCCTTTTAAGCACATTTACTACTGTGTAAGTGGGGATAACAAGTGCCTGTCTCATGGAGCGATGATAAAAATTATAAAGCATATAAAATACCTGTCAGTTTCTGGCATGTAAGTACCTAAAAACATGTCAAAAACTGTGAAGGCATTTTTTTTTCTTGCTACCTTCATAAAACACTCTGAAAATAATGTTCATGTAGAGACACAGAAACTTTCTTATAATCTTGGGCTTTAACTAAGTTGTCTGCCCATAAAATTGCCCTTCTTTGGCAGTACTCAGCAAGCTTTTTGCCAAAAGCTGGGTTCTCCATCTTCAAGAATGCTTAGGCACCTGCACTTGTCCAGCATTAAGAAATAAGACACTTCAAACTCAGGAATGAAATAAACAACACAGGCGGCTTTTGACTTTTCCCTCCAAGATACAACAATACATTAAAGTTACTGTCCTGTTCCATCAGTGGAAACTACCCAAACAATAAAAATTTCTATTTGGAGTATGACCAAAGGAGATGATGGTCTGTTATCAGGACTGGAACTTCAAGGTAACAGTCATGTGAAAGTTTACTGAGCAATCACTCGATGCTTGGTGCTGCTGAGAGCACTTTACATGTATCAACTCATTTATTGCTCTTTACAGGCAAACACTGGAGCCGCAGATATAAAGTAGTTCACACAAGTCATGAAGTAGATAAATGGTAAAGCCAGGATTCAGACCCATTAAAATCTAGGTCACTCTCAACCTCGATTATGATTTACCATCTCTTTTATCAGGCACACCAGGCAAATAAAACATCCAACTCCAGAAATGAAAAATACCAACTGAACAACCTTAAGTTCTCTCTGCCCAAGTCATTCATCCATTAACGCAGATTCAACAGAAATCTTAAAATTGGTAATGATACATAAGGCCTATTAAATTTAGTCATACAATTCTATCACTAGTTGAAAAATTTCTTCCTGCACACACCAATGATTACGTACCACAAAAAGGAAGAGAAATTCCATGTGTTTAAATCCAGCAAGTTAAAAGTATATACATAATAAAAATTAAAGCCAAAGTCCACAGGACTTAGTACACCAAGGAAATAGTATTTCAGTACATACCAAAATGTTTATAAGCAAATTCATTTAAAGTTGTGTAGGATCTTTTTCAACACTTGAAGACTGCACAAAAGGTTTATCAAAAGACAAGTGCAGTGTTTTAATATACCAGGAAGACCAGATATATTTGTATGCTAGTTAAGCAAAAACAAAGGAGTTATTTTCAAGTTGTATCTCAGTTTCAAATGCTGTTAACTCTCCTTCTGAGGTTCCCTGATTATATTACATATATAAAACAAAATACTTTGCTTTAAGCAAAAACCATACTTCATCTCAACCACACATATGAAAAGCTCTTTTAGAGCCATTCCATTCCACAGACCTTGATACTTTAATTGGACAATAATTGCTTTATAATTTGTATTGGTTTGTGTTGAGATGGCTGAATGGCATCACTGACTTGATGGACATGAGTTTGAATAAACTCCAGGAATTGGTGATGGACAGGGAGGTCTGGCATGCTGCGATTCATGGGGTCGCAGAGTCTGACACGACTGAGCGACTGAACTGAACTGATAGATATATCCCAAGTCTATATTTATCCCCTCCCTCTTGAGACTCCTGCTGGACCCCAACTGGACCTTGATACTTAATGTTTAAAACATGACAGAAAATGAAGCAAACTGTCTTACCTCTTTAAAACATTTCGCCTTCATTCTAACACTCCACACTGTTATTACATAATATTAGCAGATGTTATTAGTACAAATCCGTATAAGTGAACAATATTTTAAAACATCACTGACAACATGATACCTAATTACCTGAAATCATTTCACAAAGCCTACTCTTTCAATTAAAACCTAACAAATACGTAGGTGACTATTTCCTTCTTTACACTTTTCTGAATTTTCAAATATTTTAACAATTATTTGTACAAGTCAGGAAAAAAACAAAGTGTAGTCTTCCACTTACAAGTTCATTTCCCGAAACAAGGGATAAAAATTTTTTTTTAATTAAGTTCACAATTAAATTTATGAATGGACTTAAGTTCCACCTTTGTGGTATGTGGAAGAATGAGCAGACATTCAGCTATTCAATGAAAAGAAATGACAAATGCTAAACACACACACACACAAACAAAAAAAAAATAACTAATGTAAGGAGTTACAATAAAAATCTTTATTTAAGTTTGGTCAGTACAGGTTTAAGATATACTGGAGTCACAGAGCAATATGCATTAACAGGATACAACAATTCATAAAAACTGAGTAACTATGCACACAAATTTCTTAAACATTCAATCACCTAAAGAGAAAATGCACAGATGTATGGTGGGAAAAACTGTATCTAACACTGAAACTACTATAGGACTCCTTCAACAAGTCCAACTTTTAGTGATAAAACTACTGTACTGGGCAAACTTGGCAGTCATAAGCCCACATCTACTCTGACAAGTCTGAATGGTGCATAAGCATAGTAACAGCATGAGTAAGAATGCCCTCACACAGCACAGGTTCTACGGTAGACACAGATTCACACAGACATCACTGTGTTATACTTTAAGGAAAGAGCTCCATTTACAACTTCACATTAACTCATATAAAAATAACCTGACCCTACACAAAATGTCCTTTTAGCAACATTCAAAGTAATTAACTGTTACAATTTCCAAAGTGGCAGAGGTATTGAAGCAAAGAAGAAAGGAAAAAAAAAAAGAAAGAAAAAAAAAAAAAACCACCCACAAAAAAGGCAAATTGTGACAAAAGTATGCATTAATTAACTGGACAGTATCCTCTTCCAAATTAAATGACACTGTATAAAAATTTGCTGGAAATTTTTTTTTTTTTTTACAAAACTGAACTCTGTACATTTACACTTGAGTCCAAACCATTCTGAACGTGGCGGGAACCCGCAGTTCGGTTACCTTTCCCACTCACGGTTTTCTCCTCTTGCGGGTCATGATTGGAGTCTGTGTCATTTGAGTGGTGTGTGAGAGAGTTTTCACTGCCCGTGGGAGAGTCTACACTTTCATACCCCGCACTGAGTTGGTTTACGTAACTACTACCTCTGCCAGTTCTCTCCTCCGAGCTGCTGGAGGCCTTATTCCCATTCCCTGGAGAAGAAGGAAAGTCATCTTCGGCTGCGTCCCCCTCCCTGTGAAATCCAGACCCAGACGTCCTCTGCCGGGAGGAACTGCCATTACTTGGTCCGTTGGCCAGACGACTGCAGTCTTTACCTGGGGCCTCTGCCTGTCCTACAGGCTCAGAAGACGTAGTCCTGCCGGTACTCGGGCCCGGGGCTTGAGACTGCTGCTGCTGGTACTGAGCCAACTGCTGGCGCGTCTCCTTCAGTTGTTGCTGAAGAACTAGAATGGTACTCTGCATACCCTCTACTTCTTCGTCAAGTTGAATGATGAAGTCATTCAGTTCTGTGCAAAGGAGAGTCAAACCTACTTTAATATCTCGTACAATATATTTAAAAATACTTCTTAGTGTCTGCACAAAGCTAGGCAGTCAATAAACGTTTAAGTAAACAAATACAATTCTAAAATCACAAAAGAATATTTTAAAATTGTGCTTGGAATTTTATAATAGCCATTCAATAACAAATTATTTGTGAGAGAAAGCAAAAGCCCGAATATATAAAAGCAACCAAGTTTACAATGATCCAAACTATCTGGCTACATAAAACTGGTTACAGCCCACAAAATCTGTTCCATGTTTGTTTGACTATGAGTCCACAAGCCTGGCCCCTTCCTTACTCCTCACCCTCCTAGCCAATCTTCAGCTCCACAGCAGGTGTAGTCCCTGGGGAAGCCCTTGATTCCAACACTCCAAAGAAGCCTATGCTGTCGGCAAGGATTATTCCACATTCAAGAACAAAATTCAGAAAAAATAACTCTCGAAACTGATAAAAATACAGATGTCTATAAAGTTCTAAAAAGGTCTTGGGGTGGGGGAGTTCCTTCACTACTATACAAAAAGACTCCTATTTTCTGTATTTACAAATAGCAAGAGCTAAAAACCATCACTTTGAAGAGGCAGTTTTAAAGATACTGACTACTGACCTTCTTTGCAATTAACTGCAAAGTTGCAATTAAGTTAATCTTTAGAGAGATTGGGTGTTTTTCTTACTAATTTTCTTCACAAAGGAGAAAGAGCATGCATGCAGCTGTACTAGACCAGCATGGTGGCTGACAAGTTCCATTTCTAAGGGCAAATATATATTACATCTTATTCACTAAACAGAATCTCTGTATTTAGTTCTTATTTTTGGCCATGCCTCGCAGCTTGCAGGAACCTGAGTTACTTGACCAGGGATGGAACCTGGCCCAGGCGCTGAAATCACTTGAGTCCACACCACTGGACCACTAGGGAATTCTTCCACAATCAATTATATATTTTTAGATCCCTGGACATGGCCAAATACTTCCAAGATCTACACTTACAGAAAGCAGTTAAGTGAAGATATGAAGCACTGAATATATCCTTTTAAACACTGAATATAAACTTATATAGCTACATAATGCTTTATTAATACAAAAGCCCTTCTGTCTTTCCAAACCCCACCCCTAAAAAAGAACAAAATCTTATGAAATTTGCACAACAAACAACTGGGGGGTAGGGGGGAACCACCACTAAACTAAATGGCTTTGTTTGTTGACTCAACTGGAAATATTTCTCTTATAATTTCATAGAACCATTGGTAGAGATTAGCATATACAGACTCTAATCTATAATACTCATGCCTGGCAGTATTTTAAAGCCAGTGCAAAGTTAACCAAACTTTTCAAAAGACCCCTTACCATCCTGACTGCTTTTAAGCTCCTCACTATATTTCTTCTGTAAAGCCAACTCTGCTTCAAGTTGTGCAATACGTCCCTGGGACAGCTGCCTTCCAAGCTCTTGATTCTCCTGGATAAGCATTCGACACTTCGCCATTAACTTTTTGCCTGTTTGGCTGCAAAGGAAAGAGCCATTCATCACAAAATGAAGACAAATTCTCGACAACCTTCTTTGTTTGAAATTATTACAGCAACAGATATAACACATACAGAATATAACTCTATGTCACAGCAAGACACCTGCCTACAATTACCATCGGCTTTTCCAGACACATCAATCTTGTACATTTCAGTATTTTGCCAATACAGCAGCAAAGATAAAACCTGAAGAAAAAGTACCTAAGTGGCTACTTTCTGTTCCTTACATTATAATTCATTCTGAAATCTACTTTTATCCCAAATTATAATTTTAACTAGAAATAGGCCAATTATTTGACACACATTTCAAATATATCAGTATTAATAAAACTCTAAGGTACTTAGGTTTATGGAACAGAAAAGTTCTTGAAAGGGTAAATGCAACACCAACCACAATGTAAACTTCTACCTAATATATAAAATCAGTACCTATAAATATACAAATGAGAGTAAATTCTTGCTAGACCAGTGTTTATAAGGATGCCTCTTAATAGGCAGTTCCCACAAGAACATTTATTGCATTAAGTGAGGCCTGTTCAGTAATTGTTTTTAAAAAGCCTCAAGAATATTTCTATTTATCAATCCCTCATTTAACTTTATATGAGATATATATATATATGTGTGTGTATATATATTTGAGCTGTCTTAAACTGGGATAGAAGTTTTTGAAATTTTAATACTGATATATGGTGAAGATTTTATTCATGTTGAAAAGATTATCCTTAGGACACAAAAATAAGATTGGGGTTACTTAGCATAAATAATGCAAATATGTGAATATCTGCCAAATTAGGACTGTCATACTTTCTACATGCATACATACAGAAGTTGCTTACTAATAAGGAGATGCATTGTGAAGTAATGTACTGGGCAAATCAAAGCCCATTAAAAGAATAGTGTCAGCAAAAAAAATTTTTAATCAGTAAGATCATTCTGAACTTTATCATAAGAATATCAAACTCCCTTTTCAAATCTCTTAAGTAACATCACAATTGTATGCTTAAATCAGAACTCTTTAAAAAGTGATCATTTCTATTGTTAATGCTGACACTAAAGAAAAGCAGTCAAGTTTTACTGAGACAGTTATTGGGGTTTGTGATGCAAGGTTTCTTTTATCAATAGCACATGTTTTAACTCAATATGATTCAAGTAAAAGTTTGTGATGTATTTTCCTTACACAAATCTGAAGTAAAACCTGGTGGTTGATGGTGGTGGTGTTTAGTCACTAAGCCGTATCTGACTCTTTTGTGACCCCCTGGACTGCAGCCCACCAGGCTCCTCTGTCCATGGGATTTTCCAGGCAAGAGAGCTGGAGTGGGTTGCCATTTCCTTCTTCAGGGCATCCCCACCCAGGGATCGAATCCGCATCTCTTGCACTGGCAGGGGATTCCTTACCACTGAGCCACCAGGAGGCCCAAATCCTGGGTTACTATTGCACAGAGCAGCCTCACCTGAAAACGAGTTAGCATGTGGGAAGGGTTCTCTCACTGCATGGCACCTGTACTAGCTGATAGCTGTTGCTATCACAGCTCCAGATTTCCCCTATTTCCTATTAGCATCCTCAGACTTTAGCCTCTACTGAGTAAGAGTTTAGAAACCAAACGAGGAATTAAGCAACAGGCACCATCATCAGAGACAGTGGTCTTCCTTCCACTTCACTGCCTATGCTCCCCCAACTGTTTTCTTGTGAAAACATCAGTGTCTACCAACTAACCTGAGAAATCTTTTATATCAATTTTTTAAACACAAACAATTGTAAAAGCAATAGAGTAATTTGTGACCCAACTTAACCTCATAAAAAGTACCAAATTCTAATGCAAAAATATTTCATTTATGAAGTCGAGCCTTTTAATAAATGCCTGTTCTAAAATAATCCTATCACTTCTAAAATGATTAAAACAAATCTTCACTGAATCTTTTCTTTAAACATTTTGTAATTTTATGCCACTTTACTATGTTGTGTAAAATCTGTGTTGTGTTCATTGTGTCATAAAAAAATGGTAAGAATCCAATTTCAAGAAACTTGGCTCTGGAGTAATTTTTTTTTAATTAAAAAATATTCTAACCTATTGCTAAAAATCAAATAACTCACAAAGAAAAAAGTAGAAAATAATTTATGAGAAGGAATGGACACTGTACACTGCTTTGTTATCAAGGGGAAGGGATGAGGGTATTCTGAAGGTGTACATACAACTAACTGTTTATAAATGCAAACTGAAAACTGTCAAAATTCTGCAACATCTCCCTGTAACTATTCTAAAATATACACACTGTCACATGCATGAAATATTTTAACTAATGTGGACAACATAATTCAGGGCATCATTCTCTCTCAAAATTTAAACAATGAAAAAGTGAAAAACAAAACCCACACAACCCATTCTATTTGAATTATTCCGGACAGAGTATTGATTGAGCACTATCCGTTTCAAATTAATGATGCAGTTATACCACCCAATGAACTCTAGCTTATAGTTTACTTTTTACAAAATTCCATTTATAGGTGGTTAAAATAAATTAATACAATGAAAATATACAACCATTAAAAATGGTAAGTAACCTAAATATACTAAAAAATGGAAAAAAAAGCCCAAGGATAAAGTGGGCCTGGGGAAAGTCATGCTACAAATCATCTATATGTACATATGCATGCCTGCATTTCTTTAAAACCAATACACATATAATTACTGTATATGCATATAAATTATCTTGATACCCAAGAAATTTAAAAATGGTCACTATTCCTGGGGAATAAAAAGGGGGAGGGGAAGGTCACCCAGGAGTAAAACTTATTTCACACCTCTACTTTTCTTTACACTGTTTCAATCTTACACATGAGCATGTGTTATCTTATTTAAACGTTTTTAACAATAAGAAGGAAAAAACCCACCTCAACGTGACTGTTACTTAAGTGGCAAAGAAAAATGTTTGGCTACATTTGAGTACATAATACCTTTTATGAATTAATTATATCTTGACCTACTGAGAATATGTAGGCCATTTCTACTGTGATCTTTAATGGTATAAAATATATACAAAAGCCTTAATTCGGGTACCATAAGCTAATTTCAAACAGACATAGTTACTTACCCTCCAACCCCCACAAACAGTGAGACTCTTAGAAGCGGATTTCTTGCTGTGAAGTCACACAAACCACTTCTTCAACCCACCCTCTGCCCCACAATCAGTTCCCTCAAGTACAGACATACGAGATACTTACAATTGATTGGAATGTTTAAGAGAGAACTTAAGTCACCCTTGTTAAAACTGCACTTAAACGTTGGGACAATCTGGAACATTTTATCTTCCACTCATCTTAGATTCCATTATCACCAAGTGAAAATTCGAATTGGTGACTTATAGAATGATCTGACGAAAAAATTCACCTCCAGGATTGGATGGAAGCATGAAGAAAATGCCTCATTTATCTAAATGAGCAAATGAATTTGCTAGAAATGATCACTATACTTTTTTTCAATTCACAAAATGTCTCACTTAGGCCAGCCCACAGTTCCAATATATTCTGTCCCCAATCTTCTGGCAGGCACCCTGCAAAGCTGTCCCACATTAATTTCTACTGCAATATCCTGGGACAAGGTGTCAAAAAGCAACAAGTGTCAAGTCTCTTTGTTCTTTTATGATACCAGCTGGAAAAAAGTAGGTCTTTAAAAAAATGAGACACAGAGCCTTTTCCTTCACTTTGAAGAGCACAGCAACAATTTTTTCGAATCAATCTGCTCTCCACAGCACCCCCCAATCAAAATGTTAAAAGTACAACAAAAACATCATAGTAATCCTTGAACTTAAAAAAAAAGAAAAAAAAAAAAAAACAACTATTTCAAGGCACATTTAATTTAATATCAAGAGTGCAATACAAAAGGCCCAAATACAATGAAGGAACACATTCCCCCATTAACACCAACGACAATGCTCTTTCAACATGTGCCTGTTGAATGGAATGGGGATTTAATAAATTTCACTACTGAAAAAAATAACGCGGTGAGTCTCATCACAGCCAATATCCTTATACAATCTAATTGTGAAATGAATGTTTATAACGCTTCAAACAGTTTAAAACCTGAAGTTTGACACCACACCTTCATGTTTGTACAGTCCTCAGTAAGATTATCTACATATTAGCAACCATTCAAAGAACAAATCATTGAGTAAAACCACATTGATTTAAGGCTCAATCAAGTAATATAGAGCCCCAAACGAAATGGTTAAATAGATGAACTACTTGTACTGACATCTATTTGATTCACTCATGACTATTAAGTTGGTTCTTGGCAAATAAACCCTTTAAAGGCAAAATTCACCTTGTTTGAGTGTGACCCAGAAGTTCAACAACAATCACGAAGTCCACAGTCTTATTGGCAAAACTGATATACAGTGTCTCTAAGTCACTATGCTCAAGGTTAAGAGCGATGCATATTCAATTCCATCTTTACATTTACTGGAATTTTACATGTTCAATTCATGGTTTTAAATCTCTAGGTTTTCATTCCTCCAAACTGTCTGAAGACACAGTGTGCCACAGACTTAAGACTTCTGTTTCTCCCTCTATTTTCTTCAAACAGAAACATTTCTCAAGTGTCTACATGTTCTAGAAGGGGAATTTTTCGGAGGTGGCCACTTCTTCGGAATAGTCCGACGCCATCAGGCCTCTGAAGCAAGGGGAGGGGGAAGAGAAAAAAGCTGAAACACAAGGTTCATCTGGTAAGTTTTACATTAACCTTTACAAGCTGGATAGTATAAGAATGTGGCTTTTTGGCTCAAAAAGTCTGAGTCTTGGTGTGGAAACGAGTACGTGGCTGTCCCACCACAGCTTTCTCGCAGTGGGACTGTCAGGGAAGTCTTGACTGGGGAGTATGATTTGTTTACCTATCAGGCGTAAACTTCCAGGCACTCAGTTCATTTTGGGCTTGTTCCAGTTTGTCTTTAGTCTGTTCCAGTTCACTTTTCATTTTTAGGAATAACAAGTTGATCGCTGGGTCCACCATTGTTGATCTCAGTTGGGCAACGCTAGGCTGCTGGACTTGCTTGAGGTACTGGATCTGAGTCTGTGCAAAGTAAAACAACCCCATTACTACCAAATCAAAGGAAACATACCTAAGAAGATGAGATAAAATCCCTTTCTGTTCACTGGTTTACCAACTTGCTTATACTAAGCCCCTCTCCCTTCTATCTTAAGATCCTCTAAAAAAAGTACAAATTAAAAACAACTATTTAGGAATTCCCTGGCAATCTAGTGGTTAGGACTCAGTTGCTTTCACTGCCAGGGCTTGATTTCAATATCTGGTCAGGGAAGTAAGATACCTCAAGCCTTACAGTAGAAAAACTCCAAAACAAAACAAAAAACCCACAAAAAAGAACACTTACAAAACCATTTAAGGTTATCCACGTAGGAAAAAAGGCCATTTGACTGCATTCCATATTTGGAAATTTTAAATATAAGGAGATTACATGTTGGCAATCAAAACAGTACCAAAAAATGAAAAAATCCACTGTAGTATTTATTAAATATGCTGATGCCCATTGGGGGAAAAAAAAGGCAAAGTTTAAAATATTAATTATTTAAGAGTATAGTGATTTACTCATGCAAATCTGTGCTTTAGGGAAACTGTTCCCTAACATTACACCAGGTACAAGATTACAATTTAAAACATATTTGCATTTCTAAAATTAAAAATACATAGTACTTACATATTTACATGAGCTGGCATTACAGCTTTATAAATAGCACCTTAACCCAAAAGTAAGCACATATTCACTTTTTTCCCTCCAAGCAGATTTGAATCACAGCATTGTAAAGCTGGAAGGTGACTGACCTGGTCCAAACTGCTAAGTTTTGAGAGATTAAAGAAGCCAATTGTTCAAGGACACAATTAGTTCAATGCCAGTATTGGATCTAGAATTCTTATTCTCAAGCTTCGTAACTCCCAGTCTAAGGCTTTTCCGACCATACCAAATACCTCTACTTATATATGAAACCTTCAATTTCAACTCTGGTTGTACTGTCAGCACAGTTTTAAAACATGATATACAGTAATAAACTATTTAATGCTAACAAAGCATTAAATGCATCACTTTCTTCACACTCCCACTCCATTCTAAACCTTAAATAGGATTAAAAATAACATTTCCTAAACAGCTATTAATGTCTAACATAAATTTAGTAAAAGATAAAAATATACTAAGAGAATTAGGCTATACTTAATTACTACTTCACCAAGCAAACAGAACTAATTTTCTTTCTTTTAGCTTAAGGAATTTTAAAAGGTTACAAAATGAACTGCCCTCATCTGCTACTATAAGCTTGCAATTTCCTTGTGATTTTTGCTCCTGCTGCCCTTTCTGCAAAACCTCACTGTGTTCTAACTGAAAGATCAGTAAGTGCTTCAGCTGGGATATGCAGAGAACAGCTGTAATAAAAAAAAAAAATGTGACTGGAAAAGTTAGGTTCTACTTGGAAAAAAATCTTAAATCTAGATTGAGATGACAGAAGGGTGAAGAGGCAGCACCAAAGGCTTAGATTAGGAATAAACTGATCGAAACTGTCAGTGTATATGGGATGGCTGTAGAATCGCTGAGGTGAGTCAACAGCACATACTGTCCAGGTAAGTGGTTAAGAAATGCCTGGACCAGGATGTCAAGAGCAGGGAGGACTCCAGAGACAGAAATCGAGACGCACTGGTTCTGTGAGACGCTGCCATCAGCACCGCCCGCTCACACTCCCGCCAGGTGCCCGCGCTGGGTGAGACCCATCCTCTGCATGTGCTAGCACCTAGCAGTGCCACGTCAACAGGGAAACCTAAAACTAGTAGTGATAAAGGGGTGAACCTAGAATCCTAAATATCACAAAAAGAAAGAATTAACTGGTTTTAGGACTCAGCTCTTGAGTAGTACTAATCATGCCATTAGATATGAAAATCCCAAAAGGAAAAAAATTGGAGGGGTGTTACAAAAAACAAAACAAAATCCCTTATACTGAGAATGTTGTTAAGATTTCTTTGAACCAAGTACCCAAGTTAAAAAAAAGTCAAAAGAGGGAATGTCAAAAACCAAAGTTGGGGAAAGTGAAGACATAAGAGTGATGAGAAAGATAATTTTCTTAATACAATGACCTTACAGAAAAAATGTAGTGGCAGTGAAGATGGAAAGTAACTGACAGAAACAAAAGGAGCGCTGAAAAGATACAGACAATAGAAGAGGCTACTCTTTTCTTTAGCAAAGTAACAGGTGAAGAAGTCATTTTGAAAAAGTGAAGAAAGAGGGACTGAAGACTTGCACAAAGGTGGACAGTGTCCACACGGGAAGAATAAAGACTGTGATTAAGTCCTAAAGAACATTTTATTGGTGACGAGGAGGAAAAGAAATAGAAGTGTGCCCCACAGATTATTAACTTCCAATGACCAGAATACTGCCTTATGCATTAGATTTTAATAACTATCTATCAAATGGAGATTACACAAAAATTCAAGAAAACTGCAGCTTTTAGGATTAGAAACAATAGGGAATTCCTTTGTGGCACAGAGGTTAGGACTCAACGTTTTCACAGCAGGGGCCTGGGTTCAGTCCCTGGTTGAAAGTGAGAGTCGCTCAGTTGTATCCGACTCTTTATGACCCCATGGACTACACAGTCCATGGAATTCTCCAGGCCAGAATACTGGAGTGGGTAGCCTTTCCCTTCTCCAGGGGATCGCCCCAACCCAGGGATCGAACCCAGGTCTCCCACATTGCAAGCGGATTCTTTACCAGTTGAGACACAAGAGAAGCCCAAGAATACTGGAGTGGGTAGCCTATCCCTTCTCCAGCGGATCTTCCTGACCCAGGAATCAAACCGGGGACTCCTGTACTGCAGGCAGATTCTTTACCAACTGAGCTATCAGGTAAGTCCGATTCCATAAGCTGCGTGGCATAGCCAGAAAGTGAAAAAAACAAAAGTAATAAAAAACAACAGGGACAGAGCTGCCTCTATCTTATGTAACTTACATATACAAACACTAAAACAAGGGCTAAGGCTGTTGATGAAGACAAAACTGAGTCTAAATCAACCAGGGTTAAAGGAGCAAATAAGTCACTAGATTTCAGATATATGTAGACATGGCAAACAGTACAGATGAAAGGTGTTAACAATTAAAAGGAGACACAGTAAAAACTGATACTTAGTTTTCTACAGAAAGAGATAAAGACAATGAAGGAGAAATTAACGAGAAAGCTTGCCAAGTAAAATGAGTAAATAGTGCTTATACCCTCAGGTATTATATTACTTAAAAATATCTGAACCAATATACTAATTCTCATAAATTATGGAGATTTCAGAGAATAACTTAAACTTCTGACTTCTTGGCCACAAAAAATTACTTTAAATCCAATGATGAGAAGTTACCTATCAGAATTTTACATTTAAAACATATCTACCTTAACAAAATGTGCATGTATAATTAATATTAATTATAATTAACTTGATGTGAGTTAACACACAAAATAATGTGAACCAAAACCCAAACCCTCATAAATGCTTAAAACATATGAAATACTTACAGTACACTCTTGCATCTCTTGCTCCTTGGTTGCTAGTCGCATTACAAGAATGTTTTCCCTGCGTGCAGATTCTTGCTGCTGTTGCTTTAGTTTTTCTTCAGATTCCCTTAAGCCAGTTACATCATTAGCTGATGATTAAAAGGAAAAAAATCCCAAAACATCATGAAACATAATTTAAAGATCAAACTGAATTAACCAAATGAAAGTTCTGACTCCCTTTGTCAAGGATAATAAAAACCATGGTAAAAAAATTTAAGTCTTTAGTTTCTATCCTAAACTAAATTTTTATGACAACAAACTTCATTCCTGATCATGAGTGCTTTTTCAAGAGCTAGTGGTTTTAAACTGGTCCACAACCACTTAATACTAGATGAATTATGCTGTTATGGTCTAATCTGTTCCCAAAAAAAGACAGGAAATTCCACTATTTGCATTTGTTTATACTACAAAGTATTCACAGAGTCCTGATTAGTATTGTTAAACCTAATCAATATAAACATGCCCATAAATGCACAGCTAATTATTACTTTAAGCTTTCATAGGGGTTTCCCTAGTGGCTCACTGGTAAAGAATCCACCTGCCAAGGCAGGAGATGTGGGTTAGATCCCTGCGTTAGGAAGATCTCCTGGAGTAGGAAATGGCAACCCACTCCAGTATTCTTGCCTGGGAAATCCCACTGACAGGAGCAGCCGGGAGGGCTACAGGTCATGGGGTCGCAAAAGAATCAGACATGACTTAGCCATTAAACAACACTACTCACAACTTCTATGGATTATACCATAATTATACAATAACTGAGATCTTAAAATATTAATCTTTCTGAACTTGGAAAACTTTTACACTCACAAATAATGTTACTCTAAAACTCAGTGAAAAGTGACAAAGACTAAAATGGTCTAAAATTATAAACTTTATTATTTTCAGTAATTTTTGAAAAATCCATAAGTACACAGATAAATCCTACTGTTAGAATTTAAGCTATCATAAATTTACTACCGGCTGCTTCTACATTTCCCCTGTTAGAGTAACACTCATGCTTCACTTCAAACGTTTCTGGGGAAGGACTACGTCAAGGGAAGTTCCAAGTGGCTGCGAACCTCCCTATCTGTGCACTCTCGGAACACTGTGGTTCAATTTGAAGTCATGCTACTGTTAAGATTACGGTACGTCAGTCTTCTCCAATGGCTATAAACTCTTCAAGAAGACAGATCTTGTCTCCTTCATCTTTCTACTTCCTAGCACCAAACACAGTGCCTGGACACAGGTCATTAATAAAATTCTTGAATAAAAATTACTTAGTAAAACCAACTATCCTGTGCTTATAACAACAATCTAAAAGGAAATATTCACATAGTCCTCAGGAAACTAAAACCCAAACTTACAGTTGAGATCTGTGTACTTGCCCTCCAAAGCTTGCACATATGCTTCATACTGTTTCCACCTAATACAAAAATAAAGCCACATTAGCTATGTTTAAACTGCTTTTACTAAATATACTAGAAAATCACATTCATTAACTTTAAATACTAAGAATTCCACTGTGTGGATTTTAATGTCTCTCCCGTTTTAACAGGGGTTTCCCAGGTGGCACCAGTGTAAAGAATCCGCCTGTCAATGTAGGAGACACAAGAGATTCCAGTTCAAACCCTGGGTCAGGAAGATACCCTGCTGTGGGAAATGGCAACCCGCTTCAGTATTTTTGCCTGGAAAATCTCGACAGAGGAGCCTAGCAGACTACAGTCCATGGGGCTGCAAAGAGTCAGACATGAATGAGTGCACATGCAGACACTCCTATTTTAAGATAATTATAAATCTAGTTTAACCCATAATAAACCATAATAAATTAGTCACTTTAAAATTATTCCTTCTTCAACTTATAGGCATTAGGTAAATGAAAATACAGAGAAAAGTGTTCTCTGCTGAGAATCTAACAAGAGGTGTCCCCATGAGTCAGATCACACACCATACAGGACAGTGTATCAGCGATGTTCAGCATGATGCCTGGACTGTAAAAGGTGACTGAGAAACTTACACCACTTTTCAGATATGCTTCCATCTCAAACAAAAGGCATTTTAAAATGCGCCTAATTTTAAGGGACTGAAGGTGATTTCTCTCAAAGTAAAAAAAAGGGGGTCTGTCCTTTTTTGTACAGTATAAAAACCAGAACATTCTGTTTTTCAAAAGCATATCTAATAGCAGAAACAACTTGCAAATAAATGCCACATGCTATCTGGATCTTTCTTCATTACATTCCTCCCCCCCTCAATATATAGGCTTTAGGACTTCCTTGGTGGCACAGTGGGTAAGAATCTGCCTACCAATGCAGGGGACACGAGTTTGATCCCTGATCCAAGAAGATCCCACCACCTCGGAGCAACTAAGCCCATGGGCCGCAACTACTGAGCTCATGCGCTAGAACCCGCCTGCTGCACTCGCCTAGAACCTGTGCTCCACAATGAGAGAAGACACCGCAATGAGAAGCCTGTGTACCAAAACTGGAGTAGCCCCAGCTCTCCTCAACTAGAGAAAGCCTGCATGAAGCAACAAAGACCCAGTGCAGCCACTAAAAAAAGGAAAAAAACAAAAAACAAAAAACACCCCTCAGGGCTTCCCAGGTGGCTCAGTGGCAAAGAATCCACCTGCAAATGCAGGAGTTGCAAGTTCAATCCCTGGGTCAAGAAGATCTGAAGATCTTCTGGAGAAGAAGATGGCAACCCATCCAATATTCCTGCTAGGATAATCCCATGGACAGAGGAGCCTGGCGGACTACAGTCTATGGGGTCGGGGACACACACACACACACACACACACAGACACACACGCACACAGACACACACACACACACACAGACACACACACACAGACACACACGCACACACAGACACACACACACAGACACACACACACAGACACACACACACACGTTGCTCTAGGCAACTACTGCAGATAACAAACTTTCCCCAGTCTTATGTTTAAGCAACTGCTCCGGACAGTAAGCTGTCTGCTACCTTGCTTACTGAAGAAACATGTTTCAAGCTGCTCTACAGTTACACCTAATCAAAATTTAGATCTTAGAATATGTTTTTATAATCTTTAAAATCTTTGACAAGTTATGAGATTTATAAACATTATAACATAATGAACAAAAATATTCCATAGTATCAAGCTAATCCACTCTATATAAAGACAAAGCCAAGGGCATGCTTATTTTTATGGCCTCTACAACAAAGGTCACAAAGAGGAGTTCATTCAACATTTCAGGATGAATAAAGATGTTTTATGGAGGTTAAAGTAAGATTTTAGAAGAAAAGACAAATATGAAAGCTCAACTGCAAACATCCTTATCAAGAAGATAGGGAAAAAACCTACTTAAAAGTCATAACCATAGCAGAGACAGAAAAAGAACATCAACACATGAGTAGTGTATCACGACCATCTACATCAGCAAAAACAGCAGGAGTAATTTAAAATACTATTTAAATTTTATGTGTAGGAATATAAAGGTATGCAATAGGAAAACTCTCCTATGCATGAGACAATGGCAAAGAAAGATAAAGAGCATGTGCACAATAGAGGAGCTAAGTAGAAGGAGGGTAGCAGACCCTTAAACGACGGCGCATGTCACCTGTGTCTCCCCATTTTGCATGCACGTCTGCTTAGCCACTAAGCTGTGTCTGACTCTGTGTCACACTGCAGGCTGCCAGGCTCCTCTGGCCATGGGATTTCCTAGGAAAAAATACTAGAGTAGGTTGCCATTTCCTCCTCCAGGGAATGTTCTCGACCTGGGGATCGAACCCGTACCTCCCACACTGGCAGGCAGATTTTTTACCACTGAGCCCAAACCACCTTCACTCTCCCCCAACTTCCAACCTGTTAAATTTACTCAGTTCAGCAAGTAAAAATTCCCTGAAATTTCTAGAGGAAGAAGTTTAATAAACTTGCAGGCTGCCCTAAAAAGCATTAATTTCATTTTTATCTAAAAGTTATTTCATAAAAAACTTATGACAGTGATAAAATGCAGAAAGAATACATTTAAGTTATAAAACACAAAACATGCGTGATCCTATTTTCTGATTTCTTACATTTAAAAAATGAGTAATACAATGCTGTACTTGACAGTCTGCTTTAGTAAGGCATTTATAAGACAACCATAGAAATTCGGAGCTGGATGTCATCTTTAAAAGTAATTTAATCCAACTCCTTAAACTTGCAGAGAAGAAAATGAAGGACATAATGGTGACTAAAGTCACAGTCACAAGACCGATTAACTTCGCTTTGTCAGTAAATAATGTATATCTTTCATGAGAAGAATACCCTTGAAGGCTACAACTTTTCCATGTTACATGGAAAAGGGAAAAAAAAACCCAACAACATCAAAACAAGTCTATTCATTTGTTAAACTGAAAACTTCCTGAGTAGTGTCTTTCCCCACACCAAGTTATACACATGAAGTACAAATGCTTCTCCAGTTAGAGTTCTGAATATGTGTCCTCTACAAGAAAAAAAATTCAGGTTACCTGTCCGTCTAGAAGTTACCCAAGCTAGTGCTTTAGTTCTTTAAAGTGTTATGCTTTCCCCAATGTTTATACAGTAAAGAAATAGGCCATAGAAAAAAAGTGTATTAAATGATGTGAAGATGTGTTAACATTAAAAACAAAAGAGTATCTGGTATAAACACTATAGTATAAAATCACAACATAATGTTCTATAGAAAGATTTTTATATTTTTGATAAAAGAATATTTTACCTTAGAATTAATTCATCTCGTGCCATAACTTTGAAGTCGGTTTCACTCAGTCGAACCTATGAAGAAAATTAAGATATAAACCAAGTGCTCTTTCTAAAAGTTTTAAAACAATAAAAAAAAATTAGTGGCAATACCAAATATGGAGTGAAGATGCAGAGAAACAGTGTTCATACATTGCTGCTGAGAATGTAAAATGATACTGCTGCTCTGGAGGTAATTTGGTGGTTTCTTTAAAACTAAAAATGGATGTTCCATACAACTCAACATTTGCACTATTAAGCACATATTCCAAAGAAATGAAAATTTATTTTCATACAGAAACTTGTATAAAAATGTTAAGAGCAGCTTTATTTGTAATGGCCAAAAACTGGAAACCACCCAAATGTCCTTCAACAGGTGAATGGTAAACTATGATACCATGAAGTACGATTCAGCAATAAAAAGAAACAGACTGCTGGGTTATACAACTTGAAGAAAGCTCAAGGAAATTATGCTGTGTGAAAAAACTAAAAGGATACTTAATACAGCATAATTTCATGTGTACAACATTTGTGAAGCAGTATAATTACATAAATAAAGAAATGATTAGTGGTTGACAGGAGTTAAGAATAGAGTGGGAGAGGATGGACGTGGCTATAAAGAAAGGAGTGGCATAAGAGAGGCTTGTGGTAATGGTTCAGGTAACTATGTTGGTTGTGCTGGTATTTACATTAAGTTACAAGTGATAAACATGCACAGAACTACACACACACAGAATGTACATGTAACTGGTGAAATCTGAGCATGTGGACTGTACCAGTGGTCAAGCTGCTTGGTTTTGATACTGTCACACAGGATGTTAACACTGAAGGAGGCTAGGTGAAGACTACACAAAACCTCCCTGTACAGGTCTTTGCCGCTTATGATGAATTAATAATTATTTCAAAATAAAGATTTTAAAAATAAGAATATTCTAATAAGATGAAACTGCTTTGTAAATTGAGAAATATTATTTTCTCTAAGCAAAGGAAGACTATAAAGCTGAAGAACCTATCCTAATTAATATAAAAGTCTTATTAATTTCCCTTATTAAAACACTTTTCTTCATAAAAACAGTTCAAGTTGTAGCATTTGCCACAATAACAATGTTACTATCAGAAACAAAAGAGGGAAAAACCACTGTTGCAGCAGAATGTATTACTAAACCTAACTGAAAGCACCCAGTAATTCTCAGATTATTAAAGCACTTGACTTTCTAGGATAAAATTTCCATAACGTTTACTATCCAATAAATGGTTCACTTACATACTCACTGGTTAGTAAGCACATACTCCTGCTTTCCCGACTGCATTGTAAATTCCTCTTAGAAAGTGTTATTCCTTTGTAACCTCTACTGTGTGTGTGTCACAGTGCTCAAACTGAATTAACACAAGAAAATAAAACAAGGAAAGTGGACTAGAAAATAAAACTTCAGCGGAAAAGGTAGAATCTAGCTGTTATGTTTTTTTAAAAAAAATATAAAAGTGGCTTTGCATTAAAACCAAAGGGATTTAAGTTCGAAAGAAAAACAAAATAAGTAACTTAGAGGATCTTGTAAAATACTTTTCTATTTTGACATTATTTGTAGCTACTAGCTGGAAACAGTCACATGATAAAGATTACAAGTAGATCATGGGGATGCCACAAGTTTTCCAAAGGCTGAAAATGTTTTTAATCTACATTACATATAGATACAATGTCTCACACATTACAGACCCACAATGCTATATAACTGATAGAAAGCAAGGAGGAAAACAAGCAAACAATATGGACAGTCCCTTCAACTCTTATTCAAATAAAGTGCTTAAAAACTGCTGAGAAAGCAAACCTTTTTGGGAAGAGGTTCTTCGTTGGTCATCTTGAATCCTAGAAAAAGGAGTAAAGACAAAAACGTCAAATGATTTTCTTCTGGTTAAGGTAGAAACAAAACATACTGGCTTTTGCAAAAGAATTTATTGCTGAACTCAGTTATGACCAAATCATTAGGTTATTTTAATTAAAACACATCTTTTAGATGAGTTTTAGATTTACAGAAAAGTTACAAAGGTATTACAGGGTTCCAGTATACTGTGGACCTAGGTTCTCCTTTGTTAATATCTTACATTATTACTGTCATTAGGTGTTTTTTTTTTAAAGAATTCTCTCATTAAAAAGTTGATCATTTTTTGTAGTTGCCACAAAGGACTGAAAGAAATGCAATTTTTCAGTGCACTCTTACAACTGCCCTGTGAAAGACAAATCCTGCAGCAGAAAGGGCAGATCTGTGCTGAAGTCAGATACTGGCCTCAGGCAGTATCCCAGGCATCTTGTTAAAAGGATACAGAGGGGCAACACCAGTTGCTAAGTCTTGCCTTTTACAGAATTAATAGTTACAATAAGGTCAAGTTTATCACTGTCATGATAATTCACCACTATACAATGTAGGAATGAAGGTATTTCCACCTTAATAAAAATATTTCTACATTACCAACATTATTTAACTTCACGTCACAGAATAATTTGTATCTCAAAATTAGCTTCTTTGTTATTCCTAGATATCCCTTCTAGTAGCAAAGTCATAAACGTCCCCTTAAAAACTTTTTCGTTTACTTACTACAAACTCTGTAACTATTAAAAAGTTAACAAAAGAGATGTAAGCACGTTATGGAGACATGATGTACAGCACAGTGACTAGTTAGTAACATGGTACTATATATTTGAAAGCTGCTCAAAGAGTCAACCTGAAAGGCTTCATCACAATAGAAAAATTTTTTAACTATGCAGTGATGGATGGTAACTAGATTTATGAGTGCTTCTCTTGCAATGTATATAAATATTAAGTCATTATGTTGTACACCTGAAAATAATATATGTCAACAATATATCATGTCAGTACCTCAATAAAAAATAACCAAAGGAGATGGAGTATAAAACTGAGTTTTAAAAGCTACTTGACTTATAGTGACTATTTGAGATTCTTCAAAAGGAGATGATCTTTAATACCATTTTTTATATTACATACAATCCCAACTCAAATGTCAAGTATTTTAATTACACTGTCATTAAACCCTGATTTTCAGATTAAGTACACTGAATTGAAGACATCAGTACATTTTAGAGAAAAAAAAACTATATATTAAAAAAAAAAAACTATATATTATGACATCAATTAACTGGTTTAATTCTTCCCTCTTTGATGATCTTGTCATTGCATGTAATGAACAAAAACCTGAGTATGTATCATTTGCTTCTGAGCTGATGTAACTGATCAAGTCTCTCTAATCAACTAAGATCTATGAAGAGATGACTGTATTTCTACTTTTTAAAAATCAGTATTCTTTCTCTTTAAACTGGCCCCTGCCTACTTTAGGCCCCTTATCACCCAGTTTATAGTCTCTGTTGCAAGTTATAGATAGCTGCTTAGTGACTATCCTGATTCTAGTAAATCCAATCATCTCGGAAATAAAACCTCACTGTGTTTAAATCCAGAGGCCTGACTACCTCTATTTTAGTACGGTTTTAATGTGCATTCACTCCACTAGACTGCAACCTCTTAGAATCCACATGTCAAGTTTAACATTTCCTTGGAACTCCCCCTTTGTCCAGAGCTAAACAGTAGGTAAATATCAATAACACATTTAATTTAAAAATTCAAGAAAAACTGTGCCATCTGAACTTCTCTAGTACATAATCAAAGCTATGGTTTTTCTAGTAGTTATGTACGGATCTCAGAGTTGGACCATAAAGAAAGCTGAGCGCCGAAGAATTGATGCTTCTAAACTGTGGTATTGGAAAAGACTCCTGAGAATCCCTTGGACTGCAAGGAGATCAAACCAGTCCATCCTAAAGGACATCAGTCCTGAATATTCATTGGAAGGAGTGACGCTGAAGCTGAAACTCCAATACTTTGGCCACCTGATGCGAAAACGGACTCATCTGAAAAGACCCTGATGCTGGGAAAGATTGAGGGCAGGAGGAAAAGGGGATGACAGAGGATGAGATGGTTGGATGGCATCACTGACTCAATGGACATGAGTTTGAACAAACACAGGGAGATAGTGAAGGACAGAGAAGCCTGGCATGCTGCAGTTCATGGAGTCGCAAAGAGTTGGACACGACTTAGGGACTGAACAACAACAACAGTATATAAATGTGTACTTCTATGTCCCTACTCTGTATATAAAGTAATATACACATTACTATATATAAAACAGGCAACAGGTAAGAACCTACCATATAGGACAGGGAACTCAACTCAGTACTCTGTAATAACCCACATGGGAAGAGCGTTTTAAAAAGTGGTGTATGTGTATGTATAACTGACCCTCCTTGCTGTACAGCAGAAACTAACAGCACTGTAAATCAACTAAACTCCAATAACAGACAAAAACCAAACACTGCGCATACCAATCCCTTGCTATCCCCTCACATCAGGCTTTACTTTTCTTCTCAACTCCTATCACAAGCTGACATTTTGTATACTTACCTGTCTACCCCAGGGATAGAATAAGGTCCATCAAAGAACTGTTTCATTCACTGCTGATGTCTCAATACATAGTAGACACTCACATATATGGTAAATGAAAATATGAACAAATGAATCAGCTTCATTTACTATTTAAATTGTAAGACTGAACTAGATAAGACAATCTAATTTTTTCCCCCAAATGACCCAAGATGACCATACTGTAAAATTTTGAGAATGTACTGTGAGTTCTATGACTTGACAGCTTGAAAACAGCTAAATTTACTACTACAGACGGGTAGTTTACCTATCTGGTTACTAGGCACCCTAGCTACACAGAATTTTGGTTATAAAACAAAGTTTCATGGATGATATTCAATATAAATTACAGCTTAAAAAACTAGTATAAAAAACTAAAAACAAAAACACAAACCAGTATATGCTTGTACAATCTGACACTTCCCCCAGGTTTATTTGCTCATTCTTTTCCTAAAACCAAGAGCTTAATTAGCAACAAATAAGCTAATCTGCTTTTTAAAGGATATTTAAAGGGCTTGTAAATACATTAAGAAAGTTCTAGGAACTCCACTTTTCTTGAAGAGAGTGCAGACTTTGAAAACAAAAAAGAGCAGAACCTCTGAGCCTCACTTTCCCCATCTCAAAAAGGATTACCACTGCCAAAGCTCAGAATTACTGTGCTATTTTTGAAAACATACATTAGTCTTTGGTATAGTAACTGTCACAAAGTAAGCATTTTGTTAGTTTCCTTCTTCCCACTGGAGAGAAAAAAAGCCACCACAAAAAAGACTCAATCACTCCTTCTTAAAGATTCTAAGGAGAAAACTGACAAGGATAAGATCACAACATGCTCCTGTTTCTAAGCCCCAATGCAGCCCCTACTTGGTGACCTCCAATTTTTAGAATTCTAAACAGTAATTTACACTTCTAACACTAGCTTATGTTCTTTTTAAAAAATTTGACACTTGGTAGAATTTAATTACACATTGTTTAAAGGATATCTAGATTTTCTTAAAAAAAAAAAGGGATATCTAGATTTTCTTTATAAAAATAAATGCCTAAATTTGTAATATAAGTCAGGGATAAATAAAGGTTTTGTACATATGTTTGTGTTTTGTATGTTGACTCTCAGTAACACATCATTTCACATGTTATGGAATATATGACTTGGGAAATCAAAGCATTAGCATTTACTAAGAAATTGCTACCTTATCTTCAGCTGATGAAAAGTCAATCTTGGCTTGAGATTCCATGATATACCACAATAGTTAAATGGACAGTGTGACAAAAGGCAAATTAGAAATAGGCTTAAAATTTAAAAGAATCAGCATTCAACTATTTAATCAAAACAGAACATGATTCTCAATTTCAACTTTCACCTTAACACGTGCTATAAAACTTATTACTCCCCAAGGCAAATATTTTAGCACAAGTGACAAGCACAATTACCACCTAAAGTTAATTTTAGATTCATAAAGATATACCAGGTTCTCAGATCAATCTATCAGAAAAACAGAATGACTGGAAATATTTGGGGTTGAATCATGAAATCTTGAAGGGAAAAAAAAATGAATATATACGTAAAACCATGAATCACTAGATAATCGGCTTAGATTAAAACAGCTATTAATTTAAAAACTTGGGGGTTAGGATTCCAAATTTAATGCTTCTCAAAAGTTGGTACCAATGAGGACAGGTAGTTCTTCCATTCCTCCATCCTCAATAATGATCAAGCTTTGCAAACTGGAGAATGCAGAAAAGCAAAACAGAAAAAAATTAAAACCTGACCAGTTTAGCTGCCCTAAGCAAGTTGAAAAAGACTGGCTAAAACATGGTTTCAACTTTTATGTAAAGGTTTGTTATCCAAGTGGATAACACAGATAACATAGCTCAAGTTTAGAATGTCAAAAGTACCTTCTACTCCTGAGAAACGACATTATGATGCTAAGTTCAGTTCTGGTTGGCTAGGTGCCTAGCATCCCATATCCCAGGGCTTCCCAGGCTCTTAGCATTAAGATCCTAAGTCATGAAATTCTGTGTCGGGAAAATCCACTGGAGAAGAGAGGGACTACCCACTCCAGCATTCTTGGGCTTCCCTTGTAGCTCAGCTGGTAAAGAATCCACCTGCAATGCAGGATACCTGAGTTCAATCTGTGGGTCGGGAAGATCCCCTGGAGAAGGGAAAGGCTACCCACTCCAGTATTCTGGCCTGGAGAATTCCATGGACTATATAGTCCAAGAGGTTGAGAAGAGTCTGACACGACTGAGCAGCTTTCTGACACAGCGGCTTTCACGTCACAATAAAACAGTACCAGATGGCGTGGGCTTCCAAGGTGGCGCTAGTGGTGAAGGATCCGCCTGACAATGTAGGTAGACACAAGAGACACAGGTTCCATCCCTGGGTCGGGAAGACCCCCTGGAGGAGGGCATGGCAACCCAGTACAGTATTCTTGCCTGGAGAATCCCATGGACAGAGGAGCCTGGCAGGCTGCAGTTCATAGGGTTGCAAAAAGTCAGACAAGACTGAAGCGACTTAGCACGTACCAGATGACACAATTTCAGTAACAAACCAGTACCTTGCTGAAACTAATCATAACTAAATGCAAGAAACTAATAATCTGACACTGTACTAACCTAGGCACAACAGCAGAAACCGTATTAGCTAGGAACTGAAAGACCAGCTTTTCTTAACTTTTTGTAATAATCAGTCATGTGATACTGAGCAAGCCATTTTCTTTAGATTGCAGTCTGTAAATCAGCAAAGAGGATGCCAATTTTGCCTGTCTCATGAAGTGCTACAAATCTCAATGTTTTAAGTACCATAAAGATGCTTTATAAATATATTTCCAATAAAATACTGATATTAGGAAAAATTAAATTCCACCAACTACATTTGCAAGAGTTAAGACCGTTTCTTTATAGCACTGAGTTCTAGCCTGATGCACCACCTTGATATCTAATGGGATATACTGCTAGAGGAATATTGAGAGGTTTTGTTCTAGGAAGCTTGGTACTAGAATATATTTAGAGGAATATTGAGAGGTTTTGTTCTAGTAAGCTGAGTACTAGAATATATTTAAGCCCCAGGTGGCTCATCTGCCTGCAACACTGGAGACATGGGTTCAACCCCTGGGTCACGGAAGATCCCCTGAAGGAAATGGCAAGCCACTCCAATATTCCTGCTTGGGAAACTCCACGGACAGAGAAGGCTGGTGGGTTACAGCCCACCGGGCAGCAGAAGAATCAGACAGGGCTTTAGAGGGAGAGTAGTGGGAGATAATTAATAAAAACAAAAATAAAACCAAATACTGTCTAGGTCTTGTTTTGCTAAAGGATCCAACAGAAAATTTTTAAGAAAAACTTTTTTCAAGAGCAAGATAATGTTCTATTGTATGAAAGTGATCAAGACCTCTAAAATAAACAATATTTTCAGGGGAACTGTGTATTACATATATACATACTTAGATGAACGTAAAGGACTCCGAGTGCTGTAAGGGACTGGACAAATATAATTATTACAACTCTCCTCTCCATGCCATAAGGCTATGAATTTTCTGTATTATACCAACTCATTTCTGAAAAATACTTAAAATTCAAACAGGAGAAGTTCTATAAATTAGATAAGCTAAAAAAAAAAAAAAAGCTGTACTTGGGATACACTTGATTATCATTACTTTTGTCGGTTGGGACTTAGAAATTTAGGTAGTTTGCCTAAGTTCTGCTACTGGGAAGTGAAAAACTTAGCTATAGCTAACTGCTTAAGATAATGTAAGATCTGAAAGAACTGGAGGAATACAGTGAAACAAACTTTTGAAATTTAACCTCATCTTTCTCACAAGCCACAATTTCCCCAACTTGCCTAATCAGATGATACTAAATGATATATGTAAACGTGTAACACTTGGGCATCTTGGAAAAGATTCTCACAATAGTTTTTTTTTAAACGGGGTTTTAAATGGCTACACATATCTATCTGTTATACAAAACTTAATGGTCATAATCTTTAAATAAAACACTGTTAGATAATCACTCTGCTATACACCTGAAACTAACACAGTAGTGTACATCAACTATATTTCAATTAAAAAAAAAAAACCCGGTAGAATTTGTGGTGACACACCTGTGACTTCCACTTATCCTCCTCAGTGATGGAACTAAATTCTGAAATAGAAAACTAGATGAACTCAGGACCATAACATGCTCATAGAAATATTTTTCTACCTTTCTCTAATCTTGGCGAAAGGATCATTTCTTCCCTTATGAACACGGTTATTACGGATTTTAACCTAGTCCTTTAGGATCAAATATCCAACCTGACTTCACCAAAACAAACGTGGACATTTTTCCACTACGTGTTCCCCACTGACTAGAAAAATACGGTTTACAGGGATCCAAGGCGAGATTTTAAAATTTCACGAAAACCTCGAATTCAGTATTTTTTTTTAATAAGAAAGCATGCACTCATTTAAAAATGGAAGTCTACAAGACAACGCAGCTGCAGTAGGAATCTACTGCGCGATGTGAAATGTGCTCCACGGACGCGGCTTTCCTCCCCTCAGCTCGTCGCTGCCGCCAGTCCTCACGATCCTGCCGAGGGAGGTGGGGGGGAGCCCGCGACGCCGAGGCGGGGACGGGACGGGACGCGCGCTCCGAGGGGACGGCCTCCCGGTGTTGCCGGCCCCGCGGGAGCGCCCACCTCGCCCCCGGCTCCCTGAGAACCGAGGTAAAATGGCCTCGTGACGACGGAAGTGTCGTCCCTGCCAGCGGGCAGACGGCGGGGCTAACGGGAGGCCGCGGGGGGCCGGGAACCCCGAGTCCGCCTCCTGCGCTCAGTTGGCCCCTTCCGAGGTCGGGCGGCCGCACCTCAGCCGCCTGGGGACCCGGAGGTCCTCGCCTCCGCTGCGGCCGGCGGCGGCCCGCACCTACCTCTCCAGATGGAGGCCGCGCCGGCGCCCGCTCAGTCACATAGGCCGACCCCGCGCTGTCCTCTCGCCGCCCAGGCCGCCCGACCGCGCCGCCGCCGCCGCCGGCCCCCGCGCTCCTCCTCCGCGCCGCAGCCCCGGCGCTCCCCTTTATTTGCGGGTCTCGCTGCCACAAAATGGCGCTGAGGGAGGAAGCAAGGCCCCGACGCCCCACCCCCTTCCCGCTCCTCCCGCCGACCCGCCCCGCGCCGCCGCCGGCGCCCGCCCGCTTCCCCGCCCCGCGGTGTTTGCGCCCGGCCCACTCACCGACGGGTAGTGTCTCCCGGACGCGGTCGCGGCTACCCGCTCGCCGGGCCCCGCCGCGGGGAGGAGAGGCTAAGGGAAGGCGCCCGCCGCGGGGGGGGTCTGCAGTCGCTCAGGGAGGAGCTGCGGCCGGCGGCACGCCCCGCGGCCGCTAGAGCCCTTGCAAGCTCGCCTGGGGGTGGGGAGAAGGGGAGGAGGGAGGCGGGGAGAAAAGCCGGCCTCAGGGAAGGGCCAGCCGCGAGGTCGCAGGTCAGCCGCGGGGCATCACGGGAAGGGCGGCGGGGGTCGCGATTGGCGGCGCTGGTGGTGGACGCGCTCGCCGGGCCACCTGCGGCTGCGGCGCGGCCTCCGGCGGAGGAATCTGGGCAAAGGCGGTGCGTGATTGGCTGTCCTTTGGTGCAGCGCCCAGCGGTGATGCTTCCGCGCGCTGGCGGGCCAGGTGCACGTCTCCTGAGGACGGCCTTAGGCGATGAGTGCGGTCAGTCGAGACTTCGCGAAGCGTCGCAGTTCTAGGTTTTGATAATTTACAAACCGATGCCCTCTCTTCCGTCGGGAAGTGGACGCTTGGTTCGACCGCTCCTTGAAATCTCGAGGCGAAACCCGGGAACTATTGTCTGGCAGGTGGAGGTTGTACCTCTGTCAGCTGCTCTAGGGGCACCTTGCTAACTCAAAAGCCAGGGGAGGGCGAACCTCCTGAGTTCCTTTTGTCTCGTTTGATTTGTTTCAGAAAGTATCTTTCCATGAATGGCGAGCAATAGTAACAATGTAATTTTCCATGGCTTACTCTACCCTCTGTTGCTGCTGCTAAGTCGCTTCAGTCGTGTCCGACTCTGTGCGACCCCATAGACGGCAGCCCACCAGACTCCCCCGTCCCTGGGATTCTCCAGGCAAGAACACTGGAGTGGGTTGCCATTGCCTTCTTCAATGCATGAAAGTAAAAAGTGAAAGTGAAGTCGCTCAGTCATGTCCGATTCTTAGCGACCCCATGGACTGCAGCCTACCAGACTCCTCCGTCCATGGGATTTTCCAGGCAAGAGAACCTGAGTGGGGTGCCATTGCCTTGTCCGACTCTACCCTCTAGTCACACGTTTTTCTGTCCCCTCCTTGGATAAAATACACTCTCCCTCACTGCAAGAGACTACAAAGTCCACTTCATTCTAGGCCTAGCAACAGGCTCACTGTCTGAAACGTTAAGGTATTATCTATATCAGGGCACGGTGGGGGTCCTTTTGATCCAGAGACGCTGCATTTAAGTCACCGGCCTCGCCTGTCGTCGTACAAGATAGTTGAATAAGGGATGAGAGCCAATAAATGGCCCCTAAGGAGCCCTATAATACAAGTTTTAATTCAGATACCCTCCCTTACGCGACCATCTGGACTATCACAGAACCATGGTGTTGCCTGGCGGATGTTAGACTCTTGCACTTACTAGAGAGGTCAGATAGTCTCTCCATTGGGCTCCCCTTATCCAGCTTTACCAAAACCGTTTATCCCCAAAGGAGGTGTTCTAGAATGAGGTGATCTATAAGGATAAGAGTACAGTATACGCTTAGCTGCTTTCGAATTGTGGTGCTGGAGAAGTCTCTTAAGAGCCCCTTATACAGTAAGGAGATCAAACCAGTAAATCCTACAAGGAATCAACCGAATATTCATTGGAAGGACTGATAATTGAAGCTCCAGTATTTTGGCCACCACTTTGGAAAAGACCCTGTGTCTGGGAATGATTGAGGGCAGGAGGAGAAGGGGACAACAGAGGGTGAGACAGTTGGATGGCATCACTGACTCAACGGACATGAGTTTGAGCAAACTTCAGGAGATGGTGAAGGACAGGGAAGCCTGGTGTGCTGCCGTCCATGGGGTTGTAAAGCGTAGGACACAACTTAGCAACTGAATGACAACAAAGTATACTCTAGATGGTCAAAGACCAAAATTTGAAGAGAAAAACGGGCAAGGACCTGAGTAGACATTCCACTCAGAAAAACAGCAATGACTGGTAAACAGAAAAGACTGTTCATGCTCACTTGTAATGGAAATGCACACTGAAGTGACAAGGCTATGGAGAAATACTCCTTATAAGTTTTCAGGTGGGAATGGGGAAATGATTCAAGCCCTATGGAGTGCCATAATTATGTATACACTCATTCTTAGGTCTTGCAGTTCAAAGTCTAACCCTAACTTTATTCTGAAAATACACCTTCACATACAGAAACAACATGTGGACAAGGTTACTTGTGACAGCGTCATCACAAAAGTTTGGAAATAACATGTCCATTAATAGGGAACTGGTTAGACATGATATATCCATACCATGGAATACAATGCTGCCAGAAAAACAGAATGAGGATGATATCTGTTACCTTGAAATATGTCCCAGGCTACTTGAAAAATTGGAAGTTGGCCCATAAACATTAAAAAGTAAACTCGAAGTTTATAGCACACTAAAATAAGCTTAACTCTAAGTCACATTGGTAATGTAACTATGTTAATGTAACATATAACTGTGTTACATGGAGAAGAGAATTCCACAGGTGTTTTGGACACAGTACTTTAAGAGAATTATCTTGGTGGGATGGCTTAGGATGAGAAAAAAAACTACAAAAGAATCTTCAATTTCAATCAGATGTTTATAATTAATGGTAATATTGTTTCTGTGATTTTGAAGCTATGTATATTGGGTGATATAAACATTTTAATGTTTTCATGTATAAGACTTTGTAAGAGAAAATAAGATACAAATGTAAGATCAAAGAAGCTCAGAAAAAACCTGTAAGGGTCTTACCTGGTGGCTCAATGGTAGTGAATCTACCTACAATGCAGGAGACCCATCCACCTACAATGCAGGAGACTCAGGTTCGATTCCTGGGTTGGGAAGATCCCCTGGAGGAGGGAATGGTCAGCCCACTCCAGTATTCTGGCCTGGAGAATCCCATGAGGGATTCTCTCCTCCCACAGAGGAGCCTAACAGACTACAGTCCATGGGGTCACAAAGAACTGGACACGACTTAGTGACTGAACACAGTAAACACACACAGCACATATATTTAAATTGGATGTATCCATTTGAGCACATGATTTAAAAAATAGATTTACTAGTTTTGTGCCCCAAAAGGGCCTAGGAGCACTGGGCCATGACAAGTTGTCCCAGTTTCCCAGAGACTGAGGGGATTTGCCAAGATGTTGCACTTTGTGTTAAAACCAGACGTGTCCCAGGTGAGCACAGTGACTGGCCACCTTAGAGTAACGGTGAGGGAACTTCCCCTCATGGTTTCCAAATTCCATTCCCACTAAATAGAACCAGAGTTCCTTGGAGAATTGGCTGACGCCTGTTGTGGCGCAGGGGAAGTGCAAGATGAATGAGACATTACGTTAATGAATGAATGAAAAGGTGTTGTTTAGTAAAGGTGTTGCTTAGGCTAATAAAGATCTGTCGACAGGACTTAGGAGAACAGGCAAAACTAATTGATAGGGATAGAAGTCAAATCCTTGCTTGGCTCAGAGTGGAACAGAGCAGGAATTGGTTGGAAAGGAAGATGGGGGAGTTCTGGGGGTGATGAACATATTCTAAATCATGATTACAGTGGTGATAATTCAATATATAGGGCTTCCCTGGTGGCACAGTGGTAAAGAATCTGCCTGTGATACAGGAGACGAAGGAGATGCAAGTTTGATCCCTGGGTTGGGAAGATCCCCCAGAGAAGGAAATGGCAACCCATTCCAGTATTCTTGCCTGGAAAAATTCCAAGCACAGGAGAGCCTAGCAGGCTACAGTCCATGGGGTCGAAAAGAGTCAGATCCGACTGAGTGACTGAGCGTGCACACACAGCTAAGTATATAGGTTTGTCAATATTCATCCAACCGTACAACTAAAATGGGTGCACTTAATGTAAACGATACCTGATATAAATTTTATCATGTGTTTGTAAATTGTACTTCAGCAATGTGTGGAAATAAATGAAGACCAGCCAAATGAGAAAAGCAAAGTCTTATTTCTTCAGAGTCAGACTCAAGTCATTGCCTCTTGCATTTTGGCAGAGGCAGGCAGAGGAGTGGGAGGTCTTCATAGTGGAAAGAAAGAATGGCTTCAACAGTCATCAAGACAGTATGGTACTGGCACAAAGACAGAAATATAGATCAATGGAACAGAATAGAAAGCCCAGAGATAAATCCACGAACCTATGGACAGCTTATCTTTGACAAAGGAGGCAAGGATATACAATGGAAAAAAGACAATCTCTTTAACAAGTGGTGCTGGGAAAACTGGTTAACCACTTGTAAAAGAATGAAACTAGAACACTTCCTAACACCATACACAAAAATAAACTCAAAATGGATTAAAGATCTAAATGTAAGACCAGAAACTATAAAACTCCTAGAGGAGAACATAGGCAAAACACTCTCCGACATAAATCACAGCAAGATCTTCTATGACCCACCTCCCAGAATATTGGAAATAAAAGCAAAAATAAACAAATGGGACTTAATGAAAATTAAAAGCTTTTGCACAACAAAGGAAACTATAAGTAAGGTGAAAAGACAGCCCTCAGATTGGGAGAAAATAATAACAAATGAGGAAACAGACAAAGGATTAATCTCAAAAATATACAAGCAACTCCTGAAGCTCAATTCCAGAAAAATAAACGACCCAATCAAAAAATGGGCCAAAGAACTAAACAGACATTTCTCCAAAGAAGACATACAGATGGCTAACAAACACATGAAAAGATGCTCAACATCACTCATCATCAGAGAAATGCAAATCAAAACCACAATGAGGTACCATTACACGCCAGTCAGGATGGCTGCTATCCAAAAGTCTACAAGCAATAAATGCTGGAGAGGGTGTGGAGAAAAGGGAACCCTCTTACACTGTTGGTGGGAATGCAAACTAGTACAGCCACTATGGAAAACAGTGTGGAGATTTCTTAAAAAACTGGAAATAGAACTGCCATATGACCCAGCAATACCACTTCTGGGCATACACACTGAGGAAACCAGATCTGAAAGAGACACGTGCACCCCAATGTTCATCGCAGCACTGTTTATAATAGCCAGGACATGGAAGCAACCTAGATGCCCATCAGCAGATGAATGGATAAGGAAGCTGTGGTACATATACACCATGGAATATTACTCAGCCGTTAAAAAGAATTCATTTGAATCAGTTCTAATGAGATGGATGAAACTGGAGCCCATTATACAGAGTGAAGTAAGTCAGAAAGATAAAGAACATTACAGTATACTAACACATATATACGGAATTTAGATAGATGGTGGCGATAACCCTATATGCAAAACAGAAAAAGAGACACAGAAATACAGAACAGACTTTTGAACTCTGGGGGAGAACGTGAGGGTGGGATGTTTTGAAAGAACAGCGTGTATATTATCTATGGTGAAACGGACCACCAGCCCAGGTGGGATACATGAGTCAGGTGCTCGGGCCTGGTGCACTGGGAGGACCCTGAGGAGTCGGGTGGGGAGGGAGGTGGGAGGGGGGATCGGGATGGGGAATACATGTAACTATATGGCTGATTCATGTCAATGTATGACAAAACCCACTGAAATGTTGTAAAGTGATTGGCCTCCAACTAATAAAATAATATTAAAATGCAAAAAAAAAAAAAAAAAAAAAAAAAAAAAAAAAAAAAGAATGGCTTCAGGTATGCCTTGCTGGGAAGAAGGCAATGGCAACCCACTCCAGTACTCTTGCCTGGAAAATCCCATGGACGGAGGAGCATGGTAGGCTGCAATCCATGGGGTCGCTAAGAGTAAGACACGACTGAACGACTTCATTTTCACTTTTCACTTTCATGTGTTAGAGTAGGAAATGGCAACCCACTCCACTGTTCTTGCCTGGAGAATCCCAGGGATGGGGGAGCCTGGTGGGCTGCCGTCTATGGGGTCGCACAGAGTCAGACACGACTGAAGCGACTTAGCAGCAGCAGCAGCAGCATGCCCTGCTGGAGGCTGTTGGCACAGAGAGGCTAGAAGCAGGTATCCGGAAGCAGGGTTACCTGTATGATTGTTTAGGGGTGCTTATTTGGCTTTCTGTGGTTGGTTCTAAGTTGGAAGTGGGGACAAAAATTAGAGAAGCTGTCAGTTTTTAATTAGGTCAGGGCCATTTTGAGCTGATTGTCATACATTATTATTTACCTTCCTGGATTGTTACTTGTGATAGCAGCCTTACTTCTTCCAACTGTGACTTACAGCAGGCTGGCTTCTGGGGCTGGTTATCAGAGATAAGGGGATTGGTTTCCTGGGCAGGCTGCTGCAGGTTGTGGGTCAGAATTTCTTTTTTCATATTTGGTCTGGCCCTGTGCTTTGGTATGTTCAGTCTTCAGAAGTAAATTTTTAAAAGACATCAGAACTAACTTGAAGGATCTCCCACAGGCCAAATTTAAGGCAAATTTTAGCATCAGAAGAAGACTACGGAGACTTCTCTGGTGGTCCAGGGGCTAAGACTCTGCTGGGGGACCCAGTTTAGATCCCGGGTCAAGGAACTAGAGCCCACATGCCACAACTGAAGATCCCTTATACCGTGATGAAGGGCGAACAAAGATCCTGCCTGCTGCACCCAAGACCCTATGTAACCAGATGAATGAATGAACATTAAAATAAAATGACTAGAATTGATTGTAAGTACTGAACAGATAAAAATCTATGACTCTGCAGTTACACTTGATAAGAGACACAGGGGGTCGGGGCTGGTTTTCCATCATTGGAAATGACTTACACCAGCTTCTTATGAAAATTAGTTGTTAAAAGTAAAAATAGTATTTGCCCTGCCTTTTTTTTTTTTAAAAAAAAAGGAATAGTGTGATTAACTCTGGGTGGATGAGAAAAAAAACTCTTCCTTACAATAGGGTACTAGCAAATAAATACAGAATAAATGAGGTAGTTAGAAGATAACTGTTAATGCAATAAAGAAATCATTGGGGACTTCCCTGGTGGTCTAGTGGCTAGGATTTTTCACTCCCGATGCAGGGGGCTCAGGTTCCACCCCTGGTCGGGAAACTGGATCCCACATGCCACAACTAAGACCTGGCATAGCCAAATAAATAAATTTTTAAAAATAAGTGTTAAAGAAACAATTGATTCAGGAAGGATTATCAATGGACTAAAACCTTTATGTGTTGACAGGACTTCCCTCTGCAAATCATGGCTAATTCCTGGCCGTATTTCAGTCAGACGAGGCAGGTACATTCCCACTCTAAACAGGGGACCATTTCTGCTGTGAAGTTAGAGCGCAAGTGCCCAGGTCAGGGCCTCATGCATTGTTGATGCTCAGGTGTCCTTTTGTTGATTGAATGAAAGTGCACATCATTAAAGCAATCTTTTCTTGTGTTACTTTGGTGGTATCTCTTAAAGTCTAGACCAAGAACAGCAGGATCCGAGACTTCCCTGGTGGTCCAGTGGTTAAGAATCTACCTGCCAATGCAGAAGATGCAGGTCTGATCCCTGGTCAGGAAACTAAGATCCCTTGGTTGCAAAGCAGCTAAGCCTGTGTGCCACAGCTGGAGGTCTGGGAACCACAGTGAAGAGCCCACACAAAGCAATGAAGACCCAGTGAAACAAAAAAAAAAAAAGAAAGGTCCAAATTAAGAAAGTTTTTTTGGTCATGCCAAGTAGCATGCAGGATCTTAATTCCCTGACCAGGGATTGAGCCCGTGCCCCCCACAGTGGAAGTGCAGAGTCTTAACCACTGAACCACTAAGGAGGTCCCAGGAAAAAATAAATTTTAAATTTTTGTGAAGGTAAAGTACTTGCATTCATGGAATAAGAATTTGAATCTTGTGTCTTTAAAACCAGTTGAAAAGTTTCCTCCCACCCTTAGCCTTAATGAGATATAATTGACAGATAAAACTGTAAGATATTAAACGAAAATAAAGCCTTTAGCCGCCAGATTGCTGGGAAATGGGAGTATTCATGTGGCACCGAAGGATCACCCCACAGGTGATCTAGTTGCAAAGGGAAGATGCTTGTATAGTGGTGCCACCTGGTGGTCACCATCTGAACTGGTCAAATTCTGAATCTGAAATGGTGGGACAACCTCCAATCTACAGTAAATACTAGAGAAACAATAGTAGTAGTGCAGGTTTAACGGTGCTACCAAATTAATTATTCCCCCCAAAAAACTTTGTGAAACTATAAACAATAAATTTTTATTGAGCACCCGAGTTAAACCTAGTGCAGTGTCAATATGCAGCCAGCTTCAAGCTGCAATTTCAAATGAGATGTCAAAAGAATGAAGAAAGTTGAGTGAGTGAGAGAAAGTCGCTCAGTCGTGTCTGACTCTTTGCGACCCTATGGACTATCCAGTCCATGGAATTCTCCAGGTCAGAATATTGGCATGGATAGCCTTTCCCTTCTCCAGCAGATCTTCCCAACCCAAGGATTGAACCCAGGTCTCCCAGGTTGCAGCTGGATTCTTTACCAGCTGAGCCACAAGGGAAGCCCATGAAGAAAGTTACTTACATAATATCATTTTAAATGGCACATGTGATTGATTTAGATTGCTTTAAGTAAAGTGGTCACTTCTTTCCCATCAGCCTGCTACTCAGCCCATAACCTAGAACCCTCCTACTTTGATTTAGGAGCCACCAAATAAAGTATTAATAGGGAAACCAGAAGAAGAAAAGGAAAAGGTATTTGTGGGACTTCCCTGGTGGTCCAGTAGCTAAGACTCTGCAGTCCCAATGCATGTGGCCAGGGTTCCATCCCTGGTCAGGGAACTGGATCCCACGGGCCACTTGCTTCAAATAAAAGATCCCTCCCACTGCAGCTGAGACCGGGTGCAGCCAAGTAAATCAATCAATATTTTAAAAAATATATATGGAAAAAGATATTTGCAGTAAGTTTGCCTTTTTATCTTTGGCACCCAAGAAGTTTAGGGACTGGAGTTGGGCAGAATTAGTCCTTGGAGAAGTAGCAGCAGCAATTCACAGAAGCGCTCCTGAACTCAGAGCTCATGTGACCTTCACCACGAGCATATCGGGTGCTCTTCTGTCAGTCAGTTCCTTAGCTTCGTCCATCCTTTCTGTCTTCAGTGGTCTTTCTGCTCCTTACCAGGTTATCTGCCATTCCTCACTAGCAATTAGCTTAAAACACATTATTTACTTTAACTAATTGTGTGCTCAAATATAGAGGTTTGTGGTTTTACACATAGAGGAGCTAAACCAAGCTTTGTAGATGAATTTTCTAAGCTAGCGGGTTCTACATTGACTTTCTTACAATTTTTCTGTGAGCTGCATTGAAATATGCCAACCCAATCTAATCCTTCATCTTAGTTAACACATTTTGTAACCACCATTAAAGCTAATGATATTAAGTCTTCATTGTCTTTGCAGACCACAAAGAACTCTGCTGGTATTCTAATACATGTATATATATTATAATTAGGTTTCTATCATATTTTTTACTAGTACAATTTCTCAAATTCTGTTTCACTGTATCTATCTCCCTGAACGTAAGACTGAGTGCTTTTCTGGGCTTTGCTTCCTTGTATTGATTTGAACCAACATATTTGTCATATAGGGCTTCCCTAGTGGCTTAGATGGTAAAGAATCTGCCTGCAATGCAAGAGGTCCAGGTTCTGATCCCTGGGTTGGGAAGATCCCCTGCAGAAAGAAATGGCAACGCACTCCAGTATCCTTGCCTGGAGAATTTCACTGGACAGAGGAGCCTGGTGGACTACAGTCCACAGGGTCGCAAAGAGTTGGACACGACTGAGCGACTAACACTTTCACTTTATTTTGTCATATACCCAAGAAATATTTATTAGATACCTGCTGCTATTGTACTAGGTACACAGTCTTCAAAGCAGATTTTATCTTCCAAATAGTGGCTATACAGTTGGGTTTTAGTCATTCTGAATCCTTGGTGAGAGCAAGGTGCAGAGATATTAGAGGTGGGGGGAACTCAGACTCACTTGTTCTTGGAAACAGGCTTGTCCAATCATGGGGAAATCTCTTCATTAGGAAAAATAAAGGCGACCCTTGGAGTTGATTTCCCTGTCTTGCTCTCCATTTGTTGTAAGTAACCGTACTTTCTGAAAAGGATTCAACTTGCCAGCACGATTAAGCACCCTCCTCCCGACCCCCAGCAGGGTACCAGGGCACCTCTGCTGGGAGCCGTGTTCTCCTTCTTGCTCTTGGCCCCCAGATTGTGTTCGAGTCGTGATATCTTCAGCCCATGGGGTGAATGATCGTTGGTATGAGCCCAGTGTTTCTTAATAGCACTGCTATTGGTATTTTGCGTTAAGACAAATCATGTTCTGTGTGTAGAAGGGTTCTGTGTGTTTTAGAACATTTAGCATCCTTAAACTAATCCACGACATGCCAGTAGCACCTCTTTTTTTTTTTCTGTGACAACCAGCAGTGCCCCTTCTGTATTTCCAGTACCTCCAGAGGAGCAGGGCGCCCCCGCTAAGAACCCCAGTCAGTTGTGGGCATCGTGGTCTTTACAAAACAGTGACACCAGTCGTCCTGCAGGCAGACGTGGCCAGTTGACCAGTCCTGGCCAGGACCAGAGGATGTCTTCTGGGGCTTCTGAGAAGGACTTTGCCTTCTGACAAGAGAGACGTGTCTGAGGAGGAAAAGTGTCCGTCCCCCCAACTCCCGCCCCACACCAGCTTCCTCCTTGTTACCGGCTGGGACAGGCTGCGATGCTCGCCTCTGTAGAAACCGTCTTATGACCCTGACCCTGAGGGCCAAGCGGGAAAACAGAGATCGGAAAGTCCCTGGATCTTAGTTTGGTAAGCTTCCAAACTAAACCAGGGACTGCCAGCTGACGGGCTTTTCATGAAGTAAAATAAAAATGTCCTTAATATTTTAAACCGCCGTCCGTCAGGATTCCTGTTACCCATTGCAAAACACACGCTGACTTACACAGAGAAAAAGGGTATTTGCATGATAAACACGTTAAAGAAAATGGAAAGTTACCAACAAAGTAAGTTTTTCTCATACTCACATATGTATGTGTGTATATGTATATACATACATATATGTATATAGTAATTCCTTTATGTGTATGTATAATATATATAATATGATAAAGGAATTCACCTGCAGAGAGCTGACCATTCAAAGTCTTAAGATATGAACTGTGTTTTCTTTGCCCACACATCAAAATAACTGACCTTCCTGTGGCATTTTGCTTTATTATTATTGTTTTGACAGCCCGTTATGACTACAAGTCCTCATTATTTAGTAGTGTGGTAAAACAGATATTTAAATCCCATTATTCACTTTCAAAAAAATCAAACTTACACAGACCTCAGTCCATTAAAAATAAAAGAGGCTTGGAGAACCTTATTTCCAGAGCTTTTCAAAATACTATTCTGTTTAGTCTCACCAACTGGGTTTAACCTATTGGAGCAATAGATAAATTCTGTTGGGTCAAACACTCAGTGAAACCTCTTCTAAGATTCTTTACCAACTGAGCTACCACAGAACCCCAATTTTTAAAAAGGAAAGCTTCATTTCCTTTTTATATTAAAGACCTACTAGTTCAGGAGACAGTCCAATGGAAACCATATGCCTGATTTCCCAAGACAAATCGCCAGTCTGTTCTTCTGTCAAGAGAAACGTGCTGGGTTCTGGGCAGTTGTTCTAATACTGACCGTGCTGACCACCTGCTACTGAGGTCTGTTAGGATCAATGTCAGATTTATTTTCATTGCTCTTTCCTGCCTTTATTAACCTCCGAACTATTTTCCTGCATCCCACTCATCTGTCTCTGCCAGTCAAGTCCAGACGTTCATCTTTTCTCCTAGTTGATTCCCAGCCACCCATCAAAACCATCTTGCTTTTCTAATATAATTGAGCAGGGGTTCGTGTGGCCACAGTGCAGAAAGCCAAACTCTAACAGAGGGTGTTTGCAGCAACGTAAGGGTTAATTTGCAGGGAATCAGGCAAGGGAGTCGGAGACAAGCCTCAGATCCACTCCATCTTGGTCTTTGAGTTAGGGGTGTTTTAAATGAAAAAAACAAAGAAACCGGGAATAATCATCGTCTTGTGACATTTCTCTCTCTCTCTCTCTCTCTCTTTTTTTGGTCACACTGCGAGGCATGTGGGATCTTAGCCCCCTGACCTGGGATGGACCCTGCACCCCTTGGGCTGGAAGGGTGGAATCCTAACCACTGGAACACCAGGAAAGTCCCTCTTGTGACATTTCTAAATCGTGGTTTTGGAGATCAGAATGTCTCCATTCTCTGGCCAGGTGGTCCCTGGCTCCAGGGTCTGTGAACTTACCTTGCTCCAGAGAGACCACCCGAGTGTGTCCATCAGCGACGAGATCTACAACAGCAGATACGCTGCTACTTTAACAACGTCATCGACACAACCATCTCAGCCATCTGACTCTGGTTCATTAGTGTTCGGTCAGCACAGGCTTGAGATTAGAGGAGACAAGAAAGGAATTGAGGGCAGAAGAGACAAGCAAGGCAATCAGGGTCTGGGTAGAGGTTAATCATGAACTCAGCAAGACAAGTCAGTTTTCGGGAGACTTGGTCTCACTAGTGCAATTCCAGGAGAATTCCACCCCTGGGGAAATGGAGTAGACATACCTTTCCATGCTACTCGCGCTAAGCACAACTAAAAATCCCAGACGTTGCGTGCAAAACCACAGCCAAGCACACTGGCTGGGGATCTCAGGACCCTTGACTTTGCTTTGGCTTCATAAACCCCAGGGGTCTCACAGAGTCAGACACGACTGAAGTGATTTAGCAGCAGCAGCATAAACCCCAGGGGCTTTCCAGGTGGCGCTGGTGGTAAAGAATCCACCTGTCAACGCAGGAGATGCAAGAGATGCAATTTTGATCCCTGGGTCAGGAAGATTCCCCTGGAGAAGGAAATGGCAACCCACACCAATATTCTTGCCTGGAGAATCCCTTTGGGTAGAGGAGTCTGGTGAGCTACAGTCCATGGGGTCGCAAAGAGTGAGACTTGACTGAGTACACACAAACACACATAAACCCCAGAAGCAGGCACTCTGGAAAATATAGACAAAACATGCCTCCCCAGACCCCAACAAAAGCCTGTTCCCTATAACCAGGACCTGGGAAGGGGCAGCCCAGCAAGACAGAGACCCTTCAGACAGCAACCACTCTCTCCTCCATTCACTCCTGCACGGGCTTCTGATCTGAACCCCGATGAGCCTGGATGTGGTTAATTGGAGCCACACCAGGGCTGGATTACCCCACCACCTGGGCTCTGGAATCCCTCATCTGGTACAGCTTTTCAACAGATTGCAGAACAGGAAATGCTTGAGTTTTCTGGGAAAGAGCACCACCTAGTGAGGAACCAAAAGCAAAAATGGAAATACTGTGCCTCCAAGCCCTTTGGTCAAAGCCAAGTCAAGGTCAAATCACTACCCAGGCCCAACTAGGGCGGGGCAGGTGGGGCTGTGCAGTCAGAAGAAGGGACTGTTGAAGCCCAGATGGAATGTGCTAGAATGTTCCAGTGCAAAGCCAGGCTCATTCCTCTTGGGATGGGGAAAGTCTGTATGGGACTTATCACCCAGTGGGGGACTCAGAGGAGCTCAAGGTCTGGCTGGGTTTCTGGAGAGAAGAAAAATACAGGGGTGAGGGGAGGGTATAGGCAGAAAGAGAGGTGGGAAACTGTTCGTAATGCTTTGCTGGATGTTTCCACATGTTGTTTCTTTATTCCTCACAACCAGACATCTAGCGAGGTAAGGGCTTGTGTTTCTCCCATTTGACAGGTGGGACAACTGAGGCACAGAATTTCAATAATTAGCACCAATATCGAAGGGTTATCAGCTTGGATGAGTTTAAGGTGATTTCAGAGTCCACCCAAACCTATGCAACAGGCTTCCGTTAGGGACATATGCAAAAATAGAAACCATCAGCAAAGTAATGGCCCAGCTACTGCAAAGCACGTGACTCAGTTCAGTTCAGTCACTCAGTCATGTCCGACTCTTTACGACCCCATGAACCGCAGCATGCCAGGCCTCCCTGTCCATCACCAACTCCTGGAGTTTACTCAAACTTATGTCCATTGAATCGGTGATGCCATCCCACCATCTCATCCTCTGTCACCCCCTTCTCCTCCCGCCTTCAATCTTTCCCAGCATCAGGGACTTTTCAGATGAGTCAGTTCTTCGCATCAGGTGGCCAAAGTATTGGTATTTCAGCTTCAGCATCAGTTCTTCCAATGAACATTCAGGACTGGTTTCCTTTAAGATGGACTGGTTGGATCTCCTTGCAATCCAAGGGACTCTCAAGAGTCTCCTCCAACACCACAGTTCAAAAGCATCAATTCTTCGGTGCTCAGCCTTCTTTATAGTCCAACTCTCACATCCATACATGACTACTGGAAAAACCATAGCCTTGGCTAGACGGACCTTTGTTGGATGTTTCACTTCATCAGGCGGATATTATGATGAAGTATCCCCAACTTGGAAATTCCTTACTTTCTGCCTGTAAACCCTTGAGGTGAATAAGAAGCCTCCCTCTCAGTAGGAGAAACCTTAAATATAGAGGAAGGTTTTCTTTTTGTTCCTTAGGAAATAAACGCTGAATATAGCCAAACAATCCAGTAAGTTTGAGTCGTGCTTCTGTCCCACTGGAAGAATAGCCACATGGTAGTGACAGTAGGTTTGGGTAAGAGGCAAGGTAAAAGGGGCTGCAGCAGCCCCAGGCCTTTTTTTATTTTTGACTATTTACTTATTTATTTGATTTTTGGTTGCACTGGGTGCTGGCTGCTGCATGCAGGCTTTCTCTAGTTGCGGTGCGTGGGCTTCTCATTGCAGCGGCTTCTCTTGTTGTGGAGGACGGAGCGCAGGCTCAGTGGTTGTGGGGCACAGGCTTAGTTGCTCCGTGGCGTGTGGGATCTTCCCAGGCCAGGGATCGAACCCATGTCCGCTGCATTAGCAGCCAGATTCTTAGCCACTGGACCGCCAGGGAGGTCCCCCAGAGTCTTTCTCAATGAGGAACACTAGGCTGTCCAAGGCCATGTCCAGAAAGCACAGGAAACTGAGACATGTTTAGATGAACAAGTGTTGTCAGAGGCCCATTCTAGGAGCAGCGCTCAGCAGTGATGCAGGGATGAGGGGGAGACACGTGGTGGTACCCGCTGGTTACATCCAAGTAGGGCCCAGGCAGAAGTCCCGATGCTGAGAAGGGGACACGCCTCTAGATGAAGGGACAGGTGAGGGTAAGAAGTGTTTGCAGGCCTCCGACACTGGAAACAGTGAATGAGCAATACATACAGGATCAAAGCCAGCAGATCCATGTGCTTGTTCCGTATAGGAATCTTACTAGAAGGCATTAGAAAGAGGCAAGAATATAAGTTTTTAAAGGATAAACCATGGTATGACTTTGACCTAGGTATTTATCTACACTCCCCTGTGTACTTGGCTTCAGCCTTGGCCTTTGGAAAACTGGAGTCAAGGGCTGTCTTCAGGGTCATCTGGGCCATCCTCGACATTGTGCTGGAGGAGTGATTGTGTAAAAGCTTAGGTTACCACCATATCCAACCGCGGTAACAACATTTGTCATATTACTAAGGCGTGTTTTTCAGATTAATTTCAAACTCTAGCGAGTGCCTAACTATGTCATGGGGTGACAATCTTCCTAGGTTCTGTGTTCACTGAAATTTTATCAGGCAGTTGTATAAACATATATTCATTATATAAGAATGTTAAAGGAGCTAAATACATCTCCCTTATTTACTATCATTGCTTAAATTCATATAAACATTTAGTGACTCAAGAGGATATAATTGTCTTCCTAAAGTTACCTACTTAATACTTAATATTCCTTTTTTTTTTTTTTAAGATTTATTCATTTATTTTTGGCTGCACTGGGTCTTCGTTGCCGTGTGGGCTTTTCTCTAGTTTCGGTGAGCGGGGCTGCTCTTTCTTGTGATGTCTCCTCTTGCTTCTGAGCACGAGCTCTAGAGCAGAGACCTAGTAGCTGTGACTCGCAGGCTTAGTTGCTCCGAGGCATGTGGAATCTTCCCGGACCAGGGATCGAACTGGCGTCCCCTGTGTTGGCAGGCGGATCCTTACCCACTGTACCACCAGGGAAGTCCTGATTGTCTTAGTAACAGGATAATTTTATTTATTTTTAATAAAACTTCGTATTTTTGAATTTCAAAGGTTCAATCTGTGATGTGCCGTTTGTCTTTGATCAAACCTTGATCATAACAATTGGCTAATGTAGGCATTCAACTGAAGTGTGCATTGGTTGCACTTCTCAAATCTTTAGAATGTGACTAGTAGAAGTATCATATTTCTTGGTATCATATGACTATTACTTGACATCCCTTTTATCTATCAAATATATGTTTTTAAAGTCTTTATTGGATTTGTTACATTATTGCTTCTATTTTATGATTTGGTTTCTTGGTTGCAAGGCATGTAGGATCTTACCTCCTTGACCAGGGATCGAACCCGTGTCCCCTACATGGGAAGGCAAAGTCTTAACCACGGGACCACCAGGGAAGTTCCGTAACTGACATCTTCACATTTATTACAATTACCAGAATCCTTAATATATATATTTGTGTGTGTGACAGTCACCTGTTAGATACTCATCAAGCCCATTTCCTCCTCTTCCTCATCCCGGAAGTCACCTACTTGGTTCGGCTTCTCTTACAGTCAGATGCAGTTGCAAGACAGAACTCCAGATAACAGTTTGTGGGCAGGGGATGTCTGACGTTTCCAGGCTGGGCCGGTTACTGCCTTTCTCATTCTCTTTCCCACCTGCCCACCATTGGAGAGGAGGCCGGGGACACAAACCCTGGAATATATACACGAATCCTAGAATATATACACGAACCCTGGAATGTATACACGAACCCTGGAATATATAATGGAAACCCTGGGGGAGTGGGCACTTGCCTGTCAGAGCAGCTACTCTTACTAATACTTTTCTAAAGGAATTGGTGTAAAGTTTGAAAACAACTCAGGAAGCCATTACATGTCTAGAAGAATCTAAGTTGTAACTTTGCATAAAGTGAAAGTCACTCAGTCATGTCCTACTCTTTGCAATCCTATGCAATCCCATGCCCGGCTCTTCTGTCCATGGAATAATCTAGGCAAGAATACTGGAGTGGTTTGCCATTCCCTTCTCCAGGGGATCTTCCAGACCTAGCGATCAAAACCCAGGTCTCCTGCATTGCAGGAAGATTCTTTACCATCTGAGCCACCTTTCTAAATTGTAAGGTCACATTTGGGCTGATTGGAGATGGATAGTCATTTTTTTTCCTTTTTACTCTGCACCATGTGGAATCTTACTTCCCTCACCAGGGAATCAAACCCATGCTTCCTGCATTTCAAGGTGGAGTCTTAACCGCTAGACTGCTGGGGAAATCCCGGGGATGGATACTCTTAGGCAAAATGCTGGCATGAGCAAAGTTTCTTCTCTAAAATCCCCACCAAAATGACTCATGGGGAAAAATATCCAAATTAGTGCTGGAAATCTGCAGGTCACTCAAAGATCCTCCAGAGACATGGGAGGATTTCTGGTCAATGTAGCAGTGACGTATTACCAAAACATTGAGTAACAATGACTCATAGGATGTCGTAATAAAGTGACTTTCTTTTTGTCCCCAGCTGTGTCATTACATTGGCCTGGGAGGTTTGTTTTTTTCTTTACCCCTGGACCAAAATGCTGTCCCCATTGCCATTTTTAAAAAAAAAATTCTTAGATAATAAAAAGTTATATAATCACTTTAAGTCAGAACACAGGCATACTCTTTCTCCGCCTTCTTTATTGGAGTATAATTGCTTTATAATATTGTATTAGTTTCTGCTCTACAATGAAGTGAATCATTGTATGTATATATACAACCCCTCCCTCTTGAGCCTCCCTTCCACCCCCTCATGTCACCCCTAGGTCATCGCAGAGCATGAGCTAAGCCCCCTACGGCATACAGCAGCTTCCCATTAGTTATCTATTTTACATGCGTTAGTGTATATATTGTCAGTCTTACTCTCCCAATCGTCTCACCCTTTTCTTCCCTCTCTGTGTCCACATATCCATTCTCTACATCTGGGTCTCTACTCCTGATCTGCAAATAAGCTTATCCGTACCATCTTTCTAGATTCCATACATATACATTACCGTATGATATTTGTTTTTCTCTTTCTGACTTACTTCCCTCTGTATGACAGACTCTAGGTGCATCCACATCACTGCAAGCAATCCAATTTCATCCCTCTTTGTAGCTGAGTAAAATTCCATTGTATTCCATTGTACCACATCTTCTTTATCCATGCATCTGTCGACGGACATCTAGGTTGCTTCCATGTCCTGGCTATTGTAAATAGTGCTACAGCGAACACTGGGGTACACGTGTCTTTTTGAATTATGGCTTTCTCGGGGTATATGCCCAGTAGTGGGGCTGCTGGGTCATATGGTAGTTCTATTTTTAGTTTTTTAAAGACCCTGCATATTGTACTCCAGAGAGGTTGTATCAATTTATATTCCCACCAATAGTGCAGGAGGGTTCCCTTACACAGGCACAATCTTTGAGTGTCCAGGCCTATGTTACAAAACTCTGGTTTAAGGTTGGAACTCCATTCTTTCAGCACAAACCTGTGGGAAGCTAGCAAGCCTGCAGTGGGAGAAAGAGGTGGAAAGCTGGTGGAGGTTAAGTTCTCAGCCCTGTTCTGGTGTTCCTCCTCTTCCACTGAGCTCTTTGTGGCTTCTGACTTCTCCAGGGATTGAGCTGCAGGAGTGTGGAGTTTCTGGTACTGTTCGTGGTGGTGGGGTGGGAGATTCGTGCTGGTGGGGGCGAGGCTGCTACCTGACCACCACTGTCTTGCCTGGCAGTTGTTTAAAGCAGACTCTTCTCTCCTGGTTTTGGAGACCATCCTGTCGCTGAGGATTTCTCCCCTGGAATTCAGTCTGAAAACTGAGGGATGGCATCGTGTTCCAGGGAAACAAGAAAAGAAACACAAATCTCTACCTTGAACTTGAAAAGTTTAGTCTTGAACCTGCGAGGAAAGCAGGCCAATGGAAAGTCCAGTTTTTAACAACATGGATATTATGTTCCAAAGACCAGAATCTTTAAACACAACTTCCAAAGTGTGATCACAGAGATAATGTGTTCTTCATTTAGCACTAAGAGGTGAATGTCTTCTTACTGCATATGATCTAAAAAGTTGGAGTAAAAAAAAAAAAGTTGGAGTCATGGGACTTCCTTGGTGGTCCAGTGATTAAGAATGTGCCTTGCAATGCAGGGGGACCTGGGTTCTGTCTCTGGTTGGGGAACCAAGATCCCACATGCCTTGGAGCAACTAAGCCCGCCTGCTGCAATTAGAGAGTCCATGCATTCAAACTAGAGATCCTGTGTGATACAGCAAAGATTCCCCTTGCTACAACTAAAACCTGATGTAGCCAAATAAATAAATATGTTAAAAAAAATGAAGCTGAAACCCCAGTACTTTGGCCACCTGATGCGAAGAACTGACTCACTGGGAAAGACCCTGATGCTGGGAAAGAATTGAAGGCAGGAGAAGGGGACGACAGAGGATGAGATGGTTGGATGGCATCACCAGCTCAATGGACATGAGTTTGAGCAAGCTCCAGGAGTTGGTGACAGACAGGGAGGCCTGGCGTGCTGCAGTCCATGGGGTCGCAAAGAGTCGGACACGACTGAGCGACTGAACTGAACTGAACTGAAAAAATTGAAAAGTTGGAGTCACACAGACATAGAAGAAAACGTATGGTTACCAAAGGACAAAGTTGGGAGGGGGGATAAATTACGAGTTTGGAATTAACAGATACATGTTACTATAAATGAAATAGATAAACAACAAGGACCTACTGTATAGCACAGGGAACTATATATTCAATAACTTGTGACAACCTATAATAGGAAAGAATTATATATATACACATATAACTGAAATATGTATTATATATTATAATTAATATAATACAATATAATAATATATAATATAAATATATATTGTATAATATATACTAAATATAAATATATATTATATATCACACATATATTATTATATAATATATTATTATGTTATATATTATATAATAACATCTACTATATATAATTTATATATTATATATAATATTAAATATGGTGTGTTAATATTATCTATTATATTATCTATAATTATATATATAACTAAAAAGTTATATATATATGTGTGTCCATATGTATATGTAACTGAATTACATTGCTACACACCTGAAATTAACATAATATTATAAATCAAATATACTTCAATAAAAAGGAAGTTGGAGTCAGAATACAATGTCACATACTTACCTTAAACAATGGTTTTTAAACACACAAATACATATTCATTTGAAAGGTTTCAGAGAACAGTCAGCAGAATTGATGCTTTGCCTGTGTTTTCCATTTTCAGTTCTCTGAAGTGGAGTGGGAACTCAGACACAAAACAGCATTCTGATCCTTTAACTGATTCATGAGTTTCCCAATGTTGTATATTTATTTTGTCCGCACCTAACCGATCAGCAGTTATTTTTAGTGGCTCACCTTTATTGTCTTCACAAAGCATTCAATTTAGTTTTCATGAAAATAACTACCTTTCTTTTCACACTCATATTTTATCAGTTTACAATGTACTTAGTTAAATTACGTGATTTCAGTAACTAATAAATAAGTGAATCTTGGCATAAATCTGTTTTGGGAGCAAATACACCTGACTCAGGGTGAGGTGACTCAGCTGTTGGGGGCAATGGTTAGTGATCTGGCCCTGACCATTTGTGGGCTGTGGGCATCTGTCCAGTGCTCTATAGAAGGATGGGGGTAATGTGTGTTAGTCTGGAAAGTTATTGACATGGGCTCTCTATTATATTTATTCTCCCTGAATCAGCATGGTGTAGTGGAAAAAGCATGGCTCTTGTGGTCAAACAGACCTGGGTTTAAATCTTGTATTGTTTCTAGTTCAGTGACTTTGGGGCGATTACTTAATCTTTCTGAATCTCAATTTCTTTATCTGCAAAAATTGGTAAAGTATTCATGAGAGTTAAACAAAACCAATTAGGGGGATTTCCTGGTGGTCCAGGGGTTAGGACTTCATACTTCCACTTCTGGGGGCACAGGTTGGATCCCTGGTCGGGGAGCTAAGACCCTGGCATGGCCAGAAAAAAAACCCAAAATCAATCAGTGAAGATTCCGGTACATAGGTGCTCAGTAAATAATTGTTGCTGCTGCTGTTGTTATCATATGTGGTTGTTTCCCTGTTGTTGTTGTTGTCCAGTTGCTAAGTGTCCCACGCTTTGTGACCCAATGGACCGTAGCACCCCAGGCCTCCCTGTCCCTCACTGTCTCCTGGAGTTCGCCCAAGTTCATGTCAGCTGAATCGGTGATGCTATCCAACCGTTTCAGCCTCTGCCGCCCTTTTCTCCTGTTGCCTTCTCCTGTTTTCCTGTCGGTCCTCCCCTAATAGAAAACCCGGTTGTGTTGTGACTGTTCGAGGTCTTCTGTTTCATCCTCAGCCTGAGGGCTGAGCTTCAACACTGGCCTCGCTCTGCAGTGGATCTCACTGCTGGGTCTAGAGCGAGATGCCACTGTTGGCCTCCTCTGGGCTCCCATGAAAGACTGACCCGGCTACTGTGACTCCGTGGGGACTACTGTCCACTGGGGGGAAAGACTCTCCCGTCTTTCTGTCCTTCACGCCAGTATATCGGAAGGAATCCCACTGGTAAGCCTTACTGTATGACGATGCCCGTGAGCCCCCCAGGCTGTGCTCTGTGGAGTGCAGTAGGCTGGCTTCTGGACACACGTGTCCAACTCGTGGGATTAACTGCTTTTTGTTTGGAAACACCTAATGGGGGTCCACCTCTAATGGCACTCCACATAGCTAGGGTGATAGAAAAGGTACTGTGCTGACTCCTGCTAGACCACCAGAAGTTTCCTTTCTTTATTTGTTTTGGCTGTGCCTTGGCTGTGCCTTTTATTTATTTGTCCTTTGAGAAATATTTCCTTGGCTGTACCAGCTCTTAGTAGCATCACGCAGGATCTTCACTGTGGCATGTGAAACCTTTAGTGTGGCATGTGGGACTTAGTTCCCTGATCAGGGATTGAACCTGGGCCCCCTGTGTTTGGGAGCGAAGGGTCTTAGCCACTGGCCCACCAAGGCAGTCCCAGAATGTTTCTTTTAAAGCCGGCCTGCCACTCCGCGTGGGGGTGGCTCTGGGTTGGTGAAAAGCACGGGTGGCCCTTACCTTCCTTATAACTGAACAGGACACCGCTGCTATTGACTCCCTTTCCATTGACCCAGTAAGCACTTGGCTCCAAAATTCACCCACATCCTGGCACACGTGGGTTCTGAGCAGACTAGGTCTCTCACTCTTGGTTCTCTTTGGCTGCCGCTGTCTGTGCTGTATTTGCTGTATCTGACTGCAGCGCCCCCTACATACCTGACCCCAGGAAGGTCCCGGAGGAGGGGTGGGTTGAGAGTGTAGGGTCGTGCGGGGTATGTAAGGGTGGAGTGTATGGCCGGGCCACTCAAGATGACTGTTCTCTGGCTCTCTGTGCATCCCCGGTGGGACCAGTGCCGGTTTCACACACACCGACTCACACGACTGACTTTCCTCTGTACCTGCCCCAGGCGCCAGCTAGTGATGGTTCTTATCACAGGGGTGGTGGGGGTGTGTGCAAGCTCCCTCTTTCCTCAAACCACTGATGTCTCAAGAAAGGAAAAGAAACTAGTTCACTGCCCTGTTTCCCAGCTTGCCCAATGCCTCAGTGTTTTGCTCACAGCTGCTCAAATCACACCTCCCGAAGGACATTAGTAATCTTTCACAACTGTGTTTACCCTTTAAATTGAGAAACTTGTGGATGATGATGTCAGCATCTTTTTCTTTTTGGCAGGCACAGTTTTTCCCAAATAGTTGTCATCATTCAGCATAACTTTGTTCCAATGTACAGGTTTTCTCCAGCTATTTTTGTTTGTCTGTTTCTTATTAACAGTTACCAAGAACTTCTTTCATCTCTCTTAGAGGTTATTTGTCTTGCTACTAATTGTAAGCTCCTCCAACCAAGCTTCAGGCCAGGACGGTGTTGAGGCTGAGAAGACTTGAACATGGAAGGACTGGGGTAGCGTCACCTGCAACGAGCAAACGGAGACATCTCTGGTTGTCTCAGCTGGAGGTGGGTGAGGACTACCAGTATCTAGAGGGTAGTGGCCGGGGAGGTAGGTAAACATCCTACATACACAGGACAGCCCCCCAGCGGGAGAGTTACCTGGCCTAAATTGTCAGCAGTGTGGAGGTTGAGATTGAAGCCCCAGCGCTCTGGGTTCCCGCCTTTGACCCCAGACTCTAGTCTCCAGGTAGCCTCAGGCCTTGGCTGTCAACACTTCCAGAACCGCTCATCTTCCAGGGTAACAGGCTCTGCAGGACGATGACAGAGCACCTGAGGATGGGGACATGGCTGGTTCTACATCCCAGCTCATAGCGGGCTTAGCACCAGAGGGCGGTCTGTGCGGGGCTGTTGAATGAGTAAGAGTAGAATGTTAAAGCACCCATTGAAATCCTTTCTCATCCACCCTCCAACCCCAGCTAATGGAGTCAGCTGCTACTGAAAGCAATGTTATGGAATCTCTGAGCCTGGACCAGAGGTGGGGAGGCTCCTGTTCTGGGCAGGTTGCACAGGTTTGGCAGCTTTTCCCATCAGGAAATGTTTGGGGGTTGGGGATGGGGTGTGTGGGGTGGCACTGGGGAGAAATAAGAGCTGTCTTGGGCTTTAACGGAGTGTTGGGATCGATTCTTCTCCATTCTGCTCCCCCTTCACCCCTAGGAGTCTGAGAACAAGGTGTGGGTGAGACTGGCTTCTTCTTAGGTCTGTCTCCTGGGCTCTTCGATGCCCCATGTCCTCACACAGGTCACCCCTTGGCCTGTGTCCCTGTCCTTACCCCCTTTTTATGGGGGGGGGGGAATTAGTGCTCTCATTGGACCTTAATTACCTTTTAAAAGGCTCTGTCTCCATAACTTTATTCTTAGAGTCTGCGATTCTGCTTCTATTTTTGTCAGTAAGTTCATTTGTATCATTTTTTAAAATTCCACATATAAGTGGAATCATATGATATTCGCCTTTCCTCTTCTGACCTAGTATGGTGGGGGGAGGGATAAATTAGGAGTTTGGGGTTAATATATACACACTACTGTATGTAAACTCAACAACAAGGGCATACTGGATAGCACAGGGAAGTCTACTTAAGATTCGGTAATACGCCAAATAGGAAAAGACTCTGAAAGAGAATGGATAAATGTGTATGTATCACTGAATCACTTCACTGTACCCCTGAAACTAATACTATACTGTAAATCGACTATCGTTGCAGTTTACTTGCCAAGTCACGTCTGAATCTTTGAGACCGCATGGACTGCAGCACGCCAGGCTTCCCTGTCCTTCACCCTCTCCTGGAGTTTGCTCAAACTCATGTCCATTGAGTCGGTGATGCCATCTCAATCAACCTTACTCCAAAAGAAAATAAAAAGGAAAATAAGTTAATTTAAATAAAAAGTAAAAGTGTCTGATAAAAAAAAAATAAAAGAGCTCTGTCTCAGGATACAGTCACATCCTAAGGTACTGGGGGTCAGGACTTCAGCATGTGAGTCTGGGGGACACAATACAGCCCTTGACAACTGGATTAAGCATTAAACTGGTCTGGGACAGGACTAAGATGTCTGCTCAGGGGGGACTGGAATGTTCAGGGTGAATGTGGAGCATAAGAGAGCTGCTGGGTTTTCCATCACTGAGAGGCTGTTCTTCAAACTCCTCACAAGAGTAACTGATCAGCTGTCTTTCGTAAACAGAGCATCTTATGTCAACACATAGCTGACTAGTTCCTGACACTAAATCAAAGGTTAACGATCCCTCTAGGCTTATTTGACAGGATTTTATCCAGTTTCCCACCAAAGGGCCACTGCAGATGTAAGCGGGCTCTAGGGTAGAGTGATGCAGACCAGGATGGAGAGTATTTTGGGACACGCCTGAGTCGGGACCCAGGGTCCATCCTCTTCCCGTGGACCAAGTTCTGGCATGAACCTCCATGGTACATGAGGCCACGCCTCCTGCTTACCCGCTCTGGTTCTCCAGAGCGGACCTTTGTTGGGAGGGCGGCTCCTAACAGATGCTGGCCAGGAGACGTAGCCAGCCTGAGCTCCTCCTGCTTGGTCATGGCCCTCTGTGGTCAGGGTCAGTTCATTGTGAGTAGCTCTTACGAGTTATTCTTAAAACTATGCCATGAATTCAGCCTCACTCCATGGTAAATCCTGGGCTGCTAACTGGAATTCTGTGGTGTAATGACTAACACATCTCCCCAGCCCTTACAGAGAATGCATTGCCCACCCTGTGTTTTACCTGTGTGGCGGTTAGTTTTAGGTGTTAACCTAGAGGATGTTTTGGATGAGATTAACATTAAGTTGGAGAATTTCTGGTTAAAGCAAATTGTCCTCCATAATGTGGGTGGGCCTCATCCAGTCAGTTGAAGGCCTAAATAAAACAAAAACTGACTTCCCTTGAGAGGGAATCCTCTCTCAGGTTGCTTTCACACTGGAACTGCACCACTGGCTTGCTTGGGTCTCAAGCTTGCCAAAGTTCATACTATAGACTTTGGATATCCAGCCTCCATAATCACTTGACCCAACTCCTTATAATACATCTCTTTCTTTCTGCATATACACATCTCAGTAGTCCTGTTTCTCTGGAGTACACACCGGGAGTGGTGATGATGGTGGATTGTTGATTCCCCTAAAGGGGCAGATGTTGCCTAGTTTTTACAGAGGGATCTTACGGAGGCATCACCTGGATTCTAAATATGGGACCACTTTTCTCTTTGCCTTTCCCCCATTCTGTTCTGGTTTCCCAGGTTCATGACCAGTGAGTCTAATTCTCTCCATAGACAAGGGTAGGAAAGTCAGCCAGGTGGTCCAGGGTCAAGGGAAGCTCCAGGAAGCTGGGTCTTCACTGAGGCTAAGGAGGAAATGTGATCGAAGGGGCAAATGAGCCAAAGGAGAACAGAGGACCAGTTCAAGCTTCAGGTTCAAGAGCTAGGATCTGAATCATATGCAAGAGAAGAGGTTAGAGATGAATCAGGAGTTGAGAAGACAGGAATAAGCTGGGACACAGCATAGGAGCGGCAAGTTTCAAACAGTGAACTACAAACAAAATAGGGTTGAGTTCAGTTTTATTGGGTGCAAGGAATGTGGCGGGCAGGGGGCGTGGCGGCTGTTTTAAGGCACAGTGATGTTAGGGTTTCAGGGAGAGCAGTACATTCAGAGCCGGGCTCTGCTATCTGCTGGCTCTGTGTGACCTTGGTCAAGTCACTTACTGTGTGTGTGTGCTAAGTGGCTTCAGTCGTGTCTGACTCTGTGCGACCCTATGGACTGTGTAGCCCACCAGGCTCCTCTGTCCATGGCGATTCTCCAGGCACGATTACTAGACTGGGTTGCCATGCACTCCTCCAGGGGATCTTCCCAACCCAGGGGTCGAACCTGGGTCTCCTGTATTGCAGGCAGTCTTTACCACTGAGCCACCGGGAAGCCGAAGTTACTTACTACCTTTGTGCAAAAGAGAAATAATAAGCCACTTTACAGAGATGCTGTGAATTAAGAGAGGATGTGAGCATCAGACCCAGCACCAGAACAGGGTCTGACGGTACCAGAACTGAGGATCTGCTCAATTACGTCATTTCCTTTCTCCCTTTATGTTGGTTGCTCGTGTCCGACTCTTTATGACCCCATGGACTGTAGCCCACCAGGCTCCTCTCTACATGGGATTTCCCAGGCAAGAATACTGGAGTGGGTTGCCATTCCCTTCTCCAGGGGATCTTCCTGACGCAGGGATCAAATCCAGGTCTCCTGCATTGCAGATGGATGCTTTATCATCTGAGCCACCAGGGAAGCCCAAAAGTGTAAGTTGCTCAGTTGTGTCTGACTCTTTGGGACCCCATGGACTATACAGTTCATAGAATTCTCCAGGCCAGCACACTGGACTGGGTAGCCTTTCCCTTCTTCAGGAGACATTCCCAACCTAGGGCTTGAACCCAGGTCTCCTGCATTGCAGGCAGATTCTTTACCAGCTGAACCACAAGGGAAGTCCAAGAATACTGGAGTGGGTAGCCTATCCCTTCTCCAGGGGATCTTCCTGACCCAGGAATTGAACTGGGGTCTCTGACTACCTGTCTTGTTCAATAAAACACTTCTGTTCTGAGCCAACCTTCCCCTTTCCTTTCCAGGAGTTAACGCATTCTTGGAGAATGCAATTTAGTTATAATTAGCCTGATGTTGTGCGGTGGGGAGCTCACTTTGAAACCTTTGTTAACGCTATTCTATCTTTCCCATCATTTTCTCTTTGCCTAGGTCACTGATTTCATTTCAGCAATTTAAGTACTACTCTTGGTCCTATTCCTGGAGAAGGAAATGGCAATCCACTCCAGTATTCTTGCCTGGAGAATCCCAGGGACAGAGGAGCTTGGTGGGTTACAGGCCATAGGGCACAAAGAGTCAGACATGACTGAGCGACTAAGCAACAATAAAACAACAACTTGATCCTGTTAGCAATCTCAGTTATGCAAAAGGGAAAGTTGGTGGAGCAATTCTCACTGAGATTCCTGCCTGGGTAAGGTTTGTGGTATAAGGGGTGAAGAGGAAGAGTGAGAGAGAAAAAGGAGAGAATGTAGCTGGAGTCATTCCATAAATGGTCCAAGTTCATTACTAAGCATGTGAAAATATATCTTGTAGAAGGATATGTGGCAGACTATTAATTTCCAATCCGTTATTCATTTTCCCTGTTGTTAAGGAATTCTACATTTTTTAACACTGGGAATGGCCATCGCTAAACAAATGTTTCCCAGCCTCCTCTATAGTTAGGTGCAGCCTTCTACCGAAATTCTGATTGGAATTTGTCGGGTGAATCTACCATGGAGAATCCTCGAAAGGAGACAGCTGGGGCCAACCTTTTGTCCCTCCCTCTTCATGCACAGGGGGTGAGATGGCTGGTGCTCTAGAAGCTATCATGGATCATGAGGCAACTCTGAGGACAGAGGCACCTGGTTCCTTGAGGACTTCATGGCACTGTCATCCCAGCCCTGGACTACCCACTCCAGATCTCTTTTACAGGAGAGAATACACACTTCTGGGTTTGAGACACTGTGGCTGGATCTGTTTAATGACTGACTCCAAAGGATTTCAACTCAACCTACATTTTTCTGTCTTCAGCCAATATGTTGATCTAGATTCTGGTGGGTCTGAGATGTTGTGAAGTAGTCTCGGGAAGTTTGTTGACGGGAAATCCACAATTATGGTGCCCTGATGTGGCAGATGACATCCTGAGCTGACTGGAGGAATTTGGGACAGACTCCAGTCAACTGTAATCTAACTGCTCGGGTCAGTTGAATGAGTACGTCTTATAGTGGTGATTGCAGCCGTGAAATTAAAAGACACTTGATCCTTGGAAGAAAAGCTATGATCAACCTAGATGGCATATTAAAAAGCAGAGACATTACTTTGCCAACAAAGATCCATCTAGTCAAAGCTATGGTTTTTCCAGTAGTCCTGTGTGGATGTGAGAATTGGACTATAAAGAAAACTGAGCGCCGAAGAATTGATGCTTTTGAACCGTGGTGTTGGAGAAGACTCGTGGGCCACAAGGAGATCAAATCAGTCAATCCTAAAGGAAATCAACCCTGGTTATTCATTGGAACGACTGATGCTGAAGCTGAAGTTCCAATACTTTGCTCACCTGATGTGAAGAACTGACTCACTGGAAAAGACCCTGATGCTGGGAAAGATTGAAGGCAGGAGAAGGGGATGACAGAGGATGAGATGGTTGGATGGCATCACCGACTGGATAGATATGAGCTTGAACAAGCTCCGGGAGTTGGTGATGGACAGGGAGGCCTGGCATGCTGCAGTCCATGGGGTCACGAAGAGTTGGACAGGACTGAGCCACTGAACTGAACAGATAATGGTCAACTATAAAAGAAAAAGAGGCCCATTTACTGGATGTAAGACATTTTCATTACCTGCTGCAGCCCCCAAGCCCTGGTCTCAATCCTGGTCTCTCTCGTAGTTGGGGTGTCTTCTGGAAGGATGTAGCTGATGGCAGATATGATGTTAGAGACACTAATCTCACTTCCCCACACCCAGCCTTTGTTGCTTGCTCAAAAGGGCATGTCCTGCTGAGGGGGTGGGGTGGGAATTCAATTTAAATATCAAAGTATCACTTGTACAAAAAAGAAGTACATCGATTTGGCCTGACTGGGGTCAATCTCCTTACAGTGATATTTTGTTCTCACTAGAACAAACCTTTTTATTAGCAACTGAGCTGTCATTGAATTCTGTTATTCCATTCTTCCAAATGCTTTTATTCCAGTTCCCATAGCCAGTACCCTAAAACCAGCTCTTAAGTATCTCATGGTAGAATTTATACAACAGCTTTTTAACTAACCTGCCCCTTAAATCAATGGCAGACTCCCTTGCCTGGAAAACTACTTTAAATATGCCTCAGGTCAGCTGAAATGCATTTCAGTTTCCTGTTACCAATTACATGTTTGAATTTTAAGGACATCCATTACCTGGTTCCAACTTGTATTTCCTCCATCTGGTAGCATGCCCTTACATTCACTCTGACTGCCAGCAAGCCCTACCCTTTCTGTGAAGCAGGGCTCAGGGGTTCCCCTTTTGGTTTCCCTAGTCATCCTTGGCACAGAGGTCGGGTGGGAATTGTGAAGGGGGTGGAGGAAAGTAACTGAAACACTATTCAGCACGTATTATCTGTCTGTTTATTACTATATTATTCTATTTAGGAAAGGCCCAACTCAGGCCAATAACAGTGTAAAACTTTCTAATTTCTTTACAGAATTCAGGATTGTTTTTTGTTTTTTTTCCAGTTGTTGAGAAAGTACCTGATACTCATTAGAAATAGGACACTGCAGGAAAGACTCCTCTGTTGTACTTCTTTTATATTACTTCTTTTATATTCTCCCAGCAAGCACTCAAGACTTGACTGCTAAGGCCTGCTAATCAAAGCATGAACTTTGGGTTCTAATCCTGACCTTTCGCTTATTAACGGTGTGACCGGGGCAACCGGTTCATTAAGCGGGAATCAATGATGCCTATCCTCGGGGTGAAACAAAGGTAAATGTATGTAAACTCTGCAGCGCAGTCCCTGGCACGTGGCGGGTGCACGGTAACACTATTATCAGACCTGGCGGAGGTCCCAAGGTCGGTTCACTCGGAAAGACGCTCACTCCCGGCAGTGGTTGGAGAGGCACCGGCCGTCCACCGTCCCAGGACCAGGGCTCTTTCCCGCGAGACCGCTTCGGCTCACTGCTGCGCTCCGATACGGCTCCCAGAAACACGAGTCTTTCCTGTGGGCTGGGGGCGGGGGGGTGGGGACCGGGACCCCGAGGCTACCCCCACCCGGACCCCACCCCACCCCGGCCGCGTCCGGGAAGAAGCGGGAACGTAGCCGCGGGCAACTCCCCCGCCACCCCGCGGGGGCTGGGTCCCCCACCCGCGGGCCGCGCCGGGCGGTGCCTTCACGGGGCGGAGCCCAGAGCCGTACCATCTCTGTCGGGGAGCCGGGGTTGGGGGGTTGGAAAACAGCGGCCCTCCCTTTGGCGACGCGCCCAGAGACGCGCATTCGCAGTGGTGGGCCCCCGCGGCTCGCGCATCCGCCGGGGAGACTGCCGGGCCTCTCTCGCGTGCGCTGGGCCCGGAGCGCCCAGGGCCCCGCACCCCACTTCCCGCGAGTTGGGAGCGGCGCGCGCCTGGGGCGGGGCCGCGGCGGGCGCGGGGGGCGGAGCCGCGGGGCGCGCCGGGGGCCGGGACCGCGGCGGGCACAGGGGGCGGGGCCGCGGCGGGCGCAGGGGGCGGGGCCGCGGCGGGCGCAGGGGGCGGGGCCGCGGCGGCGGTGTCCTTGCGGCGCAGCCCGGGACACGAACGCATCGTCGCAGGTCAGCGCGGCGCGGCGACTCGATCTCCGAGAGGCCCACGGGCGGCGTCCACCATGTTGTCCCGGGCGGCGTGCAGGTGAGGCTCCGGACGACGGGCGCGGCGGTCGGTCGCGGCCCCGGCGGGGGCCTCGGTGGGTTGGCGCCTCTGCCCCTCACCGGCCTGCTCGCGCCAGCCCCGCGGGTTCCGGAGCACCTTCGGGGTCCGGGGCACCGGCCTGCGGGCAGGTGGTGGGCCGAGCGCGTCCAGGTGCAGCCGGGTCCGCTGGACCACAGCTTGAGTTTCAGGCTGGAGACTAGACGGGCGGCGGGCCGACTGTCCGAAGGCGCCCCCCCAACCCCCGACCTCCTCCTCCCTGGCGCGCTGGTCCTCTCGCGGGGCTGCGGAGACGCGCTCGCGGGGGAAAGGTGGCTGCGCGCGGAGCCCGATCGCGCTGGGTGTTCTTTCTCTGCAGCACGAGCAGGAGACTGGTGCCGGCCCTGGGCGCGCTGGGCTCCCGGCAGAAGCACAGCCTCCCCGACCTGCCGTATGACTACGGCGCCCTGGAGCCGCACATCAACGCGCAGATCATGCAGCTGCACCACAGCAAGCACCACGCGGCCTACGTGAACAACCTCAACGTCGCCGAGGAGAAGTACCGGGAGGCGCTGGAGAAGGGTGGGTGCCGGGCGGCCGGGCTCTGGGAAGCGGGTGGTGGGGCGCTGCGCGGCGAGGCGTGCCTGGTAAAGACCAGGGCCCCCCGGCGCCGGGCAGAACCAGTGCGCGCGCTCGCGCGTGGACCTGGGGGCGGAATTCACAGGGAGAGCAGCCGTTTCGTGGCGGAACCCAGGCTTGCATTTGTATGCCACTCTTTATTTTCTTTTATATGCCACTCTTGAATTGAGTGAAAATACAATACGGAGTTGGTGTTTTTCTTTTTTAGAGGAGCTCAGTTGACAACCCGTAGTGCGTGAACTTTGTGTTTTGCATCTGCGGCCGTCTATGGGAGTACGATATCTTAACGTTTCTATACAGAATAGTTATTACATTTTTCATGAGGGAAACAGTTGTTTCCAGGCTGTACGTGTGGCTGAAGCAACACAGTTAAAAGTGCATTTTTTTCCCCCTAAAAATCCCCCCCCCCCATTTTATTTTTTTTAATTTGGAGTATAATTGCTTTGCAATGTTGTGTTAATTTCTGCTGTACAAGGACATGAATCAGCTATGTTGTCGTTAGTCGCGCCGTCGTGTCAGAGTCTTTGCGACCCCATGAACCCGCCAGGCTCCTCTGTCCATGGGATTCCCCAGGCAAGAATACTGGAGTGGGTTGCCATTTCCTTCTCCCTGAATCGGCTATAGGTATACCTATATTCCCTCCCTCTTGAGCCTGCCCCCAACCCACCCCTGTAGGTCATCACGGAGCACCCAGCTGAGAGCTATTTCACCTGTGTAATGTCCCTCAGTGCTACTCTCTCAATTCCTCCCCCCATCTCCTTCCCACCCGCCCAGTCCACGAGTCCCTTCCTTCTCTACATCTGCGTCTCTATTCTTGCCCCGCCCATGGTTCATCAGTACCAGTTTTCTAGATTTCATGTATCTGCGAATTGAATTTCAGTCCTGAGCAACTGGTTGATTGCAGTGACTGCTTGTTGACTGGGGACATCTAGTGGAAAAAGGCAGTATTTCAGTCTGGTCGTGTGTGAGGTTATTAGGTAAACAAAAAGAAGAGGAAGTTACCACATTCTGGAAGATTCACTGGTGACCATCAGAGGGATGGTCTGAGGAAAGAAAAAGGTTCTGAGTACGGGAAGAGGTTCTATGATTTAGGGAAAAAACAACTTCGGGAAGAATGTGGTAATGGGGAGAGGCTGGGGTAAATCCCAGTTGTGAAACTTATTAACTGCAAGACAACACATGACACCTACGAATGCCTCTTCAGTATTTTAAAAACATCTTAAATGTCAGTCCTTGTGCAATAGAAGCTCTGCTTATTTAATGAAAGCCCCTGGGAAAAAAGCTTTACTTTATCACAATATATTCTACTGTGTTGCCTATAAGTATCAGTGGCACTTTTGTTTATTTAAACAATTATATTTTAAAAACCATTAAGGAGTTACATTTTCATGTTTGAAAATTTGGGGAAAAAGGTGTAAGGAAAATAACATCGTCAATTTTGTAACAGGTGAGTATCATAAATACTTTTCAAACAAAAGTATATACTTGACTTTTATTGTATTCAACAGAGGGAAAAAAACTACCGTGAAGCCAAAGAAAACATTGAGCTTCAGGAAAATGTTCTTAAAAGCAGACATCAATCCCCCCAAATTTCTATTAAAATTTAAAAAATGCTTATGTAAACTTTAGGAGATTGTAATGAAACTAGTTCTCAGTAAGTAAGTTTCTTTTCCATTAGAAATAGTTACTGTCGGTGTTAAAAAAACAATATAAATTCTGTATTTATTTTTAGAGTGATCCTCCAAGAAGAATTAGTAAGGGAAACACTGATCTGTCAGGAAATTATTTTGTAAGCATAGCAACAAAAGTTGGTATCTTAAAGAGAACTCTCAAAAGATTATCTGTGTGTTTAGATATCACTGACCTTCACCCTTCTGAATAGCTAAAAACTGGAGGCTTTTTTGTTTCAGACAGCACCATTTCTTTTTTTTTTTTAAGCACCATTTCTTATGTGTGTTCTTAGCATGCACCCTAACAACAGAAATAGAAAACTTCTTTTGTTACGTAAGCTCCCCAAGGGCAGAGTTCTGCTTGGTTCTCTGTGTCCTTCACTTTGGGATCTTGTGAGTCATAAGAACTTAGTACTGAATAAGGAAATTCCTATCTTTCCTAATAGTTTTGTTAGTCTGTACCTTCTTCAAGGTCTAGAAAAAAATATCTTCTTCTGCCTCCATGTTTGGCAAGGTAGAAAAAACAGCTGCAAATATGCCATTCTTTTTAAAGTACAGAGGTCAGAATTCTTTTCTGTAGAAACTCCATGTAGTATCGTGAGTGCCTGCTATGTTGTAAGGCGATACGTTGAGCCTCAGAGACAGCAGTGCGCGGAAGTCCATTTCTTCGCTGGGGCGCTCCTTCCATGGAGAGACGTGAATAAGAAAATGTGCAGTGTGCTGGGGGCCGAAGTCCTATCGAGGAAAGCAGAATAGGGGAAGTGGTCTGGAGGCGGGTGGGCATTGCCCCTTTCATATTGTGGTTAGAGAAGCCTTCTGATGTGGTTGATGCTTCAGTGGAGACTTGAGAGGGAATGGGGGGTGAACCCGGAGGCTGTCAGGAAGAGTGTTCCAGCAAAGGCTGCAGCGGTCAGTGGAAGCCCTAAGCTGGCCGCATGCCAGGCCGGCTATCTAAGTGCCGGGAGAGGCCGCGGTGGCCTGAGCCGGGCCAGCAGGGAGATGCAGAGGGCTCTGTGACACGCACCCCTGTAGCAATTGTAAGGACTTGGGGTTCACTCTGAGAAGAGCAGCCTGCGGAGGGGTTTGACCCCAGCTGTGCCATGACCAGTTTGAGGTTTAGAGAAGCCTTCTGACCACTGTGTTGGGAATAGACCGTAGGGTGGGTGTGGAAGCAGGAGACAGTGGGAGATGGGGACACGGAGGCTGGAGGAAGGGATGAGGTTCTGGATGTTCTCTGGCTTTGCTGCTGGGTTGGATGAGGGCTATGAGAGGAAAGGAGTTACAAATCACCGTGTCATCAGAAATGCCCTGAGCAAACAGCTGGCACTCACTGAGATGGGGGAGGCCTTTGGATGAAAGAGTTTGAGGTTGAAGATCAGCGGTTCAGTTTTGAATAAGTTGAGTTTTTTGGTAGTATAACTACGTTAGTAGGTGGTTGTCTATCTAGAGAATGAGAGTTGAGCATTTTCCATATAGCCTGTATATGGAACCATCTATTTTATAGCACTCCACTATTTTCTTTGTTAGGTCATTTACTGAAATCTTTTCTATTTGAGAAAACCGAGTTCTTTGATGCCCAGGAGTGAATTTTCTACTAGCTTTGCCACTCTTGCCCACTAGCTGTTTGCTACATTATTGATTGAACTGAAAATTCACTGGGACACATAATTTGGGGAAGGCTTTTTGTTTTTTTTTTTTTGTAAAATACTGAAATGGTGAAGTTTTGGGACCAGTTCTGTCACTCAGTCATGTCCAACTTTGCGACCCCATGGATTGTTGCCCGCCAGGCTCCTTTGTCCATGGGATTCTCCAGGCAGGAATACTGGAGTGGGTTGCCATAAAGAGCAAGAATTTAAAGAAAATATGTTTGTATTTTAACCTTTCAGGTGACGTTACAGCTCAGATAGCTCTGCAGCCTGCGTTAAAGTTCAACGGTGGGGGCCATATCAATCACAGCATCTTCTGGACAAATCTGAGCCCTAACGGTGGTGGAGAACCCAAAGGTTGGTTTAAACTGGGGCAATCTTGGCTTCATTTTGTGCACAGTAGGAATGACTTGATTTTCTTAAGTTACCTTCATTCTCCCTGAGGTATCATGATGGCATCTCATAGAGAGTATGGCAGACTTGTAACTTTCAGAGGGCACGTGCGAGAGCGCAGAAGACATCCAGGGAATTATGCACAGACGCACACACATAATACCACATGCAGTGTTGTCTCCTGGTCAGAATGCACTGTGCATCAGGGGAAGACTGAGTTTTTAGGAAAGATGAATTTTCATTTACTGGCTCTAGGCCCTGGGATAAGATATTAACCATTCCGTATCTTATTTCTTCATCTGTATGATATGGGGATAGTTATAGGATTGTTTTAAAAATTATGTCATTATAGAATAGTGCCTTTTGCTATTATTTTACTACTCTTTCTAACTGATAAAAAAGTAAATTGTTCCAGAAAAATAGGTTTTCCAGGACAGCTGCAGGTAACAAAGGAGTCCAGAGCTGCTGGACTTGTTCGCTCTGCTTGTTCACTTGACTTCCTGTATGGTGTGTGGAGTGCTGTAACTTTATCCTTCCCATCCCAGGGAAGGTATGGGGCATAAACAGAGCTCTCCACCTTTGTCTCTGGTCTTCTGGCATCTACCTTGAGTTTCTGAGGCATTTTTAATCATATTCTAGGAGGCACCTTATGCACTTAAAATAAGCAATTTCATTTGAAAGTAAAGATGATTGGAGGAGTAAATATGGGGAGCTGGAGAATTTTTTTTCTGAGGTAGATCTTCAGACCGTGACTTAAAACTTTTGAGGTGTTGAGAGTTACCAGAATATCTGTGTTCGCACGTGAACGTACACCTATGTTCATCCAGCGGGTTTTGGCACTCTGCCGTTTTGTGTTATCCGTGCCCCTTTATCTCATCACTTGTGCCTATAATAGATGATTACTTTAAAAATTAAAAAGAAACAGAATATTTATTTTTTCGGCCATGCTGGGTCTTAGTCACTGGATCACCAGGGAAGTCCCTCGGTGATTACTCTTAGACCATTAAAATAAGTAATATTTTTGGCCAAGTTGATTTAGTTGATGTGCTCAGTCTAGAATTGTATTCTGTATTGCTACAGAATAAAAAGGGTGATAACCCTTAAAGTGTGCCCTTCGTTCACTTAAGAGGCCACATCACTCTTTTTAAAATGACGTAGTAATTAAGATAGGAAAGATCTTGGCTGCCTTGGAGAAGCAAATCTCAGCCATAAATTTTTATTCCCAAATTGAGACAGAGTAGGTAGGGTAGGATTCAAAGTAAAATCTTCTGTTGAAGGGAAAAAAGAAAGCTAATGGAAAATACTGTTTTCTTTCCTTGTGGAACTAGCACTGTGAGTGAAAAAAGTCCCTCTAACGTGTTTCAGTAACACACACGTGAATTAAAATTCTGAGACCTGCTGACTGTCGTTCCAGGAGGAGTGACACTGTTTTGTAGGCTCGCCGGGTTACGTAGGGTTCTCTATGTTGTCTAGTTGTGTCTTGGGCCATAAGACAATAATATTTGATATATGTACTAAAATGTTTTATTGTAGTTGTTGTAATCTCTTCATTCATGGGTGGTTTTTGTAACCTTTTTTTTTTGTTTCTATTTTTAACAGGGGAATTGCTGGAAGCCATCAAACGTGACTTTGGTTCCTTTGCCAAATTTAAGGAAAAGTTGACTGCCGTATCTGTTGGTGTCCAAGGCTCCGGTTGGGGTTGGCTCGGCTTCAATAAGGAGCAGGGACGCTTGCAGATTGCTGCTTGTTCTAACCAGGATCCCCTGCAAGGAACAACAGGTTAGAATTCTTTATTCTAGAGAGATGGTTTGTTATAAAGTATTAATTGTGAATTGAAGACTAGCAGTGTTTAAACCTTCCTGAATACGTTTTGAGCAGATCTTCGGAGCCGATACCTAGAGTCTTGTGTGAGCAAAAATGCTTTCCAGGTCCTTGATATTTTATAAAATTAGCACATGTAATTTTAGAGATACATTAACAAAAAAGATTTTAAACATAAGCTCTGCTTCATTTGATAGATAATTTGTACAGAATAATTACATGCACTAGAATAAAAATCTAAGGTTAGATAAACAACATGAAGGAGGAAAAGAGACACAGGCTGGGTCTGACTTCAAACCTTGGACTCTCCTCCCCTCTGCTGAGCACCTGTGGCTAATCTGGGACCAGAGCCCGGGTTTCCAGAGTGCCTTGCCGAGAGCTTTGGCGCAGGAAGAGACTGGGCTTCGAAGCTGCAGGCTGGTCTCACGAAATCCTTCTTCATGTTGAGCCAGATGGAGGAAGTAGCTCTTTAGGGAGTAGGCCTAAGGATCCAGCAGTCAGCTGGAACTCTGATGAAAGGTGATCGCATCAGTCAGCAGTGGATCTCGTCCTCATTTTCCACCTCTGCACGTGTCAGGAGACTTCCTTACGTGACTCACTGCCCCAGGTCTGTCCAGATTTAGCCAGAATCTAAGCCGATCTCTTTGGAGCCACAGAATTGGGAAGAGCAAAGATTTGTGAGCCCTGAGTGTTCTAGAGTCAGGTACCTGACCCAGAAAGCTGTGATTGGTGAATCTTAGCAACACCTCCTTCTCCCCGCTTGAAAGCCAATAGGAATAAAGATAAATGAAAGTCATGACAGTTTATTTATGGGAAAAGTCTTGTATGAATTTTCTTGCCTTAATTATAAATGATTAGTGGCACACCTCACGACGGATTTAGACATATTGTTTGATGACTGTTTTCTTAGAGGAGGACTTACGTTGGAGAGGTTTCTTTTTTTTTTTTTTGGCTGTACTGTGTGGTCTGTGGGATTTTAGTTTGCTGACCAGAAATCAAACCCACGCCCTCTGCAGTGGAAGCATGGATTCTTAACCATTGGACCTCCAGGGAAGTCCCTAGAGAGATTTCTTAAATGAATGTTTTGTAGATTTAGCTAATTCCAGGCAAGAATACTGGAGAAGGAAATGGCAACCCACTCCAGTATTCTTGCCTGGAAAATCCCATGGACAGAGGAGCTGGCAGGCTACAGTCCACGGGGTCGCAAAGAGCCAGACACGACTGAGCGACTTCACTTCTTTTCATTTCACTTCATTTAAATTACTTAATTTCTGAAATGTGCATCTTTTCCTTAAGTCTTACTCAGTTTTCCTTGTTAACTTATATTAATATCGCATATAAACACTTTGCTTCATTTATTTATTTTATTGAACTATAGTTGGTTTACAGTGTTGTGTTAATTTCTGTTGTACAGGAAAGTGACTCACTTTTATTAACTATCACATGCATACACATCATAAATGCTTTGTGCTCTCTGTGACTAGCATTAGCCCAGGGGAGCAGGGCAGGTTTTTCATAGCCCCCCAAGAATGCAGAGCACCTTTGGAAGGTACTCAGGCATGCTGGAGACCTGGGTTTGATCCCTGGGTCGGGAAGATCCTCTGGAGGAGGGCATGGCAACCCACTCTAGTAATCTTGCTGGGAGAATCCCCATGGACAGAGGAGCCTGGCAGGCTGCAGTCCATGGGGTCGCAGAGAGTCAGACACAACTGAGTGACTTAGCATACACATGGCCACCCCTGCAAACGAATCACACCCTTTTTGAGACTCCTAGTAAGGACCACTGAGAACTGGCTTTGGATAAATCTGTTGATTTTAAGAACACCTGTTAAATACTATGGTTAGTTAATTTTTCCCAAGTCTGTTTCAATTATTTTTCCTATTTATCACATTTTCTTCTTCCAAAGAGTAAAACTTAAAATCTTTTAGGATATTTATTCTTATGCAGATTTCCTACATATATCATATATAAGAAACTGAGAAGAGGTCGAGAATGTGGCCAAGGGTAATTCTGTGTGTGTAGGACGGTTAAAGCGAGATGCGGCATTTCAGAGTGAATCTCATGGTTTTTGTTTCTTTCTCCTTCTTTCCAATAGGTCTTATCCCCCTGCTGGGGATTGACGTGTGGGAGCATGCTTATTACCTTCAGTATAAAAATGTCAGGCCCGATTATCTGAAGGCCATTTGGAATGTGATCAACTGGGAGAATGTAACTGCAAGGTTCACGGCTTGCAGCAAGTAACCGTCAGCCTTACACTGAGTACGCCAAGCGCTTTCTATTTTTTCAGAGAACCACATAAACCAGTAAGCTGCTCCATTGTAGTGTTTCTGAGTGTGGCTTGTTCAAATATTTGATAAACATAATCTACTGCTATGGATAATCTCTTTTAAAAGTTTGTTATTAGGCAACTGTTTGAAAATGTTTTAAGTGCTTTGTATGATTTAGCCTTTTGATTGAACATTTTCTTCGGAGAGCTAAACTAGCTAGGAGGTGGTAATTGTCATCATAAAACCATCAAAAAAACTTCATCCCCATGAAGCCTTTCTAATCCCGTTCAATCGAAGTTACAGAAAATCTAATCTTTTCTGCCCCAGTTGCTTAATAATAAAATATTAAATTTATTTCCCAGGGGAAATGCTTAGTTTTCTATTGAAAATTGCTCTATTAGTAATCCTCTGTCCAGTATTATTTCTGATAGTTGCCACCCCGTGGTCTTTAATTATTTTCTGATCACATGTTATATAGGGTTAACACTAACCATTTTGTCATTAAGAATATATATGACTTGATTGCTGAGAATTGCTTTATTATGAGAAGGAAATAGTAGCGCCTCTGAATTTTTCTGTAGCAAGAAAAATAAAAACTTTTGTGAAATTTTGTCTTGAAACACAAAAGTGTGTGTTGTCTAAGTGCTCAAAAGGGATAAATTATGGCCTAGTTAATAAAATCAGTGACAGGGCTGTGGCCACAGAACTTCTGGCTGGGCACGCACCCCTCTACTTCTGGGTCTGTTCACGACGCCTCCCTCTCAAGAGAACCAGGCTGGGTCAGGTCCTGCCTCCCAAGTGATGAAAGATACGTTGGTTTCTGGATGGAGTCAGATCCATGCCCCCCTCGGGAACAGTTATTTGCAAAGACTTGTTTTTCAGTAATTTCATCATTTTGAGGTTTTTTGTTTGTTTGTTTTCTTTTAGAAAAGGTACAATCAATATAGAAGTTTTATATTGCTTTATTGGTTTTTCCAATAAAAGGAAGACTACCCCTAATTCAGTGACACAGCAAATTACATTCCTGCTTAGTTTTTTCCATTGGAGCTGTTCCGTGCAGCAGGGCCCTCTTTGTATTTGACTTCACCTTGTCAGCTGTTCCATGTTCTTCATTATATCCCTCCTCATCATTAATGGCTGTATAATACTTTATCAACTGGACTCTTCCTAATATATTTAACAGTCCGGTTACTGAAGATTTCATTTATTTCTAATTGTTGTTACAAATAATGCTATTATTTGTGGCAGTCCACATAGCTTTTACCTTTCTATTGGAATATTTTCCCTCTCTAGGTTTCTTTTCTTAAACTATTTAGTAACAGGGTGTTTTCTCAAATTTATTTTTTCATTTAAAAAGTTTCCCCACAACTCTATTATCCATGGTTTTTTTTTTTTGTTTTTTTTTTTTAGTGGAAAAATGGAGTGGCTTAGCAGTTTCAATATTGAAGACTGAAGTATTTTAAAAAATTTAAATTCAAAGCACTTTTCTTTCAGAGTTCAGTTAGAAAAGCAGTCTTTCTGAATTGTCAACAGCATTTATGAGACTAGTGTTAACTGTGTGTGTGTGTGCTTGTGGATTGAAAATGACTCAGAGACTATGATTGCCATCCTTTATATTCAAGTAAAGTGGCTTTCATGGAGCACAGCTAAGAGCTGAGTGACTGCAGCTAACATATATCTTACATACACATATATGTGCCTGTATATATAAGGGCAGTTGTGTGACCACAGGTTATATGTATCTTGTATACAGATATACATGCCTATATATATATAAGCAAGGCAGTGAACTCTGTAAACAGACTATGGAGGAAATAGGACCTTTTTGAAAGATGGGCTTTTGACTACAAGTAGTCTTCTAGATCATGAACTATCAAAGATAATGCGGAGACTACTGACATATCAAGCTGTTGGACTCTCACTAAGCTTTACGACTAACAAAAAATTCAATGTTGAAATTTCTATGGGGCTCTATTTTTGCTTTGCTTGTAGTAAGTGACAACCAGGGAAAGCATACTGTCCTCCACTCAAGTTTTGGATTTTAAGAGACTTCAGATGACATACGCAATACAGATTTTAATCATCCAGCAGAAAGTAAGGTTCTAAGATTCTGATTAGCCCTGTTTTTCATGGTAGAAAAGAAACAGAAAAGGTAAAACAGCATTTCTTCTGGAAACAGCGAGGAAGGGTTTTGTGACCGAAGCAGCAGAGCCCGCTGTGGTCTCAGATGAGCTGCAGGAACCTTCCTTAGTGTGATCAGGGCTGCAGGGGAACAGGACGAAGGACAAAGGGTGTTTGTGAAACAGAACTGTTGTGTAATAATGAAACTTTGATACTGAGAAATTACAACTTCACTGCAAATCTCCGATTCATGATTCTAAAATGAGATTTGAGTTTCTGTTGAGTGCCTTGAAAAAGTAACATTGAAATCATAAAATTTAAGACTGACGTGTGCTGTCAGTCACATCTTAAAACGAGGTAGAAGTATGCATTTTGTTTCTTGTTTTAATTACAGAGGACTACTCTTTGGGAAAGCTGTGAGGTAGCTGTTTTATAAATGACATCTCATTTTCAGTCACGCTCTCACAATCCCATCAAGCTAATGTTCTGTGTTCTAAGGTAGATGTGGTACCTACTAAAAATCCTGTAAGGTCCTGTAAAGTTTTCATTTAGCTATTCATTAGAGAAGCATTTATTTTCATATTGTAAGTGTGAAGTTTTTTGATTGCCAATAAAAGAATCTGTTCACCATCAAAAGAGGTCTTTATTAAATACATGTGCGAGAATATTTATAATCCTACAATGCTTTATCATTTTTACTGTAGGAAAGGAATAATAAATGATAGATAGTTGAAATTTTACTCTAAAAACCCTGAAGACTTATGAATTCTATCTCCAGTTATAGAGCATTTTATATGATAAATTATAATGTTAAAACTTCTTTTTTTTTGGTCGTGTTGTGTGGCATGTGGGATCTGTTTCCTGACCCGAGATTGAACCTGTGCCCCCTGCACTGGGAGTGTGGTCTTAACCCCTGGACACCAGGGAAGTCCCAATCATAACATCTTAGAACATTACCCAAACACAGAATCTTGTCATAACTCTAGGAAAAAAGATGTTTACCACAAGGACAGAGGAGCCTGGCAGGCTGCAGTCCATGGGGTCGCAAAGAGTCGGACATGACTGAACGACTAACATCATGTCACATCTTGAGTGATTATATTTTATTCACTTGGGTGTTGGAAAGTATGAGATTAGTGAAGTTTTCCCTGGACTGTTAGTCCACCTGACTCTTGAGCAACTCAGGTCCTTATGAGCGCAGACACTTCACAGTCAAAAATCTGCCTATAATATAGAGTTGGCCTCTGACCAGCCTTGGATCTTTTACTTTATGTGTTTATTCTAATGCGTGTCAGCGGACCTGTGCAGTTCAAATATGGGTCAGCTGTTTATTCTTGGGAAACAACGTGAGGTTTGCACACGTGTCAGCACACTAATATAGTGTGCTTATATTAGTAATGTACGCTTCTCTTGAGCAGCTTCTGGAAGACACTTGGAAAAAATAAGGCATCTCAACTTTAGTTTGAAAGGGAAAGAACAAAGGCCTTGTCTCTTCGGTCTGCTCACTATTGTCCCCCGAGCGTCCCGTGGCTGCACCCCGCACCTCCACGCACAGTGTGGCTGCACCCCGCACCTCCCCGCACAATGTGGCTGTCATGTCATGTTTCCTCTGCTCCCGTGAAAACATGAGCTCCAGGAAGGCCCAGGGCAGAACGTCCCTTATCATTCGTGTGTCTTTGTTATGGAGCACACAATTCTGGGCCCACATTAACATTTTTTATTAAATGATGTGATTTGATAGAACATCATGGAAATCAACTGCAAATATTCATTGGAAGGACAGATGCTGAAGCTGAAGCTCCAATACTTTGGCCACCTGATGCGAAGAACTGACTCAGGGGAAAAGACCCTGTGTCAGGAAGATCCCCTGGAGAAGGGAATGACAGCCCAGTCCAGTATTCTTGCCTGGAGAATTCCATGGACAGCCTGGTGGGCTATAGTCCATGAGGTCACAAAGAGTTGGATGCAACTAAGCAACTAATGCACTGATGCTGGGAAAGATTGAAGGCAGGAGAAGAGGGTAGCAGAGGATGAGATGGTTGGGTGGCATCACCAACTCAGTGGACAGGAACTTGGACAAACTTTGGGAGATAGTGAGGGACAGGGAGGCCTGGTGTGCTGCAGGTCATGGGGTCACAGAATCAGACGTGACAGTGACTGACAACAGCAACATTATATTGTAAATACATGTATCCTCCAGGCTCAGAAGTTACTAAAGCCCACAAAGCAGCCCCACAGAGTGTCTGTGACCACAGGGCCTTTGCACGTGACTCAGAAGTGCAATGGGTGGTACTGGGAGGCCTGGGCCCTGGTCCTGATGCTTTCAGTACCTGTGTGATATGGGTCAGCGTGCCTGATTCTGGTCCTTTCCCATTCATGTAAAATGATGGATTTGGAAAGATGATCTTAGGTGCCAACTCCAGCATTTTGTGGATTTATTTGTGGATTAACTAAAAGTATTGTAGCCAAATGCATACTGATGAGGCCGAATGGTCATGTCATTTACAAAGGCTATTCAGTTTATATCCTTTAAACAAAGATTCTCCAACCAATCGCATATTTGCTGGTAGTACTGTCTTCCAGCTTTCACTGGGGCTCAAGGAGAAAACCAGGAGGAAGAAAACCGAGTCTTTAGCTCCCAGCCCTCATCAGCCTGTCAAAAGCCGCGGTTCATGATCACACCTCGTGTTTGTAGGGAGCGGCGTGCGGCGTAGCACAGGTGTGGAGCCAGGCTGCCCGGGTGTGTCTCTGTTCCATCACGGTATTTTTGAGGTATATGCTAGTTGCTATACTGAGAGCCTCTGAATGAAGAAATTCTAGACGTTGTTTCTCTCTCCTCTATTAAGCTCCATGCATTTGATCTGGTTGATGGTCTGCTCTCTTACTAGTAATTCACATACCAGGCTTCTACTGAGGCCCCGCCACTTTCACTGCATGGCTTCCATGGTTCCTGTGCAAGTGAGGAGCAAGCTGGCATCTGGGGAGAAGGCAGGGGGAGTTGCTCACGGGAAGCTTTATGGCCTGGCACACATCACTCTGCTCCCACGTCGCTGGCTAGAAGTTAGCCATGCAGCAACCCCGAGCCAGGGGTGCTGCTGGAAAGCGAAGCAGGTGTGCTTAGGACAGAGAACCCGGAGATGCTGAGCAGGTCTCTAGGCTCAGCATGGCGTGCCTTCCTGGACACAGCATCTGTTTCATTCTCATCCTGGGAACATACCCATTCTCCAAGAGAGACAGCCCAAAGTGCCACCCCAAATAAGGCACAGTCCTTTCCATCAGATTTATTTGTGGCCCTGTGTGGTTGGGTGACCTGTGAGCCAAAAAGTCAAGGTGTCCGCTGAGATAAACAGTCCTATTACCAGAGAAGAGATGCTCAGCACTCGCTGGCCTGGGGAACGGCGAGAGAAGTCCCGTGATGAGACCTCGATTCTGCTCCCTGGGAGGAGTTTTATTTTTAATAGTTAAACATTTTATTTATTTATTTATTTATTGTCTGTGCTGGGTCTTCGTTGCCGCCCAAGCTTATCTCTAGTTGTGGTGAGTGGGGGCTACTCTCTGGTTGCGGTGCATAGGTTCCTCACTGCGGTGGCTTCTCTTGTTGCAGAGCATGGGCTCTAGGCACACAGGTTCTGGTAGTTGTGGCCACCAGGCTCTAGAGCACAGACTCAATAGTTGCAGCTCTTAGGCTTAGTTGTTCCAAGGCGTGTGGGATTTTCCTGGACCAGAGGTTGAACCCGTGTCCCATTGCAGCACTATTTGTAACAGCCAGGGCATGGAAGCAGCCTAGATGCTCGGTGACAGATGAACGGATGAAGAAGATGTGTATGTATACATATATATATATATATATATATATATATATATATATATATATACACACACACAAAGGAATATGACTCAGCCATTCTTTTTTTGAATGAAGTAATGCTGTTTGCAGCAGTATGGATGGACCTAGAGATTATCATACTAAGTAAAGTCAGCCAGACAGAGAAAGATAAATATTCTATGATGTCATTTGTGTGTCCTTGGGTGCTTAGTCGCTCAGTCGTGTCCCTTTATGTGTGTAATCGAAAAAACACTTCAAATGAATTTATTTGCAAAACAGAAAGAGACTCACAGTCATAGAAAACGAACTTATGGTAAACAAAGGGGTAGCTGAGGGGGCCGGTAAACTGATTCATTTGAGAAGACTCTGAGGCTGGGAAAGATTGAAGATGGGAGGAGAAGGTGACGACAGAGGATGAGATGGTTGGATGGCATCACCAACTCAATGGACATGAGTTTGAGTAAACTCCTGGTGTTGGTGATGGACAAGGAGGCCTGGCGTGCTGCAGTCCCTGGGGTCGCAAAGAGTCGGACACGACTGAGTGACTGAACTGAACTGAACTGAGATTTGCAGATGCACACTATTGTAAATAAAATAGATAAACAACATAGATTTATGGATAGCTCTGGGAACTATATTCAACATCTTATAATAAACTATAATGGGAGAGAATAAAAAAGAACACATATATACATACGTATATCTGAATCACTTTGCTGTCTGCCTGAAACTAACACAATGTTGTAAATCAGCTGTATTGCAATAAAAAAAACTCAACCAACTTGCTCCAAACGGAACTCTGGATTATGCCTGCTCCCGAGTCTGCTCATTTCTTTTCCGTCTCAGTAAATGGTAGCACCTAATAGCTTAAACCCAGAGCCCAAGTTACTCTTGTCTTCTCCTTCTCTCACTTTTATATCCAATTTAGCAGCAACTCTTTTGCCACTTCTACTTTCAAAATATAACTTTCTCACCCCTGTAATCTCTTACCTGTATTTCATCCCAAAAGCCCCCTAAATGGGTTTGCAGCTTCCATCTTTGCCTCCCTAGAATATCTTTCTGTAGCAACTGGAATAATCGAAGAAGTGTCTGCTTCTCTTCTGCTGAAAACTCATCTGCGACCTTTCTTTACTCTTAGAAAAAAGTCTGGAATTCTTTAAAAAAAAAAAAAAGTATATATATATATATATATATATATTTTTTTTTTTTTTACTTACTTGGCTGCCCTGGGTCTTAGTTGTGGCACTAGGGATCTTTAGCTGCGGCGGGTGGGATCTAGTTCCCTGACCAGGAATCAAAACCAGCCCCCTGCATTGGGAGCTCAGAGTCTTAGCCACTGGACCAGCAGCGAAGTCCCCAGAATTCTTTCCCAAGACCTTCAAGGTCTCGCATGGTCTGTTTCTTCCCTGCTTTTATCTCATCTCCCATCACGTCCTCCTCACTCCTCAGGCTCCAGGGGCCCGGACTCTGCATTTCCAAGGCCCCTCTCAGTTTCTTTTTACCTTTGACCCTGCTGTTCCCACCCCCTGGGAAGCCACTCTTCTCTTCTTCCCAAGGGTACCCTTCCTCACTGGGCCCTCCCAGGCCATCCGTGGTAAACCTCAGTATTTCCTTCCTAGGACAGTCTACGATTCTCTTTGACGATTTATTCCTTTGCTTGTTTATGACTTGCGCTTTCCCATTAGCATGTGAGCATCCTCAAGGCCCTTCATAGCTGAATCTCGGGGCCTGAGTCTAGCGTACAGCTGATGATCAATGAACAACTCTCCTGTTTCTGCAGCAGGCCCTAAGGGGGCCTTCAATATGCAGTTTGAAACCCCCCAGAGTAGAAATTCCCAGTGGTTCCTATTGGTTCCAGAGTTTGCGGTCCTTCCATGTGTGTGTGCATGCCAAGCTGCTTCAGTGTGTCTAAATCTTTGAGACCCCATGGACGGTAGCCTGGCCAGGCTCCTCTGTCCATGGGATCCTCCAGGCAAGAATACTGGGGTGGTGTGCCATTCCCTTCTCCGGGGGGTCTTCCCACCCAGGGATCGAACCCAAGTCCCTTACATCTCCTGCAATGGCGGGTGGGTTCTCTACCACCATTGCTAACTGGGATGCCAGTATCTTTTTTGTTTTTGTTGTTGCTGTTATTTAACAGCTTCTGTTTAATTTGGAGATATTATGTTGATCTTTTTCTAACTTTATTTTTAACTTTTAGTTTTTATTAGTTTAGAAAATTCTTCTTTTGGTTAGAAGTTTGTCAATTTTTTTGGAACTCAAGTTCTAGTAGATTGATGAGCTCTGTTCATTTTTTGTTCTTTCAAGGGATTTCTCTCTTTTTTTTTTTGGTCACACTTCAAGACATGTGGGATCTTAGTATCTTAGTTCCCTGACCAGGGATTGAACCTGATCCCCTTGCAGTGGAAGCGCAGAGTCTTAACCGCTGGCCCACCAGGGAAGTCCCTCAAATATAATACCTTGATGAATGTTTATTAGGTTGGAGTGACATAGAGACACAGAGCCAGGTAATTTAGTGTTGTAGCTGTCTTCATGGAATAAATTTCCCACTAGGAAGTTAACACTCTGTTTGGCTGACTTAACAAAATACCCTAGACTTGGCTCTTGGACTGCAAGGAGATCAAACCATCAATCCTATAGGAAATTAACCCTGACTACTCACTGGAGGGCCCGATGCTAAAACTGAAGCTCCAATACTTTGGCCACCTGATGTGACGAGCCGACTCATTGGAAAAGACCCTGATGCTGGGAAAGATTGAAGGCAGGAGGAGAAAGGGACAACAGAGAATGAGATGGTTGGATGACATCACCAACTCAATGGACATGAGTTTGAGCAAAGTCTCAGAAATGGTGAAGGACAGGGAGGCCTGGAGTGCTGCAATCTATGGGGTTGCAAAGGGGTCAAAAAGAGTCGAAAAGAGTCGGACACCACTTGGCAACTGAGCAATGACAAGACTTGGCTCAAAGGCCACTATTACTCCCGAGGGAACGCAGTTCAGTTCATAGCAGTCCATAATCTCTTTAAGCACTTCTCTCACTCATTTTTTTTTCAGTACCTAAGTATTACACATGAGTAATGGATCTTTGTGTAAATCATAGAATTACTTTAAACAGGTCAAGTCCTAATGATTCAAGAAATCTGACAAGAGAAATATATTTACATCAGTAAGACTGTACAAAACTGTACAAAAAATGTGCAAAACCTTCTCATGTACTCAAACACCTGGTCTCTGTTTAAGGAACATTTGCACTTAGAGAAAATTTTAAGGACAATTTCCAACTTTTTGAGGTTTTAAACTAAGCACAAACATTACTTGTTTTTCTATATTTTTTTAATACTGAATATAAGATTTGTGTATTTCCTGATTAGAAAGGTGGTTCATGGGGTCACAAAGAGTCGGACACGACTGAGTGACTGAACTGAACTGAACTTACTGCAATTGATGAACCTACACTGACAAATCATCACTGGAAGTCCATAGCTTACATTAGGGTTCACTTGATTTTATATGATCTATGTGTTTGGACAAACATATGCCATGAACTTACCGTTACAGAATCTTTCAAAATAGAATCACTACCCTAAACATCCTCTTTGCTCTACTTATTTATCCCCTTCCTCCAAATTGCTGGCAACCACTGATTTTGTTTTTCAATTGTCTCCATGGTTTTGCCTTTTCCAGAATGTCACAGAGCTGGAATCATGAGTGTTTAGACTTCTCAGATTAGCTTTTTTCACTTAGTAAAATGCATTTAAGCTTCCTCCATGTCTTTTCATAGCTCATATCTTTATAGCACTGAATAATATTCCTGCCTGGATGTCCCGCAGTTTACTTATTTCTTCACCAACTGAATGCTTCTGAGTTTCGGCTATTGGGAATAGAGGTGCTATGAACAACTTCGTGCAGTTTTCTTTGTGGATTTTTAACTCATAAGGTAAATAACAAGGGGAGTGATGGCTGGATCATACAGTCCATTTGTAGGAATGGGGTTAAATTCACATTGATTCATCTTGATGTTTGACAGAAAACAACAAAATTCTGTAAAGCAATTATCCTTCAACTAAAAAATTAAAACTAAAAAGAAAATTAACAAATAACTTTTGGATAGTTAGATGTTCACCCACCAGAAGGTGTGTCTACTAGGGTATCAGACCAGGAGGGTGCAAACTGGGATGAAATCCAGCCTTCGTTCTGCTCTTGGAGAAGCTGTATCTGTTCAGTTCTCACAAAGCTGCCCTGTGAGCTGGTTAAGATCTTGTTAGTGGTTTTTCTTCTCTTTTTTTTTTCCCTCCTTGGGGCCTGGCCTGATATCCTATTCCTAGAGCCAGGAATTCCTTCTCTTTCCTAGAGGATGAATCTTCTCCAAAGTTGGTGGGGGTGGGATGAGGAAAGAAAATTTTGTGTCTCTATGCATGCGTGTTTAGTCACTTTAGTCGTGTCTGGCTCTTTGCGACCCCATGGACTGTAGCCTGCCAGTCTCCTCTGTCCACGGGATTCTCCAGGCAAGAATACTGGAGTGGGTTGACATTTCCTTCTCCAGGTGATCTCTCCAACCCAGGGATCGAACCCAGGTCTCCTGCACTGCAGGCAGATTCTTTACCATCTAAGCCACCAGGGAAGGCTAGTGTCTCTATTGGACCCCTTAAATGTATCTCTCAACTCCCCATTTGACCTGGACTCATCTGAAACCCAAAAAGCCATGTGCCATCTGCTCTGAGTCTCGATTTAAATCTAACACTGATCTGAAGGTTAAAGGGCCTGTTTGCCTCCCTCTCCAACAGCCTATAAAAGTCAATCCCCATAAAAAGCTTTATTCCTTCATTGACTGGAGGAAACCTCCGGGGCTTCCCTTGCGGCTCAGTTGGTAAAGAATTTGCCTGCAATGCAGGAGACCTGGGTTCTATCCCTGGGTTGGGAAGATCCCCTGGAGAAGGGAACAGCTACCCACTCCAGTATTCGGGCCTGGAGAAGTCCATGGACTTCTGTCCTTGGAACTGGAGAGTTCCATGGCTTGCAGAAAGTCATAGGGATTGAGACTTTCACTTCATTTCACCCTAAATACATTTGTCCTATACCAGTAGGTGGCAGTATTGCTACACTTTTCTCCCCTGCATTTTCTGCTTAAGAAGTGCTTTACTGAAAGAAGAGTGGTTTGGAACAGCATTAAAGAAGGTCCCCTAACCCTGCCAAAGGAGTACATAAGCTTGTCAGCTTTGGTCATTTGAGAACAGATCATCTTTTACTTTGCAAAATTTTAAACCTTTAAATTCTTTTTATTTTTAAGCCATCTCAAATTTACGTAAAAGTTGCAACTACAGCATAAGAACCTTGGATTTTTCAGAATATTCTGAGAGGTAGTTGCTGATGGGAGGCTCTATCACCACCAAGTTCTTCGTCTGTGTTTCCTGCAAACAGGGCATTCTCTTCCAAAGCCACTAGGCAGCCTTCAAAGTCAGAACATTAACAGTCGTCCTCTCCTACCTACCCCGTCATCCTCAGATACCATTTGAGTTTCCCTTGGTGTCCCAGTAATGCCCTTTGTAGCAAAAGGATCCAGTCCAGAGTCACCACTGTAGTTAGTAATCCTGTTTCCTGCCTTAGAAGCTGCCACGGGTGTAGCTAGAAGTTCCCTGCATTGAGGACCCTGCAAATAAGGAAATAAGAATCTCAACACAGAACCTACACAAATCGGAGGACACAAATCTATTACACGAATGAGAATTACCTTCTCATGGAAAGAACCTCCTTGGCAGGAAGTGGAGAACATCAGATCTGAAATGTGACTGGGGGAAAACACTCCTCTCTTTGTTTTGTGCATCTGATCCATCTGGATAGAGTATTTAGCTACATGCAGAGTCTTGTAAGGGCTCCAAACAGGAAGCTTCTAAATTTGCCAGAGGCAAATTTCTACGGTTTGCCAATTTCGATCACTATTAGCAGTTCTCTTTCTTATTCACCTAAAAAATTGTTCCCTTTAGGCAAGAGCTCAGGTTTCATGTTCCTTATCTTCCTTCTCCCCCTGCCCAAATTCTGCGTTCTGATTTACTTCGGTTACTGAGATGCCATATTCAGTTTTCAGACATTTTTACCAACCCCAGTCAAGGGCCACCGAGTAGGTCTGTCAATCACGCTGTGGCTTTTCAGATCTGATGGCCTCCACGTCCTGCCAAGGAGGTTCTTTCCATGAGAAGGTAATTCTCATTCGTGTAATCGATTCGTGTCATCCGATTTGTGTAGGTTCTGTGTCTAGATTCTTATTTCCTGAAATATTTCACTCCTTCCCTCTGTCTATTTCTCTTCTTGGGGAAAATCCACTGTTCTCTGAGATTTGCCTACTTTGGGCACCTTAGGCCAAACGGGTCCCTTCCCTGCCCGCTGCACCTCTCCCTGTGCTGGGACTCACTGGTTTATGTTGTGACAGTTTGTTTGTGGATTTCTGCTCTCTATGACCTTGGGGTTTATCCATGGTGGGGATGGGTCTCTATTCATTTTGTATCCCTAACACTTACAACAGGGCTTCACATGGGGTGCCCATCAACTTCAACTGCTCTTTACTTTTACTTTTCAACACTTAAAAAAAATGTTTTTATCCATTTATTTGGTCTTAACTGTGGTACATGGGATCTTCAGTTTTCCTAGTGGCATGTGGATCTTTAGTTGCAACATTTGGGATCCAGTTCCTTGAGCAGGGATTGGACTCCGGCCCCTACATTGGGAGTGCAGAATCTTAGCCACTAGACTACCAGAGAAGTCCCCAGCTCCTTCCTTTAGACATTTCTTCTCAGACTTTAGTCCAACATTTTTCTCAATTTAGATGATACATACACACACACAAACACACACACATATATAGTTTAATGTATTTATTTACTTGGGTGTCTTGGGTCTTCGTTGTGACATTTGGGATCTAGCTCCCTGACCAAGATTGAACCTGGGCCCCCTGCATTGGGAGTTTGGTCTTAGCCGCTGGACCACCAGGGAAGCCCCGGATGGCATATGTTCTTAGTTCTGGAAAGTGGGATAGAAAGCATTATCCTGTAGACGGATAACATAGTTTTATTATCAATATCTAGGAGCTGTCTGAACTGATGTAAAATTATTGTCAAAGAATATTGTTAGTCTCTGAAAATCTAAACCTCATTTTAAAGGCTTGTTGCTAACCACTCTAGGTAGCTCAATTGCTTTAAATTTTCCTAAAGTTAAAGTGTTTCAAGACATTTCTGGCTTTTTACTGAGGTTAAACAAAATAGCTATAGATAACGTTTGGTAAGTTTCATTAAACACTTGCCCAGCGAGAGTAACCGAGGGTGTCCCTTGCCTACACCTGCCTTCAAGAGTCCATCTGTCTGTGTGCTGAAGCCAGCTCAGAGCCCTCCTCTGGGGAGACCAAGCCTCCTGGACTGCCTCCCTGTGGAGCACACCACCTTCCGTTCATGCACATTGTAGTTTATTCTGCAGCCTCTCCCCTCAACTCAACTGACAGCGTGAAGGTTGTTGCTTAGTCGCTAAGTCACGTCTGACTCTTTCCTACCCAATAGACTGTGGCCCGCCAGGCTCCTCTGCCCACAGGATTCTCCAGGCAAGAATACTGGAGTGGGTTGCCATTTCCTCCTCCAGGGGTTATCTTCCCAACCCAGGGATCAAACCCACATCACCTGCTTGGCACGTGGATTCTTTACCACTGAACCACCCGGGAAGCCCATGAAGTGGTATGGACCTGCCTGTAATTTGTGATGTATAATCTGTAGTTCAGATAGTTGTCAGAATAAACCCCCAAACTCTCTGCTGATCAATATTTATAAAAGCCAAGAAATAATACTGATAGAAATTTGTTTGACCATACCTGCTCGTCACATCCCATGGAAATCGTGCATAAGTGATAGGTTTTGCTCTCTTGCCACCCTTCTCATCTGCTTCCTCCTCCTTGTTATTATGGTAGAGCTGATGCAATCTACTTCTTCTCTAGATTTTGCTAGATCCTCTGGCAATCATTCTTGGACTAGGTGGACCACTGGAGTGCCATCCACCCACACCGCATTCACTTGGCATTTTGCAGGCCTCTGTTTCCTGAACAGGTATAAGACGGTGGCTGAGAGCCTGACCTTCGGAAACAGATGTTCCTGATTTGAATCCTGTCCTAATCCTGGCCATTCCCCTTGCCACATGTGTGACTGCTGATCTTTATTTGATCTTTCTAAGAATCCATTTCCCCATCTGTAACAAAGGGTAGCCCAATTGTGGCACCAATTAAATAATGCAGGTGCTGCATTTAGCACAGTGCCTGACCCCTAGTGGGCTTCCCTGGAAGCTCAGTGGTCAAGGAGACCTGTGTGGCTGGAAGGCAGGAGATTGGGGACTGGGAGGGGGTACTCACAGAGGCCTGTGCCTCTGGGGGGACACTGGCTTTTGCTTTGAACGAGATGGGAGCAAATGGAGGGTGTGGGTGTGGAAGGTGCTATTTAGCCGTATCTCACGGTTTTCTGCTCTCTTTCTTCATCCCTCCCTCCCTCTCTCCCATCCCCTCTTCCACTCTCTCTTTTCTCTTCTTCCTCTTCCTTCCGATGGATCAACAGAAAATTCTGTTCCACTTGCAGTAGCAGGTCAACTCTGTCCCTGAGCAGCTGGTGGGTTTTCAGAATGATTAGCGAAAGTGTGACTTCTTAGGTTGTGCTGTTTGTGTTGACAGCCAGAAAGCAGATCAATTTTCCAATCAAAGCCCCTTTTTGACAATAGAGTATTGGGTTGAGACCCGACTTGGTCATCTGTAACATCCTCATGGCGGTGGGTGACTTGAGAACACATACCATCGTTGGTTATTACTTCTTGTCTGCAGGATTGTTCAGTTACCAATGATTTTCTCCACTAGACCGTAAGCTCCATGAAGAGAGAGGCCATGGTGCTGCTTTAAAATTCAGCACGGAGTCCCTAGAAACCACGACACTGCCCTGTAGATAAACTTAATAAATAGTTGAATGAATGAATTCATGAAATCAGTATGATAATTTTTATTTTCTCTACTACTATGATGCCGGAGCCAAACATTGTGAAACCTCTGTTCGGAGAGCCATAGGCAATTATATTGTTGGATAAAAATCCATCTATTTAGGAGTACATTGCAAGACTGCATTTTCTGCCAGCACGATGTGAACCTTGGGGCCCAGCTCTGCCCATAATTTAGCACTTGTCAGAAATGTTCCCACTCCGACAATTTATTGGAAAATCAGATGAGAACATTTCAGACGAGATCGGGCACGTTCAGGGTGGTAGGGTCGTAGACGTGAGATGAGGACATTTCAGAGGAATGATAAGGTTTGATAAGAAAACCCATTTTTCTGTGTGTTAATGAAAGAATTCAGGAAACTCAGTTAAGTTTTTACATTAAAAATTTTTATATTTAATATGTATATATAAAAATATAAACCTTTATAAACAGCTCATTTTTTTTACAGATTGTACACAGCTTTAAAATCAAATAAATATATCATTTAGTATCAACACAATTATGAAAGAAAGAAAGAAAGTGAAGTCGCTCAGTCGTGTCCAACTCTTTGAGACCCCATGGACAGTAGCCTACCAGGCTCCTCATGGGATTTTTCAGGCAAGAGTACTGGAGTGGTTGCCATTTCCTTCTCCAAACACAATTATGAGGCTAATGCGATTCCAGTGGACAGCTTCAGTGATTCTGGGTCACACCTCCTTGTGTGAACGTCTCATTGCCTGCTTCCCGCTCCTGTGTTTCCTTTCACAACTTCCACACCATTCCCTGAGATAATGCAATTCTACCAACACTCTCCTCTACTCACAGTATTGCAAACATATATTCCTTCTGCCATCTGCCATGCAATTTGCCTTTTACCTTTACTGGCTTAAAAATGCCTCTTTTATCTCTTAAATCCATTTCTGCTAAGTTCACCAAACTGGTGCTGGTCCCTGGTGACCGTGTGATCCATAGACACAATGCCATCCTTGCATCCTCAGACATAAAGCAGATGTCCAAACGGCCCAGAAAGCACGCTTACATTAAAAATTTTACATTACTACTGAAATGAAAAAAACTTTGAGCGTATCTAAAACTGTATCACAGGACTAGAGCTTAAGAACTTTAGGCTAATTAGTTGCATACTGCCTATTTATTTAGACCCCAAAATTGATTTGACGTTTTTTCTTTATTTGTGTGTGTTGGGTGGGGAGGTGTGTGTGTTGTGTGTGTGTATATGTGTGTGTGTGTGTGTGTTTGTGTGTGAAAAAGTATATAGAGAAGTTTTTTTTGGGGAGGCCATACTTCCCAGTATGCAGAACTTCCCTGACTAGGGATCGAAACTGCACCGCCTTTAGTGGAAGCTCAGAGTCTTAACCACTGGACTACCTGCGAAGTTTGAGGAGATTTATTTTTTAAGTATAATTGTTTAAGCTGGTTTTTAAATATTGATGGGTACATAACCTCTTACAGAGCTATTTGAAGAGAATCAGGCAGAATGTTTACCTCTGGCTATCTTCAAGATTTTTAACATATACATTGGAATTCTTGAGATGAAAGTTACTCTATAGTGCTAGTAAACAAATACAAGAAATTCAGAATGCATGTCCTGGGCAAACACCAGGACTATTGTCTTTTATTTTCCATTAACGTCAAATATTTTGAAATTTTGTTTAGAGATGGTGTTTATCATTTTGTTATATTCTGGACTGTTCATCAGACAGTATATCTAAGACTTACTGGTGTTTATTTACGTTATAATAAACAGGATCGTTATCTGGTTTTAGTCTTTTGTGATTGTCATGAGGCAGACTTCAGTTACAGTGTCAAATTAACTTTTTTTCTTGACTTTACACGTACATTCTCTGAAGGGTTCTGTGAATTCTTCAAAAATACAGTATATACTTTACTACTGCCAGAGAATATGCATGTCTTAAATTTGAGTTTTTGAACTCTCACATCTGTGAACATTTGAAATGCATTTATGTTTCAAGATCAAATTTTGAAACTAACATGGAATCTACATCTTGAAAATGTGTGACAGCCTCAATATTTCGATGCCCATATTAACAAAAGCGTAGGGACTTCAAATTCAATTTTGTGTTTTATTTTCTAGTTTTACTTACAGAGCAATTCTAGTGGTTTACAAATAAAATATGTTAGCTTTTAATTAGCTAAATACATGGATGTTAAATTTTAGCTTTTAATTTAATTCTGACTTTGATAAAGAGAAAAACTGTATTACAGAAAAGCCATGGAGTAAAAACCTTAACATATGAAATCCTATTTCATATTCCAAATCCATGACTATTTGGAGACACCCATTATTATTTGATTACTTTTAGTTTTCAACCAGATGTTTGGTATTACGTATGCCTAGCTGTAGAGCAGCATAGCTAATAGACATATTTATTCATATGGAGTGTTTGCCATGTGATATCCTCAGTGCAATGCCTGTGTTTATCACAAGTTTTGCTCATTATTTTTATTAGGGCCTAACAGCTATTACAATGGTTTAAAATCTCATCCTAAAACTTGACCCCAAAGCATTTAAATTTCACTGCTACAGGGAGATGCTGTTAAAGTAATTTTGGTAACGTGTCATCATTCCACAATCTTCCCTGGTGGCTCAGTGGTAAAGTATCTGCCTGCCAATATAGGAGACTTGGGTCTGATCCCTGGGTTGGGAAGATCCCCTGGAGAAGGAAACGGCTACCCACTCTAGTATTCTGGCCTGGAGAATTTCATGGACAGAGGAGCCTGGTGGGCTACAGTCCATGGGGGGTCCAGAAGAGTCGGACACGACTTAGCAACTGAACACACGTGTGTCGTTCCCCAAACACTGATCTTTTCCCTGGTGGTTAAAATTATGGTAAGTAGGTGGTCTCTGTGTGCTTGTGTGTGTGTATTTGCAGTTATACAATGTTTATTGTGCATATCACTTTTTAATTGATTGATATATTGTAGAGTACAAAAATACAAACTCACAATATTATGTTATTTGAGAAGGATCAAAATGGAGGACTAGGAAGACCCGGAGCTCACGACCCCCACGAACACCTCAAAACCACAGCTACATATAGAGCAGCTCTTCCTGAGAACCCCCTGAAGACCAGAAGGTGGGTCTCCTACAACTGAGGCTGGAAAGGAGGAACCAGGTGGAGTCTGGTAGGAGGGGAGGAGAGGTAGTCTAGTCAGGACCCTCACCCCTAGTGGGAGACCCAGAAGAAGAGGGGGACATCACAGGCCCGGGGGGGGGTTCCTCCCTAAGGGGTGAGGGGCTCTTGCTCTGCGTTAGGCGCCCCAGCCCTGGGGTCTGACACCAGGAAGCTGAGCCCCCTTATTTGGTTTACAAACCAGTGGGAGGCCCCAGAGGGCTGTGAGAAACGAAAAGCCTTCTCTTAAAGAGAAGGCGAGGGTGGGATGATCTGAGAGAATAGCATTGAAACATGCATATTATCATATATGAAACAGATCGCCAGTACAGGTTGGATGCGTGAGACAAGTGCTCAGGACTGGTGCACTGGGATGACCCTGAGGGTTGGGATGGGGAGGGTGGTGGGAGGGGGCTCAGGATGGGGAATACATGTAAACCCATGGCTGATTCATATCAATGTATGGCAAAAACCACTACAATATTGTAATTAGCCTCCAACTAAAATAAATTTAAAAAAAATAAAAAAAGAGTGTGCACAGACGTCTTGGCTCCCAGTCCCGGCATGGAGGCAGTGGCTTGGAAACTGCCCGGTGCTCTGGCCAGCCTGCCCAGTCTGTCCCAGCAAGTCTCCCAGCCCCTCTGCCCTCTGCTGAGGCAGACACCGCCGTTGCCAACAGGCGTGAGCCCCAGCCAGGCCCCCCACCAGGGTGGAGCCTGCAGCCCACCAGGGAGAAGCCCAGCTCCCTCAGGGCTCCTGCTCGAGCTCCTGGGGCCCTGGACCGCCCCCCAGTAGGGAAGGCCCCCGCTCACCCCTGGCTCCAGTTTTAAGCCCCTGCAACTCCAGCCTGTGCCCTGCTCCAGGGTGGAAGCTGCCCGCGCACCCAGGCAGAAGAGAGAGCCGGTGCTCATTTCAGCTCCAACCCTCCCATCAAAGCCACTGGACACACATAGACTGCATAGGGATGCTCTCACACAAGGACACATCTTCAGGACCAAGATATGCCAGTATTTAGTCTGATTTCACAGAGAGAGATGCAGAAGCTTAAACAAAATGAGAAGACAGAGGACTATGTTTCAAGCAAAAGACTATGTTTCCAACAAAGGCTGAAGAATACAGTAACTGGAATGAAAACGACACTAGAAGGAATTAAGACCAGATTAGGTGGTTCAGAAAAATGCACAGTGACTTGTAAGATAGATTAGTGGAAATCACACAATCAGAACAGTAAACAGAAAAGCAAATTTTAAAAAATGAGAATAGTTCAAGGAACCTCTATTAGAGGTCCTGGAGTCTAGGACAATATCAAGTGTACTAACTGCATTATTGGGGATCCCAAAAGGATAAAAAAGAGGGAGAGACACAGAAAGTGTATTTGGTGGCTCAGATGGTAAAGAATCTGCCTGCAATGCAGGAGACCTGGGTTTCATCCCTGGGTCGGGACGATCCCCTGGAGAAGGGAATGCAATCACTCTAGTATTCTTGCCTGGAGAATCCCATGGACAGAGGACTCTGGTGGGCTGCAGACCATGGTGTCAAAGAGTCAGACACAACTGAGTGACTAACACACTATGACTGACAACATCCCTAATCTGAAGAAGGAAGCAGATGTCTAGGTCCAGAAAGCACATCAAACAAGAAGAACTCAAAGTGACCCACACCAAGACATTTTAATCATAATTAAAATGGCAAAAGTTAAAGATAAAAAGAAGAATTTGAAGGTAGCAAGAGAGAAAGAATCACATACCAAGAAACTCCTATCAGGTTATCAACTGATTTCTCTGCAGAAGCTTTGCAGATCAGAAGGGAGTGGCATGATATATTTAAAGTGCTGGAAGGGAAAACCTACAACCTAAGATACTCTGCCCAGCAAGATTATCATGCAGAATTGAAGGAGAGATAAAGAGTTTCCCAAACAAGCAAAAACTGAGAGTTCATCACCATTAAACCAACCTTACAGAAAATGTTAGAAAGTCTGCTTTAAGTGAAAAAGAACTATTTCAAATCTTAAAAGATGATGCTGTGAAAGTGCTGCACTCAATATGCAAGCAAATTTGGAAAACAGGACTGGAAAAGGTCAGCTTTCATTTCAATCCCAAAGAAGGGCAGTGCCAAAGAACGTTCAAACTACTGCATAATTGTGCTCATTTCACATGCTAGCAAGGTAATGCTCAAAATCCTTCAAGCTAGACTTCAACAGTACATGAACTTCCAGAAATACAAGCTGGATTTAGAGAAGGCAGAGGAACCAGAGATCAAATTGCCAACATCTTTTGGATCATAGAAAAAGCAAGGGAATTCCAGAAAAGCACCTGCTTCATTGACTACGTTAAAGCCTTTGACTATGTGGATCACAACTAACAGTGGAAAATTCTGAAAGAGATGGGAATACCAGGCCACCTTACCTGCCTCCTGTGAAACATGTATGCAGGTTAAGAAGCAACAGTTAGAACCAGACATGGAACAACAGACTGGTTCCAAATTGGGAAAGAAGTACATCAAGGCTACATATTGTCACCCTGCTTTTTAAAATTATATGCAGAATACATCATGCGAAATGCCCAGCTGGATGAAGAACAAGATGGAATCAAGATCGAGGGGACAAATATCAATAACTTCAGATATGCAGATGATACCACCCTAAAGGCAGAAAATAAAGAGGAATTAAAGAACCTCTTAATGAAAGTGAAAAAGGAAAATGAAAAAGCTAGCTTGACACTCAACATTCAAAAACAAAGATCATGGCATCTGGTCCCATCACTTCATGGCAAATAGATGGGGAAACAATGGAAACAGTGACAGACGTTATTTTCTTGAGCTCCAAAATCACTGCAGATGGTGACTGCAGCCGTGAAATTGAAAGACGCTTGCTCCTTGGAAGAAAACCTATGACAAGCCTCAGTTCAGTTCAGTTGCTCAGTCGTGTCCGACTCTTTGCGACGCCATGAATCTCAGCACGCCAGGCCTCCCTGTCCATCATCAACTCCCTGAGTTCACTCAAACCCATGTCCATCGAGTCGGTGATGCCATCCAACCATTTCATTCTCTGTCGTCCCCTTCTCCTCCTGCCCCCAATCCCTCTCAGCATCAGGGTCTTTTCCAATGAGTCAACTCTTCGTGTGAGGTGGCCAAAGTACTGGAGTTTCAGCTTCAGCATCAGTCCTTTCAATGAACACCCAGGACTGATCTCCTTTAGGATGGACTGGTTGAATCTCCTTGCAGTCCAAGGGACTCTCAAGAGTCTTCTCCAACACCATAGTTCAAAAGCATCAATTTTTCGGCGCTCAGCTTTCTTCACAATCCAACTCTCACATCCATACATGACCACTGGAAAAACCATAGTCTTGACCAGATGGACCTCTGTTGGCAAAGTAATGTCTCTGCTTTTTAATATGCTATCTAAGTTGGTCATAACTTTCCTTCCAAGGAGTAAGCGTCTTTTAATTTCATGGCTGCAGTCACCATCTGTAGTGATTTTGGAGCCCCCCAAAATAAAGTCAGCCACTGTTTCCACTGTCTCCCCATCTATTTCCCATGAAGTGATGGGACCAGATGCCATGATCTTAGTTTTCTGAATGTTAAGCTTTAAGCCAACTTTTTCACTCTCCTTTTTCACTTTCATCAAGAGGTTTTTCAGTTCCTCTTCACTTTCTGCCATAAGGGTGGTATCATCTGCATATCTGAGGTTATTGATATTTCTCCCGGCAATCTTGATTCCAGCATGTGCTTCTTCCAGTCCAGAATTTCTTATGATGTACTCTGCATATAAGTTAAGTAAGCAGGGTGACAATATACAGCCTTGACGTACTCCTTTTCCTATTTGGAACCAGTCTGTTGTTCCATGTCCAGTTCTAACTGTTGCTTCCTGACCTGCATATAGGTTTCTCAAGAGGCAGGTCAGGTGGTCTGGTATTCCCATCTCTTGAAGAATTTTCCACAGTTTATTGTGATCCACACAGTCGAAAGCTTTGGTGTAGTCAATAAAGCAGAAATAGATGTTTTTCTGGAACTCTCTTGCTTTTTCGATGATCCAGCAGGGCAAAGGCTAATGAAGCAGGGCAAAGGCTAATAGAGTTTTGTCATGAGAACGCATTGGTCATAGCAAACACCCTCTTCCAACAACACAAGAGAAGACTCTACACATGGACATCACCAGATGGTCAACACCAAAATCAGATTGATTATATTTTTTGCAACCAAAGATGGAGAAGCTCTATACAGTCAGCAAAAACAAGATCGGGAGCTGACTGTGGCTCAGATCATGAACTCCTTATTGCCAAATTGAGAGTTAAACTGAAGAAAGTAGGGAAAACCACTAGACCATTCAGGTATGACATAAATCAAATCCCTTATGACTATGACAAGCCTAGACAGTGTTTTAAAAAGCAGAAACATTATTTTGCCAACAAAAGTCCATATAGTCAAATCTGTGGTTTTCCCTGTAGTCATGTATGGATGTGAGAGTTGGGCCATAAAGAAGGCTGAGTGCTGAAGAAATGATGCCTTTGAACCATAGTGCTGAAGAAGACTCTTGAGAGTCCCTTGGACAGCAAGGAGATCAAACCAGTCATTCCAAAGGGAAATCAACCCTGATATTCATTGGAAGGACTGATGCTGAAGCTAAAGTTTCAGTACTTGGGCCATCTGATGTGAGGACCCAACTCATTGGAAAAGACCCTGATTCTGGGAAAGGTTGAGGGCAAGGTGAGAAGGGGAGGACAGAGGATGAGATAGTTGGATGACAGCATCAACTCAATGGGCATGAGTTTGAGCAAATTCTGGGAGATGGTGAAGGACAGGAAAGCCTGGAGTGCTGCAGTCCATGGGGTTGCAAAGAGCCAGTCATGACAGAGCGACTGAACAGCAAAATAACAAAAAATAAGAAAATATACAAAAGGGAAAAAAATATCAATGGTAAAAGCAAATATATAGTAAAGGCAGTGGATCAACCACTCAAATAAGTAAATATTAAGAGTAAAACACAAACATTGCAAAATCAATAATAATGATAATAAGCATTTAAAGATAGACATGAAGATGTAAAATATGACATCAAAACCACAAAACATGTGAGAGAAGGAAGTAAAAATGTAGATCTTTTAGAATGTGTTAGAACTTAAATGACTATCAGTTTAAAACAACTAGATATAGTGTGGGTCAACATATATAAACTTCATAGTAACCTAAATAAAAAATCTACTTTAGATTCACAGAAATTAAGGAGAAAGGACCCAAACATAGTACTAAAGGAAATAAATCACAAGGAAGAAGTCTAAAAGAAGAAGAAAATAACAGGGAAGAACTACAAAAACAACTGGAAAACAAGTAATAAAATGGCAATAGGTATATATTTATCAATAACTACTTTAAAAGTAAATGGACTATGTGCTCCAATCAAAAAACATAGGGTGGCTGATTGGGTAAAAAGACAAGACTCACCTATTTGCTGTCTACAAGTGAGTCACTTCAGAGCTAAAGACACACATTGACTGAAAGCAAGAGAATGCAAAAAGACATTCTATGCAAATACAAATGAGAAAGTTGGGGTAGCAATACTCATATCATGCAAAGTAGACTCTAAAACAAAGTCTGTAATAAAAGACAAAGAGTGTCCCCAACTGTCTTGCACTCACCCTGCACTCAGCATGCTGGACTCTGGTGCAGTTTCCCAAAACCAGTGATCACTGTCCATCTATCCCCCTGGTCTTCCCACAGAAGTCTCTTCATCTTTCTAAAGCAGGTCTTGTTTGCTCCTTGAGACCCGGTCAAACACCAGCTCTGGGTGGAGGTCCCTCTACACCCTTCAAACTCCATGTCTTGTGCTTAAAGGATACATCTCGTTCCTCCTGCTCACAGACTCATCTTCTTTTTAAACATATTTATTGATTTGGCTGTGCTGGGTCTCTGTTGTGGCTTGGGAGATCTTTTAGTTGTGGCATGTGGGATCTAGTTCCCTGACCAGGAATTGAACCTGGGTCCCTGTGCTGGGAATGCGGAGTCTTAGCCACTGGACCATCAGGGAAGTCCCAGAATCATCTTCTTGTGTTTGTTGGTTGATTAACCAAACCAGTTAATAAATAAATGCATAAATATACGACTTTATCAACTTGCTAATGTAGAGACTTATGAGGTTTTGTTTCATGAAGTGTTCAAAGTTTATGAGATTTCCTTGTGAGCTGAATCTCTCTTGCATACCAGGAAACAGCCTGGGGAGGAAGAAGAAACCAGGGGAAGAGAGGAGGTTAGTGAGGGTAGAAGGGGCTTGGGAAGTGGGCATGGGTCCGGGGGCCAAGGCCCTGTCCAGAACAGCCTGGCAGGGAGTGTCCTTGGGACTAGTGTGAGGAGCCCAGCATCTTGGTGATATTGGTGAGTTGGTTCTGCCCTCCCTTGATTCCTCTGATGATAGAAGACAAAATTTATGGCAGTAACAGTTAGTACATGTATTCTCAATGCAGAGAAATCACAGAAATTTGTTCTCAGGAAGCAAAACACCTTAGATTGTTACATGGTTTATGGCCTTCCAAAGGGATTCAGTCCACACATAGATGGACAGTATATCTGCAGTATGAAAATGTTATAGGAGGGAGTGATTAAGGGGGGAAAAGTCTAAAAAGGCTTCTTGGGAGAAGGATTATAATGATAAGAAGGTTAAGAAAAACTGGGCTAATTAATAGATGATCTTGAAGCCAAGGAAGGCGGATTCTGGCCAGAGACATCCTGGAAAATGGTGACCTTTTCTGCATGGACCAAAGGTGTCCAGTTCAGGGGGGAAGCCAGACTGAGGTCAGCCTCTCAGAGGGTCTGGTCCTAAGCCTTGCGCACCCACCTTTTAACTTTGCACACGGTGACTTCTGTGCTCCCCGAAGTCCTCGTTCCAGCCTTCCTGCTTGGTGAGGTTGACGCTGAGTTGGTGAGGTTGGAAGGTTCAGACTGAAATAAGAGTTGAGGGATTTCCCTGGCGGTCCAGTGGTTAGGATTCCATGCTTCCGATTCTGGGGGTGCAGGTTCAATCTCCAGTTGGGGAACTAAGATCCTGCAGGCCACATGGCATGGCCAAAAAAACCCTGAAAAAGTATAAAATGAGTTGATTTATGAGTAAGTCAGCCAGGCAAAAATCTGATTCACAGAGGGCCCTGCACCACTGCTGGGTGAAATCAGCAATGGACGTCATCGTGAGGACCTGTGAGTCCTTCCATCACTGGACTCACGTTGGCCCTGCTTCCCCAGGTGGGGGTGCCCTGGGATGAGGGGGTGAGGAGGGATGGCAGCAACACCACCATGACAGCGACTGTCCCCATGTTGTTGTGATCTGGGGGTGCCCTTGAGGTTATCAGCTGGAAGACAAGGCCAGTGGAAACTGCCGCACACACTGTTCTATGTACGGAGAACTGATCGACCTCTGTGCTCAGTCGTGTCTGACACTGCAGCCCCCTGGACTGTAGCCCACCAGGCTTCTCTGCCCATGGAATTTTCCAGGCAAGGATACTAGAGTGGGTTGCCATTTACTCCAGGGATCTTCCTGACCCAGGGACCAAACCCGAGTCTTCTGCATCTCCTGCATTGGCAGACGGATTCTTTACCACCAGTGCCACCTGGGAAGCCCTTGGTTATGTTATCCTAAATCAAAGCCCCTTTTATTTGCCTCAGGAATCATGTAATTCTGAAAGTTGCCCCCAAAAAATTAAAGAAAAAAAAGAACTGCAGAAAAGTGGGAAACTTGCCAAGTTCCTCCCTGCAAAACACTGACGCTGTGTTGGTCTATGGAAATGAACTAGCCATGAGCCTGTTTACATATACACTTACGATGATAGAAAATCACTCAATGTTGGCCTCAATAAATGTGTCAAACCAGCACTCAGAGACAATCTGTTTGACAGTGGTGGGTGCCCAGGGATTTGCATTTGGATCCTGGTGTTGTAATCACAGGATGACCACGTGTTGATCTCTCTCTCCTTGAAACTGTGCTCTGCCTGAACTGGTGGGCTCCAGGGGCTGTGGCGGGCATGGGTGAGGCCAGGATCGAGGGCTCTGTTCCCCCCCACACCCACATCAAGCCACACCGGGAGCTGGGGTGGGGGTACGGGTGTGGATTCGCTGGCCCTGGCCTGCTCCCCATCAGGGCACGTCTCCAACCTTCAGCTGTACTGAGGGTGGGTCAGTGAGGTAATTTTCACAGGAGACCGGCATACTCGACACTGCAGACTGACAAAGCCGTCTTTGCTCTTTTCTACAAATGGAAAAAGTTGGATTGTTTATTTTCTTGTGGGAAGGCTGTTTAGTTCTGCTGGTGAGCATGGAAACTCTCTCCCCTCGTTCCACCCGATCAGCCGTGACGCCCAGGCCGCTTACCGTCTTGTGCTCAGACTGCTGGGCGTCTGACAGCTGAGCAGTATGGCGGCCACAGTACCCCAGATGTCTCATCACACGTGCTCTGGACTCAGGGACGCCAGGCACAGTTAAGGCTGCGGGCTGCATCCTGCGTAGTGAGATGCCCTAGAACCTTCTCTACCCATGTTTCGAATGCTGGCAACCAAGCTTATGTGCCCTAAACTGCATATTGGATGAGTTCTCTCTGGGGAAACTGAGCAGCTCAAAAGAAAAGACCTTCAGATACTTACAATCAAGTGTGTCAGATGTTAACTACACACCAGCTTGCCTGCGTTGGAGGCCCCTGTCCCACGGGTCCTGCTCACATATAGCTATTTCAACCGCTTCATTTGAGATTTACTCTTAACTAGGAAGAGCAGGCAAAGATTACAAGATGCAGGGGAAAGTTCCCAATGTTAAAGACAGATCGGTAACAAACAAATGATAAAGACATGAACAGAAAAAAGAACTTGGGGGAATAGAGAAACTATAAGAAGGACAGAAAACTCCCCCCTCCCCCAAACCTTTTTAAGTAATAACTTTGAAAACACTGAAGAAGACATAGGCAGAAGTTCTTGCAGAGTATATTACTTTTCAAATAAAATTTAAAAAGGTGAAACCCTACTAGGAGAGAGATCTTTGTCCTTTCCCATTCTTTTTTCCTGGAATGTAGACACAATGGTTGGAGGTATAGCAGCCATCTTTGGACCATGCAGATGAATGTCACCAGCAAGGATACTGAAACAGAAAGGTGGAAGGACCCTGGTTTCTGAAGAACCTATTGAAATTATTCTTGCCTTGGAATGTCTATGTCTGAGCTTCTTTTATTTTTTAAAATATATTTATTTAATTAATTTACTTGGCTGCTCTGGTCTTAGTTACAGCACCTAGGATCTTTGATTTTCCTTGCAGCATGTGGGATCTTTAGTTGTGGCATGTGGGATCTAGTTCCTTGACCGGGGATCAAACTAGAGCCCCCTGAATTGGGAGTGTGGAGTCTTAGCCCCTGGACCACCAGGGAAGTCCTTGAGCTTCTTTTTGTGTGAATTAAATGCCTTACTTAAGTCAAAGTAGAAAAGTTTTCTATTTAAGTGAAAAGGAATATAATCCTAATCCCTTTAACATACATGCTACTTAGAAATATGGAGAAGACACAGTTAAAAGAGTTGAAAGTCCCTAAGACTTGGGGATGGGGAGAGATGGGGTAGGGAGCAGCTGGTTTCCTTTATTGTAAGCTTTTAGAACTATTTTTTCTTTTACAGTTATATACATGTCTAACTTGGAGAAAAGTAAAAATTAATTAAAAAAGAAAGAAAAGTTGGGTGGGGGAGGGTATTCTGGGCTAAAGGCATGAACACAAGCGTGGGAAGGAGGCTGCAGGAGGATGGTGACACGGTGGGGAAGAATAAGGATGAGAAAAGAAAGGGAAGCTACAGGCAGCCTTAAAGATTTGGTGCACTAAGCTAGAAAATTCAGATAAAAAATCGCCTGAATGTTAATGAGTTAAATAGTAGCCCAGTGGCCTGGAAAAGCTAATGCATCTGAGTCATTTCTCTGTAAGGGAACTACCCGTTCTCTTGGAAGAGCCGAGGTACAACCAATCCCCATTTAAGCAGTGAATCTGAAGGGGATGACATTTTGACTATGTTTATGATTTTGAGGGGATGACCTATTTCTCCTGTTTCAGAGAAGAGATAAGTAGCGAATATTATTACCATTAAACGTGGACAAAAAGAATGGGAAATCTTGTGATTAAGTCTAAGTGCCAAGGAACAAGTGCATTAGACCTGTTATGGGCCCAGCCCTGCGAACTGTGTGACCCTGGGCAAACTCCTTAACTCCTCTGTGCTTCAGTTTCTCCATCTGTAAAATACTATAATAATACCTAACTTAGAGAGGTGTCAGGGGATTTGATGAGTTAATAAATGGAAAGTTCTTAGAACAGTGACCAGAACATATAACAACTGCTGTTTTAGAGTTTGCTATTATTATGGGGTATTCCTTGAGTGTTAAGTGATAATAATACTTGGGAAAAAAAACTACATAGGATCCAAATTATATGACAAATAATAATATTTTAATATGTAGAAGAGGAATGAAATATATATTACCTATGTTGGCAAATAGAAGACATTAGAAAACAATCTAAGGAGAGTTAATAAGGAACAATTGGGTACATTATCTGTGAACCATGGCCCAATGCCCCATTGTATTAATAGAAAACTGCCTTTGGGTAGAAGATTCCCAGAAAGAAAGAAAGTGGGGCTGGACTAGGCTATTGAACTTGAGTGGCTGATATGATCTAAATACCAAAAAAGGCAAAAGCTATATTTGGACTTGGTAACAAACCCAGGCTGACTTAACAGCACATGGTTCATTATTCCATTTCCTTCTGGGCTCTCCTGGGCTGCAGCTAAGGAAGCCTATTTAGACTTCCTTTTTTGTCACATTTCCAAAAATCACATGTTGCTGAAAGCAGTGCAGCAATCTCGACCTGAAGTTTGGAAAAAAGAGAAATGAGGAAAGCTGATGATAAGCACCCAGACCAGCTTGATGCTGATTTAATGATCTGTGGCTCGTGTTTGGAAGAGAGAGGCTTCGATTATTCTAATTAGTCCAGAAAAGTGGAATAAGACACTGCCAGCAGGGCGAATAGATATTGGACACCAGGAATAACCCAACCACAAGAATGAATGGGTCAGGGGTTGGTGGCCAATGGAGACTATGATGCTGGGGATATTATGGGTTCAGACAACCGCCCCTCAGGCCAGTTCCAGCATAGACATGAGCTCAAAAAGCTGCCCAGGGAAAGGACTGTGGTTGCTAAGTCCCACAAGCTCCTGTCTGTCCTCCGGGTGCAGACTTCATTTACTGTCTCCAAACCAAGGACTGTAAAGGAGCATTGACCTTGTCGGTGACGAAAGTCATACTCAGGAGCCTCTCCTTGGAGGTGATAATTCCACCCCACCTTGGTATTTCCAAATGTGCAATGGGAACGTTTTCCTCTTCGTCTGTATTCATTCTGTTTCCTGAGAAAACCATCTTGGGGGCACTGCTACTGCCAGTAATACCTGTGATCTACGCACACTAGGAGGAAATAGGAAAAGCTGGTGTAGAGCTGGAAACAAAATTAACTTGACCTGTGAAAAGGGCTTGTCACACTGCCTGGTGCCTGTCGCCGTGGGGTCAGATCAAATGTCTGATCAAATGTCCCTTTCTCAGAGCTGTCTTTCCAGTGCTCTTACTGAAGTAGACTCCTGAAGATCTTGTTGGTTGTACACATGGAACGCTCGATTCCTCAGTCATCATCAGCCTCCCTCACTGAATGCAGGTAAGACCCAGATGTCTAGGTTATGACCAACCTGGACAGCATATTAAAAAGCAGAGACATTACTTTGCCAACAAAGGTCCGTCTAGTCAAAGCTATGGTTTTTTCCAGTGGTCATGTATGGATGTGAGAGTTGGACTATAAAGAAAACGGAGTGCCAAAGAATTGATGCTTTTGAACTGTGGTGTTGGAGAAGACTCTTGAGAGTCCCTTGGACTGCAAGGAGATCAAACCAGTCCATCCTAAAGGGAATCAGTCCTGAATATTCATTGGAAGGACGGATGCTGAAGCTGAAACTCCAATCCTTTGGCCACCTGATGTGAAGAACATCAGGGAAAAGATTCTGATGCTGGGAAAGATTGAAGGCAGGAGGAGAAGGGGACAACAGAGGATGAGATGGTTGGATGGCATCACCGACTCAATGGACATGAGTTTGAGCAAGTTCCAGGAGTTGGTGGTGGACAGGGAGGCCTAGCGCGCTGCAGTCCATGGGGTCACAAAGAGTCGGACATGACTGAGCGGCTGAACTGAACTGAACAAAAAAGTAAATCCTTAAGCAGTGTTTCAAATCCGAATGTTAGTAACTTTGCTGTTATTTATTTATTTTTGTTGAGTGTAATTCTACAATTCTTAGGCTTTTCTCTATGTTTAGAAAAAAAAAGTTTACCTTCACCTTTATGCTCCGGCCATATCACACAGTTATCTATTCCAAATTTAGATCCAATTCCTTCCTTTTTTCTGTCTATATTTATTTCTGAACATAGCTCAAGTTTTAAAACAGCAAATAACTACATTCTTTATCCTCCTCCAACATCTGCCTATGTTTTTGGAACCTACATATACTTCAGTAAGGTTTTTTGAAGACGTCCCCACACCCCTGTCCGAAAAGAAATCTCACAAGTCATTTTTTCCCTTATTTCCTTCTTTTCTCCTCCTTCTCTTCCTTTTTACTCCCTCCCTCCCTTCCTTCCTTTCCTTTTTTGTGTTTTAGAATACTTCAAGGGAAAATAATCCCTTAATGTCTGTGCAAGGAGACAGAGATATACCTGGATATTTTTATATTCTCTTCTAGACTCTTAAGTCCTGAATCATTGCATTTGTTTGCTTGGTTTTTTTTTTTCCTTCAAATCAGCACCCATGGGTGAATTTGCTCTGTCAAAGCTGAATTAGTCTCCATCATTTAAAATGCCAATCAAACCCTGAGCCAGCTAACTCACTCCCCTTCAAATGAACAACACCCAACCCCCACAAATCTAACCAAAAACTTCTCCAAATAATTCATGTCCTCCTTTTGGATAAAAGTCAGACAACCCATTTTCCTAATTGGTCTGGCTCTAAATGCCAGATGGAAATTCAGATACAAGCAACTCTTTCAAAATTCTTTTTCTGTAAATATCCATTGTTCTCCAGCTTTTTATTATATCAAATTCTTTATTTTATTTTATTTTTTTTTATTATTTTTTTTTCAGTGGGTTTTGTCATACATTGATATGAATCAGCCATTAGTTACACGTATTCCCCATCCCGATTCCCCCTCCCACCTCCCTCTCCACCCGATTCCTCTGGGTCTTCCCAGTGCACCAGGCCCGAGCACTTGACTCATGCATCCCACCTGGGCTGGTGATCTGTTTCACCATAGATAATATACATGCTGTTCTTTCGAAACATCCCACCCTCACCTTCTCTCACAGAGTTCAAAAGTCTGTTCTGTACTTCTGTGTCTCTTTTTCTGTTTTGCATATAGGGTTATCGTTACCATCTTTCTAAATTCCATATATATGTGTTAGTATGCTGTAATGTTCTTTATCTTTCTGGCTTACTTCACTCTGTATAATGGGCTCCAGTTTCATCCATCTCATTAGAACTGATTCAAATGAATTCTTTTTAATGGCTGAGTAATATTCCATGGTGTATATGTACCACAGCTTCCTTATCCATTCGTCTGCTGATGGGCATCTAGGTTGCTTCCATGTCCTGGCTATTATAAACAGTGCTGCAATGAACACTGGGGTGCACGTGTCTCTTTCAGATCTGGTTTCCTCGGTGTGTATGCCCAGAAGTGGTATTGCTGGGTCATATGGCAGTTCTATTTCCAGTTTTTTAAGAAATCTCCACACTGTTTTTCATAGTGGCTGTACTAGTTTGCATTCCCACCAACAGTGTAAGAGGGTTCCCTTTTCTCCACACCCTCTCCAGCATTTATTGCTTGTAGACTTTTGGATAGCGGCCATCCTGACTGGCGTAATCTTGAGAAAGAAGAATGGAACTGGAGGAATCAACCTGCCTGACTTCAGGCTCTACTACAAAGCCACAGTCATCAAGACAGTATGGTACTGGCACAAAGACAGAAATATAGATCAATGGAACAGAATAGAAAGCCCAGAGATAAATCCACGAACCTATGGACACCTTATCTTTGATAAACGAGGCAAGGATATACAATGGAAAAAAGACAACCTCTTTAACAAGTGGTGCTGGGAAAACTGGTCAACCACTTGTAAAAGAATGAAATTAGAACACTTTCTAACACCATACACAAAAATAAACTCAAAATGGATTAAAGATCTAAATGTAAGACCAGAAACTATAAAGCTCCTAGAGGAGAACATAGGCAAAACACTCTCTGACATAAACCACAGCAGGATCTTCTATGACCCACCTCCCAGAATATTGGAAATAAAAGCAAAAATAAACAAATGGGACCTAATGAAACTTAAAAGCTTTTGCACAGCAAAGGAAACTATAAGTAAGGTGAAAAGACAGCCCTCAGATTGGGAGAAAATAATAGCAAATGAGGAAACAGACAAAGGATTAATCTCAAAAATATACAAGCAACTCCTGAAGCTCAATTCCAGAAAAATAAATGACCCAATCAAAAAATGGGCCAAAGAACTAAACAGACATTTCTCCAAAGAAGACATACAGATGGCTAACAAACACATGAAAAGATGCTCAACATCACTCATTATCAGAGAAATGCATATCAAATTCTTCAATTAGAAAGTTCATCTAGGAAACAGCATGGAGAAGAAGAGTGCTTGGGAGGCCACTGCCTTCCTGCCTCCCTACTGCTCAGGAAGGATGTGGTGTGGATGGTGGGGACCAGGCTGGAGGAGCTGCGGGTGCTGGTGTGACTCTGAGGAATTGCATTGTTGCTGTTTAGTCACTCAGTCATGTCCGACTCTTTGCGACCCCATGGACTGCAGCATGCCAGGCTTCCCTGTCCATCACCATCTCCTGGAGCTTGCTCAAACTCATGTCCATTGAGTCGGTGATGCCATCCAACCATCTCATCCTCTTTTGTCCCTTTCTCCTCCCACCTTCAATCTTTCCCAGCATCAGAATCTTTTCCCTGATGTTCTTCACATCAGGTGGCCAAAGGATTGGAGTTTCAGCTTCAGCATCCGTCCTTCCAATGAATATTCAGGATTGATTCCCATTCCCTTTAGGATGGACTGGTTTGATCTCCTGGCTGTCCAAGGGGCTCTCAAGAGTCTTCTCCAACACCACAGTTCAAAAGAATCAATTGTCACTCAACTTTCTTTATGGTTCAACTCAACTGATGCTGAAGCTGAAGCTCCAATACTTTGGCTACCTGATGCGAAGAACTGACTCATTGGAAAAGATCCTGATGCTGGGAAAGGTTGAAGGCGGGAGGAGAAGGGGATGACAGAGGATGAGATGGTTGGATGGCATCACTGACTCGATGGACAGGAGTTTGAGCAAGCTCCGGGAGTTGGTGATGGACAGGGAAGCGTGATGTGCTGCAGTCCATGGGGTCGCAGAGAGTCAGACACGACTGAACTCTGAATTGAACTGGAAAAACCATAGCTTTGAGATATTCCCCTAAATCTATCACTAGAATTGGACAAGCCCCACTGGACCTTGTCTGGTGGTGGAAATCCTTGGAGGCAGAGATGCCGGGATTTCATGTAGGATGAAGATAGCCATAAGCTAATAAAAGGGTGTAAGGCTGGGACCTACCTTCCAACTGTATTGTACTGTATACAAGATCGAGATGTTATTTCTTTTACTTATCAAAGAATATGAGAAAGGGCTGCTGCTGCTGACTGTGGGTTGGGATGGGGAAGGAAGGCCAATCCTTTCAGCTTCTTCTGGGAACCCCCACCCATGAGGAGCCTCCTGAGATAGAATTTGGGTGGAGACCATGCTGGAGTTTGGGCTTGTTGGCACATTGACAAGAGTCTGAGGTGTTTGCCCGAGTCTACAGAGGGGCCAGGCAGGGTGGGAACATCATCACTGGAGGGGAGAGATGCCTCCGGGTTTCACCATGGATGCTGGGATTCGTCTCCTTGGTTAGCTGATCTGGTCCTGGAAGCTGTGTTATTAACAATTTCTGTAAGGCGTGGAGAACCCTGGAATCTGTCTAGTAGTTTCACCCATATGCAGCTCAAGTGGGTGGTGAGGCATGCTGTTTCCTTTCCTGGGACACCAGGAGAGCCCCAATACTCTGGGCAGGGTCCCACAGCACATGGCAGAGATGGAGGGGGTGGTGGAAATATCAGGGCTGGGAGTGAGGGGGAGTAAGCATGTAGCAGGCACGGAGCAGGGCTGGAGGACCAGGAGTCTCAGATTGACAAAGGCAGGCCACAGCCAGGGCAGCATTTATTACAACTGATGTGACCTCGATCTGTCCCCATAGATGGGGAAGCTCTGAGGAATCCAGAGTTTCACCCACATTCTAACTATTGCCCACTATACACTCTATGTCCGGACTTCTCTGGTGGCTCAGACAGCAAAGAATCTGCTTGCCAATGCAGGAGACACAGGAGACGCGGGTTCGATCCCTGGGTGGGGAAGATCCCCTGGAGAAGGGAATGGCAACCCACTCCAGGATTCTTGCCTGGAGAATCCCATGGACAGAGGTGCCTGGAGGGCTACAGTCCGTGGGGTCATGAAGAGTCGGACACGACTGAGTGACTAACACTTTCACACTCTGTGTCTAGATGCATTTTAAAGAAATATTTATTTTTATTTTTGGCTGTGCCGGGTCTTGGTTGCTGCACAGGCTTTCTCTAGTTGCAGCGACCGGGGGCTGCTCTTTGTTGCAGTGCTCCGGCTTCTCATTGTGGTGGCTTCCCTTGCTGCAGGGCATCAGCTCTAGGGTGTGCAGGGCTTTAGTCGTTGTGGGTCACGGGTTCCAGAGTGCAGACTCAGTAGCTGTGGCTCATGGACGTAATTGCCCCTTGGCATGTGGGATCTCCCCGGATCAGGGATTGAACTCATGTCCATTGGCAGGCAGAGTCGTAACCACTGGACTGCCAGGGAAGTCCTAGATGCATTTTTGGTCCAGACAGTGGTCAGCCCCTGCACCTCACTCTGCTGCACGTGAGTGTGTGTAGGCATTGATTAGATGGACTTTCAACCAGCTTCCCATAATATTCACCAAGCTTGGTTCTCTTTGTTACTTGGCCTTCCCTCCTCCTCCTCACCAACTCATACCACTCTGCCAGGCAATTACCCCAGCCTGGCTGAGCTTTGGGGGCACATCTGCTATCACACAAATGTGCTGTTCCAATCCACGCCCTGGGTGGTTTTCTTGAACCAAGCAGACCCATTAGATACCAAAATCAACAAGCATAGAGCTCTTTGGACAAAGCTCAGCAGACTTGACATGTGTGTATCTCCAAATAAGATTGAGTAAACCAATCAGTTTACCAAAATGTGTTAGGGTTTCAACTCTGGTCAAATCAGTAAGCATATTTGAGAGTCAGCTATGGGTCAGACACTGACCTAAATGCTGTCAGCTTACAAAAAGATCTTTGATTATGTTCTTAGACACTAGTTATTCTTCAGAAAGGTATGGAAATTCTTTATTCTAAAATGTCATTGTTGATATTTTCCTAGTGGAATGTCTTTTTCCCTTGCATTATATACATTTTTGCTGATGCATGGGAAAATTAAAAACATTTTCTCACTTCTGATCACTTCATTGGAAACCTTCATTAATCCTAATTTTTTAATCTGAAATTTTACTTCTCATAGTACAGGATTGTGTGGTTTGCAAATAATGATTTGTCCTTATTATTTATAATATTTATTTCTCTCAATAAAATTCACAAGCATTTTGTAACTCACTGAAGACTTTTTTCCCCAAATGATTAAACATGCCAACATTTACTTTACTTCCATCAGAACTAATCTGATATATATGTGTAGGTAGGTAATAGTATGTAATCATGAAATGTGTTCTTTGAGGACGGCTGCAGTGTTTCAACAAAATCAAATTTTATTTCTTGTCAGAGAAGCATATACTCCAGCATGTGAAATACTTTTGGAAGCTATGTTTATATACACAACTTTACCAAAAAAGAGGCTTAATAAAAGTTTCACTGAAAATTTGATTAAGTGGTATATGCCTATGAACTTTTATAGTCTTTGCCTTTTAAACCTCAAATAGACTTTGTAGAAAGTTTAATTGTCCCATTGAGAATTTGTTAAATGTGTCGGGCTCTTGGGCATTAGGTGACAAGGCTAGACTCTGAGGGCAGGGTGGACTGGGTCCTGGGAAAGTAAAGAGGAATCTCTGCACCAAGTCCTTCTGGAAGATGGGGGAACTGTGGTCCATAGAGATGACACCCACCCAAGATGGAATCCTGGCCTGACCAGCAGATAACAGAAGGGAAGGCAGCTTACTATTGTTTAATGTTGATCATGAGTTCCCAAACGCTGTGAAGAGTGGGTGTTGTTGAACACAGACCTTTTCAGGATTCTTTATATATGTGCCCGTTGTCTCTCTATTTCTGCCTGGCCCTAGACCTGCCCTTCATTGCTTGCTCTGTGATCGTGGAGCTGGGCTTTGTGAGCATCTTCGCTTAGCAGCTGGCGCATGGCTAATGCCCTGTCAGTAGAATGCTAGGCTGATAGTAAAGCAGGATGAATATCACTTCCTTGTACTTGTATGAATTATTTTTTTTTTTGGTGTGATTCTTTTTTTTTTTTTTTTAAATCATACTGTGGCAGCAAGATGACACAAGGAGAGGAAAGTCTAGCGATGCTCACCTTGATGGACATTGCATTTCAGAGGCATCCCTGCTGGTGGGTCTAACAGACACCCCAGTGGCTGGCTTCTCAGCCTTGAGGTTCCTGCATCCCGGTAGAGGGTTCCCTGCTTGCCAGTCCAGCTGCAGTTCCTGGCCCGCGGTGTGGTCACCCAGCACCGCTGTGAGACGCCCTCAGCTTGCCAATCCCAGGCCATGTTACCCTGTCTTGTAACCTTTGTCCCACCACTGTGGTCAGCTCTGACTCAGGTGAGCCCAGAGAACCTCTCCACCATCCTGTGGGCTGCAAGCACACTTCTTCCAGTGAGATCTGGACCCCAGCTTTCAGGAATGGGGTGGTCTTCTATTCAAGTTTGTTTTTTCATTAGACATTCTTCATCCCATGGATGAAGTTCTCTTTATCCCTTTATAGTTTAGAGTTCTATTGATCCCTTTAATCTCCTGTTATAGTCAATAATTCTTCATATTAAAGATTTTCTGTTAAAGTTATTGTGTGGTTTCTGTTTTCTAGTTAGACCCTGATACAAGATGATTATAGAATAATTGATAGAAATATTAAGTTTGTTCCTCTGTATATGTTACTTCCTTCTTGTTTGAGGCCTAGCATAGAAGGAGTTCTAGGGTCCTGGTCCTGACAGGTGTCAGCCCTCAGAAACTTGTTCCCAGTGGGGCTTGGTCCCGAGCACCTGATGGTACCTAAACTCACTGAAGATTTCCACACTTAACAAAATCACTGGGGAGAATGGATAAGAACTGAAGATATAACATTAGCACTGCTTGTGAGTGAGGGGAACCTAGAGAAGAATGGCTTGAATTTCCTGCCGATCCAGAGGGATGAGAACTCAGAATTGCAATCAAGCTGATTAAAAAAAAAGAAAGAAATCTGACATTTCCAGTTAATCAGTTTTATGGCAGTTGTAATTTTTTCTCTCAAATCATGGAAACAAATATAACTACAAAAGTTGATATGAGTTCAGTAATGTTTCTACAAACTTACATTTTATTATTTATAAAGCATGGACAAACATGAAAAAAGTGGTATATATCTATATCTATATATAAAACTTTATTGATTCCTCATTTAGTCCATAGACATGATGATTTCCTGCCTGAGGGTAACAACTCCACAACTCCACTGGGATCAGAAGCTCACAGATCTGGGGCTGTCCATATACAAAGAGAATGGAAATAATACTGATTGTCACCTGCTAGATAATACATAATATTGAGATTGTAGTATCTTTTAAAAACTCTTAACAAAAAATGCAGAAACCTGGCTTTCACTTACAAAGCCTTCAACTCCACACTCTATTTCTCTTTGTCCATATTTTGAAAGGATAAACAGTTCTTATTTATTTGTTTTGTGTTTTTTTGCACTGAAACATTGTTGCTTAGAGAAGATGCTATTCGGGACAAAATGCACTGACCCTGTCTGAGCAGGATAAAATGCCAACTCCATTGCATGAGTAGTTGGCTGCTTGCCCCTGGAACGAGTCTGCGTGTGTGTGTGTGTGTGTGTGTGTGTGTCCTCAGTCACGCCTGACTTTTTGCAACCCCATGGAGTGTAGCCCATCAGCCTCCTCTGTCCATGGGATGTTCCAGGCAAGAATACTGGAGTGGGGGTTGCCATTTCCTCCTCCAGAGGATCTTCCTGACCCAGGATCAGACCTGTGTCTCTTGCATCTCCTGCTTTGCGGGCAGATTCTTTACTACAGAGCCACTCAGGAAGTGGGGGGATTCAGGGCAAACAAAAGGTCCTAGCACTTCATCCTCTACCCAGCTATCTCTCATCCCTGAATTTCTCCCTGGAACTACTGCTTTCAGGCAAATTTTCTCCTTCTCTACCTCTCATATTTTAATATTAGGATGCTAATATTGATGAAGATGGGAGTTACTGTTTCACTTTTCTGGGAGCCAATCACTATACACGCCTATTTGGTTTCATAGTGTTGGTCTGGCACCATCAAATTAATCCAGAGAATTGAAATGTCCACGGTAAATTGGAAATGAAGAAAGCAAATATAACTTGAGCTCTAAAAGCAGTTTGTTTAGCAAAATCAAGAAATAAAGCATATCGCTTTAAGCTTGATGGAACAGAATAAAGTGATAACACTTTGGCTTCTTGACTTTCATTTCCTCTGCTCTGCCCTTTGACCATGAACTTGTGACTTAATGTCTGTGGGCCTGAGAGCCCAGGGCCCATGAGAATGTTCGATTTCTGCCAATTTTCAACTTCTTCCCTTCCATTCCCTCCAGGCCCTGAGGGTCAGTCTTTTGCCTTATGAACCTACTGTTTGGCTGAACTGGAGAAGGGACTTCACTTTGGTGTTGGAAAGAATTTCTTGAGCGAATTCACTTTACCGATCCAGGAAATAAGGATTTGGGCCTTCAGTTATGTGACTTATGGGGATATTAGGCATCCCAGTGGCTCTTTTGGTCCAGTATGGGTATCTGGAAATTATATGTCAATTCCCACCCTCATTATGGAGCCTGAGGTCTCCTGGCTTCACCACTGGGAGACATGGTGACTAAATAAACAATCACTGAAGAATGATGAATAGAAGGAAAAACAAGCGACCTCATAAAATGGGAGAGTGAAGGGAAAATGGAACTTTTACATTTTGCTATCTTTTTTTCTCTTGGACTTTCACCAAAAACTGAGTTTCCTTAGTGCCAAAGTTTTCATAATTCTATGTAACGACATGAGAAAAATCACACTATACGACTCTTCCTAGTTAAACACAGACATCTCTATGCACTCTCAGAGGCAGGCACTGGGCTGTTTGTGTCTATTCTTGGATGGAAAAACTGTAACCGCAGAGGGTAGAATTAACAGGAGTCAAGGATGGAAGCTTTCCTCACTCATCTTTTATAATAATGAGAACATGAAGAACCTAAAGCACGAGTTGAAACTGGTGATTAGCTGAGGTTTGGGAAAGGCGTCCATTGGGGGTTTCCATTTGCTTATCATGGTCTCTGCTTTCCAGCAGTGGACCCCTGGCAGTGGGCAGCCTCTGGACCTCTGTCCTTCAGTCCATCCTGGGCTCTTATGCATTCATGCCTCCTTTCCACCCTCCTCTCACTTGCCTGCTATTGCTTCTTCTTGGTGAACAGGGAATCTCTGCTCAGCTTGATCTAAAACTTTAAACAGGATTAACCGAGGTTGGGTCAGATGAAACATGCTCCAAAGAAACCTGCATGTTTGGCAAAAGGGAACAAAAAGTGAGAGATGTTGATTTTGTTTTCCAAGGAAAACACCACACAGCACTTTCTGGTTGTGGAATAAGAGTTGTAGTAACTGGCTCCAAGCACACGTTCTTGACCGTGTTTCTGAGTATCCTGGGGTCTTCTACGGACTCAGCCAACACTTGTCCAGGGGCCTCCCCAGCTTCAGTTTCACCACCTGTGAGAAGCAAGAGCGTGAAGCTCAGGGCTCACGGCAGATAATGATAAGGCTGCGAGGCGTGTGCTTGCGTGGCTTGTCTGACAACTCTGTTTCCCTTCCACGTCTCCACACTTCCCACAGAGACCTGAGACTCTGGCAAGCGTGTAATCAGGACAGCCCAAGATGTCCCTGGTTTGAATGTTCAGTGTAAATGTTCCTCAAAGCATAGTCGAACTTGTTGGGCCATGAGTTCTATTGTTAGGTATTTATTATTTATTTGGTTGCACCTGGATCTTAGGGGCAACAGGCCGGATCTTCAGTTGCAACGCGTGGGCTCTAGCTTCTTGACCATGGGTCGAACCCAGCTCCCCTCCACTGGTAATGCAAAATCTTAACCACTGGACCACCAGGGAAGTCCCACAAGTTCTACTTTTAGATTTGAGGAACGTGGTTATAGGGCTTCCAGCAGGAGGGTAGCCGCGGGGTGGGGGCTATCCCATTGGTCTAAGTTATCCCATTTCCTTTAGATCCTGAACTTGGCTGTTTGCCTCACCCAGTTACCTAAGGGCCTCCCAGGTGGCGCAGTGCTAAAGAACCTGATGCCAATGCGAGAGAGGAGAGACGTGGGTTCGATCCCTCGGTCGGGAAGATCCCCTGGATGAGGGCCTGGCAACCAACTCCAGTATTCTTGTCTGGAGAATCCCCATGGACAGAGGAGCCTGGCAGGCTACAGTCCATAGAGTTGCACAGAGTTGGACATGACTGAAGTGACTTAACACACACACGCACACAGAGCTACGTAAGGTGCTGAGGTTGAGAATGGCTTATTGGGTCAGCTTGCAGGAGGATTCATATTCATAACAGGTAGTCAACTTCTCAGCTGAAAGGCAACCAAGTGTTTTGTGTTTTCAACTGTGGGCTACACACATGAGCAGAAATCCAAATGTGTGAAAACTTTTCAAACTCTTTCTTTGTTAGGATGATGATTTGAGGGGTTCGAAGATTAGATGTGACCTGAACATGAGACACATAGACAGAGGCTTTGGTCAGATCCTCTTTCTTGATGCCAGGGATCCTGCCTAAGTTTCATGATTAAAATGTGAAAAGCTCCAAAAGACGCAATGACTTGAAGATTCACTATGAACTTGCTGATGTGAGCTTAGCAGGAATCTCTCAACAGAAGCAGCCTAACGATATGTCTGGATTCCTGTAACTAAGTTCTGGAAGCAAATAGCTCTAGATGGCAAGGGTTAGTTAGGTCATGTATACTACTTATTTTTAAAAAAACCCAAAAAACATTTTTTTTTTTGGAGGAGAGGTTGCCCAAATGGTATCTATCCTGAGGCAGTGGTTTTCTAACTCTTTATCCTTCAGATTTTTTCCCCCTTAAATGAAATGTTACTCAGAATAAGCTAATATTAAAACAGAGTTGCCCTAGTTGAAGCCTGAGTTGGGAGCGGAGTCCTCACTCTTGGTTTTTTCCCTCCTTGAAGCAGTCTGTGAGAACTTTTGAGGACCTGCTAGTCTCTTAAAGAATGGTTGGGAATGTCATCGAAACAAAAGGCTTTTTGGAGTCTGCCTGGTACATGCTAATTTGACTTCTATTGGGCTTGTCAAGTAGCCTTTGAGTCTACTCAAAAGATGGCCCCTGGAATCCTCCAGCCTCTAATACATTCAAAGAAATACTACCCTTGGCCATGAAATAGCACTGTGCCATTTTTAACTGAGGAAAGAGTCTCACTCAGCCTGCATAGGTGTTAAGAGCAAACCACCTCTCTAAGCCAACACATGTAGGAAAACAAAGTTGTATCCTAATTGACTTTCCTGTTTCAGAACATGGTAGGAGGCAGGTTGGCGCCTCTGAGATGCAACGTGCAGGCAAGTGAAGCAGCTGAACCTCATGCCCCGAGTTGTTCACTGCTGTGTGAGCTTGAGGGGTGGATAATACATATTTTCCTCTTTTCGTCAAAGGCCTGGGTTGGGCCAGACGATACTTGGAAGCTGACCTCAGAAGGCTGTTTGGAAGACTGGTTTGTATCATATGATGAAAGTTGTGGGGATGATCACAGGCCAGTTGTTTACTGTGCCAAGCTGGGTCTCCATAGCTTCAAATTCATTCCAATATAATTGAAAACATGTGCTCCAATATGCATTTTCTTAAAGTTCAAAATTTCCTGGTGATGTGTTTTCCATACCGTTTTGATTTAAAAGCAGAAAATGAGTTTTGGCTGTGGCCGAAAACTTGTGTGTCTGTATATAAGTGTTTTAAAACAAATCTTTTAAGAACAAAAGTCTTGAAGCATGAAGAAGAGAACCAAAGACAGATCATAGTCCTGAGAATTGAGGCAGGTGAAGAGCCCAGAGGAAAAGGCTAAAAGTAGTACCTCTCAATGCAAAATGATGAGTTTTGTCTTTGCAGTTTATAATTTAGTATGCCCTCACTCCCCAAAAAGTATCTTCCATTTAGACATTATGTCTGTGATGTCTACAAAGAGGAAAAAAGAGCATCAGCCTCTGTTCATCCTGTACAAGCTTCCACCTGTGGCAGAGGTCCCTGTCTCCAATGCCTCTGGGGACCAACCAGGTCAATTACGTGAGCGATACCAGCCTGGGGCCACCTGGACACTAGTGCTTATTTTTTTAATTAATTGATTATTTTTTAATTGGAGGATAGTTGATTTACAATATTGTATTGGTTTCTGCCATATATCAACCTGAATCAGCCAAAGGTATACCTATGTCCCCTCCCTCTTGAATCTCCCTCCCACATCCTACCCCATCCCACCCCTCTAGGTCATCACAGAGCACTGAGCTATGTTATAGTATGTTATAGTAGGTTCCCACTAGCTATCCATTTTACACATGGTAGTGTATATATGCCAATCCTAATTTCCCAATTCATCCCACTCTCCCCTTCCCCACCCTCTCTCTTTTTAAAAACATTTTAAAATTTTTGGCTGAGCTACACGGCTTTCAGGATCTTATTTCCCGGAGCAGTGATCAAACTCTCAACCTCCATGAAAGCATGGAGGACCTAACCACTGGACCACAGGGAAGTCCCCCATCACTTCTTCACCAGCCTCCTGACCTCACTAAACTCCCCTCTCTTTCTCATATTGGATCTGAACCAGTCACTCATTTAGACTTGGCTCCACTCAAAGATGAACCTCTCTCATGATCACCAGCCAGCTTCAAGTAAGAAGGACCCCACCCCATCTCCTACCTCATCCTTGGGTACTGCCCAGTTAGGCCCGCTGCCATTATCACTTGGGAGAGTGAGGCCAGACAGGGAACAGACAGGGGTTTGTCCAGCTGAAGGTGAGCATCCAGAAGCAAATAGGATGGGGGGAGGTGAGAGTCATAGGTCAAATGTTCTAACTGTGGCAGGAGAAGTTCTGTCTCCTTATGGGGTGATACCAGACCCGCCAGGCCAACAGATACAACCGGCCAGGCCCACAGGTACCCAGCTTCAGGAGGCTGGGCAGGAACTGAGGGGTCTCCTGCCTTTATCCCGTGTGGCTGAGGCAGGGATGGGTGATGCCTGAGATCAGGAGAAAACTCTCTGAAGCGGGTAGAAGAAACAATACCCACTGTCTACCCAGGGCCAAGAATAATGCCTGTTCCCTCCAGCCAGACTGAAAAAGCTCATAACTCACGGAGAATTGGATACAGTACGCTGAAGGATCTGATTACAAGATTGCTCATTGATCACAATAGTGAGGAATAATTAATTCTAGACTAAACACTGTTTTGGTCTTACTTGATAAGGCTTAAATGCAAGACCCAGAAGGATCAAGCAGATTCTAAGAAATCTAATTGCATCCCAGAACAAACTTAAAGAAAATTTATGGGCATACAAAAATAGACACTGCCTAATGAATTAGAATTTGAAATATGTGACACCTAATTACAAATTCCCAAGCATGCTAGGAAGAAGGAAATGCAACTCATAGTTAAAAATCAATCAATTAAAAATAACCCAGAACTGTCAGATTAGAATTAACAGATAAAGACATTAAAGATTAATATTACTGTTTTCTGTATGTTTGAAAGTTAAGAACATGGAAATTATAAAAAACTATAGTATAGCTTCTAGCGATGAAAACTGCAATGTCTCAGAAGAAAAATACACTGGATGGGACTGATAACAAATAAGACATTATGGAAAAATGGTTTAGTGAAAAGATTGAAGACCCAGAAATAGAAACCATGAAAAAAATTATTTTAATTTCCCTCTTTCTTTTTTAAATTTATTTTAAATTGAGGTATAATTGCTCTACAATATTGTGTTGGTTTCTCCCATACATCAGCATAGTTCAACCATTGGTATACACATGTCCTGTCCTTCTTGAACCTTCTTCCACCTCCCACCCCACCCCACCCCTCTAGGTTGTTACAGAGCACTGGAAACAGTGCAAAATTTGCTAGCCTTCAGAACTGTATGACAGTAAGTTTCTGTTGTTTAAGCCACTTACTTTGTTGCTCTTTGTCACAGCAGCCCTGGCAAACCAGTACCTACTTCAGTTAAGTCGAAGAGATCGTTGGATCAGATAAAAAGTGAGACTGAACTGTATGCTGTCTACAAGAAGCTCACTTTAATTATAAATTGACAAATGGGTTAAACGTGAAACTATGAAAAGAGATATATCATGCTAACACTAATATAGAAATGTAACACTAGAAAGCAGGGGTGACTACGTTAATATCAGACAATATGGATTTTAGAACAAAGTAGATTAACAGAAATAAAGAAGGTCACTTCGTAATGATAAAGGTGTTAGTTCATCAAGAGGTCATTACAATCATAAACGTTTATGCACCTAATAACTGAGCTTCAATATACATAGCGCAAGAACTGGTAGGATTGCAAAGAGAAATAGCCAGCTACAATCATGTCAGAGATTTCTTTTTCCCTAAAAGAATATTTGTTTTTGGCTGCGTTGGGTCTTAGTTGTGGCACACAGGCTCTTCCTTTGGGCGCGTAGGCTCTCTAGTTGACGTGCTTAGTTGCGTTGAAGCATGTGGGATCTTAGTTCCCCAACCAGGGATGGATCCCATGTCCCCTGCATTGGAAGGTGGATTTTTTTTTTTAATGTGGATCATTTATTGAATTTGTTACAATATTATTTCTGCTTTATGTTTTGTTTTTTTGGCCATCAGACATGTGTGATTTTAGCTCTGTGCCCAGGGATCAAACCACACCCCCAGCATTGGAAGGCAAAGTGCTAACCCCTGGACCACCAAGGAAGTCCTGGGAAGTTGATTCTTTCACTCAGAAGTTCCCATGTCCAAATTTTCAATGTCCCTCTCTCAATAATGAATAGAACAAGTAGACAAAAAACTGCCAAGGGTATAGAAGCGGATCTGAGCGAACACTATTAGCCAACTTGATCTGACTAGCATTCCACATAACCACATCAGTGTACACATTGTTTCAAGTGAACGTAGAACAGTCCCTAAGATGGACCATGTAAGGGGCCCTAAAAGAAGTCTGAATACATCGATGAGAATTCTAGTTATACAGTGTATGCTCTCTGATCATAATAGAATTATATTAGATGTCAGTAACAGGAAGGTCTCTGGAAAGTTCCTAGGTGTTTGGCAATTAAACAACACTCTTGTAAAAAAAACTCTGGGATCAAAGAAGTGTTCAAAAGAGAAATTAGAAAGTGCTTTTCACTGAACGAAAATGAAAATGCAATATAAAAATTTGTGACATGCCACTAATTCAGTACTTACTAGGAAATTCAGGGCACTAAATGCCTATATTTTGTAAAGAAGAAAGGTCTCAAAATCAATGAATTCTACTTCCTACTTAGGAAACAAGCAAACAAAAAGAGCAAAATAAGTAAGCAGAAGAAAGGAAACTATAAAAATTACTGAAATAAACTTCAAGAACAGTAGAAAATATTAATAAGCCAAAAACTGCTTCTTTGAGAAAATCAATCAAATCGATAAACCTTAGTCATACTAATCAGGAAGAAAAGAGAGCAGACAGAAAATGCCAATATAAAAAAAATGAGAGATGTGATATTGTTACAGATCCTACAGATACTAAAGGATAATAGAAGACTATTCTGAACAACCTTATTCTAGTAAATTTGACAACTTAGATGAAACGGATACTTTCTTTGAAAGACACAAGCTATCAAAATCACCCAAAAAGAGACAAATCACCCAAACTGACCAATGTCTATTTAAAAAGTTGAATTTGTAGTTATAAACTTCTCACAAAGGAAATTTCAGGCCCAGATGCTTCACTCAGGAACCATACCAAACATTTACAGAAAAGTTATGTCAATTCTACCTGAAGTCTTTCAGACAATTGAAGAAAAAGGAGATAATACTTCACAAGTCATTCTATGAGGCTGAAAAGTGAGAGTGTTAGTTGTTTAGTTGTGTCTGATTCTTTGCGACCCCGTGGACTGTATTCTACCAGGCTCCTCTGTCCATGGAGTTCTCCAGGCAAGAATACCAGAGTGGGTTGCCATTCCCTTCTCCAGGGGATTTTCCTGACCCAGGGATCAAACCCAGGTCTCCCACATTGCAGGGGGATTATCTACTATCTGCACCACCAGGGAATCATTATGAGGTTAACACTACCTTCTTTAAATGGTGGGGACTCCCCTGAGAATCCAGTGCTTAAGACTCTGTACTTCCAATGCAAGCAGCTTGAATTCCATCCCTGGTCAATGAACTAAGCTCCTGCATGGCCAAAAAAAAAGAAAAAGATAAACAATAATAAAACCAGACAAAGACGTTATAAGGAAATAATATTATCATGAGAAGAGTTGTAAAAATTCTCAACACAATTTTAGCCATTATATATTAAATTGAATAATACATTTATTCCAGGAGTGCAAAGTTGTCATGAAACCTGAAAATCAATCTATATAATTCACAAACTTAAACCCCTTTCCCACAAAACAAACCAAAACCAAACCATATTTTCATCTCAGTAGACTGAGAGAGAGCATCTGATAAATTCAATAGCCATTTACAATAAAACCTCTCAGTTAACTAGGAACAAAAGGAAACTTCTTCAGTATGATAAAGGTGTTTTTAAAAAACACCTTTTAAAAAACCACTTCTTTTTCATCTGCCTTGTAGTCAAGTACCCCATAGAGCTATGGATATAGTGGAAGTAGCACAAGTTTCTGCTTCAGAAGCAAAAGTTCAAATCATAGCTTTCCTACTGCTATGATTGTGTACATGGTCAATAGCCTCTCTGAGCCTGCATGTTCTTGATTTTAACACAGAGATACCATACAAACAAGTTATGCTATGCTACTGCCCAGCATTGCTTGCACACATTAAAATTAGTGCCCTTTCTTCCTTTTTTCTTAACTGGTTCTGATGAGGGTGAGGTTGGTCTAGGGCAGCAGTTTTTAGCATCTTTCTTAGCCACGAGTATCTTCTGCAGACCTGAGATGCAAAATGCATCAGGAGGTTTGCTCTGGTGGACTGCAAGAGCTCTCATTTCCTCCTTTTGGGAAGGATCTGGTGGAGTGGAATGGGGAAGAGGCTAGGAGGCAATCAGAGGAAGATAAGACACCTCTAAATCTGCAATTGGGCTCTTTCTGGAAAAACCCAACCAGGTTTTTGGCAATAGATTATCACTCCGGACTTGTAGGACCATGGGTGTCCAGGCTCAGGTTTCTAGCTAAAATTACATCTGAGTGTGGAACATGGGGGAGGCTAATCCATCAGGACAAGATCTGTCTGATTCAGCAGCCGGGACGGCCTCTAAGTTCTGAAGTGCTCCAGCTAGAAGGCACCTCGTGCTCTTCAGGGCGCAGCTGCCCAAGGTCACAGTTACATTGAGGCCAGTTAGTTATTTGCATGAGATTAGTTTCATCCCTTGCCAGTCGCGCTATTACACCACACTTAGCAATCAGGAACTATTTGGAGTTCATTTTGCCAGAGGCTGATATTTCATGCATGGTCTTTAATGATTCTGAAGGCAATGTCAGGCTTCCAAGGAGGCTTGTTCGCCAAGTTCAAGAGGAGAGAACTTGATGAGGGGGCCGGCAGTGCCCCTGCCAGCCAATGAGCGCATTTTGTCAGGTGCTAGATTTCATGGTACACACGAGAACGTTAAAACTGCTGAGAGCCTGGCAGTCGAAGCCGGAGGTCCGAGAGATGTCGGCATAGCAGCCGTGAGAACCAGAACAGACGTTGTCATCAACTGAACACACACACACACACACACACACACACTCACACACGGTCATGAAGTCTGGGGAGAAGCCGAGGAGAAACGAGGTGAAGAAGGACTTGGAAAGGGGTGATTATGATGTGAAACAGACTGTTTCACGCCAGAAAGGATCAAGGTACCTTGTTTAACAGGATCAGGTGTGTAGCATCAAGGGCAGTCAGGGTTGAAATGCGAGATGAGATTTGATAGAAGGAAGAAAATGAATAACATTTGAAACATTCAAAACACTAACGTCAAGTTTTAACCCTGGTACCACAGCGTAGAACCTAAAAGTCATGTCAGACATTAAAAAAACTTTTTCTGAAGTCTAGTTGATTTACCATGTTGTATTTGGTTCTGATGTACAGCAAAGTGATCCAGTCACACACACATATATTCTTTTTCATTTTCTTTCCCATTATGGTTTATTACAGATATCGAATCTAGTTTCCTGTGCTCTCCTGTAGGACCTGGCTGTTTTTCCATTCTGGGTGTAGTAGTTTGCACCTGCCAACCTCAAACTCTCAACCCATCCCTCCCCTACGACCCTTGCCTGCTTGGCAACCACTGTCTGTTCTCTAGGTCTGTAAGTCTGTTTCTGTTTCATATATGTGTTCGTATTTTATTTACTTATTTGCTTGTTTATTTATTTATATATTGGCTGTGCCTCGCAATTTGAGAGCTCTTAGTTCCCCCAGGAGGGATCGAACCAGGGCTTCAGCAGTGAAAGCGCCAAGTCCTAACCACTGGGCCACCAGGCAAGTCCCATCTGTGTTATAGTTTCGGTTGCACATATTATAAGTGATATCATCCGGTGTTTGACATCAGACGTTTTTATCCTTGAGCGCTTTCAGCCTCTGGCCGGGGAGGTTTCTCACGGCCCTGCTCCACGGGTATCCCACTGGTTACCATCTCACTGCCTCTGACTGTGCCTCTCCCCACTCGCATCCTTGCTTCCTCTCCTCCCCTGCCGCCTTCTCTCGTCTCCTTGTCTGATCTCTGGTTCCCCCACGGTCCCCCCACCCCACTGTGCCTGTCTGGGTGGCCCAGGCTTCTCCACGCAGATATTCCACTAGATCTTCACCTTCTACTCAGAGCAACTCGTGAGGCTTACCTCCCTCCCTCATGGAATTCTGGCTCTGGTTCAGATAATAAAAATTCCCCTTGATGACACTGAACCTGCATCTTCTGAGGAGTGTGGGTTAGACAGTTCTGTGTGATAAATGACTTGGCCTCTGTCTGCAAGGCACTGTATCCAGGTGTGGCCTCTAGGTTTTACCCCCTGGATGACTTGAACATAGCTTTACACTCACACTTGACAAATCTTTGGAGCCATACAAATAGCTTGCATTCACTGTTGTTTCAATGTCCCCACCCATGAAACGGGGTCCTGTGTGCGCTCACTTGTGTCCAACTCTTTGCGACCTTGTGGCCTGTAGCCCACCAGGCTCCTCTGTCTGTGGCATTTCCAAGAATACTGAGTGGGTTGCCATTTCCTTCTCCAGAGGATCTCCCTGACCCAGGGATTGAAACTGAGACTCCCAGATCTCCTGAATTGGCAGGTGGATTCTTATCCACTGCGTCATCAGGAAAGTCCAAAGTGGGGATGCTAACAGTTATTACAATGTATTTACTCTACATTTTGATCTGAAGACTGAAGAAGCTAACATTATCACTGACTCATATGCCTAAATGGTATTGCTCACCATTTTTGTTTTTTATTCTTGTGATTTTAAGAAGAATCATTTTTCCTATGACCAGTATTTTCCTAGAAAACTTGTAGTCCAAATATGTGGGCTATTCAGTCACATTATCCATCCTTTTGAATGGAAATGCACTGACATCTGTCAGAGAGACTTTTTAGATGGGGTCTCAGGACTGGGGAAGGAAGGGCAGCAAAGAAGGGACCAAGATGAAGAATCTGGGAACAGAGAGGTGAAGGACCAGCACAGTGCCTGGCAACGCCCAGGACTAGGGGGAGTAATGGTTATTGTTATTTTTAAAAAATATTTTATTTATTTGCTTATTTAGGCTGTGCCAGGCCTTAGTTGCTGGAGAAGCAATGACAGCACACTCTAATACTCTCTCCTGGAAAATCCCATGGACAGAGGAGCCTGATAGGCTGCAGTCCATGGGGTTGCTAAGAGTCAGACACAACTGAGTGACTTCACTTTCACTTTTCCTTTCCTGCATTGGAGAAGAAAATGGCAACCCACTGCAGTGTTCTTGCCTGGAGAATCCCAGGGATGGGGGAGCCTGGTGGGTTGCCGTCTATGGGGTCCCACAGAGTCAGACACAACTGAAGTGACTTAGCAGCAGCAGCAGCAGGCCTTAGTTGCAACATGTGGATTCTTAGTTGAGGCATATGGAATCTAGTTACCTGGCCAGGGACCAGGTTTCTGCATTAGGAGTAACAAAGTCTTACCTGCCAGACCAGGAAAGTCCCTGTCCAGTGTCTTGATGTTGTCATTTATGTATGAATCATGGACTTGTTCCTCTGAGTGATGTGTGATTGTGTGAGCATCTCCCCTACTCCAGTGCTGTGGGGGACCCAGTCTTTCTGGAACAGGAACTTCTCAGCAGAGGTGGCCTGCTCACCATGGGCTCCTCTTAAACCAGAGGGACCTCTCACTCTTAATTCTAGTCCCCCAGAGACTGAATGCACCTTCCATATTTGACTGGTTCATCAAATTATGTAAATTCAGGAATAATTATGAGGGAAATGATAGCTTATGGTGAATGGGGTTGAATTCGTGATCTTCGAAGAAGAAGATTTAACTTCGGGATCAGGGACCAGGCTTGATCACTCAAGAGCTTTTGTGTAGCAAATTTTTATTAAATATGAAAAGGGACAGAGAAAGGTTCTGACACAGACATCAGAAGAGGATGGAGAGTGTCCCCTTGCTAGTCTTTAACAAGCTGTTTTCTGTCTGTTAGAAAGCTGTTAATCAGAGAAGAGAGACACCTCAAGGCTGACCTTGAGGTCAGCAGGCCCTTCTCCCACAATGTGCATTTTTGAGACAGATGGCCGGAGGTATGTCATCCCCCAGCCATAAAACAACTGATGTGAATACTGGTTTGTTGAGCTATTATCGGCCCCAGGTTTGAGAAAAGAAGAAAATTTAGTCTTAGGTGGAACCACTTTGAAGAAAGGCAAATTCTAAAACAAATACACAGTTTCATTAACATAGCTTAAGAAAAACATTTCCATAGAGAAACCTTCTTTTGATTTTGTATGGAGAAGGGAAAAAAAATCTGACCCTTGTAGTTGGTTTCCTCCTGCTGCTTAAGAGAGAAAAAATGTCTGACACTTGCGGCCTATTTTCTCCATTTGGAAACCCCTGGCCTTCCTGCCGGTTACCCTCTCATAAGCACGAATCCTGTGGGTCTATTCTGTAATTAGAAGTGAAAGCCCTCTTCCTTTAGGCCAGGCATGATGTCCCTCAGCTTCTCAGGCCTGTCACCCTCTCCACGTGGATGAAGCCGTTCATAGACAAAAGAAGGGGTCAAAGGGCTTAAACACTGAGTGGGAGGTGGGGAGGGGTAGTTCTCTCCATTTGCAGGGAAGAGGGAGGAGCAATTCCATAACAATATATCCATCCCGAGAAAGAAGACTGTGGCTCATGATTTGGCACACGATGGCTTCCTAGGTGGTGCTGGTGGTAAAGAAGCCTCCTGCTAATGCAGGTAGACGTAAGAGACAGTTTTGATCCCTGGTCGGTAAGATCCCCCGGAGAAGGCCATGGCAACCCACTTCAGTGTTCTTGCCTGGAGAATCCCATGGACAGAGGAGCCTGGCAGGCTACAGTCCAGGGGGTTGCACAGAGTCGGACATAACTGAAGTAAGTTAGCACGCATGCACGGAAAAAGCCATAACATCAGGAAGCAAAGCCTGACTTTATTTCCTGTATAACTGGATGCAACTTAGATGTAAATTAGCAGTGACTTCTGCGGAGTCTTAACGTGAGTCAATAGGACCTGGTTCAGTTCATCTTCACCAGGGATGGCACCTTTGTCTTGGTTTTCCTGGGGTCCTGGAGGAGAGGAGGTGGTCTGAGGACAGGATGTGAGTGGAGGGGAGAACAGAGAGTGTGCCAGAATGTTTTCCAAGAACAGTTTCGTAGCTGGAAACAGATGTGCCAGGTGGCTGGCTGGCCAACAGCATAATGTAGAAAGCATTAGAATATAGACCCTTCCGAGCAGGGTTAGCTTGACTGCTTGGTTCTCAGGAGCGTCTCTCGTGCCTTCAAAACAAAGAGGAAACCAGCCTTTTCCTGGTCCACATTCTGTGAGCTTAAGTCGGCTTTGGCTTCCGTCGCTCTGTGCTTTGGGGCTGGCCTCACTGCATCACTCGTCTTGCTTGGTCTCTTCGAGAGCAGCCACTTAAAACTGCGGAGAGGAGCTTAGCATCTTGGCAGCTCCCATGGAGAAAACGTGTACAGTGTCCGCGGGAGCTGGAAGATCTGAGTTATTTCCCGTTCGCCTCGTGACTGGAGTGGTTTCCAAAGGGGTGTGTGGCAGAGATGGGAGAGGCTGGTGCCCATCGACTCCAGTCCTGGAAACAACAGGGTTGCGGTCCCCCAGGAATTACGGGGGGATCCGGTAGGATCTGAAATCTGGAACCTCATTCAGATGGATTCACAGGCTACAAACAAGTCATGCTGGAAGGGGATTGTATCTGGCCACATCTCTGTTCTTTGTAACATTTTAAGCCTGACGTCCATGGCTTAGAGACCATGAATTATGGAACTGTAGTGATTTCAGACCTTAGAGACCATCCACTTGAACCTTGCTCTTTTATGGAGGAGAAATTGAGGAAGTGAGATGTTAAATGAGTTTCCTAAGGTCAGTTACAGAAGTGGGGCTGGAACTCAGCTCTCACATCTTTCTGCAGCATCACCCAAAGTTCCCTGATGGTCCTTCCCTGCCCCCCCTCCCTTTTTGCACCAACACAAAGAGTGTTTTCTCATGTTCTCCGTGGAGACCTTTGCACCAGAAACTGTACCCCCACCGTCTCCCCCACTCCCTGCCCCATCCTGACTGAGCCTTTCTATAATCTGGTGCATATTTCCTACAAAGGAGTACAAAAACCAGGGTGTAGAATCAAGTTACAACACATGTTTAGAGATTACCAACTCTGAGAAGGCTTAACCTGAAAAATGTGAGTGGTTTAGAACATGGGGCCCCAACCCTGGGGCCACAGACTGGTCTGTGGCCCATTAGAACATGGGCTGCATGGCAGGAAGTGAGCAGCGGGCAAACCCAAAAGTATCCCCCATCCCTGTCCATGGAAAAACTGTCTTCCACAAAACCGATCCCTGGTGCCAAAAGGTTGAGGACCGCTGGTTTAGACAAAACATGGTTTAAGCCACAGAGGTGTATGCTTTCCAGGTAACACAGTCACTTGTTTGTTTTACAAGTTGGAGGATGTGATTCTTGTACCTCATGTGCTGTCTTCATCTCCTGGGCCTTCCCACCCGTCCTCTGGCCCCCAAACACGAGAAGCAAGTTTCTATAATTTACTAACCTTTCTATTTCAAGGGGCTTCCCTGATCGCTCAGTTGGTAAAGAATCCGCCTGCAATGCAGGAGACCCAGTTTGATTCTTGGGTCGGGAAGATCCGCTGGAGAAGGGATAGGCTACCCACTCTAGTATTCTTGGGCTTCCCTCATGACTCAGCCAGTAAAGAATCGGCCTGCAAGATCCCCTGGAGAAGGGAAAGTCTACCCACTCTAGTATTCTGGCCTGGAGAACTCCACAGATTGTATTATGGAGTTGCAAGAAGTCCGACACGACTGAGCGACTTTCACTTTTCTCTTTCAAATTGAGATTCTGATTTGTATCGGAACACGGCTCAGCTACCAGCCTGCTCTTATGCTGCTGGTGAGGCTTTATGCTCCCTCTGCAAGAGGCCCCCCTCTGTTGGGGCCTCATCGAATGGCCCTGGGCTTGCAGGTTCCTCTCCTGTGGATCCAGCTGTTTTATCGGACACCGTTTCATCAGACTTCCCAGCTGCTGCCTGTCTTTTCTGTTGGAGTGGTAAATGGTCCTTTTCTTCCCTAAACACTACTTTACGGCTGATTCCCGGGTTTCATTTTAGCCACTTTGAACAAGTGAGATGGAATCCCACCTGGCCCTGGGTTTGGATGCTAAGACTGATGATGCCACACTCACAGCAGAAGGGTATGTGAAAAGGTTATTGCCCACATAATCAGGCGTTTGGGAAGAGCAGAACAGGCCTCTCAAGCTGGTCCAGACATGTCTTGAGAGAGCAAGGAAGAGAGACTGGCCTGGGGCTTCTTGGGGTGGGGCCAACTGAGGGTCCAGGCGTGGGAAAATCTTCCACGGTTGGACTGTCCCTCTGGGCCGAAAGAGGGAGCATTCAGGCTTTCTTGCTCCATGTGATAGAGGGGTTGGCCGGAAGGATGAGGCTTAGAGGCTGTCAGCAGTCAAACATCACCAAATGGAGCCAGACTTTTTCTTGTGGGATTATTTTGGATTTAAGAACAGTTGTTCAGAATATGGAAACATTTTTGTCATGTCACACAGGATTCACTTCTCCTTGATTAATAACCAAATTCCAGGGCTCACAAGTCGCAGAGTAACAAAGCCAGCAATGCACGGTCCCCTCACTTCCTAATATCCGAGTAAACTAAACCATCGGCCAGTGACTCCACAACGTTCTCTGTTTAGCTATGAAGCTTCAAGTAATTGGGCTTCCTGGGTGGCTCATTGGGTCAAGAATCCGCCTGCAATGCAGGAGACCTGGGTTCGATCCTTGGGTTGGGAAGATCCCTTGGAGAAGAGAATGGCTACTCACTGCAGTATTCTTGCCTAGAGAATCCCATGGACAGAGGAGCCTGGTGGGCTACAGTCATTGGGGTTGCAAAGAGTCAGGCACGACTGAGTGACTAACGCTTTCAATTTTTTCACATCAAGTAATTAATCTCTGGAAATATCTTGATGATTAAACTAGTCTTTATCATTTTTTTTCAAAATCATTTTCTCATTCAAAGTCTCAACTATCCTACTCATGATGAAATGCAAATTAAGGACTTCCCTGATGGTCCAGCAGCTAAGAATCTGCCTGCCAGTGCAGGGGACACAGGTTCCATCCCTGCTCTGGGACGATTCCACATGCTGAGGGGTCATTAAGCTTTTGTACCACAACTACTGAGCCCACACTCTAGAGCCCGCGAACCGCAGTTACTGACCCTAGGGCTTGTGCTCCATAGCAAGAGGAACCACTGGAATGAGAAACCCCTGCACACCACAATGAGGAGTAGCCCCCACTAGCGGCGACTGGAGAAACCTATGCCCAGCAATGAAGAACCACTGCAGCCAAAAACAAACAAATAAATATTAAAAAGAAAATGAAGATCCCCCATGCTGCTAATTTCCAAATTCACACACACATCCTGACTTCTCCCCTCAGACCCAGACTTGCAGATTCAAGAGTTTCCTTGATCGCTCCATAGGTGAAACTCAAGGGCATCTCAAGTTGAACATGCTCCAAATACAGCTACTGATTTTTTCTCCAAACCTGATCCTTCTCTTGACTTTTCCATCTCATGAATGGCCACACCATCTTCCTAGTTTTGTCATCTGAAATACTAGAAGACAGTCCTGATGGCTCTCTTGCTCTCACTCTCCATAAGTCTTGTGGGTAGATTTACAAAATCGTCCCTCGTTTCCCCCATTCATTGTCCAAGCATTGCAGCAAACTTTCTCCTATCTGGACACTGCAGGAGCCCTGAAGAGCCCCTCACTTCTTCCTGTGCCCCTGCCCACTGTGTCCCCCTTAAAGGTAATTGAAATCCCAACCCCTGGAAATTTTAAATGTGCCCTTATTTAGAAATAGGATCTTTGCAGTTGCAATCAAGTGAAAATGAAATCATTAGGGTTAGCCCTAATCCTATCTGGCTGGCGTCCTTGTGAGCAGAAGAGACATGGAAACACACACACAGGGAAGACGGCCACGTGAGGATGGAGGCAGAGACTGTGATGATGCTGCCATGAACCCAGGACTGATACTGACTCAGTTCTTGGCTTTCCCCGGTCAATAGAAATTGATCAGAGGTGGTGGCTCAGTGGTAAAGAACCCACCTGCCCGTGCAGGAGACCCAGGTTCAATCCCTGGTCCAGGAAGATCCCTTGGAGAAGGAAATGGCAACTCACTCCAGTAATCTTGCCTGGGAAATCCTTATGGACAGAGGAATCTGGTGGGCTACCGTTCATGGGGTCTCAAAGAATCGGACATGGCTTAGTGACTAAACAACAACAACAAGAGGCCAGACAAGAAATTTAGGCTCTCTTTCTGGTGGTGGAGTCTGGAGAAGACACACAGAAATGACACCTCACAAGGGGAAAGAAAAGAAGGAACAGGTCATCAGCCTCAGCCCTCAGGTGGCTGAAGGAGAAAATGTATTTGGTGTGTGCTACACCTTTGCATGCTTCAGTGACAATTTTGTCCATGTCACTGATATTTTTGGCAAGGAAACCATCTGTCGTGTAACTGGTGGGATGAAGGGATGACCGAGATGGGTCTTTGCCATATGCTGCCACGTTGGCTGCCCAAGGTGTAGCCCTGAGATGCAAGGAGCTGGGCATCACTGCCCTTCATGTCAAACTCTGGGCCACAGGAGGAAATAGGACCAAGACTCCTGGACCAGGGGTCCAGGCCCACTCAGGGGTGGAGGTTGGGAGGATAGAGGATGTTACGCCCAATCCCTCCGACGGCACCTGTGAGAAGGGGGGTCACCGAGGTCACTATCTGTGAACTGGACACCTCAAGTTATTGTTGTCTGTTAATAAATTGCCTTGATGTTAAAAAAAGAAAAAAATTCAGGCCAGGATTTATTGGGGCTCCTGCGCTGGCTGCAAGAGGGCGCAAAAACAAGTAACAGGCTTCCTTGTTCCCTCCCCTGGGATGGGGGAGGGCAAGCTTACTCCTTTATATTGTGCTTTATATAGGGTGAGGGTAGGGGTGTGTTTAGGGTCAGGCTGGAGGGGTGGCCTAGGTGGTCTGCCCACCCCTTTGTGGTGTTGAGTGCAGGGGGCATGTGTGGTACCCTGCTTTTGCTCCCAACACCCAGTTTTGTGCTCCCAGCTCCTCAGAAATGGCAGCTGGACTTTTTGGTAACTTTTGGTCCAGAATTTGCCCTAACTGGGCATGCATACAGTTATTTTTAGTCCCTTATAGTTTCTTTGTATTCTGTAGTTAGAGGAGAGGTGTGTCCAGGTGCAAGCTTTGCAGCACTGCAGCAAAGGGGCCCAGGTCCCAGTCTGTCTCTGGACCCCCTGGGACCACCAGGAGCTGGAAGAGGCAAGGAAGCCTCCCCCGCTTGAGACTTTGGAGGGAACAAGACCTCTCAACTCCTTGATTTTGCCCTTCTGGCCTCCAGAACTGGGAGACAATAGATTTCTGTTGTTTTAACCCTCCCTACCTCCCCTCAGTTTGTGGGGCTTCATTACAGCATCCTGTAGAAACGAATACAGACCCTATAACCGCTGTTTTTGCACAACGGCCAGAGGGACTTTTGCAACTTCTTTCTGATCGTGCCCTTTCTCGGCATAAAAACCTACTGATTTTCCTCTGAATTTAGAATGTAACTCAAGCTCTCTTCCAGGCCTAGTGAGACCTTACGCATCAGGGCCTGATGGTTTCTGGGCTCACCTCCTCCTCCCCTCCCCCTCCCCCCCCCGCCCCGTTCCTCCTGTTTGTATCTGGAACATGTTTTTCTGGCTCTTTCCATTCGCTGGGCCCATGGCTCTGAGGGATGAGCTGGAGTCACCAACCTCGCCCTGAGTATTGCCCCGTTTCATTTCCTCCAGATCCCGCATCCCAGTGTGGCATCTCTGTTCTAGTTCGTCACTGGTCCCCATCCCTCCGTGGTGAAGGTCGTGAGGTCTGAGCTTGGCTGTGCTGTAAAGTTCTGGGTCAGGAAAAGTGCTGGGTGTGGCTAGGAGCTTCACATATATTTGGTGAGTGGATGTATGATATATGCAAACGTAAGATGTGTTTTGCTTGAAGCTTGATTTCCGGTAAATAAAAATACACTTTCTATTTATTGGGCTTCCCTGGTGGCTCAGAGGGTAAAGTGTCTGCCTGCAATGCGGGAGACCAGGATTCGATCCCTGGGTTGGGAAGATCCCCTGGAGAAGGAAATGGCAACCCACTCCAAGTATTCTTGCCTGGAGAATCCCATGGATGGAGGAGCCTTGTAGGCTACAGTCCACGGGGTTGCAAAGAGTCGGACACAACAGAGCTACTTCACTTTCTTTCTTTCTTTTTCTATTTACTGAATGCTTTCTTTTTGGCTGCGCTGGGTCTTCATTGCAGCGCATATGCTGGCTTTCTCTAGTTGCAACACGTGGGCTTAGTTGCCCCTCAGCATGTGGGACCTTAGTTCCCTGCCCAGGGATTGAACCCATGTTTCCTGCATTGGAAGGCAGATCCTTAACGATTGGACCACCAGGGAAGTCCATGTATTTACTGAATTCATCAACATTTTCTTAAGTGCATTTGCATAAGTGCAATGCACACTTTTCCTCAATTAATCTCCCTTGTTTCTTAATCTAGAAAGAGCAGTCGAGCCTCAGCCAAACAGAGGCCCAGAGAGTCTCGACATGCGTGACGACTGAGCAGTCACCTGTCGGCATGAAACCAGAGCGTCTTGGCCTGCATGAGGCTCTTCTCACCCTTCTCAAGGGTCATCCTGTGTGACTCCAAGGTGAACTGCTGCTCCATCAAGCCATCGTGACAAAGTGCAATGGTTGGTGCATCTAGGTGATGGGGTAGGGGTAGTCATTGTGGCATTCTGTCGTCTTACTCTAGGTTTGAAAATTTTCAAAATAAAAAGTTGGGAGAAAAAGAAATCACAGAAAATGCTGCTTGATTTCAAATTGCCTTTAGAAAAACTCTGTGTTGTAAGATTGAAGGACAAACAGCCTGATTGGATCAGAAAATTGACTGAAAAATATCTGGAAAAAAATATAATACTCCATTATATCTGCAGTATAATGGATCTGATGACCAATATGTCTATTTTATGTATTTTTAAGATCAGTCAGGGGCTTCCCTGGTGGCTCAGTGGTAAAGAATCCGCCTGCAATGCAGGAGATGCAGGAGACCTGGGTTCTATCCCTGGGTCGGGAATATCCCCTGGAGGAGGGCATAGCAACCCACTCCAGGATTCTTGCCTGGGGAATCCCATGGACAGAGAAGCCTGGTGGGCTACAGTCCATAGGGTCACAAAGAGTGAGACATGACTGAAGCGACTGAGCATACACAGGCAAGGTCAGTCAGGCCTTTGCAACAAATCAGGGCAAAATTAGCATGCCACGGTAGGTCTTATTTCTGCGGTGGAATCTCAAGTTGTAGTTCTCATGGATGAATGGCGTTCTATGCTGTCCCCCAGGGACCCTAATCCATCAGAGCCTTTCATAGAAGGACCAGCTTCTGGGGGACTTCAGGTGTGTTTCTAGCTGCTTCTGGAACTGTGTCAGCTGACTCAAGACCTGTGGGTCAGGACTTCTCTGTTTGTGTTTAAGCTCTGTCCCACTTTCAGAAAGCTATCAGGCCTTTGATTCTCTTTGGAGAACTGAAACGAAGAGTCAACTTCTAGAATGCTGCTGTGGAATACAGCAAAAACAGTTCTAAGAGGTAAGTTAATCAGACTTGTGGTTGCCAAGGGAATGGGAGAGGAAGAGGGTTGGATTGGGAGTTTGGGGGTTAGCAGATGCAAACTATTATATACGGGATGGATAAACAACAAGGTCCTACTGTATACCACAGGGAACTTGCGTCAATATCCTGTGATAAACCACAAAGTAAAAGATTATAAAAGAGAATGTATATATGTGTATAACTGAATCATGTTGCAGGACAGCAGAAATTAACACAACATTGTAAATCAACTATACTTCAATAAAGTAAATCTAAAAAATAAAAGGAAGAGGAAATTCATCAGGAAAAAAGAAAAATCTCCAATAACAACCTAATGCTATACCTCAAGAGACTAGAAAAGGAAGAATGAAGTCCAAAGTTAGTCAATGGAAGGAAACAACAAAGGTTACACCAGAAATCAGTGACACAGAGAACTAAAAAGACAAAATGAAACCAAGAGCTGGTTCTTTGAAAAGATAAACAAAATCGACAAATCTTTAGCTAGAATCATCCAGAATTTTCTTAAGTGTGGTAAGAATTAACAAAGTTTCTCTTGGAAGATGTGAAATGATCTAAAAAGTAAGCAATGCATCAATAATGGAAGGATATGACAGCAGTTGCTCAAAAAGATTGATACTCATTCTTCTTAAGGACTTTCTGGGGCAAATATGATAGCTGGTCTTTTGTCCTAGTAGACTAAACAAAAAGAGAGATACAAAAAACATTTACATAAGCTATAACAGGGAGAGCTGAGGTTCGAAGTTATTATTTTGGGTTTTGCACATTGAATCACTTGATGAATTGGTTTGATTCTGTCCATCATCTCTTAATGGTAGACAGTTTTTCTAAAGAGTGACAGGATGGGGTCAGCCAGGCTGGGGGAGTCACTGTCCTGGTGGTCTCTGGGGTGCAGGGGAATAAGCAGAACTAAAATACATGGTATTCACAGTATAACTTGACCCTTCACATTTGCCTGAGTGTGCTGCAATTTCTTCTGTGCTTTTAGTTGCTTGCACCCAGCTCCCTGAGGACCCGGTCTTCCCCCTTCCCTTGCTCTTCCACTTCCCCCTTCCCCACATGCCTGTGTAGGACCCCTGCTGCCTGCTGCCCAGGGGCATTGGTGGGGAGGCCCAGGCTCCAAGTGCACTCCTGGCAGGGCCTGCCTGTGGGCACAGGAGGGTCAGAGTCAAGTGCAGGCCCCACAGCATCTGAGGCAGGGCAAGACGGTGGTTGACCTGTCTTAGGCTGGCTATACCTGGCTTTGGCAGGGGCCTCTCACCTGCTCCTGGTCCAGGGGCCCAGCACATCCTGTGCTGAGGTTGCAGTCCCTTGGAGTCATCTATTCCTTGTGTGTTGGGGCGATGGGCCCAAGGGAAGGGGAGGTTCCCTTCCCCACCCCATTGGGCTGTGCATTTTCATTTTGCATTGAGTTTGGCAAATTACATCACTGACCCTGTGTGCCAGGACCCGGGGCGTCAGCAAAGCGGCAGAGGAGATGAGGTAGGGATATGTTCTTCCCGTTAATTCTATCGCTGGTTGGTTCTGGTATCAGGCTATGAACTTTCCACTAAGAAACTTTATCAACACTGCTCAGATTTCTATTCACATAATTTTTCTGTTCTGAAATGTCTTCTCTTAGCCTCTAAGATTTTCCAAGTTTTCCTTATTTTTAAAGGCCCAAATTCAGATTGATCTCTCTCACAAGACTTCTGGCCCACTCTGGACAACCTTGTGGGTTCTCTGTGCTGAACTCAGGCTGTATCTTTCTGAGTGCTATTTATGAATTAAACGTAGATTTTGAATTGTTCATCTTGTGTTCACTGTCTGGCCTCATTATTGAACTTTTCAGGTGCTTGTGTTAGTCTACACGACTCTCTGAGTACAGTCTCCTGCAAAATGTGGTAGGTGCATGTAGACATATTTGTTGATTGAATGTTTTGAGGGTGTCATTCATTCATGTGTGATGGCGTTTTTTGATAATAAGGGAACAATTAAGGTCATACCTTTTAAAGACATTGTTGATTGGTCAAAATCAAACTTCTAAATCCAGTGATTTCAAATGATCAATTAGAGAAGAAGTTCTGGGCTCCAAAATCACTGCAGATGGTGACTGCAGCCATGAAATTAAAAGACGCTTACTCCTTGGAAGGAAAGTTATGACCAACGTAGATAGCATATCAAAAAGCAGAGACATTACTTTGCCAATAAGGGTCTGGTCAAGGCTATGGTTTTTCCAGTGGTCATGTATGGATGTGAGAGTTGGACTGTGAAGAAAGCTGAGCACCGAAAAATTGATGTTTTTGAACTATGGTGTTGGAGAAGACTCTTGAGAGTCCCTTGGACTGCAAGGAGATCCAACCAGTCCATCCTAAAGGAGATAAGTCCTGGGTGTTCATTGGAAGGGCTGATGCTGAAGCTGAAACTCCAGTAGTTTTGCCACCTCATGCGAAGAGTTGACTCATTGGAAAAGACCCTGATGCTGGGAGGGATTGGGGGCAGGAGGAGAAGGGGATGACAGAGGATGAGATGGCTGGGTGGCATCACTGACTCAATGGACTTGACTCTGAGTAAACTCTGGGAGTTGGTGATGGACAGGGAGGCCTGGCATGCTGCGATTCATGGGGTTGCAAAGACTCGAACACGACTGAGCAACTGAACTGAACTGAATGATGAACTAGAAATTGACAATGAAGAAAGGAATTTTTCAGCCAGAAGACAGTGTTTTTTACAGCAGAGGATTCATTTAATTTGAAGTCTGTTTTTGACAATCACGAGGTTAAGGACAGGGAAGCCTGGCATGCAGCAGTCCACAGGGTCACAAAGAGTTGGACATGACTGGATGAAATTCTCACTGTGAGATGAGTGTGCGTGTCTTTCCACACCCACAAATTACGTTCTGTACCCCAACCAGGAGGTTAAGGAAACTTCTGGGGATTCGGACAATGCTGCCTCAGTACTGCTCAGCTTTTGAGAGGTCCTCCCAGGCAGGTGCTAAGGTATTGGGGCTGCTCTTTTTTTTATTTTTCCCAGATATTCTTACTTTTATTTTCAAAAGAAAATTTACCTGAAACATTTGAGGTAGACAGCAGCATTACTTAGTATTTATGAATTTATGATTTTAGAACTTCACATTTTAATGTTTGCTTATTAGAGGGTCTCAGTTAATATACTGATACCATGAAGCTCTTTCATGGGGCTGCGCTTCACCTTCAGGTTTGTTGAATTTTCCTCTCAACTTTGGTGGTTTCCTGGGTTTCTTGTCATCACAGCTCCAGCTGAGGGATCTTCCTTATGGTGAGGCACCTGGGGTTCACAGGGCTTCATTTCAACAAAAGATGCTTCTTTTCTGTTTTCATTCAATGACCAAAGCGAACACATGGGTTGTTAGCTCCATTTTCGGAGGAGTTTTCAGGTCAGGCTTTAAAACGCACGAATGACGTAAGCACATCAGTGCCTCCATCGAACATGGACGCTTGAGTCTAGCAGTGTTCTTGTTTTCTCACTTGGCGGGGCGGGGTAGAGAGCTGTGGAGGTGCCTTCCTCTGGGAAGTTACAGAACAGAGGCTTTGCGTTCTCTGAAAAGGTCTCTATTCTTTCTTAAAATGTTCGCAGAGTCCCAGACCAGAAAACAAAACAAGGCGGCTTTATTAGTCACCCGACAATGGGAGAGGAAAGCCACCCACTTCTCCATGCTTCCTTTCAAAGTAACCTCAGCGACCCTGACAGATTCATGGAACTAATTAGGAACAATAGTAAGGAAGCCGCGGGAGGGGCGATTTTGTCTCTTGACAACATTTCAGAACTTCCCTGAGGAGCCTCTGCGGCCTCCGACCCCCTCCCTGGCCCCCTCCCACCCCCCACCAGGCAGACCCTCCTGAGAGGGGCTCAGACCGCCTCCCCCTTGTTGAATCCACCATCGATTTAGGCACTCCCGGGGCCCACAGACCCACCTGACAGGCTGTCACTCTACCCAGGCCTCATTGGGAGTCTGAGCTCAGTCAAGCCCTGCAGCGCCCTAAGCTTTCGTCCTGACCACAGGGTAGAGGGTGGTGAGCCCCTCAAAAGCAGAGGGTCCCGTGAAGAAAGGGAAGAGCTGGAAACCTCGCTCTCAAGTGCCTGCTCAGGGCCAGGCACTGTGCTGGGAGGAATCTTAATTGTGTAGTCGCTAAGTTGTGCCTGACTCTTTGCGACCCCATGGACTGTAGCCCACCAGGCTCTTCTGTCCATGGGATTTTCCTGTGTAATATCATTTTACCATGTAAGTGGCCCTTCAATTATATAGAAGGAGAAAAACAGAGTCAGAAAGATTAAAAATGTATAAAAGATTGCATTTCAGTTATCTCCAAAGTTGGGTACATCTGCTCTAGGGGAGGTGCCAAATTAAATCTTGTTGATTAACCACTAACTACATGAAAGTGAAAGTCTTTCAGCCGTGTCTGACTCTTTGCGATCCATAGCCCATGGAATTCTCCAGACCAGAATACTGGAGTGGGTAGCCTTTCCCTTTTCTAGGGGATCTTCCCAACCCACAGATCGAACGCAGGTCTCCCACATTGCAAGCGAATTCTTTACCAGCTGAGCCACAAGGGAAACCCAAGAATACTGGAGTTGGTAGCCTATCCCTTCTCCAGTGGATCTTCCTGACCTGGGAATTAAAGCGGGGTCTCCTGCATTGCAGCCGGATTCTTTACCAACTGAGTTATGAGGGAAGCATGAGTGCCCTCCAACTGGCCAGTTTCTAGCTTAAATTGTGGCAGGAAAATTATTTGGAAAAAAAAAATGGCGTTGACTTCCATATGACCACATTAAGTCTCTGTGAACTAATGACTAAAAATAGTTTTGTGTGTTCACATAGGATTCCAAGTTTATGTCAAGAATTATTCAAATACAGGAAAAGTTTCAGCTTCAGAACACAAACTTTCAGCATCTTGTTTGGCCCATCAGAAACTTCACTGAAAACACAAATATTATTCAAGTTTCCATCTTGATGCCTGGCAGTTTTTCCCTTGGGAAAGAGCTTCCAAAATGCATAGTTTAGATATAAATTTATTCATTGCCCTAGTGTCTCTTCTGTTGGGAAGCCAACCTAATAGTAGCTAACATTTATATAGCCCTTGTGATGTGTCAGACGCTGCCTTCAGTGTTCTGTATATATTTACTCAATCACCATAACATCCTGTGAAGTGGATACCATTACTATCTCCATCTCACATGTGAGGAAATTGAAGGCCCAGAGAGGTTAAGACTTGCTCAAGGACACACAGCTGATAAATAGTGGAGCCAAGTTCTTGGTATACTGATTTTTTTCTTTTCGCATGCTTCCTGTTTCTGTCTCAATAGTGTTATTATATCTTTATCTCACTGTAGGCCACCCTGGCTTGGATACATTTTAAAACAGAGAAGATGCTGATTACTGCTCTCGTGGCCCATGTGGGTCAGAGTCCCCTTCCTTGGAAAGTGAGGGGAGTCGCCTGGTGCAGTGAGGGGCCATCAGACTGGAGCTCTGCGGCCTCCTGCTCAGCTTCTCTCATCCTGTACCCACACTACTGCTGATTTTAATGTGCAATTGAAACTTGACTTAATCCCAACTGAACAGGATTAGGAGAAGATAATTTGGTGTTGCAGAACCAAGCAGAGGAAAACAGACCCTGCTGGAATCACTTGTGTCTTTTCTCTGAGTTACCCATGGCCTAGAAGGGTTCAGATTCGTTTAGTTGGAGGGGCGGGATTTACCTAATACCGCAGCAAGACGTGGCAGCTCACTCCCTTGGTCCAGCACGTTGTCCTTAAATGTGCAGCCGTGGGAATCGTGTAAACCCAGATGAGAACCGGCTCTCCTGCGGAGTTGCCTTAGGAAAGTTGATTAACCTCTGAGTGCCATGTATGCTTGTCTGTAAAATGGCTACATTAATAAAAGATACCCTCTCAGGATGCGGTAAGGGTTAACTAAGATTATGTTCGTAAAGCAGGTGATTAACACAGTGGATGGCACAAACGACTCAAAAAATATACTAATATCAGCAGAAACACATTCCATTTTATTACAGTGATTAGACAGGAAGCACAAGCAGCATGGATGGACCTGTAGATTATCACACTAAGCTAAGTAAGTCGGAAAGAGAAAGACAAAGACCATGTCACGCACATGTGGAATCTGAAATACGACACAAATGAACTTACCCATGAAACAGACGCAGACTCACAGACAGAGAACAGGCTGGTGGTTGCCAGGGTCGGGAGAGGGAAAGATTGGGAGGTTGGGGTTAGGAGATGGAAGCTGTTATATACAGAGTGAGTAAACAACAAGGTCCTACTTTTCCACACGGGGAACTATGTTTAGTATCCTGTGATAAGCCATAATGGAAAAGAAAATGAAAAAGAACATATACATAGATATGTGTATATGAATCACTTTGCTGTAGAAAAAGTAGAAATTAACACAATCTTGTAAATCAACTATACTTCAATAAAATAAACTTAAAAAAGAAAGGAAGCAAAAAGCAAAAACTCTTATAAACCTAAGTTTCTCAAGAGAAATATCAGGCACACCAAGTCCCAGAGTCCCCGATCCAAGTGGGCCACCCAGTGTAATGTTGAGGCTTCAAGCAACTCATGCGACATTTACAATAATTGGCTACATACTTGACCATAAGGGAAATCGCAACAAAACCAAAGAATCCATAATAAAAAGTCTGACCAAACTATAGCAATTTTTTGAGAGCAACAGCTAAAAAGATACCCCCTAAAGTTTTTGTGATATAAGCATTTAAAAAAAAATCAAATCAAATGTGATTTCTAAATGATTCCTAGAGCAAAGGAAATATCTTAATGGGGAATTTAAGTATTTTGAACTAACAACAAAAATACTACCCAAAACTGTGCAATGTATTATAGCTAAGGCAATATATTGAGTGCAACTTCTGGTTTTAAATGTATACAAAAAAAGTTTAATAAATCAGTGAGCTGAGTTCCACTTTAAGAGGGAAAAGAGCAACTGAGCAGCTTCAAAAAAGACAAGAACAGAAATAGTAAAGATTAGAGCAGGAATAATGAAATAGCATTTTAAAAAACCACCGGAGAGTAAAATGGAACTAAATCTAAGAAAACTAAAGTTTGTCATCTGCAGAAAGCAGGTGCTAACATTGCCTTCAGAATGAAGTTGTGAGGTCACACGTTACACTCTGTGTAAAAGCACTTTGTAGGCTTCAGAGAACTACTCTGATGTGCATTTCATCTTTATGTCATGTATTCGGCCCATCCTGACCAATCACCTCTTCTGTGCCTGGTGGTGGGAGTATAATGCCTTCTTGGACACTGATCATGTCAGCCCAACAGGCCCCAAAACAGTGTCTGCAGCAAAGAGACACACAGTGCTTAATGAGAACACAGGATGGGGATGTAACCCGCTCAGAGATGTTAGGAAGGTTCTGAGTGAAAATGAGGTTCAAGCAGAGATCAGGAGGCAGGATGGAGGGAGAAGGGTGCCAGATGAAGGGAAGGGTATGCGGTGTGTGTGAAGGACAGGAGAAGGACAGAGGGGCTGAGGCACCGTGGCCGGGGAGGGGGCGGGGCTACAGTGTAGGAAGGAGCCAGGAGGCTGTGCTTGGGGTTTCACTTTCTAAGGGCCAAGGCAAACTGCTGCAGTGTTTGTTTTTGGGTTGGAGGGGATTGTTTGAACCTCCAACTTGTAGCCAATCAGAAGCACAGGTAACCTGGACTTGTGCTTGGGGTCTGAGCCCTTTACCTGCAGAACCTGATGCTCTCTGCGGATAGATGGTGTCAGAATGACCGAAGTGTAGGGCCCCAGTTGGTGTCACTGAGCATCACTTGGCAGTGTGGGGAAAATCCCACCCCCACGTCGGGACTATGAGTGCAGAGTCCTTAACTTCCACTTATGGCATTTCATTTATCTATCCTTAAAACTGACTTCCATTTCCCACCTCCTGGAAACTTGGCTGAGCTTAGGTAGGAGTCAGGGGATGTCTACTGAGTAGAATGTGGAACTCTTCCCTGCTTTATCCTGCCAAAAAACACATCCATTTCCAAGGGAGCTCCTTACTCCAGGGGAATGACCTCAGAATAGGATGAATGTGCTTTCTGGGAAAGGTCCAACCCTTGGTTTTTATTGAGATAGTCATCAGTGTAGGACAAATGGATAGCAGAGTTAAATTCTACATTCTTAAAGCATTGGAAGCCCTCTTATTCTGAGCTTCAATCTGGTGGCTTCCAGTGCTGCTGAGAGTCTCATTGTTCTGAAGGTCCTGAATCTCTGCTTTGCCTGTTGGTCTATCGGCTTTCAAAGCCCATGTCTTTACCAATCATATAAGTCACTTGGTAAAATCCTTTAGGGTCTCCTAGTAAAATGTTTATGCTAGGATATTGTTTTGCCTGTAGACAGCTGAAAAACCAAATAACATGGCTCAGTTGATGCCTTTGATTTGTGGCACTGAAGACTCTTGAAAGTTCCTTGGACATCAAAGACATCAAACTAGTCAATCCTAAAGGAAATCAACTCTGAATATTCATTGGAAGGATTAATACTGAAGCTGAAGCTCCAATATTCTGGCCATCTGATGTGAAGAACGGACTCATCAGAAAAGACCCTGCTGCTGGGAAAGATTGAAGGCGGGAGGAGAAGTGGATGACAGAGGATGAAATGGTTGGATGGCATCACTGACTCAATGGACATGAGTTTGAGTAAACTCTGGGAAATAGTGAAGGATGGGGAATCCTGGTGTGCTGCAGTCCATGGGGTCACAAAGAGTCAGACATGACTTAGCAACTGAACAACAACAAACATTAAAATGTATCAGTTCAGTTCAGTTGCTTAGTCATGTCCGACTCTTTGCAATCCCATGGACTGCAGCATGCCAGGCTTCCCTGTCCATTACCAACTTCCAAACCTTGCTCAAACTCATGTCCATCGTGTCGGACATGTATAGCTTTAAATAACAGGAGATCATGGGTGAACTTCTGTATTCCTACCCTCATCTCACTTTCTCAAACTGTGCTCTGCTGCCCCTCCCACCCTGTCTATCTAAGAATTTCCCTTGTGTCGTTTTCATCTTTCCCTTTCTTCAAAATCATATTTCCACTCCGCTGAATGATACTCAGCCAAGGAAGCATATACAACAACCCTGAAACATCTCTGCTAAAAGAACCGTTTCTCTTTCTTTATTTTATAGCAAGATTGCTTCAAATGGTTTCCCTACTCACTAACTCTCCTTCTGTTCCTTCAATTTTCTTTTGAATCTTCTCCAGTCAGGTTTTAAAAACTACTGAACTATAACCGACATATAACATTGTGTTAGTTATATTAGTACAACATGATTTGATATTTTTATGTGTTGATAAATGATCACCACAATAAATCTAGTTAACATCCATTACCACACATAGTTACAAATACTTTTCTTGTGATGAGAAGTTTTAAAAAATAACTTATTTATTTTTAATTGAAAGATAATTGCTTTACAGTATTGTGTTGGTTTCTGCCATACACAACACGAATCAGCCATAGTGATGAGAACTGTTAAGATATACTAACAAGTCTCAAATATACAGCAACATATTATTAACTATAGTCACCACGCTGGACAGTACACCTCCACGACATTTATTTTATTACGGGAAGTTTGTACACTTTGATTCTCTCCACCCATTTTGCCCACCCCTCACCCCTTGCCTCTGAAAACCTCCAATCTGTTTTATTTACAAGTTTGGGCTTTTCCTTTTTGTTTTAAATGCAAGGATAATTGCTTTATAGTATTTTGTGGTTTTCTGTCATACATCAACAAGAATCAGCCATAGGTACACCCATGACCCCTCCCTCCCAACCCCCCCTCCCATCTCCCTCCCCACCCCACCCTTCTAGATGGTCACAGAGCCCCTGTTTGAGTTCCCTGAGTCATACATCATGGAGAGAGTAACATGGAAATTTACAAAACCATGTGTAAAATAGATAGCCAATGGAAATTTGTGGCTTATTTTGTTTTTGATTCTACACATAAATAAGATCATCTGCTATTTGTTTTTCTCTGTCTGACATTTCACTTAGCATATTACCCTCAAGGTCCATCCATTTTGTTGCAGATGGAAAGATTTCCTTCTTTTTTATGGCTAATATTCCACTGTATTGTTGTTATTCAGTCACTAAGTCTGTTGACTCTTGAGACTCCATGGACTGTAGCATGCCAGGTTCCCCTGTCCTTCACTCTCTCCCCCGGAGTTGGCTCAGATTCATGTCCTTTGAGTCGATGATGCTGTCTAACCATCTCATCCTCTGTCGTCCCCTTCTCCTCCTGCCTTCAATCTTTCCCAGCACCAGGGTCTTTCCCAATGACTTGAGTCTTTACATTGGGTGGCCAAAGTATTGGAGTTTCAGCTTCAGCATCAGTCCTTCCAGTGAATATTCAGGGTTGATTTCCTTTAGGATTGGCTGGTTTGATCTCCTTGCAGTCCAAGGGACTCTCAAGAGCCTTCTACAACACCACAGTTTAAAAGCATCAGTTCTTCGGCACTCAGCTTTCTTTATGGTTCAACTCTCACATTTGTTCATTTATATACATGTGTATATATATATGCATGCCACATTTTAAAATCCATTCATCTATTGATGGACACATATTGTTTCAATGTCTTGGCTGTTGTAAATAATGCTGCAATGAACATGAGGGGCAGATGTATCTTTTTGAGTTAAGTTTTTATTTTCTTTGGATAAATACCCAGCAGTGTACTTGCTGGATCATATGGTAGTTCTCTTTTTAATTTTTTGAGAAGTCTCCATGGTGGCTGCACCACCTCCCCACCAGCTGTGCACAAGGATTCCCTTTTATCCGCATCCTCACCAACACTTGTTATTTCTTGACTTTTTGACAGCTGCCAGTCTGACAGGTGTGAGGTGCTATTTCCCTGTGGTTCTGAGTTGTATTTCCCTGACGTGGAGCCTGATCGGGCTTTCCCGCCCTCTCCTCCACGGAAACTCCTATCAGAGTTCCCGATATGCTGACAGACCCAGAGGGTGATTTTCCTTTCCTGATGCACCAGTGGCGTTTGATGTAGTTGATCAGTCCTTTTGCTCAGAAACACTTTTTTCTTGGCTCCTCTGTTCCCCTCCTGTAACACTGACATAGCTTCTCAGTCTCCTTTTGGGATTCTTCTGGTTGTTTGGACTTCAAATATTGAAATATCCTGTGGCCAGTCCTCAAACCTTTCTTCTCTATTTGTTCTCTTTCTTGATGAGCTCATCCCATCTCATTGCTTTAAAATTCATTCATGTGCTAATGATTCCCCGTGTTAGACCTCCAACTTAGACCTCTCCACCAAACTCCAGACTCATAAATCCACCTTGTAAATCCACAAATCTAGCTTGACTAGGGAATGTCTGATTGGCATCTCACACAATGCATCAAAACTGAGTGCTTGATTTCTTCTTTGCCCCAAACCTGCTCTTCTTCTAGTTGCCCCGTCTCTGTAAATCCATTCTTTCATTTCTTCTGCCCTCAAATCTTGGGTTTCTCCCACACTTTTAGTGTCCTTGTATTTATATTTTGTAAGTTTTCATTTATAATTTAAAAATTGATTACATATTGAATGACAATATTTTAAGTATATTGGGCTAATTAAAACAGATTATAAAAGTTAATTTTTCTCTTATACTACTTTTTTTTTCAGAGTGCCTACTAGAAAGTATGAAATTACACATGTGGCTTGCATTTGTGGCTCATGCTCATTTCTCTCAGAGACGAATGATGCTCTACTTGAATCTTGAGAAGGGGTGCTGGCTCGTATAATAATAATATACAACTGGGGTTATGCAAGTATGAAAGAGGTGGGTAATGGCAGTTAGAGGGCAGTTGGCAATGTTGGTTACATGGAAGCAGGTGTTTGCTGTTTTTTTAAGTATATGTTAACATATATAGTGCTCAAGTATATATGTTATTAACAGTATATATCCATATCAACATAAAACACAGGTATCTATATGTGAGTACAATATATGTCCTAGGGCGTATATTGCCTGGGAAGACACGTTTCTGGGGGTCACGGGGCCCACACACTTGCTCTGAGGGGGGGAGAGGTGTGGGAGTGACTCTGGGTCACTGGAGGGTGTGATATGGAAAAATCAAGTCCTTCCAGGGACAGAAAGGGGCCTCAGGATGTGAAGGGCTGCCCTGCTCACGTGATCACCCAGTTTCAGAACCAGCAAACAATTGATATGTTTTGGGTGTTCTGAAATTTTGTGCAAAATGACTTCACTTAAAAAAAAAAAAAAAAAAACAGCCTAAAAAAACCCAACCATATGGGTTCCAAATCAGTGGTTGGTCTCTGAACATCTGTAAGGATTCAGACAAACAGCTCCCCCACCGGGTGGGTTTCCAGGGCTCAGAGGGTCCCATGTGGCCTGGAGAAGCAGGTGAGTGGGGCTTCACTCACATGTCAGCAGATATCCGGTCACCAAGGAGGACTCTGCCGGTCCTGCTCACTCAGAAAACACCACCTGCTGGAGAGGAGACACGGGGGTCCCCCTGTTCTCCAGGTGGGGGCTGGCCCGCCATCTGCATGTCCACCTCCTCGTGGCCCGTGGGAACCTTCCTCTGATGCGCAGAACCACTCTGCCTTGCCAGCCCTGTGAGGGGTGCCCCAGGGACCTCTGGATCAAAACTGACCTCTGGTCCCAGCTTCCTGCTCTGAAGGGAAAGCCCTGGAAGCAGCTTCAGTTCTCAGGGTTGTCCCTGGAGCCACAGATGTCGACCAAGAGATGTCACACTTTGCGCCCCGCCAGGCTCAGCAGACCCCACCCCCCTGGGGGGTGCCAACCACAGCCTGGGTGCAAATACATTAAATGGGAAAGCACGCCATGGTACGGTTTTCTCCATTAAGGCTCAGATAAGCTGCCTCCCAGGTCAGGTACTCATGAACACCACGGTCCCTGGACTGAGGGGCAGGCGGGCAGGTGAGTTGGGGGCAGAGGCCTTCCATGTTCCCCCACAAATGGGGCAGGACAATGGGGGAGCCCTGGGCTGGTCTAGTCAATTGCTGGGGAGGTAAGCTAAGGAAACCCCAGCCCAGGATGCTGGGGATGCCCCCACCTGGGGAGAACCGAGGCTCTGCCGGCCCCAGGAGGGGCCGGGGAAAGGAGAGGACATAGGAGCTCCTGCTGCAGGCTGCTGGGTTTCCTGGGAACCCTGCTCCCCTGAGGACGAGTGCTTGTGGTGGGGAGGGTCTGGACAGGGCCCCCTTGGCAGTCTTGCTGGGAGTTGGGGCACAGGCCCTGGGATTGGCAGGCAAGGTTCTGGGTGGCTGGGGTCCCCACCCAGCTCAGCTCCCCACCACCCCGGGCTCCCTTGGAGCCTCACCAGCATATCACTATCCACTGGCCTCCAGTCTGCGGGAAACAGCCCAGAGCTGATGGGACCAGAGACCAGCAAACACAGGATCCAGAGCCCCCGCCCTCACAAGGGCCTTCCTGGGCTCCATGAACTCTGCCCTGTTCAGCCAGCCCCCTAAGATGACATGAGAATCGGTACCCCAGTGTCTTGTAGAAGGTGCCAGCTTCCTTCAGCATCTGCCAACGCCCCGCCCCAGCCCTGGGAGAGGCCGGATGAGAAGGTGGCTGGGCTTACTACTCCCTGGGCCCCAGACATCATTTTCTGGGGTGGGGGAAGAGGTGGGGGTCTCACTGGAGGATCTGGGGGCTCCAGGAAGGCAGGAGGGCATGGGGAAGCCTTGGCTTGGGTTCCAGCCATCCGGGGTGTCTCCTAGGGACCCATCCTTTGGGGGCCGCAGGACTGATTTTCTAGTCTTTTGAGAAGTACTGCATGAGTCTTCAGGGCAGGGCTGGCCCCCAAGCCTGGGTCCACAGATGGGGAGGAATGGAAGTGACCCTCCTTATTTTTCTGCTTGGCTGACTTTCAGGGTGCAGATGTTTTCTTCCAGCACCAGCGCATGGAGGAACTTGAAGGTAGTAGGCTGGGATGTCTGCGGCAGCCAAAGGCTTGGACAGGCCACTTCAGTGTACTTATCAAATCCCAGGGACTGTCCTCCAATCTACACCATCTTCCAGAGCCCCCCAGATGTGCTCATAAACAGCAAATTACTAGGAAACCTCTGCTGGGTCTGCTTGTCCATCACCAGGGAGATTAACCCTCGATGAGGGAGAAGGAGAAGAGGATGTGGCCGCAGTCATCGCCGGAGGACGCCAGGGGGTCCTTCAGTTCACTGGAGTAGAACATGATGTCATAAGGAGTGTGGCAACAGAGGGCGGTGTTTCAGAGTCCAGTCTGGTGACACAGAACCTGTTGCTCGGGCTGGACAGTGGGTGGATGACAGGCCTCTGGACCACCTTGGTTCAGGAAGCTGTGCGTGATGCTGAGGTTCTCAGCTGCCAGTGTCTCGCTATTGATGAGCACAGCGTGGTGAACTCTGATGACAAGATGTGGGTGATGAAGGGAAGGTCTTTTTCATGCACCAGAATGAAGTCCATCTGGTAGGTGGACAGCATGGACACAGAGATGTTCTGATCGGCCAGTGGGACGATGGCTGACTTGACTATCTTGGTCATGCCGATGGGCTGGAAACTGGAGAAGCTGCCGGTGCTGGATACCACATTGAGGGCTAGCCAGGTAGCATCCGCCACACGCAGGTGTTCTGAGGAGGGCAGTTCCAGGAAGCCCTCCTCATTGACAATGATGCTGTAATCCTCTGGTGTCTTGGTCAGACTGAAGAATTTGCACCTGGTCCGGAGGACAGGAAGGCAAGTTTGATCAGGCTGTAGGTGAAGAGTGGGATACTCTCTTTGACAATGCTGGCAACTTGCAACTGAGGGAGCAGGTGTTTGGAGTGTGGGTTTTGGAGCTGAACAAGCAAGCACATCTTAGTTCCACTGCTTAGCAGCAGGTAACATTTCTGAGCCTCAGTTTCCTCATCTCTAAAATGGGGATAACAACATTTACCATGTAAGGTCATTGTGAGATTTGATAAGATGGTGTTGATACAATTTAATATAGCACATAGTGAGCACAAATAAATTGTAGTTAATATCCTGATTCTCAAGTCTTGACTGGTCCCACCTTTGGGCAGAGAATCCTTGGCTGGCATTCAAGCCAAGATGCTGTTGGTATATGTTATGAAGTTCCAGTTTCCTAAACCACAGTATTGAATGCTCTTGGTCATCATGGAATGTTCAGTAGATATGAGATATATTATTCCGAGGAATCAGAATTTACCAAAATTACAGGCCCCTGGAGGTGATGTCATTTTAGCAAAAAGATCCTTTGCTACAAAGGATGTCATAGTGTGTTTTGTTTGCTTTGTTTGTTGAGTCACTAAGTTGTGTTTGACTCTTTTTTTTTTTTTTTTTGCATTTAAACGTTTATTTATTTATTTATTTTTCATTTATCTTTATTAGTTAGAGGCTAATTACTTTACAATATTGTAGTGGTTTTTGTCATACATTGACATGAATCAGCCATGGATTTACATGTATTCCCCATCCTGAAACCCCTCCCACCTCCCTCTCTACCCGATTCCTCTGGGTCTTCCCAGCCCACCAAGCCCAAGCACTTGTCTCATGCATCCAACCTAGGCTGGTGGTCTGTTTCACCCTAGATAATATACATGTTTCGATGCTGTTCTCTCAAAACATCCCACCCTCGCCTTCTCCCACAGAGTCCAAAAGTCTGTTCTGTACTTCTGTGTCTCTTTTTCTGTTTTGCATATAGGGTTATCATTACCGTCTTTCTAAATTCCATATATATGTGTTAGTATACTGTAATGGGTCTTTATCTTTCTGGCTTACTTCACTCTGTAAAATGGGCTCCAGTTTCATTCATCTCATTAGAACTGATTCAAATGAATTCTTTTTAATGGCTGAGTAATATTCCATGGTGTATATGTACCACAGCTTCCTTATCCATTCGTCTGCTGATGGGCATCTAGGTTCCTTCCATGTCCTGGCTATTATAAACAGTGCTGCGATGAACATTGGGGTGCACGTGTCTCTTTCAGATCTGGTTTCCTCTGTGTGTATGCCCAGAAGTGGGATTGCTGGGTCATATGGCAGTTCTATTTCCAGTTTTTTAAGAAATCTCCACACTGTTCTCCATAGCAGCTGTACTAGTTTGCATTCCCACCAACAGTGTAAGAGGGTTCCCTTTTCTCCACACCTTCTCCAGCATTTATTGCTTGTGGACTTTTGGATAGCAGTCATCCTGACTGACGTGTAATGGTACCTCACTGTGGTTTTGATTTGCATTTCTCTGATAATGAGTGATGTTGAGCATCTTTTCATGTGTTTGTTAGTCATCTGTATGTCTTCTTTGGAGAAATGTCTGTTTAGTTCATCACAAGCAAGGAAATTGAAACTGTAATCAAAAATCTTCCAGCAAACAAAAGCCCAGGACCAGATGGCTTCACAGCTGAATTCTACCAAAAATTTAGAGAAGAGCTAACACTTATCTTACTCAAACTCTTCCAGAAAATTGCAGAAGAAGGTAAACTTCCAAACTCATTCTATGAGGCCACCATCACCCTAATTCCAAAACCAGACAAAGATGCCACAAAAAAAGAAAACTACAGGCCAATATCACTGATGAACATAGATGCAAAAATCCTTAATAAAATTCTAGCAAACAGAATCCAACAACATATTAAAAAAATCATACATCATGACCAAGTGGGCTTTATCCCAGGAATGCAAAGATTCTTTAATATCCGCAAATCAATCAACGTAATACACCACATTAACAAATTGAAAGATAAAAACCATATGATTATCTCAATAGATGCAGAAAAAGCCTTTGACAAAATTCAACATCCATTTATGATTAAAACTCTCCAGAAAGCAAGATTAGAAGGAACATACCTCAACATAATAAAAGCTATATATGACAAACCCACAGCAAGTATTACCCTCAATGGTGAAATATTGAAAGCATTTCCCCTAAAATCAGGAACAAGACAAGGGTGCCCACTCTCACCGCTACTATTCAACATAGTTTTGGAAGTTTTGGCCACAGCAATCAGAGCAGAAAAAGAAGTAAAAGGAATCCAGATAGGAAAAGAAGAAGTGAAACTCTCACTGTTTGCAGATGACATATCCTCTACATAGAAAACCCTAAAGACTCTACCAGAAAATTACTAGAGCAAATCAATGAATATAAAGTTGCAGGATATAAAATTAACACACAGAAACCCCTTGCATTCCTATATACTAACAATGAGAAAACAGAAAGAGAAATTAAGGAAACAATACCATTCACTGTGAGACTGTCACGGCTAACACCATGACAGGCAGCCTAGATTAGGAGTAGGCCTGGTTTCCCGGGGTTACATAATTATCAGGCCACCTGGAGCCAGCCTAGCTGAAAATATGTGCCTAGCAAGAAAAAGGGAACCTATCAGGGGAAAACTGAAAGCCCACAAAGGATTGGGCCAACAAAAATTGCCTTGCAACTGTGTAACCAATCCGCTTGTACCAACTACCCACTGCTTATGTTTGAATAATTGTACCCAATAAATACCCGAGAAAACTGGGTCTCGGGGCCTTTTCGTCCTCACATCCTTGGTGAGGGTGGGAGGCCCTGGCTCGAGTCAGTAATAAATTCCCCTATTGCAAGTTGCATTGTCTCCAGGAGTCTTCTTTCCCGATCAGGGATTCGGACTACGGGCAGAACATTCACCATTGCAACAAAAATAATAAAATACTTAGGAGTATATCTACCTAAAGAAACAAAAGACTTATACATAGAAAACTATAAAACACTGATGAAAGAAATCAGAGAGGACACAAACAGATGGAGAAATATACCGTGTTTATGCATTGGAAGAATCAATATTGTCAAAATGGCTATACTACCCAAAGCAATCTATAGATTCAATGCAATACCTATCAAGCTACCAATGGTATTTTTCACAGAACTAGAACAAATAATTTCACAATTTGTATGGAAATTCAAAAAACCTCAAATAGCCAAAGTAATCTTGAGAAAGAAGAATGGAACTGGAGGAATCAACCTGCCTGACTTCAGACTCTACTACAAAGCCACAGTCATCAAGACAGTATGGCACTGGCACAAAGACAGAAATATAGATCAATGGAACAGAATAGAAAGCCCAGAGATAAATCCACGAACCTAGGGACATCTTATCTTTGACAAACGAGGCAAGGATATACAATGGAAAAAAGACAACCTCTTTAACAAGTGGTGCTGGGAAAACTGGTCAACCACTTGTAAAAGAATGAAACTAGAATACTTTCTAACACAATACACAAAAATAAACTCAAAATGGATTAAAGATCTAAATGTAAGACCAGAAACTATAAAGCTCCTAGAGGAGAACATAGGCAAAACACTCTCCGACATAAATCACAGCAGGATCCTTTATCACCCACCTCCCAGAATATTGGAAATAAAAGCAAAACTAAACAAATGGGACCTAATGAAACTTAAAAGCTTTTGCACAACAAAGGAAACTATAAGTAAGGTGAAAAGACAGCCCTCAGATTGGGAGAAAATAATAGCAAATGAAGCAACAGATAAAGGGTTAATCTCAAAAATGTACAAGCAACTCCTGCAGCTCAATTCCAGAAAAATAAATGACCCAATCAAAAAATGGGCCAAAGAACTAAACAGACATTTCTCCAAAGAAGACATACAGTGTTAGACTATTTGTGACCCCATGGAATGCAGCATGCCAGTCTTCCCTGTCCTTCACTATCTCCCTAAGTTGTTGAAAACTCATGTTCATTGAGTTGATGATGCCATCCAACCATCTCATCCTCTGTCACCCCCTTCTCCTCCTGCTTTCAATCTTTCCCAGCATCAGAGTCTTTTTCACTGAGTCGGCTCTTCACATAAGGTGACCAAAGGAACTTCAGCTTCAGCATCAGTCATTCCAATGAATAACCAGGGTTGATTTCCTTTAGGATTGACTGGTTTGATCTCTTTGCTGTCCAGGGGACTCTCAAGAGTCTTCTCCAGCACCACAGTAGGAAGGCATCAATTCTTCGGTGCTCAGCTTTCTTTCTGGCCCAACCTTCACATCCATACCTGACTGCTAGAAAAACTATAGCTTTGACTATAGGGACCTTTGTCAGCAAAGTGATGTCTCTGCTTTTTTTTATATGCTGTCTAGGTTTTTCATAGCTTTTCTTCCAAAGAACAAGAGTTTTTTTAATTTTGTGGCTGCAGTCACTATCCACAATGATTTTAGAGTCCAGCAAAATAAAAATCCATTACTGTTTCCACTTTCCCCCCATCTATTTGCCATGAAGTGATGGGATCAGATGCCATGATCTTAGTTTTTTGAATGTTGAGCTTTAAGCCAGTTTTTTCACTCTCTTCTTTTACCCTCATCAAGAGGCTCTTTAGTTCCTCTTCATTTTCTGCCATTAGAGTGATATCATCTGCATATCTGAGGTTATTGATATTTCTCCCAGCAATCTTCACCCCAGCTTGTGATTCATCCAGCACAGTATTTCACATGATGTACTCTGCATAGAAGTTAAATAAGCAAGGTGACAATATACAGCTTTAATGTACTCTTTTCCCAATTTGGAACCAGTTCGTTGTTCCATGTCCAGTTTTAACTATTGCTTCTTGACCTGCACACAGATTTCTCAGGTAAGGAGGTCTAATATTCCCATCTCTTGAAGAATTTTCCAGTTTGTTGCAATCCACGCAGTCAAAGGGATTCATTCAACAGATAATTTAGCTAGCCTCTGACCTATCAACTGTCAATAGTCACCTCTCACCTGCCCTCTAGGGTTTTCAGATCTTGGCCATCTTCCTCAGATTCAAGAACATCCTTAGGACCAAAGCTCCCTTTCAAAACTCTATGGTCTGATGCTGAAGGTGGAGGCTGCCTTGGAGAACTGTGTAGGTCACACTGAAGCCAACAGCTTCACCCTTGTGGAAGGATGCTTTCAGGGTGACTTTGAAGTAGGGTGACTTTCTCAAAGTAGGGCTCTGCCAAGCAGTCTCTACTTATGACACCCACCATGGACTTAGTATTCTGCTGGTGTTATGAAACTTTCTGGAGGAGCGATGCCTGTTCAGCATTTACTTTGCTTCATTTACTGACCCATCAGGGGCTGGTGGGGAGATGATACACTGCTGATTGGTTGAATGGAGCAGCCCACTGACCTGAATCATGGTCAGTTCAGTTCAGTCACTCAGTCGTGCCCGACTCTTTGCGACTCCATGGACTGCAGCACACTAGGCATTCCTGTCCATCACCAACTCCTGGAGTTTACCCAAGCTCATGTCCACCGAGTCGGTGATGCCATCCAACCATCTTATCCTTTGTCATCCCCTTCTCCTCCTGCTCTCAATCATGGTAATTAATGGTAAAATAGGACCCAAATCAAGGAGTCACAGAGATTCTCAGAAACACACCTGTTGTATAAAGTAGTGATTCTCAGTGTTTTGCAAAGAGGGGGATGTTGCTACTTGTGTGATTTATCATTTTTGCTTTCCACCTTTCTTTCATTGAAATAAACTTTTAACCTACTTTGAAAGATATACATTAATATTTTTAAAAAGTGATTGCAACTTAACACTTGTTTTCAGCTTTAAAAACAATATGTATTTTCAAAATTTTATGACTCTACTATACTCCTAATGGCCTCCCTCCCATGGGGATGATGATGAATATCCTGGTGTATAAAATAAGAGCTAACTCTTCCCTGTATTCCTCCTGCTTCTAGATATGTTTCATAGTAACTTTGTCCTGTCGTTTCAAGCACCAGAATCTTGTTGAATAAAGTGAGAACTAGAATAAAAGTGAATGTCATAGCTCTTGGATCTTCCTTTGGGAAGAATAGTTCTGTTTTTCTCCTGCAGTACTTAATCATGAATGAATGTATGATTATTCCTAAATTGTTGCCTGAAAATTGGCATGTCATTTTTCATTTGTATATGTCATCCTTCATTCAAATGGTATGCTCCCAAAGGGAAGGCTGCTAATTTGGTTTTTTTTTTTTTTTTTGATTTCGAGTGACAGGGATTTAATTCCATGGAGCTTAAGTAAAAGTTGAGATTTACTGACTCCTATAACTTTGAGAGATAGGGCTGCATTAAAGAAATCAGCCTGTGTAGCCAGGGCTTGCTCTCACTCTCCATGTCTCATCTCATAGTCCCTTGTGTTGGTTTTATTCTCTCTCATGATCAGGGTTTTCCTCTATGTGGTAGGTGATGGGGGTGGGCAGAGGGAATGAGTGGAGGGCAGGTGACCTGGTAGCCGGCAGCTACAGACTTTCATCATCCCAGCTGTTGTATGATGAATTTGGCTGGCCTCCGTCCCTGGTTCCTGGAAGAAAACCTCAAAACTCTTGGAATTTCCCGAGTGATAGGAGTACCTTTGTAATTCATCTGTGGGTTCTTGGACCACACCTGAGTTTATATGAGATGACTCATTGTTGGCCCCCAGATAGTTTTAGGATGGGGCTGGCCAGGTCAGAAGGGCCAACCATGTAATTAGAGGGTTGGGGCTATGAACCAAGTAATAACAGCCCCACTTTCCATGGGCGAAAGAGAGTGGAGATTGAGTTCAATCTCATGGTCAATGGCCCCATCACATAGCTATAGAGTGAAACCCCAGTAAAAACTCTGACGAGTATGTCAATGTCCTAGAAGAGTGACTCATCCTGAGGACACATGAGCTTTGCATCTGGAACCTTCCCACATTGTGCCCCATGTGTCTCTTCATTTGGCTGGTCTTGTTTCGTATCCTTTTGCTATAATAAATCTGGATCGTGTTTTCCTGAGTTCTATGAGTTATCCTAGTGAATTATCAAACCCGAGGAGCTGGTGGGAACACCTGCATTTGCAGCAGTGGGGCAGAAGTGTGGGTAGGTTGGGCTGGTGCCTGAAGTGACAGTGGGCTGTAGAGGACAGTGCCCTTAACCTGTGAAATTTGACCTGACTCTGGGTAGCTGGGGCTTCCCAGGTGGTAAAAAAAGAAATCTGCCTGCCAATGCTGGAGACTCGGGTTCAATCCCCGGTTCTGGAAGATCCCCTGGAGAAGGACACGGCAACCCACTCCAGTATTCTTGCCTGGGAAATCCCATGGACAGAGGAGCCTTGTGGGCTACAGTCCATGGGATTGCAAAAGAGTCGGCATGACTGAGCAACTAGACCAGCACCTGGGTCTTTAGCGTACGAATTGCATTGCGCTAACTTTGGTGCAATTTCCAGCACTGAAGTGGAAAATTCCACACTAAGACTTTGGTTGGACTGCCTGGGTAATGTGGCCACCTTTGAAACTTTAGCTCCACATGGCTTGAGGAGGACCAATTCTGCTGCATTGGAGGGAGCAGGGAACCATGCTGGGTGACAGAAGCAGTAGTTGTCTCCCACAGCAAAAGTCTGCATAATTTTCTGACCTTAGCATTTTGCAGAGATAGTTCAGTTCAGTTCAGTTCAGCTCAGTCATGTCCGACTCTTTGCGACCCCATGAATCACAGCACGCCAGGCCTCCCTGTCCATCACCAACTCCCGGAGTTTACTCAAACTCATGTCCATTGAATTGGAGATGCCATCCAGCCATCTCATCCTCTGATATCCCCTTCTCCTGCCCCCAATCCCTCCCAGGATCAGGGTCTTTTCCAATGAGTCAACTCTTCGCATGAGGTGGCCAAAGTATTGGAGTTTCAGCTTCAGCATCAGTCCTTCCAAAGAACACCCAGGACTGATTTCCTTTAGGATGGACTGGTTGGATCTTCTTGCAGTCCAAGGGACTCTCAAGAGTCTTCTCCAACACCACAGTTCAAAAGCATCAATTCTTCGGTGCTCAGCTTTCTTCACAGTCCAACTCTCACAGCAGAGATAGTTGGTGTTCATCAAATATTTATTTGCCCCCTTACATATGTCAGTATAACCAGAAGTGGGGTCTGACTGCTTGCTGCTCAAAAGCCAATAAAGAGGCAAGGTTGGTGGAAAGGAAAGTTTGCTTTATTTTGGATGCTGGCAACCTGTGTTGGGGGAGGACAAACTCCTGTCTGAAGGCCAACTCCCCCTCTCACTGACAATCAGGAGAGAAGAATTTTTATAGGCAGAGGGAGGGGGCTACTCGCAGAAACAGCAGAGTCAGCTCTGACAGTGATCTTGAAATTCATCATTGGTGGTCTGACCAGCATCATCCTGATTATTTTAAGTCCATAATCTTTAGTTCCAGGATTGGTTTGTTCCCATTTCCTTGAGGCCAATTCTCCCAAATTGTGGCAGCTTATGTCATGGCTACCGTCTGGACTTATGCAGTTAACTCCTTCCACCTGGTGGGAGATTCAGTATCTATAAGACAGCTCATAGGATATGACTCAGAATATTACCTACAACCTCTAGAGAGGAACTAAAGGTCCTTGGCTTTGCTTAATAACAGCTACTGCTGCTGCTAAGTCGCTTCAGTACATGACTGTGCGACCCCATAGACAGCAGCCCACCAGGCTCCCCCTGGGATTCTCCAGGCAAAAACACTGGAGTGGGTTGCCGTTTCCTTCTCCAATGCAGGAAAGTGAAAAGTGAAAGTGAAATCACTTAGTCGTGTCCAACTCTTCGCGACCCCATGGACTGCAGCCTACCAGGCTCCTCCATCCATGGGATTTTCCAGGCAAGAGTACTGGAGTGGGTTGCCATTGCCTTCTCCACTTAATGACTAGAACTATTATTATTTAGTCTTGTTGGACTATTTTCTTTTGTTTCTTATTTTCTCATTTCTCCAATTAAACTTAATCTTCGGCTAAAGTTTTCCCACGGACAAAAGACAGGGTGAAGACATGGTAGGGTGGGGGTGGGGAATGGTCCAAAGATTCCACTCCATTTCATCAGTATTCCTTACAGTTAAGTTGGGCCCTTATGACTAGTTCTGGCTAATGGACTGTGAACAGAATTATCATGAGTCAATTTCAGGAGAAGGTAATTAAAAGCCTAGAATCTTCTCCCTCTTCTTTCTTTGCTGCTCTGACCTTGGCCACTAAGTGTTCCAGTTGGCATGCCACAAGATGGAGGAAGGTACTTTTCATGTTGGTCTCTGTTGTGTTAAGTCAATAAGATTTGGGGGCTAAGGTAGACAGAGTAACTCCCCCCTATAGATATTAGGTCCTAATCCCGGAACCTGTAAATGGAAAAAGGGTCTTTGCAAGTCTGATTACTTTAAGAATCTTGAGATGAAGTTGTTGTCATGGATTATCTGGGTAAGTCTTAAATGCCATCATAAGTCTACTCATAAGAGAGACAGAAGAAGATTAGACATCCACACAGAAAAGATGATGTGACCCTGGAGGCAGATTGCAGTGATGCGGCCACAAACCAAGGGAATTTACTCTCTCACAGTTCTGGAGGCCCGAAGTCTGAAATCAGTATCACTGGGCCAAAATCAAGATATCTGCAGGGTCACATTCCCCTTGACTTCTGGGGAGATTTTTTTCCTTGCCCCTTAGCTTCTGGTGGTTCCAAGAGTTTCTTCAGTGTGGCAGAATGACACCAGTCTCTGCCACTGTCTTCACACAAGCTTCTCTTCTGTGTCTTCTCCCTCATGCCTGTGTCTTCTCCCTCATGTCTGTGTCTCCCTTCTCTTCTCATAGGAACTCTTCACTGGAGTAAGGACCCATCCAGATCATCAGTGATTATCTCTTCAGCTTTAGATCTTTAATTTAATCATATCTGCAAGGACCCTTTTACCAAATAAGGTGAAATTCATATGTTCTGGGTGGACACATCTCTTGGGGGCCATCCTTTATCCTGCTACAGATACCAATGTCTTGGATCACAAGTCTGGGACAGGTAGTGTCCCCACAACATATATTCAGTGAAAGAGTATATTCAATGAGCAATTGCCCTTTAGCCTAAAAAACATATTTTTCAAGAAACATGAAAGCTATCTTTCTGTGTACAGGTATGAACCGATTATTGCTTTATTGAAAACATACAAAATCCAGTGTATTATTTGAGAATGTTTTTCATTAGGTTGAACATATGCCTTATCCAGTAATTGCTTTCTTGGCTTTGAAATTGGCCTAGGATGTCATCCGTATGTCCAACACACCAATCCCATCTTTACCGTGATGGTGAAATTGATGACTTTTGTGAGGATGACATGCCGAGTGAAGGTTTATGACTATAAATCTCAGGCTCCAAATACATCAAAAGAGATGACAGGCATGAAATGTTTGCTTACAATGCTAAACTCAAACCAGAAATTGACTCAAAGTCATTTCCAAATATCTGAAAGTCTGAGATCCTTTGGTTCAACTGGATAAGGTTAGGATAGGCCTGCTTCAGATTTTGGTGGCTTAAATTCTAAAGTGGTCTATCATTTGCTCCAAAGAAGTAGAGAAATTTAGAAAGGTGCCTAGAGGTTTGAGCTATTGTTAGGTATTTCCATTTAAAATGAAAACATTTGGAATCAAATTGGAAAACTGTAGAGAGTCTAGGGGTCTGCCATGTTGAGGTAGAAAGGGGATCCTGCAGTTTCTGGAGACCCTGCACCATTCCCGTTTCTGCAACTGGGTTGCTGTGTAAGCTTCTGCTAGTGACCTAACCTCTCTGGGTCTCTCGTTTCCTCAGTAGAAGTAATGTACTGGAGTAATTGATCTGGAAGATTCCTTCCAGCTCTAAACTTCTATGGTTCTCTGAAAGGGGACCTGCTTTGTGACAGACCACCCAGGTGAAAAGTTAACTCTCTGGGGCAGATCTCATCCTTGGACCCAGGAGAACAGTGGTAGGTCATTGCAATATAATCTCGAGCAAGGGCAGACTGCGAAGCAAAACAACTGAAACAGGAACTTGGAACTGGTGTTGATTTATCTCTAAGATGTGTTTTTCCATTTTCTCTGGCAAGGTTGCTCTAAAGTAGAATCAGCTGGAAAAGTATGAGCTGGCAGGACACACAGAGGCCCTTCTGCTTGGGGAAGGCTTCGGGGTCCTGGTCCCCACTGAGAACACTCTCTGTTCACTGCTTTCACCAACAGCTCTTCTGAAGGATGCCAGCTGGGGCCGTAGACCCTATAGCATCTTGCTGCAGAGACAGGGGCTTCTTCACCAGGGGCCAATCACCTTGATACCTTTCTATTCCACCAGGAAGCACCCCTACCCCTCCCAGCAGAGAGAGTGTTTCTGCAGAGCATATCCAGGGCAAGGGGAATGAGTCTAAGGGGAAGGCGTGCTTATGATGACCTGGACGAGGGGAAGCATTGGATGGTTTCCTACGGGTGAGAGCATATAGTCAGTTGCTTTTTGCCAAAACAATATTCCACAGCTCAAGGAATGACATGGCCTTCTAAGCCAGGCACCTAACATGCTCAGATCGAGATGACTTCATGTGGACAGTGACAACTGGCTTTGTCATAATAAATAGCTCTTTGCAAAAGCCTGGCAGACTCCTGTGTTTTCTCTGCTTTATGGGTTGGAGGTATGGAAACAAGAAACAGGAGGCTTTCCTTCCTTTGAGAAATGTGTTTCAAACTTGAGAATCTTGGGAGAATTTAAAGTTAGCTTTTCAGGGATTTTTTTTTTTTCCTTCTGATGATTGACGCCCATTGGAGGGGAAGAACAAATTATCCTTATAGTGTGATCTTTCAATTTTGAAAATCTCACGAGAAGATGACTAGATCTGTCCCCATGAGAGCAGTGGTGAATCAGTGACGTCTGAACGTGTCTTCCATGGGGAGTCTGGCGTGGGCACTGCTCAGTGCCTGCAGGCATTTCCAGGATTGCATGCCCTCGGTGACACCCAGTCTCCAGGATACAGTAGAAAATCACTCATCTTACCAAGAAACTGATGGACTGATGCTGAAGCTAGAGCATCAATACTTTGGCCACTTGATGCAAAGAGCTGACTCATTGGAAAAGACCCTGATGCTGGGAAAGATTGAAGGCAGGAGGAGAAGGGGTGACAGAGGATGAGATGGTTGGATGGCATCAGCGACTCAATGGACATGAGTTTGAGGGAACTCCAGGAGATGGTGACAAGGAAGGACAGGGAAGCCTGGCGTGCTGCAGTCCATGGGGTCACAAAGAGTTGGACAAGACTGAGCGACAGAACAACAACCAAGAAAGAGGAAAATCTCCAGTTGAATGAAAAAAAAATTGACAGCTGCCAACACCAAGAAGACATGGACAAGGTAATGATCTCAGTGAGTGACCTCCAGCCCGACTGCACAGCACAGTCTCCAGTGCACCACCACCGTGAGGGACCAGTGACCTGGGGCCAAGGCAATGGTTGGGGATGGGCACTTAGAGAAGGGAGGTCAGTTAGAGATGAGGAGATCATAGCCCACGCTCGGAAGGAGATCAACTGATGTGGGGCAAAGAAGAAGCTTTGACAGTCAGGTATGTTGAGAGGTTTCCTATGAGTTAGAATACAAAAATCTTGGTGTGTGTGTGTGTATGTGTGGTCACATTTTATAGTTTGTGTCTCAGATGCCTCCTCTGCAAAAAACAGCCTCACCTACCTGACTGAACTGTTAAGATTTATATATCCACACATGTAGTGCTAAGAACAAGGCCTGCTATGAAGTATTTGATGCCTACAGCTTAGCTTTTATTATTCATATGAATGAAAATGCATACTATGTATCAGCTTATTACCACTTATCACACTGAGAAGTTGTTTGTGCATGATCAGTTGGTCAGTTGCCTCTGACTCTGCAACCCCATGGACTGCAGTCCATCAGGCTCCTCTGTCCATGGGATTCTCCAGGCAAGAATACTGAAGTGGACTGCAAGTTCCTCCTCCAAGGGATCTTCCTGACCCAGGGATCAAACCTAAGTCCCCCGTGTCTCCTGCATTGGCAGGCTGATTCTTTACCACTAAGCCACCAGCGCACACTCTAGTGTATACTCAGAGTATACTCTGTTTATCCAAGATATTTTAATCTGGAAAAGAAGAAATGATTGGCATTTGAAAGCATGCAAGGCCGTGGTAAAAGCCAACTAAGAGATGCAAGGAAAATCTTATTAGACTGAGGTTGGAGTTTGTGAGCTCAAAGGCATCCCACTTTGAGGACTTTGGTCTAACATGCTCTAGTGACTGTGGGAATGTAAATTGGCACGAACCTTTGGAGGGCATCTTGATCTTTTTTTTTTTTTTTTTTTAAAGAAAAGCCTTACATCCTTTGGCCCAGCAATTTAACTTCTAGGAATAAATCCAGATGGAATATCAAGGATGTAAGCCATATTTCTTTACAAGGACAGTCACTGAAGCATAACATACAATAACTAGAAATGAGAAACAATGCAAATGTCTAACAAGGGCGTGTTTTGTCAAAACTAGGTTATGTACATGTACAGATGATTAAGCCACCGTTACTTTTAGGAATGTTGGAGATTCTTTAAAGATGAGAGAATGTCAACAATGCATTTTAAGTGGAAAAAAGTTTACAAAACTCCGTTCAGTGTGGTTTTGGCGGAATACATCATTTGTCCACTTGTCTTCCTTCACAGCAACAGGATGGAGATGTTCCCACCTCAAGCATTCAGCCAGCACACCCTTCTCAGTCGCCCATCACAAACAGCAGGAGGGCACAGCTGCCCCATGGCTCCCATGCCACTGATTTCCGTAAATACCCGTGATCAAAGTGTAACAGCAAATGAATACTCAGACTGTGTCAATAGGAAATGAAACCATTTTATTTTCCTCTTCATCCTTGATGCCTTAGAAGGATGGAACACAAATATTTCTCTTCTCCCTCCTGTGTATTAGTTTCTCAGTCGTGTTCAACTCTATGCAACCCCATAGACTGTAGCTCCTTCGTCCATGGGATTTCCCAGGCAAAAATACTGGAATGGGTTGCCATGTCCTTCTCCAGGGAAACTTCCTGACCCAGGGATTGAACCTGGGTCTCTTGAACTGCAGGCGGACTGTTTACCATCTGAGCCACCAAGGATGTAAAAAATTAAAAGCTCTTTGCTCTTGAAATTAAGGCAACTTACATTTTTTGCAGGAATGGTTAAGAGGATGGATGTAGCAAGCTGTTAATATCTACTGTGGCAAGAAAAAGAGAGAGGAAAGGGATTAAGCAAAGAAGTCATTTATTTTGGAGAAGCAGGAGTAGATATTACCTTGGGATTTAAGCCAGCAGAGATCTTTAAGTTCCTGATAGCATCCAGTGAAGATGGAGGGACCCCAGAAAGTCATGGTCTTGGCATGAGAGAGGGCATATATTCTGAGCCTTGCTGAATAAACAAAAAAAGACTGTCACAAATGTGGCACTCAAGAGTCAAGGGCCATATGTAGGAGAGAACCAGTTTCTTAGTGATTAGCTTGTGTATAACAGAGGACCCTCCCACTTTCTAGTCCCCTCTTGGAATTGCATAGATTTACACCCATTTGAGGATTTGAAATTGTCCGAGGCACTCTTACTGAAATCCCTGCTGAGGGAAGACTATACAGGTAGCTATGCTTTAAACACTCCTTCAGTTTGTTCAATAAGCACAGTTTATAAAGGCTTTCTATTCCTGCATTTTCTCTCTCTCTTTCTTTCTTAAAGTATAGTTGGTATACAGTATTATATAAGTTACAGGTGTACAATATAGTGAGTCACAAGTTTTAAAGGTTATAAATCATTTATAGTTATTATAAAATATTGGTTTTATGCCTTGTGTTGTACAATGTATCCTTGTAGCTTATTTTGTTTATTTTTTTAAAGGATGTTTATTTGGCTGCATCAAGTCTTAGTTGCAGAATCTAGTTCCCTGACCAGGGATCGAACCTAGGCCTCCTGTATTGGGAGCATGGAATCTTAACCACTGAACCACCAGGGAGACCCCCCTTATAGTTTATTTTATACCTAGTCGTTTGTACCTCTTAACCCCCTACCCCTAGGTTGCCCTTTTCCTTCCCCATCTCTACTGGCGACATCAGCTTGTTCTCCGTATATGTGACGGACACCTTATTCTTAATCACACACTATATTTTTAATCTTCTCTCTCTCTTTCTTTCCCCCTCTCTCTCATCTACATGTTATACTGATCTCACTGAATGACTTGGGAGGTGTTCCTTTCTTTTCTGAATCCTAGAAGAGTTTGTGCAAAAGTGTGTTCTCTGAAAGATCTATTGATTCAATTTCATTAATGTTGACTAGACTATTAACGTTTTTCATTTTTTCTTAACTCAGTTTTGGTAAGTTATACTTTTCTAGGAATTTGACTCTTCAGTTCAGTTCAGTTCAGTCACTCAGTTGTGTCCGACTCTTTGCGACCCCATGAACCGCAGCACGCCAGGCCTCCCTGTCCATCACCAACACCCAGAGTTTACTCAAACTCATGTCCATTGAGTCAGTGATGCCATCCAACCATCTCAGCCTCTGTCGTCCCCTTCTCCTCCTGCCCTCAACCTTTCCCAGCATCAGGGTCTTTTCCAATGAGTCAACTCTTTGCATCAGGTGGCCAAAGTATTGGAGTTTCAGCTTCAGCATCAGTTCTTCCAATGAACACCCAGGACTGATCTGTTTTAGGATGGACTGGTTGGATCTCCTTGCAGTCCAAGGGACTCTTTCAGTTATGTTGTAAATTTTATTTGTACAAAATTTTTCATAAACATTATTTCTAGTATTCTGTTGTTTTTTTTAACATCTTCAATACTTGAAGCTATGTCTTAATTGTATTTGTTATTTCTCTTTTTTCTTTATCAATTGTATTCAAAGTTGGCCATTTTTTAGTCATTCCAAAGGACTTACTTTGTTCTTCTCTCTTTTATGTTTCCTTTTATGTTTCCTAGCATCATAAATTTTCCTTCTTACCTTTGTTTTCTTCTTTCTACTAAAATTGAAATTATTTGGCAATTCTTTTTCTAGATTCTGTAAATGTATGCTTATAGCAATTATTTTTTGTCTTTTCTTTGTCACTAATCTAAATTTTTAAGGCCATGAATTTCCATTTAAGTTCTACTTTAGCTGCATTTTGAAAGCTTTGATACATAGTATTTTCATTAGCATTCAGTTAAATTTTTTTTCAATTTTCATCTTGATTATTTTTGATCTGTAAATTACTTAAAAGTAATTCTTAATTTCAAATATATGGCAGTTTTAGTGGTCTCCTTGCTATATTTTATAATATCTATTGACAGCATTGTTATAAAATGTGTTCCGTGTGATGCCAACTCTTTCAAATGTGTTGAAACTTGTGTAATGACACTCTGTCTAGTCAGTTTTTACAAATACTCTGAATAGTTATTAAGTGTAATATTCTATCTGTTTATTAGGTCAAACTTTTTAATTCTTTTATTTTCAAATCTTCTATGTCTCTGATGATTTTTTTGAATGCTTAGACTCATAATTTCTGTGGGTTTTATTTGAAAATCTATTGCAATGGTGGTGTGCTGAATGCTCAGTCACTTCATTTGTGTCCGACTCTGTGATGCTATGGACTGTAGCCTGCCAGGCTCCTCTGTCCATGGGATTCTCCAGGCAAGAATACTGGAGTGGGTTGCCATGTCCTCGTCCAGGGGATCTTCCCAACCCAGGCACTCAACCCAGATCTCTTACCTCTCCTGCATTGGCAGGCAGGTTCTTTACCACCAGCGCCACCTGGGACGCCCGCAATGGTGGTGAAATTATTGATTTTATATCATCCGTCAGTTTTTGCTTTATTTATTTTGAGACCTTATGATTAGGTGCATAATAGTTTAGAATTACTTTAATTTACTACCATATTGAATCTTTTATCATTAAGTAGTGACTCTCCATACCTATAGCAATGCCTTTTGCTTTAAAGTCCAATTTTTTCCTCCTAAAATTTCTATAACCACAATGGTTTTCCTTTGACTAATATTCATCCACATACATATTTTTACCTTTTCCTTTTAATGCTTTTGTATCCACTTGTTTTTAATGTATTTCTTTTAAAAAATCATTTGTTAATTATTGTATTTAGCTGGAGAAATTATTCTGTTTTCATTTATTATAATTACTGACATTTTGTGTTTATTATATTGTTCTGACATAGCTTTTCTTCCAAGGAGCAAAGGTCTTTTAACTTCATGGCTGCAATCACCATTCGCAGTGATTTGGAGTCCAAGAAAATAAAGTCTGTCACTGTTTCCATTGTTTCCCCATCTATTTGCCATGAAGTGATGGGACTGGATGCCATGATCTTTGTTTTTTTAATGTTGAGTTTTAAGCCAGCTTTTTCTCTCTCCTCTTTCACCTTCATCAGGAGACTCTTTAGTTTCTCTTCACTTTCTGCCATTAAAGTGATGTCATCCACATATCTGACATTATCAGTATTTCTCCTGGCAATCTTGATTCCAGCTTGCGCATCATCCACCCCAGCATTTCACATGTACTTTGCATACAGTTTAAATAAGCAGCATGACAATACACAGGCTTGACGTACTGACTTAATTTTGAACCAGTTCGCTGCTCCATGTCTGGTTCTAACTCCTGTTTCTCGACCTGCATATAGGTTTCCCACGTCAGGAAACGAGGCAGGTCAGGTGGTCAGGTATTCCCATCTCTTGAAGAATTTTCCAGTTTGTTGTGATCCACACAATCAAAGCTTTATCGTAGTCAATGAAGCAGAAGATGTTTTTCTGGAATTCACTTGCTTTTTCTATAATCCAGTGGATGTTGGCAATTTGATCTCTGGTTTCTTTGCCTTTTCTAAACCCAGCTTGTACATCTGGAAGCTCTTGGTTCACATCCTGTTGAAGCCTAACTTGAAGGATTTTGAGCATTACCTTGCTCACAAGTGAAATAAGTGCAATTGTGTGGTAGTTTGAACATTCTTTGGCATTGCCCTTCTCTGGTTTTAAATGAAAGCTGACTGAAAGCGTCCAGTCCTGTGGACACTTAAAGGACGCTTGCTCCTTGGAAGAGAAGCAATGACAAACGTAGACAGTGTATTAAAAAGCAAAGACATCATTTTGCTAACAAAGGACCATCTAGTCAAAGCTATGGTTTTTTCAGTAGTCATGTATGGATGTGAGAGTTGGACCATAAAGAAGGCTGAGCACCGAAAAATTTGTGCTTCTGAATTGTGATGCTGGAGAAGACTCTTGGGAGTCCCATGGGCTGCAAGGAGATCAAACCAGTCAATCCTATAGGAAATCGTCCTTGAATATTCATTGGAAGGACTGGTGCTGAAGCTGAGGCTCCAATTCTTTGGCCACCTGAGATGAACAGCCAACTTATTGGAAAAGACCCTGATGCTGGGAAAGATTAAGGACAGGAAGAGAAAGGGAGCAACAGAGGATGAGGTGAGTGGATGGCATCATTGACTCAACGGACATGAATGTGAGCAAACTCCAGGAGACAGTGAAAGATAGGGAAGCCTGGTTTGCTGCAGTCCATGGGGTCACAAGAGTTGGACACAACTGAGCAACTAAACAACAGCAATATATTGTTGTAATTTTAATATTTTTAATTAAAATAATTGCAGTTTCTCCTTGTTCCACCATTTCTATGTTCCATTCTCTCTCCTTTCTTATTTTGGATTGATTGTTCAGTTTTTCTCATTTCATTTTTTCCTATGGTAGTTTAAGAGTTATGCATTTTTTTATTTTCATGGCTATGATAGAAATTTAATATACATAATTTATCAAAATGTTACGTTACCAACAGTAAACCCTCTTTCCAAGTAACATGATGTCCTTAAAATACTTCAATTTCAGTTGTTCCTTCTAACATTGTGGTATTATTACTGTGTATTTTATTTCTATTTTTAAATTGCTCCCTAGGAACATTATTATTATTAGTATTATCTTATTCTTCTTATTTTATGTATTAATGTTTTTCCATATTTACCCACATATTTTCCCCTTTCTTTGTTTTTCTTTCTGTATCTCATTCTTTCCATCTGGGATAATATCCTTTTTTCCTGAAATAAATGCTTAAGGATTTCCTTTAGTAAGGGTTTGCTGCTAGCAAACTCTCTCGGTTTTTGTTTTTCTTAAAAGATCTTTATTTTATCCTGGTCCTGGAAGGACACATGTGATGTATACAATCTTCTTTTCTTATGCAACTATTTGTCTTTCCATTAAAGAGATCTGTAACAGATGAGGATTTAAAACCCATCTATCAGCATTGTTGTCCTCTCATGGAAACAAGGTATACCTTTATCTGGATGGTGAGTTTAGAGAAAATTGGAACCACCATTCCCCTTATACTGAAAAAATAAAAAGGCTCTCTCAAGCACCACAGAGGTGGAAATGTTCATGTCTTGATTAAAACACATATCTCTAAAGGTCTTCTATTAAAATGCAACTTCTCACCAGTAGGAAGGAATGTTAAGGGATATTCGTTATTCGCTGTCAGCTTCACAGGGTGAGCCAGTTCATGGGCTGCTAGGTAATGTTGTCAGCTTGGAGGAAGGCCACATAGGAATCAACAGGAAAACCAGTTTTGGGTAGAAGGAAGGAAGGAAGACAGCTCTCTTTTTGCCCCAAGAAGTCAGTCCTGGAGGCAATGTAGGACAATCTCGACAGGAAGCTGCTGGCAGGACGGCGCTGGTTCTTGGAGGTGGGTGGGTGGGTGGTGGAGTGTTGACCACGAGTCTCCATGTTCTTGTCAATTCTCAGCTCTGAACTCATCAGCCCACGCCTGTCACTTCTTTCTCAGTCACAGCCTTGAGAAAATAAAGTGTCAGAGGAGAATGTTCTCCACTAAGCTGAGTTGCTGCTTCCCTCCACTGCCTCAGAATTTTATTTTACACACTTCTCCCCCCTTCTTTTTCTTCCCACTTTCTCTTAGGTCTTGGCTTTTAATCATGCTTGAGTCTCTAAACTAAAACCTGTCACTGGTACCAGTGTAATACAGTAGTCACTGTCAGAAATTTGGAAAATCCAGAAAAGTCTGAAGAAGGAAAATAAAGCCCCCAAATCCACTTACTATTAGAGGATAATGACCTCTATCATTTTTGTGTATTATGTTTTGAATATTTTTGGTATGTGTGTTCTTTCTTACTCTCTTTATCTATCCTCCCCACCCCCCACGCACAAAATTGGGATGAACGAAGACTAATTTTCTCATTTACTTTGTCTTCCCATTAAAATGCCTTTCTTCATGTTGTTAATATATTCCTTCTGTCTTGGTGCTGTTTCCTTCCATCTTCCTTTCCCTTATAAACATCAAGTGTCTACACTCCTTGTCTACACTGTCTTCTCCTTCAGTCCTCACACTCTTGAAGACTGTATCCTATACCAGCAAACCCCACTCCCCATCCCCACCGGATGTTGGCCAATGCTGTCAAAGACCTTGGCACTGGCAAATCTGGCAGACCCTTTTTTTTAAACCTCATTTTATGGAACTTGCAGTGACAGTTGTCTCTATTGGTTATGGCCACCTGCAAACACTCTCCTTCCTTCATGTTCATGAAAAAGTTCACCCTGCTTTTCTTCGTCTATTTCCTTCTCAGAATGCATCACCAGCTTCTTCAGGTAGCCTTCCTTGTGAAGTGCAGGTGGCCTTCACTGATCTGTCCTTGGCCCTTCCTCATTCTCCAGCCTCTGGACAATCACATCTGTACCAATGATTGCATCTCAAGTTCAGACGTTTCTCTAAACACGCAGCTCTGGATGTCTCACTGGCATGTCAGACTCAACAGGACCGTGTGAAGCAGAGCTCACATGGCATGTGGGAAGGTTTCAGGGGCCAGAATGAAAATAGCGCCCATCGTTCTGGCCACCTTCTTTGCCTAGAACCCAGGCACATGGGTGCCCCTAACGCTGGGAAATGGAGTAGCTGGATGCCCAGGAGGGAATGACACTCAGCTGGGAAAGCAACCAGCTAGTGTCCATCACATCTACCTGTAAGATCACAGTATGGCAAAACCCACCAAAGGGATGGCTTCTGAAGAGGGTACTGTTAACTGCTCAGAATGGCAAAATGGGAGCTCCTTGAAAATAGTCTTACTGGAAAGTTTGGAGCTGACATCATTTTGGAGGTTCTGCAAAGAGAAGCCAGAAAACAAGGACAGATATTAAAAGCTGCACATGAAACACGATGTGCCTGTCCATAAAGCCGTCCAAGATGAGCTCAGTGAAGGAGCATGAGGTCAGTAGGGACGCCTCCGAAGCATCCAGATGCTCGGCACAGAGACTTTCAGTGCTGTTTCGGGAGGACATCGAGATAGCTGAGGCAATGCTTTGGGCTCGCTTTCATTTCACACTGTTCTTTTTTTTCCATTTCAGTTGCAAGTTTGAAAATGTTTTATGCTTTGAGATTTCTGGTCATTTTCAAAGATAGCTGAAGTATTTCAGTTCTGTTTTTACTCTTGATCCCTCTCCTTAACCCTCTCAATCTTTATATTCTCCCATCTTTTATTGCCAAATATTTTTTAGAAGGGAAATCTTTCTAAAAGGATTGAAGTGAAAGTTGCTTAGTTGTGTCCAACTCTTTGTGACCCCATGGACTATATAGTCCATGGGATTCTCTAGGCCAGAATTCTGGAGTGGGTACCCTTTCCCTTCTCCAGGGGATCTTCCCAAGATACAGATAGAACCCAGGTCTCCTGCATTGCAGGCAGATTCTTTACCAGCTGAGCCACTTGGGAAGCCTGAAATCCCTGATAGCTCAGCTGTAAGAATCTGCCTGCCATGTAGGAGACACAGGTTCGATCCTTGGGTCAGGAAGATTCCCTGGAGAAGGAAATGGAAGTCCACTCCAGTATTCTTGACTGGGAAATCCCATGGACAGAGGATGTCCATGGTGTTGTAAGAGTTGGTCATGACTAAACCACCAGCACCATCTTCTAGAAGGCATGGCTTCAGAAGATGAAGGAGGCTGAACACAAGCACAGACTGAGTGCTGTCCTTCCTGTGATCACTCTGCCTGAGCTACTACCCATTCTCTGCCCACAAAGTGTGAGATATTAGTCCCATCAGAGCAAAGAATGGGCTTGCCAGATAGAAGGAGCATCCTTAGAACACCTGCAAACATTTCCTTACTTGCAAAGCAAGGATGGAGGTGAAAATGAATCATTCTTACCAACCATCCTTCTCCTTATAAAGATGCTTCGTGAAAATTGTCTTTCAATTTTCTGGCCAGTAAGTTTCCATGTATACTAAATAATCATCTTTAGAAGTCTACATTGGATCCATTCTTAGGGAGGAGCCAAGATGGCGGAGGAGTAGGTCGGGGAGACCATTTTCTCCCCTAGAAATTCATCAAAATAATAATTGAACACAGAGCAAACTTCACAAAACAACTTTTGATCGCTAGCTGAGGTCACCAGGCACCCAGAAAAGCAGCCCATTGTCTTTGAAAGGAGGTAGGACAAAATATAAAAGATAAAAAGTGAGACAAAAGAGCTAAGGACGGAGATCCGTCCTGGGAAGGGTCTTAATAGAGGACGTTCCCAGACACCGGGAAACCCTCGCACTGGCGGGCCTGGGGGAAGTGTTTGAATCTCAGAGGGCAACCTGACTGGGAGAGAAACAATAAATAAAACCCACAGACTACTAGCCTAAAAGCAACTCCCAGCAGAAAAGTACCCCAGACGCCCGCATCCACCACCAGCAAGTGGGGGCGGAACGGAGAGGAGCGGGCGGCATTACTTGGGGCAGGGTCCGGGCCTGAGAGCCCTGTGGACAATCGGAGGGAGCTTTTGTGAGTTCCCAGCTTGAACTGTGGGACAGCAAAAGAGAGAGAGAAAATTAACCGGTCCGAACACACTGCCGGCTGTTCGCAGAACAAAGGGACCGAGATTCTGGATGGTCGACATCCGACATCCGCCGGGAGGGTCGCGGCGAGACACAGGGCGCAGGCACCCGACCGGCGCGGGCAGGGACTGGGGCTGGGGACGCGGAGGGCAGAAGGCGCACGCACCGGACTGGCGCCAGCGGAATCTGAGACTGGGACCGCGGAAGGGAGTGGGCGCGCGCACCCGGGGAGAGTGCGCCCGCCAAGCCCCTGGCTGCCTGGACCGCTCTGACGGGGAAGGCACAAAGAGCAGGCGCAGCTTTCTGTTCCGACCTTTGGCGGAACACCCGAGGGCTGGAACCGCGCGCAGCACCGGGTGCACTCCATAAAGAGCAGCCGGAACCTGAGCAGCGCCGGCCACACCCTGCAGCGCCGGCCCCTCCCCTCAGCGCCGGCCCCGCCCCGCAGCGCCCGCCCCTCCCCTCAGCGCCGGCCCCTCCTCTCAGCACCAGCCCCTCCCTGCAGCGCGACGGAACTAGCTACCTGAATGAGTCCACCTCCGCCCGCTTATGTCAGGGCGGAAATGAGGCCCTGAAGAGACCGGCAAACAGAAGCCAAACAAACAAAGGGAACCACTTCAGAAGGAACTGGTGCAACAGATTAAAATCCCTGTAGGAAACACTGACCACACCGCAAGGGGCCTGTAGATATCGAGAAGTGTAAGCTGGAACGAGGAGCTATCTGAAACTGAGCCGAACCCACACTGACCGCAACAGCTCCAGAGAAATTCCTAGATATATTTTTACTTTTTTCTTTTTTTAAGTAAGGGAAAAAAATTTTTATTTTATTTTATTTTTTTTTTCTTTTTATTTTCCTTTAAAATTCCCTATTACTCCCCATTACTCCTTAACTTTCATTTTCATAAATTCTTACGACTTTTTTAGTTAGGGAAAAATTTTTTTTTCCTCTTTCTTTTCTCTTCTTTTTTTTTGTTTTTTTTTTTTCTTTTTTTCCCCCTTCTTCTCTTCTATTTTCTATTTTTCTTTTTCTCTTATTTCTTTTAAAGTCTTCTAGTACTCCTCTACTACTCCTTAATTATTCATTTTCAATACACTATAACCTTACAAAGAGGAAAGGAAAAAAAAGAAGAGAAGCCCTATTTTTAAACCGAACCTCATATATATTTCTAAAATTTTTTGGGGGGTGTTTTTGTTTTTGTTTTTAATATAGTATTTTTAAGAGTCTAAACTCTACTCTAGATTTTTAATTTTTGTTCTTCAGTATATGATATAAACTGTGAACATTTAAGAATCCAATATTCAGTTTCCATTTTTATTCAGGAGTGTGTTGATTATTCTCCCCCAATCTTGACTCTCTGTTTTCTACCTCAGAACACCTCTATTTCCTCCTTTCCCCTTCTCTTCCCAATCCAATTCTGTGAATCTTTGTGGGTGGCTGGGCTACGGAGAACACTCTAGGAACAGACGACTGCGTAGATCTGTCTCTCTCCTCTTGAGTCCCCCTTTTTCTCCTCCTGCTCATCTCTATTTCCCTCCTCCCTGTCCTCTTCTTCATGTAACTCTGTGAACATCTCTGGGAGTCCCTAACGGGGGAGAATCTTTTCGCCATTAACCTAGAAGTTTTATTATCAGTGCTGTATAGTTGGAGAAGTCCTGAGACTACAGGAAGAATAAAACTGAAATCCAGAGGCAGGAGATTTAAGCCCAAAACCTGAGAACACCAGAAAACTCCTGACTACATGGAACTTTAAGTAATAAGAGACCGTCCAAAAGCCTCCATACCTACACTGAAACCAACCACCACCCAAGAGCCAACAAGTTTTAGAGCAAGACGTACCACGCAAATTCCCCAGCAACGCAGGAACATAGCCCTGAAAGTCAACATACAGACTGCCCAAAGTCACACCTAACACATAGACCCATCTCAAGACTCATTACTGGGCACTCCATTGCTCTTCAAAGAGAAGAAATCAAGTTCCACGCTCCAGAACACTGACACAAGCTTCCCTAACCAGGAAACCTTGACAAGCCAACCGTCCAGCCCCACCCACCGGGTAAAAACTCCACAGTAAAAAGGAACCACAGACCTCCAGAATACAGAAAGCCCATTCCAGACACAGCAATCTAAACAAGATGAAAAGGCAGAGAAATACCCAACAGGTAAAGGAACATGACAAGTGCCCACCAAGTCAAACAAAAGAGGAGGAGATAGGGAATCTATCTGAAAAAGAATTTAGAATAATGATAATAAAAATGATCCAAAATCTTGAAAACAAAATGGAGTTACAGATAAATAGTCTGGAGACAAAGATTGAAAAGATGCAAGAAATGTTTAATAAAGACCTAGAAGAAATAAAAGAGAGTCAATTAAAAATGAATAATGCAATGAATGAGATCAAAAACAATTTGGAGGGAACCAAGAGTAGAATATCGGAGACAGAAGATAGGATAAGTGAGGTAGAAGATAGAATGGTGGAAATAAATGAAGCAGAGAAGAAAAAAGAAAAAAGGATCAAAAGAAATGAGGACAACCTCAGGGACCTCTGGGACAATGTGAAACGCCCCAACATTCGAATCATAGGAGTCCCAGAAGAAGAAGACTAAAAGAAAGGCCATGAGAAAATACTCAAGGAGATAATAGCTGAAAACTTCCTTTAAATGGGGAAGGAAATAGCCACCCAAGTCCAAGAAACCCAGAGAGTCCCAAACAGGATAAACCCAAGGCGAAACACTCCAAGACACATATTAATCAAGTTAACAAAGATCAAACACAAAGAACAAATACTAAAAGCAGCAAGGGAGAAACAACAAATAACACACAAAGGGATTCCCATAAGGATAACAGCTGATCTATTAATAGAAACCCTCCAGGCCAGAAGGGAATGGCAGGACATAATGAAAGTAATGAAAGAGAATAACCTACAACCTAGATTACTGTACCCAGCAAGGATCTCATTCAGATATGAAGGAGAATTCAAAAGCTTTACAGACAAGCAAAAGCTGAGAGAATTCAGCACCACCAAACCAGCTCTTCAACAAATGCTAAAGGATCTTCTCTAGACAGGAAATGCAGAAAGGTTGTATAAACGTGAAACCAAAACAACAAAGTAAATGGCAACGGGATCACACCTATCAATAATCACCTTAAATGTAAATGGGTTGAATGCCCCAACCAAAAGACAAAGATTGGCTGAATGGATACAAAAACAAGACCCCTATATATGCTGTCTACAAGAGACCCACCTCAAAACCAGAGACACATACAGACTAAAAGTGAAGGGCTGGAAAAAAATATTTCACGCAAATGGAGACCAAAAGAAAGCAGGAGTCGCAATACTCATATCAGATAAAATAGACTTTCAAATAAAGGATGTGAAAAGAGACAAAGAAGGACACTACATAATGATCAAAGGATCAATCCAAGAAGAAGATATAACAATTATAAATATATATGCACCCAACATAGGAGCACCGCAATATGTACGGCAAACGCTAATGAGTATGAAAGAGGAAATTAATAGTAACACAATAATATTGGGAGACTTTAATACCCCACTCACAACTATGGATAGATCAACTAAACAGAAAATCAACAAGGAAACACAAACCTTAAATGATACAATGGACCAGCTAGACCTAATTGATATCTATAGGACATTTCACCCCAAAACAATCAATTTCACCTTTTTCTCAAGTGCACATGGAACCTTCTCCAGAATAGATCACATCCTGGGCCATAAATCTGGTCTGGGAAAATTCAGAAAAATTGAAATCATTCCAGTCATCTTTTCCGACCACAGTGCAGTAAGATTAGATCTCAATTACAGGAAAAAAATTGTTAAAAATTCAAACATATGGAGGCTAAATAACACGCTTCTGAATAACCAACAAATCATAGAAGAAATCAAAAAAGAAATCAAAATATGTATAGAAATGAATGAAAATGAAAACACAACAATTCAAAACCTATGGGACACTGTAAAAGCAGTGCTAAGGGGAAGGTTCATAGCATTACAGGCTTACATCAAGAAACAAGAAAAAAGCCAAATAAATAACCTAACTCTACACCTAAAGCAGTTAGAGAAGGAAGAAATGAAGAACCCCAGGGTTAGCAGAAGAAAAGAAATCTTAAAAATTAGGGCAGAAATAAATGCAAAAGAAACTAAAGAGACCATAGCAAAAATCAACAAAGCTAAAAGCTGGTTTTTTGAAAAAATAAACAAAATTGACAAACCACTAGCAAGACTCATTAAGAAACAAAGAGAGAAGAACCAAATTAACAAAATAAGAAATGAAAAGGGTGAGATCACAACAGACAACACTGAAATACAAAGGATCATCAGAGACTACTACCAGCAGCTCTATGCCAATAAAATGGACAACTTGGATGAAATGGACAAATTCTTAGAAAAGTATAACTTTCCAAAACTGAACCAGGAAGAAATAGAAGATCTTAACAGAACCATCACAAGCAAGGAAATCGAAACTGTAATCAAAAATCTTCCAGCAAACAAAAGCCCAGGACCAGATGGCTTCACAGCTGAATTCTACCAAAAATTTAGAGAAGAGCTAACACCTATCTTACTCAAACTCTTCCAGAAAATTGCAGAAGAAGGTAAACTTCCAAGCTCATTCTATGAGGCCACCATCACCCTAATTCCAAAACCAGACAAAGATGCCACAAAAAAAGAAAACTACAGGCCAATATCACTGATGAACATAGATGCAAAAATCCTTAACAAAATTCTAGCAAACAGAATCCAACAACATATTAAAAAAATCATACACCATGACCAAGTGGGCTTTATCCCAGGAATGCAAGGATTCTTTAATATCCGCAAGTCAATCAATGTAATACACCACATTAACAAATTGAAAGATAAAAACCATATGATTATCTCAATAGATGCAGAGAAAGCCTTTGACAAAATTCAGCACTCATTTATGATTAAAACTCTCCAGAAAGCAGGAATAGAGGGAACACACCTCAACATAATAAAAGCTATATATGACAAACCCACAGCAAGCATCACCCTCAATGGTGAAAAGTTGAAAGCATTTCCCCTGAAATCAGGAACAAGACAAGGGTGCCCACTCTCACCACTACTATTCAACATAGTGTTGGAAGTTTTGGCCACAGCAATCAGAGCAGAAAAAGACGTAAAAGGAATCCAGATAGGAAAAGAAGAAGTGAAACTCTCGCTGTTTGCAGATGACATGATCCTCTACATAGAAAACCCTAAAGACTCTTCCAGAAAATTACTAGAGCTAATCAATGAATATAGTAAAGTTGCAGGATATAAAATTAACACACAGAAATCCCTTGCATTCCTATATACTAACAATGAAAAAACAGAAAGAGAAATTAAGGAAACAATACCATTCACCATTGCAACAAAAAGAATAAAATACTTAGGAGTATATCTACCTAAAGAAACAAAAGACCTGTACATAGAAAACTATAAAACACTGATGAAAGAAATCAAAGAGGACACAAACAGATGGAGAAACATACCGTGTTCATGGATTGGAAGAATCAATATTGTCAAAATGGCTATTCTACCCAAAACAATCTATAGATTCAATGCAATCCCTATCAAGCTACCAACGGTATTTTTCACAGAACTAGAACAAATAATTTCACAATTTGTATGGAAATACAAAAAACCTTGAATAGCCAAAGTAATCTTGAGAAAGAAGAATGGAACTGGAGGAATCAACCTGCCTGACTTCAGACTCTACTACAAAGCCACAGTCATCAAGACAGTATGGTACTGGCACAAAGACAGAAATATAGATCAATGGAACAGAATAGAAAGCCCAGAGATAAATCCACGAACCTATGGACACCTTATCTTTGACAAACGAGGCAAGGATATACAATGGAAAAAAGACAACCTCTTTAACAAGTGGTGCTGGGAAAACTGGTCAACCACTTGTAAAAGAATGAAACTAGATCACTTTCTAACACCATACACAAAAATAAACTAAAAATGGATTAAAGATCTAAATGTAAGACCAGAAACTATAAAACTCCTAGAGGAGAACATAGGCAAAACACTCTCTGACATAAATCTCAGCAGGGTCCTCTATGACCCACCTCCCAGAATATTGGAAATAAAAGCAAAACTAAACAAATGGGACCTAATGAAACTTAAAAGCTTCTGCACTACAAAGGAAACTATAAGTAAGGTGAAAAGACAGCCCTCAGGTTGGGAGAAAATAATAGCAAACGAAGAAACAGACAAAGGATTAATCTAAAAAATGTACAAGCAACTCCTGAAGCTCAATTCCAGAAAAATAAATGACCCAATCAAAAAATGGGCCAAAGAACTAAACAGACATTTTTCCAAAGAAGACATAGAGATGGCTAACAAACACATGAAAAAATGCTCAACATCACTCATTATTAGAGAAATGCAAATCAAAACCACAATGAGGTACCATTACACGCCAGTCAGGATGGCTGCTATCCAAAAGTCTACAAGCAATAAATGCTGGAGAGGGTGTGGAGAAAAGGGAACCCTCTTACACTGTTGGTGGGAATGCAAACTAGTACAGCCACTATGGAAAACAGTGTGGAGATTTCTTAAAAAACTGGAAATAGAACTGCCATATGACCCAGCAATACCACTTCTGGGCATACACACCGAGGAAACCAGATCTGAAAGAGACACGTGCACCCCAATGTTCATCGCAGCACTGTTTATAATAGCCAGGACATGGAAGCAGCCTAGATGCCCATCAGCAGATGAATGGATAAGGAAGCTGTGGTACATATACACCAGGGAATATTACTCAGCCGTTAAAAAGAATTCATTTGAATCAGTTCTAATGAGATGGATGAAACTGGAGCCCATTATACAGAGTGAAGTAAGCCAGAAAGATAAAGAACATTACAGCATACTAACACATATATATGGAATTTAGAAAGATGGTAATGATAACCCTATATGCAAAACAGAAAAAGAGACACAGAAGTACAGAACAGACTTTTGAACTCTGTGGGAGAAGGTGAGGGTGGGATGTTTCAAAAGAACAGCATGTATATTATCTATGGTGAAACAGATCACTAGCCCAGGTGAGATACATGAGACGAGTGCTCAGGCCTGGTGCACTGGGAGGACCCAGAGGAGTCAGGTGGAGAGGGAGGTGGGAGGGGTAAGGGATGGGGAATACGTGTAACTCTATGGCTGATTCGTGTCAATGTATGACAAAACCCACTGAAATGTTGTGAAGTAATTGGCCTCCAACTAATGAAATTAAAAAAAAAAAAAAAAGAAGTCTACATTGATTTATCCATAACCAAGTCTTCTTTCTCCCCCTTTTGATTCTCCAAAACTGCTACCGTCTCTTAATTGTTTTGTCTGCTTTCTAGTTTCTTGTGAGGTACTACTCTTGGGTTAATTAGAAGTATCACCCTTTAAACCAGACCACTAGCCAATCTGAGCTCTGCCACTTACCAGCTGTGTGACGGTGGTAAGTTCTTTAACATCCCTTCATCCTAGTTTCCTCATCTATAAAACAAGGAAAATAAATGATAAGACCTGTCCAAAAGGTGGGTATGAGGATTAACTGAGTTAACTTTTGTAAAGCTCTCAGGGCAGTGCCTAGTGTGTGTTTAGCTTCTGTTATTATCATTATTTTAATCCATTCGGGAAGCCAGGGTCAGAATGTTGAGGCTATCAATTTTCCTGCTAACCATATTCAGTGGCTCTGCATTGCCAAAGCAAGTGTGAAAGTCATTCAGGGTTCTTCGTGATCAGGCCAGGATGCCCCTTGCAGCACATTCTCTTACTCATCAAATCAGCCACGAGTTTATCCTCCACCCACACCAGTTTCTTTCCTGCCTCTCCACGGTAGTACGTGACATTCTCTTTGCCTGGAGTTTTCTCTTTCTAGATGGAGGTCTCACTCCCGGCAGGCTGCTTCCCTCTTATCCTGGGCGGATTATGACTTACCCATGGCTGTCAACCGGGGCTTCTCCCCAGGTCCCTGCACCCCTGTAACTACCTGGGGGAGAGGGCAGGTGTGCGCTGATAAGCTGGTGGCCCAGTGAGCAGAGCAGGAAGGCGTCTGTTCCCAATTGGACGCTCAGATGTGCTCATGGCTAATCCTTACACTTCCAAGAAATGACATTCCCTCATGTATAAAATGACTAGCCAAGATATTATCTGCCCCTTTTCTCAGAGTCACTAAAAGGTTTGAATGATGTCAATGGCAAGAACATTTTGTGAGAAGAATAATAAGTTTTGCATATATACAAAATATCATTCATCATTATTCTGATAGACAGGATTGAGTGGAAAGAGCACCCCCGAGACTTTGATTTGTTATAGACAAAATCAGCACCAGCTTGAGTGTCTACCATGTATTATGGTCTTATTTAATTTTTACGACCTCTGAGTCAGGGCTCAGAGAGGTATAGGAATTTGCCCAAGTTCCCATGGTTGGCTGGCAATGGACTCACAACTGAGACTACAGATTGAATCCAGATCCTTCTGGCTCTGAAACCTGGGTTCTTCACGGTGACTTCCTGCTTCCAGACCCCACGAGTGATGTCAGTAGCGTGAGTGCATAGAACTTGGAGCTGCGTCTCTGGAGCAGAGGCTTTTCATCATGAACAGCATCTGACTCATCCAAGGAAGCTTCTCCAAAACACAATTACCCAAAAGTAGCCCCAGAGATTGGATCCATTAGACCTGGGAAGGGCCAAGGTCTCTGCATTTTGAAAAAATTTCCCAAGAGGTCCAACCATTCACGCCTGTTAAAAACCCCTACCCTTAAAGCTTCATCAGTTGAGTGCAAGCAGCATGCCAGTCTTTGTATAGTCCTGGGGCACAGATATAAAGAAGTCTGACTCTCGCCCTTAAGATCTTAGGTTTTAGAGGAGAATTGAGTGTGTTGATTCTGCAACACATAGCAATCTGTGCTAATGACACTTGCGGGCAGTGCTAGGAGACTGGAGGAGCGAACGGCAGACTCCACCTGGGAGCCCAGGAAGGCTTCTCAAGGAAGCTGACACCTGAGCAGAGGCTCGAAGGATGTGGGCGTGTTTATCAGTTGGAATCAGTTGGCCTTTGTCAAGCATGCAGTTCAGTTCAGATTTTGCTACTTAAAGAGCACTCTGGGGATTTCAAGAAGGATAGGTTGGAGAAGGAAAAACAGACCCTCAGCAAGTCAGCCTCCCGGTCCCAAATGACCTTCACCTGCGGTCCAGGTCAGCTCTCCCATTCACACTGGACCCCTTGGCATCAGGGTCTGCGCCCTAGGTCAGCTTGGGCTTTCCTTTCCTGGCATTCTCTCTTCTTTCCTATATCCTCCTTCCTCCCCTCCCATGGCAACTGCTCCTCATTCTTACCATCCTTTCCCGGCCCTCAGACGACCCTAAACCTCACAGTTCACAGCTCCTTCTCTGACCTCGCTTGCCTCACCACACAACCTGGAAGGAACCCTTTGATAGTCATTGGCAATGACATGCTGGCTAATGTGGTTCTTTTGCCCAAATACAGAGACGAGTTTTTTTTTTTTTTTTTTAATTTTTAAAATTGAACTTTTAATTTTATGTTGGAGTGTGACTGGTTAGCAATGTGGTGATAGTTTCGGGTGGACAGCAAAGAGGCTCAGCCATACGTATGCACGTATCCATTCTCTCCCAAACTCCCCGCCCACCCTGGCTGCCATATAACATTGAACAGAGGACCCTGTGCTACACAGTAGATCCTGTTGGTTATCCATCCTGCATATAGCAGTGTATACATGTCCATCCCAAACATAAATGAATCACCTTAGAAGCATTATTTCAAGAATTTTATGTAAGAAACATGGTTAGACCGTCCTTGCCTGGAAGACAAACATCTGTCATATCCTCTAGTTGCTTTCTTGCCACTGACTCTTTTATGATTATGATTGTTTTATTTTTCTCAAGGTATAATTGACATACAACATAATGATCCAATATTGGTATATATTGTGAAATGATCACCATGATAAGTCTAGATAATATCTATCATCGTACAAAGTTACAGAACTTTTTTCTTGTGATGAGAACTTTTACAACCTGTTCCCTTAGCAACTTTCAAATATGCAACACAGTATTATTAATAATTGTTAAATAATAATTAATTAGGGCCTTTCCAGGTCACTCAGTGGTAAAGAAACCGCTTGCCAATGCAGGAGGATGTAGGAGAAACAAGTTCAATCCCTGATTGGGAAGATCCCCTGGAGAAGGAAATGGCAACCCACTCTAGTATTCCTGCCTGGAGAATCCCATGGACAGAGGAACCTGGTGGGCTGCAATCCATGGATTCACAAAGAGCTGGACACCACTTAGCACTCATGCATGCACACACATTATTTACAGTCATCATGCTGTATGTTTCATCACCACCCACGGACCCTTCTTCCATCTCCTCCAGGCTTCACACATGCTCACCTCTTCCCAACATTATACCATCTGCTTTTCTAACAGTGGCTCTTTAACCCTTTCCTCCCTTCCTCATCAAGCTACTAGACTAGGTAATTGCCCTTTTCTCCCTGTCTTCATCCCAGGACCAAAGCTATTTACTTACACATATCTCACTCAGTTCAGTTCAGTTCAGTTCAGTCGCTCAGTCTTGTCTGACTCTTTGCAACCCCATGGACTGCAGCACGCCAGGCCTCCCTGTCCATCACCAACTTCCAGAATTTACCCAAACTCATGTCCATTGAGTTGGTGATGCCATCTAACCATCTCATCCTCTGTCGTCCCCTTCTCCTCCTGCCCTCAATCTTTCCCAACATCAAGGTCTTTTCAAATGAGTCAGCTCTTCGCATCAGGTGGCCAAACTATTGGAGTTTCAGCTTCAACATCAGTCCTTCCAATGAACACCCAGGACTGATCTCTTTTAGGATGGACTGGTTGGATCTCCTTGCAGTCCAAGGGACTCTCAGGAGTCTTCTCCAACACCACAGTTCAAAAGCATCAATTCTTCGGCACTCAGCTTTCTTTATAGTCCAACTCTCACATCCATACATGACTACTGGAAAAACCATAGCCTTGACTAGATGGACCTTTGTTGACAAAGTAATATCTATGCTTTTTAATATGCTGTCTTGGTCAGTCATAACTTTCCTTCCAAGGAGTAAGCATCTTTTAATTTCATGACTGCAGTCACCGTTTGCAGTGATTTTGGAGCCCAAGAAATAAAGTCAGCCACTGTGTCCATTGTTTCCTCATCTATTTGACATGAAGTGATGGGACTGGATGCCATGATCTTAGTTTTCTGAATGTTGAGCTTTAAGCCAACTTTTTCACTCTCCTCTTTTACTTTCATCAAGAGGCCCTTTAGTTCTTCTTCTCTTTCTGCCATAAGAGTGGTGTCATCTGCCTATCTGAGGTTATTGATATTTCTCCCGGCAATCTTGATTCCAGCTTGTGCTTCATCTAGCCCAGCGTTTCTCATGATGTACTCTGCATATAAGTTAAATAAGCATATCTCATTAGAATTAAAATATTCTTTCTTTCACTGCTATTTATGTACACATTTTCTTCTGTCTTTTATGACTTCGGTTTGGTGTGTGTCTTGAAAATTTTCCTTCACTAGAGACAAACTACTTAGGCTCAGATGCTGTGTCTGATCCACCTTGGTATCTTGCAATAACTTGTAGAGTGAAATGTGATCTTTGCTCAGATGTTACCTTCTCATAAGGTCTGCACTTATTGTCCTGCTTAAAATTCCAGCTTACATCCCATCTCTAGCATTCCTGATTCCTCTTACCCCTTATTAATTGAAATACATTTAAGGCAAATAAGAATGCTTTCTAAAAATACCTTCCTGGGACTTCTCTGGCAGTCCAGTGGTTATGACTCTGTGCTTCCACTGCAGGGGGCACAGAGTTGATCCCTAGTTGGGAACTATAATTCTGCACGTCATGCAGCTTGACCAAAAAATAAATATTCTTTCCTGATAATTTATAAGTGTGTAACTGAGAGACTTGGGATTATCAGAGTCTGATCAAAGTGAATGAGGGATCTACAACAGCATTGAGGTTGTGATTAATAAAGAACTCAATCAATTGTCATGTACTTTATATACTGGATGATTTGAATGGGATCTATAAGAAGGAAGAATAGTTGGTCTCCCAACTATTGGGGGGCAGGCAACAGACAGCGTGCTGGCTGCTCCCATGCACTGTCTGGTCTGCTGGACTAGCCCAGGCCTGTACGGAAGATGGTGGTTGCTTCAAGCTGACTCAGACCTTGATGTCAGACAACCAGACCTTAAGATACTTCCTATAGCTTAGACAGGACCTCCAGGGCCAGGTAATGAGGGTTAGCCACGGCCAGAGGTCAGAGCATCAACAGAAACCCAGAGTTGATCACCTAAGGGGAGTCAGCTCTCCCTGACTACACCCTAAGAGGCAGATTAGAGACCAGGGAATTGAAACTGCAATCTACAGTGTGAAAAATACTGCCATTTTATCCTGCTGGCAAATTTGCAGATGAACCCACTGGGAAGCAGGAGGTTGCCAGATGTGCACAGAGTCAAGACACTCTGCCTTCCTCTGCCTTCAGCAGCCACCAAGGAGGATGCACTCCTGGACACCTCCTCCAAAGGCCACGGGCCCTGATGCATCCACACGTGGGGAGTAACATCCCAGCTAAGTTGAAACATACATGCTTATTCTCAGGCAGTTTTCCACCACAGGACTGTTGGCAGGAAACAATGGAATAATCTCTGCAAAAGACAGAAATGATTTTCTTTCTTTTGGTCCATCTGGACCAGGAGATTTGCCTTCTGTTGATGCTTTATTTAGCTTAATATCAAAAATTAGCATACACAACATGTGGATGGACAAGCTCAATAAAAGAGATGAATAATAAACAGGGATGTTGTTGGGTGGAGGGAGGAGGAGCCAGCGATGGATTCTGAATCCCTGAGAGTTCGGCTGAATGTCGGCAAGTTACCAAGGGGCTAATCCAACACCGGATGGTACAGAAATGCCTCTCTATTTACATGGCAAGGCCTGAGAGCCAGCTTTCCAGCAGTGACAAAATCCTGCTGAAATCTACCAACTCAGGCTGGTGGGAGGCCTCTAGTCATCTCAATAAACAGTAAGCTAAATAAGGCTTTATTGTAGCCGGGTGTTCTCATGCCCGTGAAAGATGTCTTGAAGCACATGGTTCCCAGGGCAGGAGATCAGAGAGAATGTTATAAATTACCCAGTAATAAGAATGATCATTTCTTTGGGCTGGCTTTAATTGGCAGCAGCTGTCTACCCATACTAGGTCTATCTAGGATTTCACAATTCGGTGTCGCCACGTGAGGTCGGCACCCCAGGGTCACAGCTGGCCTCCACACAGGCCCCCTGGAGGGGTGGAGGGGTTCACGTGTGCCCTGCTTTCAGTCGTGTTAAGTCACTCCAGTAACACCCGCGCCTGCTGTAATCTTGGTCACACTGAGCAAACTGTTAAAGTCTGAAAATCTACCTGAATCACAGGAGCTCTCTGAGTTTCTACCACCCATCTGGCTTCCTAAAAGATAACGCAATAGTAACTAAATAATAATAGAATAGTAACTAAGGGCTTACCATAAATTTTTCTGCTCTGAATAAAACTACTCTAATCGATCCTTTTAATGTAAAACTATATGGCTATTAATCCCACTCATGAAGCATGTTTTTCATAGAACACCTAAGTAGAGAAATGCAAGCAGATTCTTTATCATCTGAACCACCAGGGAAGCCCTGAGAAATGTATGAATACTATACTGAATTGATGACAAGGCTGTATATATAATTTTTTGTCTCTGGCCCTGGGCTGTACTTCTGTTCACTGTTGCCTTCACGAAATACTCACTGAAGTGGAAGAAAACCTACTTGTTGGGAAGTATGAGGATTAAACAAAAAAACAGTACATGAAAATGCCTGTTTCGAGCCCTGCACACAGGGTGCTCCATAAATATGTGTCGAGTTGAAATGATTTTGAGCCTCTGTTTTTTTGGGGGGGATGGGGATGGGCGTTGAAATGATTTTGAAAATAGAATTTCTATTTCACAAATTGTGGCACTGCCTCTAAGTATATTTGTCACCCAGTGAGTCAGCTTTGAATTTAGCTGACTTTGTATCAATGGATACTGAACAAGTGTCTTATGACAAAGAAGTGTCAGGGTAGCTGGTGAGAATCCTAGTAAGGAAACCAATTTCTGAAGTTCACTTCCAGAGCAGAAACCACATTTCTTCAGCGCAGCTGTAAAACGTGTGTTGTGGGAGTTATGACCCGTCCCTAGGGCCAGGTGACATGACCCAGCGGTAGCTTCTGTACCTGAGATGACATAAAGGCCCAGCCTCCGATCCTCAAGGACACATGAGCTGTCCCCCGGGAGGCTGAGGTTCATGACAGAAGGGTAGAAGAGAGCTTTGACACAAGCCATCACAAGCGTTTGGATTTCCAAAGTCAGTTGTAGATGAGACTCTGTGGGCATCCAAAGAGCTCAGAAAAGAAAAGTAGAAAAGGAAAAGGAAGGATGCCTGATGCCAAGTTCACGGAGATACTGGATGAAATGCCACGCCTTTCCCAAGTCCGAAGGCCTCTCTGAGAAGGGAATCAGGCTGAACGGGCACTTGAGAAGGTGGCATTTTCAGCTTAACAGAGAAAACACCAAGCGGCTTGTGGTCATTAGGAAAAGGGTTAAGCTGAGACAGAGAACTGTCTTCAGGCGGTGAGGGGTCGGGAGCACGCAAACATGGCCCAATGGACACTAATTCTGATCTGTATTCTGTGCCAACCAGAGACACGAACTTGGGAGAATAATTTCTCTTTCTAGGCCCGTTTTCTCCTGTATTAGATGGGTGGACCCAACTAATAATATTTCCAAGATTATTTAGCTCTCAGCTCCTGTGAGACCTGCTGGTGAATGATAACAGCTCATAGAGTTTGCTTACCATGCACCAGGCACTGTGCTAAGACAATTATGTGTATTTCCTCATTTTGTTGTTGTTTTTGAGTTGCTCATTTGTGTCCAGCTCTTTGCGACTCCATGGGCTGCAGCACGCCAGGCTTCCCTGTCCTTCACTGTCTCCTGGAGCTTGCCCAAGTTCATGCTCACTGATTTGGTGATGCTAACCAAGCATCTCATCCTCTGTCATCCTCTTCTCCTTCTGTCTGCAGTCTTACCCAGCATCAGGATCTTTTCCAGTGAATCAGCTCTTCGCATCATGTGGCCAAAGTATTGGAGCTGCAGCCTCAGTCCTTCCAATGAATAGTCAGGACTGATTTCCTTTCCCTGTGAGTTAAGTTAAATTATCTTCCTTGTTTTAGAGGTGGACATTGAGTCTTGAAGAGGTTAAGTAACTTGCTTGGATGCACAAGCTCGGACGGTTCTGGAGGCAGCGTAAGATCTAAGCCTGCCTCTCTGCCCCAAACGAAGTCAGTTGTAAAAGGAGGCGACACATCCAACACCACCTTTGCTCCCTGCATTCTCCTCGTTGATGGTCAAAGCGAGAGCGCATGGATTCCACTTTACTCTTCATGAAAGCAATATGGTGTGATGATGGAAAAAGCATTAGACTGAGTGGGACTAAAGCATTAGACTGAGTGGGACTAGGGTTTCTAGCCCGGATTCTATTAAGTGTGACCTTGGGGACACTGCTTATTTCCTTTAGCATAATACCCTCAAGGTCCAACCATTTTGTCCCAAATGGCAAGATTTCATCTTTTCAATGGCTAAGTAGTATTCCATTGTATGCATATACTACATCTTCTTCTCCCATTCATTTGTTGATAGGCACTTAGGTTGCTTAGATTGCTCTAGTATCTTGGCTGTTGTAAACAGGGCTGCGATAAACATAGATAGGGGTGCATGTATCTTTTTGGACTTCTGTTTTCATATTCTTTGGCTAAAATGCAGATGTGGGATAGCTGGACTGTATAGTAGTTCTATTCTCAATTTTTTTGAGGAATCCCATAGGGTTTTTCATAGTGGCTGCACCAATTGACATTCTTATCAACAATGCACAAGGGTTCCCTTTTCTCAGTATCCTTGACAACATTTGTTATGTTTTTTGTTTTTTTGATGATAGCTATTCTGACAGGTGTAAGGTAGTATCTTGCTGTGATTTTGATTTGTATTTTTCCATTAATTGGGTGGCTCAGACAGTATCTGCTCGCAATGCAGATGACCTGGGTTCAGTCTCTGGGTTGAGAAGATTCCCTGGAGAAGAGAATGGCAACCCACTCCAGCATTCTTGCCTGGAGAATCCCATGAAAAAAGGAGCCTGGTAGGCTACAGTCCATGGAATCGTAAAGAGTCGGACATGACTGAGCAACTAACACTGATGTTAATAATTAGTGATGTTGAACATATGTTCATGTGCCTGTTGGTCATTCGTATGTATGAAAAAAGGAGGATCAATTTTTTGCCATCTGTAAAATGAGAGAGTTTCATTGGATGTGCCCTGGGATTTCTTTCAGCTGCAAATTAGGATAATTGTGACCGCTGAACTCAGCACAATTTAAGATGCATCTGTGCATAGGTGGTCCTTCCTCGGGGCCTCCAGCCTGGGATGCTGCAGGGATATTCTGGGTGTGAAGGCAGATGTGAGCTCTGCTGGGAGAGCACGCACCATGATTACACAGCACCTTTCATCAGCTCGAGCAATTAGATGTGCTGTTTACACATCTTCGCTGATACATGAGATGCAAGCCCCTGGGTGTCCCAACACAGGGGGGTGAATCAGGGGCAGTGCTGACTGGCAAACCTGGTCTGGAAAGTCCATCTGCCTGGACATCACTGTGCCCTCAGTGCTTTAAAAATCTGGGTGATGGGAACGGGTGTTGGTTACATCATTCTTTCTGCTTTTCTGTATGTTTAAAATACTCCAGGACAAAGCTGATCTTTATTGACTTGAGAACATGTGGGACAAATGCCCTGAGCTGTGAAACAGCCAACAGTATTTTGGAGCCTGGCAGGCAGGCAGGCTGGGCAGAATTAAGAGTTTTTGGAGCCTTGAGACTAATGGCAGTCCTGCCCCATCCACTCCCAATAAAGATCTCCCTAACCTTCCTTCTCTGCCTCCCTCCTATGGGATGTGGGTGGGCTGCAGCCCCGAAAGGTGAGGAGATAAAGTCTGAGCTCTAGGTACTACCCAGCTGATTCCCATTTCTGGGTCTTGGGTTGGGACCTGAATTTTCCCTGCTATAGGGGAGCAGCCCTACAGCTTCTCGGAAGAGAAGGAAATGGAAGCGATGATACAAATGGGAAGAGAGTAAAGGCTGTGGGTCCCTCATGCCTCCTGCGGAGCTATAATCAGTTGCCTTCCTAGAACACAAATATTTACAGCAGACACAATAGCGTGATGACAACTAGCATTCCAGGCCACATGCGGAAATGGAATTTATGTATTTTATGTGTCTGTTGAGGGCCTTGGGGGATAGGAGGGAGGGACCAGGGAGATTACTTTCATACAGCGGAGGGGCCCTTTGCTCCCAGTAACATGTCTTTAAGCATCTTCTCATGGAACTTGGCAACAGCACTGAAAGCTGAAGATGAAAAATTTAATAAAAAGGATAAACCAGTGACTTCAACTGCTGAGAATAAATCCACAGTCACTCCTGCCTGGAGACCGCCCCAGTTTTACAGAAAGCAGTTTCTTACAAATTTCAGTCCATTTTCCACATATGTAATAAGAATCTCAGAGATGTTCACCTAGGCTAACCCTCCTTCTTTCCTTCCCTTGAAACAAAGAAGGCACATACTCAAAAGCAAATATTCCTTTCTTTTCCTTGAAGTATTGGCATTAAAGGAAGTTGGCAATTCTAGAAACTAAAGTATGAACTTAAACGGATGTAGCTGAGTTGCTGCTGGCATCATAAAGGTGAAGTGGGGACTTTCTGTGACCAAACTTTATTTTATATATTACATTTACAAAATATTTCCCCAAACTGTCCAGATTATTACGTATATTCTCTCTCTCTCTTTTTTTTTTTTTTTGGCTGTATTGTTCCTGCCTAAATTCAGGATAGTTAAACTTTGGACTCTGTGTCTTAAGCTCTATTTTTGACCTTAATAAAACTCTTAATTCTTTTAAAATGAAATTAGGATTTAAGTGCTTCTTTCTTAACTTAGTCCTGAAATTGGCATGCTACTGTCTTAAGGGACTTCAAATTAAAAACAAAAATTCAAAAATCCAACTATTTTTTCCAAATTAGACAAGGTGTTTTCTTACTGCCTTAATTCCAGGATTCAGAGTAAAATAATTGAATTGCATGTTTAGGTAACTGGTAAATAGTAATAATTTCTAATATATTTGTCAGAGATGTCCCATTTTAATTAATTAATTCTTAGGCCATGCTACATAGCATGTAGTATCTTAGTTCCCCAACCAGGGATTGAACTTGTGCCCCGTCCTTGGGAGCATGGAGCCTTAACCACTGGACCACCAGGGAAGTCCGTTTATTTATTTATTTTTTTAGAGATCTCCTATTTTAGACCGTAGTGGAAAGATGGGCTGTAAAGTCATGCAACCCTGGACTTGAGTGCAGACTTTAGCACATGCTATGATCCTGGAAAAGTTTTCTATCCATTCAAAGCTTTAGTTTTTCTCATCTAAAAAATGGGAATATCAATACAAACCACCTTGACTCATTGTATTAAATGAGAAAACATTACTAGGGGCAAAAAATATATATACTGTGAGCAGATAGTACATGTTCAATAAAAGTGAGATCTTCTCATTTCCTGGACACAGTCTACTGCATATAACCGCATCTTCTAGAAAGATGTCCCAGTGATGCTCAGGGGAGGGGTACGTGGGAACAGCAGTGGCTCCTGGATCCGAAATCAGAGACCTGCCTGAGAAAAACAACATGGAAGCACCAGGGAGCCGGGGCTGAAGAGGAGCCAATTCCTAATGCAGGGAGGGGAGGAAAAGGCTGAGAAGCTCTCTGTAAAAGGGGAAAATAGAGCGGAAAGCAGCTGGAGAGGCTAGAGAAGGGAGAGATCATTCCAGCAGAGGGGGGATGAGAGCCCCCAGCCCCATCCAAGCCGGCCCATCCTTGCAGGTGTCAGGCCCTGGGGGGATCTTTAGGAGGAGGGAGAAGAAAATGTAAATCCTGGGTCCATGTTCCCTATACTCTTGGAGAGAGGAGAAGGGTGGATGCTTAGGAGGTTTTGAAGGGCACAGAGATTCAAGGTGGGCATTGCTTAGGAGAAAAGCTTGTCTAACTGATTTTGAGTTTTCTTGTTTCTGGGAAGAGGCTCAGGGGCTGCAGAGGGTTTGCAAGCCCCATAACAGCTACACAGTATTCTAAACATATTTGTCTATGAATCATCAGACCGTGGTGTAGTAACTTGAAGGTCACCACGTGACTCAGAAACTGGCTGGCAGGTGCCAGAGTGGCTTGATAAAGGTGGGAATCAGGCCGAGTGGAGTTTTTGATCTTCTGTTTATAAAGAAGAAATTAGGAGCTATGCTGTGGCTAATAAACGGGCCCTGATGTGTTTCAGACAGAAATGTTTGACTCCAGGGAGCCCCAAGTGTATATTCTGAAGGGCATGAACCCAGTTATCCTGTGGATATTAGGGACTCACATTCAGTTTTCCCTTTTCAATAATCTCAGCAAAGGATTAATCTGGGCCTTGTGTCTGTTGGAAATTTGGTTACAAAGTATTGATGTTCCCCCCTTCATGCTTGCATGCTTTGTATGCGAAGTCACTTCAGTTGTATCTGACTCTTTGTGACCCTATGGATGGTAGCCTGCCAGGCTCCTCTGTCTATGGGATTCTCCAGGCAAGAATACTGGAGTGGGTTGCCATTCCCTTTTCCAGGGGATCTTCCTGACCCAGGGATCAAACCTGTGTCTCTTTAAGTCCCCTGCACTGGGAGGTGGGTTCTTTACCACCAGCGCCACCTGGGAAGCCCCTTTCCTCCTCCAGGCAGCTTCATTTATGAGGGTCATGATGTTTCAGAAACCAGGACAGGTAGGGGGGCAATTCCCCGGGAAGGGCCTGGGAACAGAGCTGGTCTCGGACAGGAACTGTGATTGACAGGTTGTTTTCAGAGCCTCCCTCATCGCCCCACTTGGCAAATGGGCAGGGCCAGAGGGCCGCTGTAGGAATTTCACCCAGATCAAAAGGAATGTGAGCTTCTCCTAAAGGGGAGGGGAGTTTTGATATGAGAGAGAGTTTAGGACCGAACCAAGTCAGTTTATGCTGTACTTTGTTAAGCATGCTAGAAATTGCTACCTGGGGCTAGACCCTGTGAACCTGAGTCCTCTTTAACCACTGGAGTTCCTCCCAGCAGACTCATTAAGAATAATCTGCATTGCTGCATTTTCACCAACTTAAAGAACACACCTGCAAGGCTGGAGGGCTTGCTATGTCAGGTTGAGTTTGGCTTGATTAGATTTGCCCGGGAGCAATGGAGAAGCCCTCTCTCCGGGAGAAGTTAAATGTTTTTTCTCTCTCTCATGCAGAAGAAGTCTAGAGGTTGGCAGTCGTGGGCAGGGTTGGAGCTGGTGGGCGTTCCCCTGGCGTTAGCACTCAGTCTGCCTTGGATATTTTTTCCCTATGTGTGAATTTCAGTTCCAAGGTGAAGTCTTGATTCTCTATCCCCAGGTCCAGCCACCAGCTTTTCTTTCCTGATGGTAGGAAGGAGGAGGGAGAGGCGGGCCAGCTCCTTCCCTCCAAAGACAATTTTCAGGAGCTGCATACATTTCTGCTCGTACGTCACTGGCTGAAGCTCAGTCACGAGCCTACCTTTAGCTGCTGGAGAGGCTGGAGAACCAATGTTCCCAACTAAAAACTGGGATTCTTCTCAGGAAGGAGGGGCTAGTGGCCCCTGGGAGGCACTTCTCAATCTCTGTGGAAATTTATGTGTATAATCAGGTTCCAGTGCTAACTTAGCTCAAGGTCTTAAAATTAATCAAACATTTTTTGGGGGAGTGTTCTAAGTATCTTCTGGCTAGAGATTGGGTTTCCCAGGTGGAACCTGCCTGTCAATGCAGGTAGACATAAGAGACCTGGGTTCGATCCCTGGGTGGGGAAGATCTCCCCGAGAAGGAAATGGCAACCCACTCCAGTATTCTTGCCTGGAGAATCCCATGGACGGAAGAGCCTGGTGGACTAGAGTCCATGGGGTCGCATAGAGTCTGACTCAACTGAAGTGAGTTAGCAGGAGAGACTGGAAGTTCATCTATGCAAAGGGCACACAGCTAGCAAATGGGGGAAACTGAGGTCTGTTTTAGTGCCATGGAGAGTTGTTAGTTGAAGTTGGACTGTGTCCCTTTGTTACAAGTGTAATTTTATAAGATTATTATTCCCCCAAAATCTCCTGACTGTGCTGACAGTTTACTAATGTGTTTTATTAAATTTATTCATTTTATACTATTGGCAGAGATGTGTGCTAGGTACTATGGAGAATAGAAATCTTCTCTGAAGGAGTTTACAGTAAGTAGGATAATAAAGATTATTTATGCAAACTTGGAAAGTTGACAATAGGAACAAAAGTGGGAATCTGATGATCCAACAGTAGACAGAGGGGTTGCCCTAGTCTTCAACTGGTCACACACAAAGTATAGCTCTGACATACTCAAGGTCTCAAATGGGCTTTGGTGATGGTTCATATTCCTTCAAAGAAGACGCGAATGACTCTTGCTGTTTTCTCTAAACAACCACTAACTGAAGATCAAGCTGAACAACAGCTTTTCGTAATAAGTTTTGGGGGTATTTGGATCCTGACAATCTTTATGAGGTCAATCCGAGTGCTCGGAGCTCACAGGAAGAGGGTCCTGGGTAAAATGAGGGAGACTTCTGGTCGGGGAGGGCCTGAGTGCCTATACACAAGATGGAGTGGAAGGATCACGCGCTTCCATGCTCTGAAAGGCAAGGACCAGTCGAAAGTAGCTCTGGACTTGTCAAAGCTTTGCTTGATCAAGAAGAGCAAAGGAGATGGGTTACTCAAGGGCCAAAGAAGAAAGGAAATGAATTGGACTACAAACAGCTAAAGACAGCCAGCAGCAGGCACTGAGAAGGAACTGGGTGACTGCCATCCCGTACCACTAACCTCAGAGTCTGTATGGCATTACGCTGAGTTTCCCCATCTAATTCTGTTTCCTTTATCCCATCCATGGGCCTTCCTCAGGGGAGCCAACATATGAAGCTATAACTTTTAAACTGGTAACTGTGAGGTGATGGATGGTAACTTGATTACAGTAACCATTTCATAGTGTGCGTGTGTGTGTGTGTGTGTGTGTGTGTGTATGTATATGTGTATATATATAATCATGTTGGACATCTTTTTTAAAAGTTTATTTATTTTTTAATTGAAGGATAATTGCTCTGCAGAATTTTGTTGGTTTTTGCCAAACATCCTTGTTGGACATCTTAAATATATACAATTTTTATTTGTCAATTATGCTTCAGTAAAACTGGAAAAAGTTAAATAAAAGCACTGAGTTCTAGAGTCAGGGTGACTGGCCTCATCGGGATTTCATCTCCTATGAGCAAAGTCACCACAGGCTGCTCTCTGAGGCTCTGCTTCCTCATCTCCAAAATGGGGACCCTGATAACCTTTCTTCACGTGGGGAGGATGAGATGCTCAGTGTCAAGTTCACAGCATAGGCAATCAATGCATGTAAGTTACCAGTGCTGCGGTTGAAGTTTTGGGCAAGGACTGGCCTCCAGGTTTCCATTCCTGCCTCTCGGCCTTGATTATGAGGACTCCTACTTCTGTTGGATTGAAGAGTCCTGGGGGCTCTTCCCAGACTTAATTCCAATTCCAGGTTGGTCTAGTTTGATGACTTCTTCCTCTTTGTCTGGTAGGCGAGGCTGCAGGTGACTTTTACCTTGAGTCTTGGGTGATTTGTCCCGACAGTCTTGTCCCAAGACTGTCCCAGGCAGTCCACCAATGTTCTCTGAAGGTAACATGCTGCAGCCATCACTGTTGTTGTTTAGTCGCTAAGTGAATGTGAAAGTTGCTCAGTTGTGTCCGACTCTTTGCGACCCCATGTACTATACATAGTCCATGGAATTCTCCAGGCCAGAATACTGGGTAGCCTTTCCCCTCTCCAGGCGATCTTCCCAACTCAAGGATTGAACCCAGGTCTCCCACATTGCAGGAGAATTCTTTACCAGCTGAGCCACAGGGGAACTGGTGACCTTAGTTCAGTCACTAAGCCATGTCCAAGTCTTTGTGACCCCCATGGAAACTGTAGCAAGAATACTGGAATGGGTGGCCATTTCCTTCTCCAGGGGAGCTTCCAGACCCACGGATCAAATTCGAGTCTCCTGAATTGGCAGGCGGATTCTTTACAACTGAGCCTCCATGGAAGGCCACAGTTATCATTCCTGCCCATATGATCAATCGTATACAGAGAGTGATTTGATGACGATGAATCGCCCTCACCAGTCTGAATGCCACTCTGTGCTGGGTGAGTTCTGACCCTGAGCAGAGTTGTTGGACTTCCTCTGTGCCTCCTTTATGTGGGAGCTTGTGGGTTGGCCCACTATCACCCCTGGTCTCTGCTCTCCCCCTGAACTTCTTCCGGGGCTCTTGTTCACTTTCGGTCACAGTCCAGGTTGCTGACCTTAGTCACATCACTGCATAGATCAGGCTCAGGATGGAGCTTCAGGGCCTTTCTGTCAACCCCCTTGACCCATGGGGGGCCAGTTACTTTGTGGTCACTGTGGATGAGCGATGGTGGGATGAAGTCATTACTTCAGGTCACAAGCTTTCAAGGTAGGGGAATCGTGAGAGCGCATTTGGATGTGAGGAGTGGAGAGTGTTGGTAGGAGCAGTGGAGAAGAGGGGGAGATTTGGAGCTCAAGAGAACATCAATTCTCTGCCTTTCATCTCTCCTGGTCTTTACCTTGTGTTTCAGGGTTTCTTTAGCTACTACGTTGTACAAGGCGATTTTTCACCACATTTCTGAGAAGAGTCTCTCTTTTCTCTCTTTTCACAGAAGCATGTAGGGGGCTCCAGCAATCGACTGCTCACCAGCCTCCCTCCAGACTGCAAGCATAAATATAGCATCCAGCCAGCTCTTCACAGAGCAAGAGGTCTGGGGACCTGAATACCATCACAAGGCTCGCAGAGATGAGTGCTTACATCAATGTGGGGCATTGGCAGTGACTGAACCCTGGATCTGTCATTTCTAAACTTGAAGCTGCCTCTGTCATCTGGGTCCCTGCAACAGGTGTTCATTCTGTACCCTGCCGGACACTTGCCACCACGGAGCAGCAGCCACCGGGGCCTCTTCCTGCATTCTCAGCGGTTAGGATGTATGTGGGTCTATTCTGAGATCCAGAGCATACCCAGGAATTTTCCAAACCACACTTACAAAACAAAAACTACATTTAAAAAAACCCAAGAGTAGAGTAGGTATTTCTTATGGAGTAAGCTCTTCAAAGAAAAAAAAATAACTCTATTAGCTTCTATGTTGCTGTCACTAAAAATTAATAATTATTTAAGACTGTTGAATTTAATACTGGTCTAACATTTTATCTCAGAGTCGAAAATTAATTGGTCTTAGTCTACAGATCTGGGACCTCCAACTGCCAGTGACTCCTGTCCCTCAACTCTACTACAGGAGATTTACCCACTGTGCTTAGATTGTTCAAACTCATCTTAATCCAAATCGTTAACAGATCTCCTATGAGGCCCTCCCGTTTTTCTAAGAATCTTCTTTGTTCCCCCTGTCATGCACATGGTTTGGCTAACACTTCCAGACCACAGACTCTTCTCTGTAGATCAGCTGAGCTCCGCCCCTCCTGGCTTCATTAATTCTTTCAAAAAGTGAAGACAAGCCAGTTTTCTTAATATTTATTCTTTGAACATTGTAAAACAGTAGTTAAAGACATTATGTACATTTATTGATATATTCACATCTTTGTTGCTGCTCAGTCACTCAGTTGTGTCTGACTCTTTGTGACCCCATGGACTACAGCACATCAGGCTTCCCTGTCCTTCACTACTCCCAGAGTTTACTCAAACTCATCTCCATTGAGTTGATGATGCTATCCAACCATCTCATCCTCTGCCATCCCCTTTTCCTCCTGCCTTCAATCTTTCCCAGCATCAGGGTCTTTTCCTGTGCTCTTTGAATGAGGTGGCCTTTCTCTAAAAAATTGTGACTGGTCGTGACAATACTCAAACCTTTTGTCTATTCTATTATTCTATTCTTTATCTTTCCTGTGTAAGGTATATTTCTTATCTCCTTTCATTCTTTTTCTTGTTCCTAGCTCTCTTTAGTTCAATTTTTAAAAATTGCAAAGATCTAAGTTAGATACAATACTATAGGAATTTTGAGATCAAAACTGATAGTAATAGGAAAATAGTTTCCTAACTTTTGGAAGCAGTTGTTTTTTCTTGGTTCCTTTGTTTCTTCTGAGCTCTACCTGTTGAATCTTAATCCTCTGGGCATGTGTGATGCTATTTTGTAATCTTACTCCTGGCAAACTTCATCTTGTTTTTTGTTTCTTGTTTCCCTTTGAATCATTTGTCTAACTCATCCAAGTGGCTGAATTCTGCGTCTTTCTCCCAAGATGCTAGCTATCCTGCCTCCCTCATCAGCATCTACCAAGTTGGATGGGGTGTTCTCCATTCTTTCTTCCAGATCATTGACAAAGGAATGAAACCATGCTCATCGTGGGTTGGCCACTGGCAGACATCACTGGCCATGGTCTCTGGGGAGTGATCATGAGCCGTGCATGGATAACTCAGCCTTGGACACAGAGATATAGGGTTATCAGCCAACTGCAGCCCCATGAAACCTGCCACTGGCAACTCAGATGCTTATTTTCAGAAGTCCAAGAACCATAACTAGAAGAGCAGTTCTCTCCTTGAGGAAAAAGTGCTCTGCCTACCACCCCCTTCCTCTTTGGCCCAGGGCAGCCAAGGTCCTTACTGTGCATTAGCTCTGCCCAGCAACTGAAGGACTTGGATGGCTTAATGCTAAAATTCTACTTGGTTCTGAAACTTCCCAGTTCCCATTGAAAACTGACATATTTTTCCAAAGAAAACTTACTGGCCAACAGGTCCATGAAAAGTTGCTCAACATCAGTGATCACGAGGGAAATGCAAACCAAAACCACAATGAGATAGCACCTCACACCTGTTAGTATAACTATAATTAAAAACAGCAAAAGATGACAAGTGTTGGCAAGGATGAGGAAAAATTGGAACCCTAGTGCACTGTTGGTGGGATTTGTAAACTGGTACAGCTGCTATGGAAAACAGTATGGAGATTCCTTTAAAAATTAAAAATAGACCTATCATATGATCCAATCATCCCACATCTGGGTATTTACCCAAAAGAATTGATCTGGATCTCAAAGAGATACCTGCACTCCTCAAGTTGATTGCAGTGGTATTCAAAGTAGCCAAGACAGGGAAGCAAGAGGACACCCAATTGTCCACTGAAAGATGAATGGATAAAGAGACTGTGGTTTATACACACAAAGGAATATTGTCCTGCCTAAAAAAAAAAAGAAAGAAAGAAATCTTGCTATTTGTTACAGCTTGGGGAGACCTGGAGGACATTATGCTAAGTGAAATAAGCCAGACACAGAAAGATCAACACAGTATGATCTTACATACATAGAAGCTAAAACACTGAATTTGTAGAAGCAGAGAGTAGAGTGATAATTACCAGGGACTGGGGGGAAGGGAAATGGAAGAGTACAGCCAAGGGTACCAAATTTCAGTTATGTGGGATGAATGGGTTCTGGAGATCTAATGTATAGTATGGTGACTATAGTAACAACAGAGTCCTGTATATTTGACATTTATAAAGAGGGTGGATCCTGAGTGTTTTCGCCATGTAAACACACACACATACAGTAACAGTAACCATGTGAAGCGATGAATGTGTTCATTAGTTTGATTGAAGTGACTATTTCATTCACAGTGAAATATTCATGTATATCACACCATCAATTTGCACACTGTAAGTATCAGTTCAATTCAGTTCAGTTGCTCAGTCGTGTCCGACTCTTTGCAACCCCACGGACTGCAGCATGACAGGCCTCCCTGTCCATCGCCAACTCCTCATGTCCACTGAGTTGGTGATGCCGTCCAGCCATCTCATCCTCTGTCGTCCCCTTCTCCTCCTGCCCTCAATCTTTCCCAGCATCAGGGTCTTTTCCAATGAGTTGGTTCTTCACATCAGGTGGCCAAAGTATTGGACTTTCAGCTTCAGCATCAGTCCTTCCAATGAATATTCAGGACTGATTTCCTTGAGGATGGGCTGGTTGTATCTCCTTGCTGCCCAAGGGACTCTCAAGAGTCTTCTACAACACCACAGTTAAAAGCATCAATTCTTTGGCGCTCAGCTTTCTTTATAGTCCAACTCTCACATCCATACATGACTACTGGAAAAACCATAGCTTTGACTAGATGAACTTCTGTTGGCAAAGTAATGTCTGCTTTTTAATATGCTGTCTAGCTTGGTCATAACTTTCCTTCCAAGGAGTAAGCATCTTTTCATTTCATGGCTGTAGTCACCACCTGCAGTGATTTTGGAGCCCCCCAAAATAGTCTGTCACTGTTTCCCCATCTATTTCCCATGAGTGATGGGACCAGATGCTATGATATTAGTTTTCTGAATGTTGAGTTTTAAACCAACTTTTTCATTCTCCTCTTTCACATTCATCGAGAGGCTCTTTAGTACTTCTTCACTTTCTGGATAAGGGTGGTGTCATCTACATATCTGAGGTTATTGATATTTCTCCCAGCAATCTTGATTCCAGCTTGTGCTTCATCCAGCAAGCGTTTCCCATGATGTACTCTGCATATAAGTTAAATAAGCAGGGTGACAATATATAACCTTGATGTACTCCTTTCTTCATTTGGAACCAGTCTGTTGTTCCACGTCCAGTTCTAACTATTGCTTCCTGACCTGCATATATATAGGTTTCTCAAGAGGCAGGTCAGGTGGTCTGGTATTCCCATCTCTTTAAGAATTTTCCAGTTTGTTGTGATCCACACAGTCAAAGGCTTTGGCATAGTCAATAAAGCAGAAATGGATGTTTTTCTGGAACTCTCTTGCTTTTTCGATGATCCAGTGGATGCTGGCAATTTGATCTCTTGTTCCTCTACCCTTTCTAAATTTAGCTTGAACATCTGGAAATTCATGGTTCATTGTTGAAGCCTGACTTGGAGAATTTTGAACATTACTTTACTAGCGTGTGAGATGAGTGCAATTGTATGGTAGTTTGAGCATCTTTGGCATTGCCTTTCTTTGGGATTGGAGTGAAACCTGACCTTTTCCAGTCCTGTGGCCACTGCTGAGTTTTCCAAGTTTGCTGGCATGTTGAGTGAATATTAAGTATGAATATATACAATAGAAAAGAGAAAAGAAAGCTGACCTATGTCACAAAGGACACTGTCTCCTCAGAGGTCCATGCCAACTGACTTCCCCCTCCTTCCTGAGTTTGCACATCCCTCTCCATCTTTCAGTGTCCCCTCCAAGTGTGAGTGCACTCCAGTCCCCTGGACTCTACTCCATCTCTAGCTACCGCTCTAACACTTGCTGTCTTTCTCTCTCATCTCACATTCTCCACGTGGTGATTTACTCTCACGGCCAGGCTAAGTGTTTGCATTTGCCCAAATTCATATGTTGAAGCCTAGTCTCTAATGTGATGGTCTTAGGAGGTGGAGCCAGTGGGGGTGATTCAATCAGGAGGGTGGAGACCTCGTGAATGGGATTAGTGCCCTTTTAAAGAGACCCCCAGAGAGTTCTTTTGCCCCTTCCTCCAGGCGAGGACACATCGAGAAGTCAGTGGTCTGCAGTCCAGTAGTGTGCTCTCACCAGCCCCCAAATCTCTGGGCTTCCAGCCTCCAGAACTGTGAGATGTAAATTTCTGTTTATAAGTCACCCATTCTGTGGTATTTTGTTACAGCATCCTGAATGGATCAATGCACTAGTTGTTTCTTCTTCATTACTTTTCAAACGTTTAAAATCCGTAACCATTTTTCCTCCATCTAGATCAGGGGAGTGGAATTGTTGCAGCTCAGGTACCCAATAGCGTTCTACTTGCAAAGTCCAGTGAATAGCTCTTAGGGCTTGTCTTACTGACTTGTGTACCCTGGGATCCTCCTTCACCCTCCGTGAGCCATTTCCTTTACCTCCGTCATGACTTGCCCTTCTTTTCACTCTTTAAATGTTGACATGTCACAGGCTTCTGTCTCCTGCCTGTTTCCATCCTCCTGCCTCATTTTCTCCCCAGATAAAATTGATTATTTCATGATTCTACCTGTTACCTTGTTGTTCAGTAGACAAGTTGTGTCCAAGTCCTTGCGACCCCATGGACTGTAGCGTGACAGCCATCTCTTCTTCTGTCATCCCCCTTCTCCTCCCGCCTTCAGTCTTTCCCAGCATCAAGGTTTTTCCCAATGAGTCAACTCTTCACATCAGGTAGCCAAAGTATTGGAGCTTCAGCTTCAGCATCAGTCCTTCCTTCCAATGAATATTCAGGGTTGATTTCCTTTAGGATTGTTTGGTTTGATCTTACAGTCCAAGGAACTCTCAAGAATCTTCTCTAGCACCACAATTCAAAGGCATCATTTCTTCTGTGCTCAGCCTTCTTTATGGTCCAACTCTCACATCCATACATGACTACTGGAAAAACCGTATCTTAGACTAGATGGACCTTTGGCACCTAAATGCATGTTAATGATATTTTTTATCTATATCTGATCACCCCACAAGCTTTGGATGTGTTTTTAACCACCTCTGAGCATCTTTGCCATGGGAAGCTTAAGTACCAAGTGTCTAAGTCTGAATCCATCACCGTCACTTCACAATAGTTTCTCTGCCTTGTTTCTTGACAACATCATGTCATTACCTATGCTTGAAATCTAGGGTCTCCTGTCAGATTCCTCTCTTTCCCCACCTCCTCTACCCATGGAAGGTTCTAAACTCTTCCATGGTGCCCTCCTGAGGTTCACGACTCGTTCCCCTGCCCCCTGCCCTGCAGGCTGCATCTGGCTCGGTGCCCACCATCCCCTCCCCCCAAAAGCCCCTCATCCTTCTTCTCCCAGGTTTTGTGCTGCCCACCTCTCTCCCCTGGGGTCCATTCTCCACATTCTCACTACAGGGACCTGGAAAACATGACCAGGTTGCTCTTGTCCTTAAAAATCCCTCCTGTGGTGCTCATCCTCTCCAGCAGTTGATTTTAAAATACTGGGGGTCACATGTGCCTTTGAAAAGTTTATGAAAAATAAACAGACACACAGACAGTTTCAAGACAATAATAAAAATTTCCAAAAACTCACTCTCTAGACCCCAAATGAGGACCTCATGCTACAGACGTTCCCTTCGCTTGGCATGAAAAGCCCACCTCGGGCCGCATCCACCAAACCTGGGTGGCCCCCTAGCACACACCCCCACTGCACGCCCCCACCTCCCACCCCCCAACAACTGCTTCTGCTTGGAAAGCCCATCCCCCGCTCCTTGTCTTTTCGCCAGGGGTGGGGAGGGGGCAGTTCTTCAAGGCTCAGCTCCTTCTGGACGCCTTCCTTGAGTTTCCCCTCCCCCACCAGCCCCACTCTCTTGGCCAAGTTCATCATGCCTCCTCTGAGCCTTCAGAACAAATAAAAGGACACAGCTGTAGGACACTTAGGAGTCACTCAAAGTAGTAAAGAGCTGGCTTTTACGTTACTGCTTACAAAGGAAGAAGTATTCTTTCTGCCCTTAACAAAAGAACCCCAGTGACAGGACCAACCTCCTCTGGAGTTGTCGGCAGTGGGGACAAACAAAAGAAAGCTTTAAATCTTCAGATCTCTCTCTTTTTTGGGGTCTGCATTTGCTTCACCAAATTATTTGTGATTAGTTACCAAGGAGAAAATTTCAGGGACGTCTGTGGTGGTCCAGTGGCTACGATTCTGTGCTCCCAATGTAGAGGGCCTGGGTTTGATCCCTGGTCAGGGAACTAGATCCCACCTATGCAACTAACACCTAGAACAGTCTATATATATATATATATATATATAATGTATATATTTTAATTATGCATATAATAAATACATATTACATAATTGTGTATATAATAAATTATATAATTATGTATATAATTTTATGTATATAATATACACAATATAATATAAATTATTTATATAATAGAATATAAATTATATAATTATGTATATAATAAATATAATTATATATTAATTATATAAATATAATATATTAGTTTGGTTCAGTTCAGTCACTCAGTCATGTCCAACCCTTTGCAGCCCCATGAATCGCAGCACGCCAGGCCTCCCTGTCCATCACCAACTCCTGGAGTTTACTCAAACTCATGTCCATCGAGTTAGTGATGCCATCCAGCCATCTCATCCTCTGTTGTACTTTACTCTTCCTGCCCCCGATCCTTCCCAGCATCGGGGTCTTTTCCAAGGAGTCAGCTCTTCGCATCAGGTGGCCAAAGTATTGGAGTTTCAGCTTTAGCATCAGTCCTTCTAGTGAACACCCAGGACTGATCTCCTTTAGGATGGACTGGTTGGATCTCCTTAAGTCCAAGGGACTCTCAAGAGTCTTCTCCAACACCACAGTTCAAAAGCATCAATTCTTCGTTGCTCAGCTTTCTTCACAATCTAACTCTCACATCCATACATGACTGCTGGAAAAACCATAGCCTTGACTAGATGGACCTTTGTTGGCAAAGTAATGCCTCTGCTTTTTAATATGCTATCTAGGTTGGTCTTAACTTTCCTTCCAAGGAGCAAGCGTCCTTTAATTTCATGGCTGCAATCACCATCTGCAGTGATTTTGGAGCCCAAGAAAATAAAAGTCTGACACTGTTTCCACTGTCTCCCTATGTATTTCCCATGAAGTGATGGAACTGGATGCCATGATCTTAGTTTTCTGAATGTAGAGCTTTAAGCCAACTTTTTCACTCTCCTCTTTCATAATATATAATTATATATATAATAAAAAAATATATTTATGTGTATATATATATTTATATATGTATATTTAAGAAATGTGTATACATTTGTGGGTACTGGGAGTGGGCCCTTCCAAAGGTTGATGCCAAAGTTTCATTCACAGGCAACTTTCTATCTTAGAAGAGTTTATTTCAACATTTTTCTTAGCAAATGAACACAAAGGCAAATAAAGCATGTGTAATCATGATTAATGGCTTCCCTGGGGGGTTCAGATGGTAAAGAATCTGCCTGCAATGCAGGAGCCACAGGAGACACAGGTTCGATCCCTGGATCAAGAAGATCCCCTGGAGAAGAAAATGGCTACTCACTCTAGTATTCTTGCCTGGAGAATCCCATGGACAGAGGAGCCTGGTGAACGACAGGCCATGGGGTTGTGAAGAGTTGGACACGACAGCGGCTAAGCGCAATCGTAATTACTCTACTCTCAGCTCAGCTCTTCCTTCAAATTTCTATAAAACTTGGTGCCACCTGCCCTCCTGAAACACACAGCAGTCTAGAGGTTACACTGTGGACCGTCAGGTCGTAATGTGGTTGGCAACAGATGCCGCTGAACACAGAAGGCACATTTAGAAGTAGATGGGATTCTTTTATGCAGAAATGAGAAAAGGCAGTGAAAAAAAAAATACGAGGGTGAAGGAGTCACAGAAGCAAGCAGAGAAACCAGGAAGGCAGAAGAGCGTAGGATGTTTTGATTAAAACTGCTGAACCGAGTTTAAGATTTTCAGAAATTTTATCTCTGAGCCTGTTACGTTTAGTACAGAAATAGCCATGACATTATAATGAGAAGAGATTCCTGAGGGTTTGGGCAGTAGTCATTTAGACTAAGAGACAGCAGAGATATTTTAACCCCTGCTCTACACAGGTAGAATGGGGAACTTGAACTTGTCACCGAGTGTCCTTGGACCTTGGTGTTGTCATCTGTAAAATGGGGAGCAGCCTGAGGGATCTCAAACAGCCTTTCTAACTTGAAAATGCTGTGATTCTTGACTCTATAGATAGGACTGCATAGCCTCAGGAAGGCAGTTTGTAGATAAACTATTAAACAAGATTAAAACAAAACCTAGAGGAAATCAAGACTGAATGTTCATTGGAAGGACTGAAGCTGAAGCTCCAATAATTTGGCCACCTGATGGGAAGAACTGACTCATTGGAAAAGACCCTGATTCTGGGAAAGATTGAAGGCGGGAGAAAAAGGGAACAACAGAGGATGAGATGGTTGGATGGCATCATTGACTCAATGGACTTGAGTTTGAGCAAGCTCTGGAAGTTGGTGATGGACAGGGAAGCCTGGAGTGCTGCAGTCCATGGGGTCACAAAGAGTCAGACTAAACTGTGTGACTGAATAGCAACAAAACAAAGCCAACTAACAAAATTACAAGTCTCAGTTGACCACAGATAGATTGACCTTTAGCTAAGTAAGGCAAGAGGTTGTTTTATTTTAATTTTATTTGTTTGTGCGCCATCCTCTTTGGTACAGCCCTGCTCCCTTAATCACCCCCACCCCTGTTCTTTCAGGGGACAGTTGGGTGGTCCTCCAGCAGCCTTGGAACATTTGGTGGGCCAGACGCATGCCTGCCTCAGGACCTTTGTACGGGTGGTGCCTAGAATGCTTGCTGTGGTTGTTTGCATGCCTCACTCCCTCTTTTTGGAGAAGGAAATGACCACCCACTCCAGTATTCTTGCCTGGAGAATCCCAAGACAGAGGAGCCTGGCAGGCTACCGTCCAGCGTTGCAAAGAGCTGAACATGATTGAAGCGACTGAGCACGCATGCATGCATTCTGTTTGCTATCTGTGCTCCACTACCTCCACGAGGGCAATTATTCTCCTGTTCGTTCACTGCAGTATCACCAGTGCCTGGCACGTGGTGGGTGTCGAGGAATGTCTGTGAGTGAAGGCCTGTGTGTCCACAGCAGCAGACTCTGCGGTCTAGAGGGCAGGTGGAGAGCAACAGTCAGTTGTCACCTGACAACTGGCTAAGGTGACAAAGTCCCACGTTCTAAAGAACCAGGCCTGGCAGCTGCTTGGAGGCGACGAACTGTCCAGGGCTACAGCCTAAACAACGCTCCTTTCAGATGACACATGCCCTCTACTGCCGCAGGAAGGGAGCTGTGGAGGCACTGAACCAACCCACAGGGGCATCGGCCCTATGGATGCTTATGTTCACACACACTGGAGGCCACCCTTCATTCGCCCATGACTTTATATCTTAAGTTGGTCTTGAAGCCCTGAGATGAACATCTGAGATGTTGCTATGATGGTTCTGGGGCTCCAAGGCCAGTGAGAGAAATTGCAGATGTTGCTTCTTCAGTGCAGAGGACCCCAGGTAAAGTTGGACCCCTTCCCATGCCCCACGGTCCCCTGAGTCCCTCTCTAGGATGTCACCCAGCCTGCTGCCCACCCTGGCGACCTGCGAGAGTGTCCTGATCCTGCTGCTGAATCCTGAGGACTTACTACAGTGCAGGAGCTCTGTCGACAGAATTCCTGGGTCAAACAGTGGCTCCAACACTTGGTCATACTGTGACACTGGCCATGTTACTTACAGCACTCTGTGCCTCTGTTTGCTCTTCTGTAAAATGGAAACATCGACTCTTCTCCCTGGGGCTGTGGTGAGGATCACATATATATCAGGATACGTCAGGTCCCTGGAGTTGAGCCTTGTGTGTTATAAGAGCTCTACCACGCATTGTCCAGGTGCCCTTGATGCCCAGCAGAGGGGCTAGTGCAGGAGCCGCTCAACACCATCAGCTGGGGACACGGAGGGAGTGAGGCAATGGACGCACAGCTAGAGATGAGTGAACTTGGCCTCTGAACAAGACAATGGCTGTCCTGGGGGAACAGCCCTCTTGGTGCAGCTATTAGACAGGAGCTCTGCTGGCAGTGGATCTCAAAGCCAGGCCCAGCACGTAAACCAACAGGGTTCCTGGTGATTGAGACAGGGGAGGGAGGGGCTGAGTTTGTAAATACAACTGCAAACACATACTTGGTAACTAAGCAATTTGGCAAAGATCCCCACTCCAGAGAGGGAATTTTCCCTTTGAAAATGAGCATAATAGCAATGACTTCATCCAGGGCTTGGGCTCATGTGTCTGAGAGTGACCATCCTTTTATGGATAGCTGCAAGGCCCCAGAGGTCAGGGGAGATGCACTTGTAGAGTCCCCCCTTCTCCATGGGCACAGCGGAAGGTCAGTCCAGGTGGTATCTTCATTCCATTCTTCCAGTGTGACTGCTGTGTTTGCCCCTTGGTTTGTCCCTGCATCCTCTGCAAGGCGTGTGCCAAAAGCTGAGGTTTTTCTCAATTCAGCTTACAATCCAGGCATTAAGTGAAGTGAAACCCTTCTTCAAGGGCTTTCGTGGTAGCTCAGATGGTTAAGAATCCGCCTGCAATGAAGGAAGGCTGGGTTTGATGCCTGGGTCAGGAAGATCCCCTGGAGAAAGAAATGGCAACCCACTCCAGTGTTCTTGTCTGGAGAATTCCATGGACAGAGGAGCCTGGAGGGCTACAGTCCATGGAGTCACAGAATTGGACACGACTGAGCAACTAACACTTTTTTCACTTTTCACTCTTGCTTTTCTGCTCTTCCCCTGCACTGGAGATTATTTGGATCAGAGGAGTGGGAGAAAGCAGAGGAAACACGCTGGTGGTCGTACCACTCTCCTCCTGCACTGGAAGCGCGCCACTCACCTGATCTCTGGACTTTTCAAACCAAAGGCAGGAGCCACACCTACCCGAACCAGCCTCACTGACCAGGGTGGTGGGAAGCAGATCTTCCTACTCCTCTAGTCCACGGAAGAAAATGTAGGCTCACGGGGAAATAACAGTTCATCACATGATCTTGCTCCTGAGGGGAATCACTGTTTTGTGGTTGTTTTTTTCTTTTCTATTTCTTCTTCAATCAACCGTCCTTCTCTTTTTCACTTGTCATCACCGGCTGCAAATCAACTTCACAGAACTTGACTCACCCTGAACTGGTTAGGATACCCAAGTTCAAAAACAATCATATTCCTCTCTTTGTTTTTTTTTTTAAGATGAAGAAATATCCTCTTACTTTGTTGATGGCTTATTTATGTTTTCTTGCTGTAAGTTGTGTTTGAGATCATATTGGGCAGGGTTGATATTAGAACATTCATCTAAACAACACCCTTACTGAGAATTTCATTAATTTCCAGAACAGTTCTCTCTGTTTATAAAAATTGGTGATATCAGGGGACATGTTCTTTTGGAAAAAGTCTCCCATTCTAAGAACTGAAGACTCAAATGTTCTCTGAGTTGTATTTTATGTAGTACCAAGTACTGCTTGGATCCAAGAATTCCTGTAGAATTCCTGTATGTGTGCACACACACACACACACACACACACACACATCACTGGGAAATAATTATTGTTTCTGGGCAAGTGTGAACTCAGAGCTCTGTGATAAGTACCATGACCCCCTGGCTTGGTATCTGCTGTTCATTGCAGAGGGGGCCTGACCATCTGCAGTTGTGAACTCTGACCTCCTGTAGAAGGAGGAAATTGGAAGGAAGTGACTGATGTTGACCTGAGAGCTGGACCTGGGTGCACAAAGACTGCTCATCCCCCTCCCCTGACCTTGGAATGTAGGCTCTGCCCACTGTCTCCATCAGTTCAGTTCAGTTGCTTAGTCACGTCCAACTCTCTGCAACCCCATGAACCACAGCATGCCAGGCCTTCCTGTCCATCACAAACCCCCAGAATCTACCCAAACTCATGTCCATTGAGTCGGTGATGCCATCCAACCATCTCATCTTCTGTCATCACCTTCTCCTCCTGCCCTCAAGTCTTTCCCAGCATCATGGTCTTTTCCAATGAGTCAGCTCTTCACATCAGATAGCCAAACTATTGGAGTTTCATCTTCAACATCAGTCCTTCCAATGAACACCCAGGACTGATCTCCTTTAGGATGGACTGGTTGGAACTCCTTGCAGTCCAAGGGACTCTCAAGAGTCTTCTCCAATGCCACAGTTCAAAAGTATCAATTCTTCGGTGCTCAGCTTTCTTCACAGTCCAACTTTCACATCCATACATGACCACTGGAAAAACCATAGCCTTGACTAGACAGACCTTTGTTTGCAATGTAATGTCTGATTTTTAATATGCTATCTAGGTTGGTCATAACTTTCCTTCCAAGGAGCAAGCATCTTTTAATTTCATGACTGCAGTCACCATCTGTGGTGATTTTGGAGCCCCCAAAATAAAGTCAGCCACTGTTTCCACTGTTTCCTCATCTATTTCCCATGAAGTGATGGGACCAGATGCCATGATCTTAGCTTTCTGAAGGTTGAGCTTTAAGCCAACTTTTTCACACTCTTCTTTCACATTCATCAAGAGGCTCTTTAGTACTTCTTCACTTTCTGCCATAGGGTGGTGTCATCTGCGTATCTGAGGTTATTGATATTTCTCCTGGCAATCTTGATTCCAGCTTGTGCTTCATCCAGCCCAGAATTTCTTATGATGTACTCTGCATATAAGTTAAATAAGCATGGTGACGATAGACAGCCTTGAAGTACTCCTTTCCTTATTTGGAACCAGCCTGTTGTTCCGTGTCCAGTTCTAAATGTTGCTTCCTGACCTGCATACAGATTTCTCAAGAGGCAGGTCAGGTGGTCTGGTATTATCATCTCTTTAAGAATTATCCACAGTTTTTTGTGATCTATACAGTCAAAATCTATATAGTCAAAAGATTTGGCATAGTGAATAAAGCAGAAATAGATGTTTTTCTGGAACTCTCTTGCTTTTTTGATGATCCAGTGGATGCTGGCAATTTGATCTCTGGTTCCTCTGCCTTTTCTAAAATCAGCTTGAACATCTGGAAGTTCATGGTTCACGTACTGTTGAAGCCTGGCTTGGAGAATTTTGAGCATTACTTTACTAGTGTGTAAGATGAGTGCAATTGTGCAGTAATTTGAGCATTCCATGGCATTGCCTTTCTTTGGGATTGGAATGAAAACTGACCTTTTCCAGTCCTGTGGCCAATGCTGAGTTTTCCAAATTTGCTGACATATTGAGTGCAGCACTTTCACAGCATCATCCTTTAGGATTTCAAATAGCCCAATGGGAATTCCATCACCTCCACTAGCTTTGTTCATAGTGATGCTTCCTAAGGCCCACTTGACTTCATATTCTAGGATGTCTGGTTCTAGGTGAGTGATCACACCATCGTGATAATCTGGGTCATGAAAATCTTTTTTGTATAGTTCTTCTGTGTATTCTTGCCATCTCTTCTTAATATCTTCTGCTTCTGTTAGGTCCATACCATTTCTGTCCTTTATTGAGCCCATCTTTGAATGAAATGTTCCCTTGGTATTTCTAATTTTCTTGAAGAGATCTCTAGTCTTTCTCATTCTGTTGTTTTCCTCTATTTCTTTGCACTGATCATTGTGGAAGCCTTTTTTTCTTTCCTTGCTATTCTTTGGAACTTTGCCTTCAAATGAGTGTATCTTTCCTTTTCTCCTTTGCTTTTCACTTCCCTTCATTTCTCAGCTATTTGTAAGGCCTCCTCAGACAACCATTTTGCTTTTTTGCATTTCTTTTTCTTGGGGATGGTCTTACTCCCTGTCTCCTGTACAATGTCACAAACTTCCATCCATAGTTCATCAGGCACTCTGTCTGTCAGATTTAATCCCTTAAATCTATTTCTCACGTCCACTGTATAGTCATAAGGGATTTAATTTAGGTCATACCTGAATGGTCTAGTGATTTTCCCTGCTTTCTTCAATTTAAGTCTGAATTTGGCAATAAGGAGTTCATGATCTGAGCCACAGTCAGCTCCTGGTCTTGTTTTTTGCTGACTGTATAGAGCTTCTCCACCTTTGGCTGCAAAGAATATAATCAATCTGCTTTTGGTGTTGGCCATCTGATGATGTCCATGTGTAGAATCTTCTCTTGTGCTGTTGGAAGAGTGTGTTTGCTATGACTACTGTGTTCACTTGGCAAAACTTTGTTAGCCTTTGCTCTTCTTTATTCTGTACTCCAAGGCCAAATTTACCTCTTTCTTCAGGTGTTTCTTGACTTCCTACTTTTGCATTACCATGCCCTATAATGAAAAGGACATCTTTTTTTGGTTGTTAGTTCTAAAAGGTCTTGTAGGTTTTCATGGAACCATTCAACTTCAGCTTCTTCAGCATTGCTGGTTGGAGCTTAGACTTGGATTACCATGATATTGAATGGTTTGCCTTGGAAATGAATGGAGCTCATTCTATCGTTTTTGAGATTGCAGCCAAGTTCTGCATTTCGGACTCTTTTGTTGACTATGACCATTTCTTCTAAGGGATTCCTGCCCACAGTAGTAGTTTTAACTGTCCCCATAGTCGGAGCCATTTTCAAAGGCACAGACTTGAAAGAAGAATGTGTTTTGAGACCATCCAGAGAGTTTATATAACTGAAAGCCATTAAGGTCTCTAAATATTCAAGATCATGGTAGGCAGTGGCAGAGATCTACCCATCTTGAGGTTTCCAAGACACACCTACTGTGTAAGTTCTCTGCTGATTAAGCCTTCCACCTACCAGTTGAGAGTGGTCTGCCTCTTCCTTGGGTCTCTCCTTGCCTTCCAAGTATGAGCGCTCGTTTCATATTTCATCTGGGAAGCTTCTGAGGCTGTGAATCAGCACGTCTATGCTTTCTGAAGCACACAAAGTAGAAACAGAACACAGAATAGGTAACCTGTACAGTCCACCTCCTGCACTGGGCGTTCCCATGCTGCCAGGGCCCAGCTTCTCCAGGATTCCTCCCTCCCTCGGAACGTGCTGGATGCTGTTACCTTGTATTGGGTTTCACAGGTAACACATCGTTCCATCAGCACACACATTTTCCCGAGCGTTGTTCTACCAAGTGCTGGGGATAGAACCACTGAAGAAGCACAGAAGGAACATATGTCAGAACTCACACAAGGGCAGGAATAATTTGTGTTCCCTTCAGCCAGAGAGGAAAAGCCTTGGAATTTGTGGATGATGGGTAGAGTACACAGCTGAGTTTTGGCTCACCAGGAGGTGGGTGGGTTAGAAATTTGCCTGACTCCAGAATCACTGCAGATGGTGACTGCAGCCATGAAATTAAAAGACGCTTACTCCTTGGAAGGAAAGTTATGACCAACATAGATAGCATATTAAAAAACAGAGACATTACATTGCCAACAAAGGTCCATCTGCTCAAGGCTATGGTTTTCCCGGTGGTCATGTATGGATGTGAGAGTTGGAGTGTGAAGAAAATTGAGTGTCGAAAAATTGATGATTTTGAACTGTGGTGTTGGAGAAGACTCTTGAGAGTCCCTTGGACTGCAAGGAGATCCAACCAGTCCACCCTAAAGGAGATCAGTCCTGGGTATTCATTGGAAGGACTGGTGCTGCAGCTGAAACTCCAGTACTTTGGGCACTTCATGCGAAGAGTTGACTCATTGGAAAAGACCCCGATGCTGGGAGGGATTGGGGGCAGGAGGAGAAGGGGATGACAGAGGACGAGATGGTTGGATGGCATCACCGACTCAATGGGCATGAGTTTGAGTAAACTCTGGGAGTTTGTGATGGACAGGGAGGCCTGGCGTGCTGCGATTCATGGGGTCGCAAAGAGTCGGACACGACTGAGCGACTGAACTGAACTGAAAGGCTGTTCTGGTCTCTCTTAGGAAAACTTGACAACAAGCCTCAAAATGATTAAACTATTGGAAAGTAACTTAACTGCACCCCAGAACAAAGCTCTAGAATACTTACAGAAACTCAAAAGTATTCAGCACTCAGTAAGACAAAATTCACGCAATCCATTATCTAATAAATAAACTATCAAGCTATAAGAAAACAGGAAAGTACAACCTATAATGAGAAGAAAAGTCAATCAACGGAAGCCAATCTGAAAATGACACAGATGATTCATTTCAATTAATAGACAAGGATATTAAAATAGTTTTAACTGTAAGAGGAGAGTGAAAAAACTGGCTTAAAACTCAACATTCATAAAACAAAGATCATGGCATCCGGTCCCATCACTTCATGGCAAATAGTTGGGGAAACAGTGGAAACAGTGACAGATTTTATTTTCCTGGGCTCCAAAATCACTGTGGACAGTGACTGCAGTCATGAAATTTAAAAAAAGCTTGCTTGTTGGAAGAAAAGCAATGACAAACCTAGACAGCATATTAAAAAGCAGAGACGTTACTTTGCCTACAAAGGTCTGTCTAATCAAAGGTATGGTTTTCCAGTAGTCCTGTATGGATTTGAGAGCTCTACAATAAAAAAGGCTCCACACTGAAAAATTGATGCCTTCAAATTGTGGCACTGGAGACTACTCTTGAGAATCTCCTGGACTGCAAGGAGATCAAGCCAGTCAATCCTAAAGGAAATCAGTCCTGAATATTCATTGGAAGGACTGATGCTGAAGTTGAAGCTCCACTACTTTGGCCACCTGATGGGAAGAGCTGACTCATTGGAAAAGACCCTGATGCTGGGAAAGATTGAAGGTGGGAGGAGAAGGGGACGACAGAGGATGAGATGATTGGATGGCATCACTGACTCAATGGACATGAGTTTGAGTAAGCTCCGGGAGTTGGTGATGGAAAGGGAAGCCTGGCGTGTGCTGCAGTCCATGGGGTGGCCAAGGGTCAGACACAACTGAACAAAACAATAGCAATTCCTTGTATTTAGGAACATAGAGGAATACTTGAGTATTAAGTGGAGAAGCAAATATTAAGTAGAGAAATAAAAGACGTATAAAGTATCCATATTGAACTTCTAAAGACTTTTAGATGCAAAGTTTGCTGGGCACGCCTAGCAGCAGAGAAGACACTACAGAAGCAAAGTGAGTGGACTTGACATAGTAAAACGAAACGCAGGTTTCGCAGTTGTCCTGATGAGAAACAAAACCATCCCTGAAGTAAGAGAAGGACAGCAGAATTGAACTCTTAGGGCGGGAGAATTTGGAAGCTGATGGAGATGTAGAATTGTCAGGTTGCTCCCGGGTTCTGGCTCAGGTGAGTGAGTAGACTAGCAGGAAATACAGCGACTGAGAGGTTTTCTGGGGTTAGTAGAGGATGGAGATTTTAATTTTGATACTCACATGGAGAGGATTTGACCTGAATGGGTCATTCTTTCTTTCATTTTTACCCCCTAGTTTTGCCATTTTGATAACTATCGAATGGAAATCATCTTTAAAATGGGCCTAATATTGCTTTAACAAAGTATGCGATGTGGTGGGAGGAGCCCTGGATGGGGAGGAAAGAGAGCCCTTGTCTCGACTTGGTCCCTGACCAGCTGTTAAGATCGTAGGGAAATCTCAGTGCTGTTTCCCTAATCCTCTCCTGCCGGCCACTGCATCAGAACTACCTGGGTACTTGTTAAAAATGAAAACAACAACTCACCCCGGAACTACAGAGTCAAAATTTCCCAGGGCAGAGCCCAAGTATCTCAATGTAAATTTTTAAAATTTTTGACATAATGTGAATGTCACAGAAAAGGTACAAGAATCATACAAGGAATTCCTGAACAATTTCACCTAGAGGACCTAAATGGTAGCAAATTACTATATTCTCTGGCTCTCTCTTTCTACACACACCCCCCACCTCCCCCCCACCACACACACACACAGGTTTATTATTATGTATGTGTAGGACTTTTTCTGAACAATGTAAGAGAAAGTTATAGATGTGAGATATGGTTCCCTTTTATTCTTAAATGTCTTTGTTTCCTAAAATCCAGGAATTATAATATAGAGTATAATTATCAAAGAACAGAAATCAGCACCAATACAATAACACTATTTAATTTGAAAACTTTAAATTGCCAATGGATCAACAGTGTTCTCTACAGAAAAAGGAAACCCAAGGCCTTGTATTTCATTGCCTTGTCCCATTAGCCTTTCTTTATCTGGAGCAGTGCCTGAGGCTTTGTTTGTTTCTCATAACACTGGCGCTTTTGAAGAGTACAGGTCACTGATTGTGCAACTCGTCCCTCACTTTGGGTGTGTCGATTGATTCTGTGATCAGGTTCGGGTTGTGTGCTTGGGGTCATCCGTCATAGCAAGGGAGTGATGATGTGTCTTTGTGCATCGAGTCCGGGAGGCCCTGGCAGTTGATCTGTTCTGGTTCTGGAAATGGTAACTTGGTGATTGGTTAAGGTGATCCCTGCCAGGTCTCTCCACTGAAAAGTGACTTTTTGCCTTGTAATTAGGAAGGTTTTTGTGGGGAGAAAGTGTGAAAGTGTTAGTCATTCAGTCGTGCCTGACTCTTTGCAACCCCTTGAACTGTAGCCCACCAGGCTCCTCTGTCCATGAGATTCTCCGGGCAAGAATGCTGGAGTGGGTGAGTAGCCATGCCCCTCTCCAGGGCATCTTCCCGACCCAGGGATCTAACTGGGGTCTCTGGCATTACAGACAGATTCTTTACCATCTGAGCCATCTGAGAAGACCCTGTGGAGAGAGACTTTGAGAAAATAATAGTCCCTATAATCTCGACCCTTTTACCCGTTGGCTTTGGCATTCATTGATGGAAGAATGTTACTGCTGTTTAGTTGCTCAGTTGTGTCTGACTCTTTTGTGATCCCATGGACTATAGCCCACCAGGCTCCTCTGTCCATGGGATTTTCCAGGCAAGAATACTGGAGTGGGTTGCCATTTCCTCCTCCAGGGGATCTTTCCAACCCAGGGATCAAACCCACATCTCCTGCTTGGCAGGCAGATTCTTCACCATTGAGCCACCTGGGAAGCCCTTTCATTGATAGGGGGCCAGAGCTTGGGAACCTCTGCAGGCTGGTCCCAGCATGTGGCCTGGTGTCTGCTTCATAGCAGGTGGTCCCCGAGTGGTAAAAAGGAAGCCAGAGGCGACTGTGTCTTCTCTCCTGGCAGTGAGTCATCACCAATACCATGAAGGAGATCACTAGCTGTAACTGTGATGTTTTATGATTAATCTTTCACTTACCCCGTGAGATGTTAATTCCATTTAAAAATTCTAAATTTTATCTTTTATTTAAAGATTTTTTTGAGGTGGACCATTTTTCAAGTCTTTATTGAATTTGTTTTGCATTTTGCTTTTTGGCCGAAGAGGCATGTGTGATCTCAGTTCCCCAACCAAGGGTTGAACCCACATCCCCTGTGTTGAAAGGCCAAGTCTTAACCACTAGACCATCAGGGAAGTCCCAGTAATTCCATTATACCATGCTTTCTTCAACATGGGAGGCTGGGGTTGTGTGTGTCTTAGAAAAACAAGAAACTAAGACGTTCTACAGCTCAATACACACCACAGGAAATGAAAGCTGGACTTAGTTTATTCATTCACTCATCCAATAAATATTTATTGCACAATTTCTGTATGTTAAGCCCTGCTACACCAGTATATAGTGGTAACAAGATAGGCATGGTTCCTGCCCATGGAGTGTGTCAACTTGTGTTGCTAAGAAGTACCATTTTTCTCTGCTCTCGTCTAGCAGTTGGTGATGAGCAAGGGCAGGGTTCCAGAAACAACCCTCTCTTCCCTCCCAGATTATTTCTGGGAGCATCTCTCTGGAGGGTTGGGCAAAGCTGTACATGCAATGTATAAAAAGGAGCACTTATTAGAAAGAAGCCTATGTAATTCACAACTGTCTTTAAGATTCGTCCATAGAGTTATTCACCTAAACTTTCTACACGCCTGTGCTGTGGAAAACATGCTTCAAGTTGTTTTCAAAAGAACGAATCTGAATCTGATCAGGTCTATTTTATTTCTCAAACTAGCCTATAGATTGAAAACCAAGATAAACTCTTGATACTTTCTGATTCATAAGCGAAGTCAAGCCATTCACACAGGTGAACTTTCCAGAACAAAATCAGTGAGGTCATGATAATGAGTCAAATGCAACAGTGCCGATGTGTACATTACAATTTAGGTGAGTAAACTAATGTCTTCCCATAAACATCTGATAGCAAATACAACATTCCAAAACCAACAAAACAGTGAGGAAATGCAACTCTCCATAATAACCGTGCTAAGCCAGTACAGCCTGGTGATTAAGGGTTATATCCCCGATTGAACTCCGATAAGATAGTAGTAAGGCTTTTAGAATTTACAAACAGAATGTCCCTGGAGAATTTCCTGCGAACAAATTAGCCTAGACTCAGTTGGACAAGAAACAGAATAAGAATTTATCAAACTGCTTAGTGTTTATATCCTTGAGTGTTTCTGATGGGTTTGACTTATAAACCTTCTCAACCTTCTATCGTAATTTTGTAGTAAGATGTGACTGTGAGCTCAGTGCCAAGTATTCTCAAAATAACCTTTGTCAATGGCTTTACCTTATTATTAACTAAAGTCCAGAGTTTATTGTGCTTCACAGTCCACAGATTTACACAAATGTATAATGCAGTTACACATGTGTGTGTTAGTTGCTCAGTTCTGTCCGACTGTTTGCAACCCCATGGACTGTAGCCCACCAGGCTCCACTGTCCATGGGATTCTCCAGGCAAGAACACTGGAGTGGGTTGTCATTCCCTTCTCCACGGGATCTTCCTGACCCAGGGACCGAACCCAGGTCTCTTGTGTGGCAGATAGATTCTTTACTGACTGAGCCACCAGCATAGAATAGTTTAAAATAGTCTGAAATTTCCCTGAGCTCTACTACTCATCTCTCTTCCCATCTCATTTAATTTGCAAAACAATATTATGAGGTGGAATTTCACAGGTCCTGTTACAGCTGAGAATCCCCACCCCTCATTTCCTTCTCTACGAAGACGTGATGGTTGTGTTTACCTCACGTGTTGCTGTGAATCTTCATGGGGTCGACAGGCAGAGGCTTGGAAACCATCACTATGGTGGGTATACATGGCATTTGGTGCAAACTCTGAGTTATCCAGACTTCTCTGCCTATGTGGTCAGGGTAAGACTGTCCCTTCTTGGGACCCTGATGGATTTCCCTTGTAGCCCAAAGTTCTGGATGAAGCAAAAGATTTAGGATTAGTCTGTTTAATAACAACTAGGCTGAGCCGAAAGAGGGCTCCTGGGGAAAGGCTGGCCCCAGCAATTCCTTGTTCCCTCTGGAGCCCCTAGAACTCTGAGCAGCTGAGACAGCGTGAGTCAAGGTGGAGAGTGTTCTGACTTTGACTGGCATTGACCGAGGTGGTGGTGGTCGGGGGGGTAAGCGGGGAGACAAGGGTCTAGGCTGGGCCAAGTAGGGGGAACCTTGAGACCTCAAGGCCCCTTTGCCGGGTGCCATGAGAGGGTGTCACACGACCGCCTTCCCCAGCCTGGCATCCTCTGTCCCCATTATGCCTGCAGCCTTCTGGGAGGGCCCCTGCCGTCTGTCTAGGTTGCCTTTCTCTCGGAGAGGAGGTGCCCCGAGCCCTCAGAGGGCTCCTAATCTAACCTGAGAGGAGCCTCGTCACCCTGGCCTCATGGCTCCCCCTCCTTGCTCATCACCTCCCCACCACACTCAGCCCTGCCCTCCCCCTCTTCCCGGAAGCCCTCCAGGGAGGTCTCACTGTGTGCAAGGAGGTGCGTGCAGGAGTCACGAGGGGCTGGGAGTTCTGTGAAGCTGTCTGCCCACATCCACAGACTTCACACTCCTCCTTTCCATCCCACTGCTCCCGCTCCAGGAGGCCTGGCCTGCGGCATTTGGAGATGGGGTTATGGTGAAGGAGGGCGTTGTGGGCACTGGGCTCCACCGCCGGACCAGACGCAGGAGGGCAGAGCAGGAGCTCAGGCTGGCTCGGTAATTCCAGGAGAGTCTGCCTTCCTGGAGGAAAAAGCATCACTCAAAGGCACCTGGCAGCCTCTGAAAGTCTTCAGGACGCCCTGCTCTGCCTGGCAACACCAGCTCTGCACCTCCTGTTCCAGCCTGTGGCCAGGAAGGCCCCCAAAGAGAGGGCAGTTTCAGAAACGCACACTCTGAGGCTGCCTTGGTGGCTCTTTCCAAAGCGAAGGCTGAGCCCCGGGGGTGGGGTGGTGAGGTGATGGTGGGGGAAGGTGGGGAGGTTGGGGGGGCTGGGGGGCGGGGCAGCCCACCGAGGACTCTGCACCTCACCACGTCGCGTTGCTCAGTCCCCTGGGTCACTCAGGAGGTGGGGCAGGTGGGCTCCATCACTGGGGGATGGGGTGCAGGCGGAGGGAAGTCTTTGCTTTACTTGCGGGCTTGGCGTCTCCTTCCCAGACGTCGGAGCTGACCGGTGGCGTGGGGCTCCTGGAGCCTGCATCCTGGCGCGGTGGGAGATTTAATCAGCTTGGTAACCTCTTCCCCAGGGAGGAATCGGGCCTGAGATTCTCCAGCAGGAAGGTGAACCCCAGCTCTCCCAGGCGTGTCTCTGTCCCCGCATCTCAGACGGGCACCCAGCATCAGTGTCCCGGGCCCCAGAGCCGGGCCCTCTGCGGTGTTCTATGAATGAACGGGGGCGCGGCCGCGGACCACTGGCCTCATGGGCGATGCAGGGGTCCCTTTGGAGGCTTCGCTGCTTTAAGCCAGGAGTCACGTCCGAGCAACCAGGAATGAGCTCAGCAAAGGGTCATCCTTAGGAAGGAGTGAATGAAGGTGAACCCGCTGGCTTAGTGAGAACAGCCTGACAGCCACCCCGACCCCCAACCCGGCCCGGGCCCCGCGGGTGGGCGGTACCGTCCACACTCAAGTGCCCCGCGGTCCACTCCCAGCCCATTCCACAGTGGGTACCAGAGGCCTCGGCAGGACCGTCCAGGCCAGGTAGCCTGATGCCCGGAGGACTCGGGGCAGTAGCCGTGTATCAGGCTGGCATCGCCTGCCCCTTTTGCTGGGGAGCGGAGTGCAGACATCTCAGACTGTCCGGGATGATAGGAGGTGCCTCCTGAATCCGCGGGGAGCCAGACGCGCGCACACCTTCCTTCCACCGCCCAGGGCGCCTCGGAAAGCCCAGCAGACAGGGTGGCTGTGAACGTCCGCAGCTACCACACCCGGTGGCCTGTGAGCCCCCTGGACCTGCTCGAACCCGAGCTGCGCGGCTGCCGCTGTGAGCAGGTGGGGCACCCCGTTCTGCACCGTTGGAGGGATGGGCGGTAGGCAGTAATCCGTGTAACCTAGCGGAAGAGCATCTGGAAAGTCGGCTTGGAAACCTTTCTCACCTCTCTTTCATGGTGTCTGGAGCCCTGCCGGGGCACGTGCCTTGCCTTCACATCTTTCTTTTAAAGGAGTGGGGGTTCCTGGCTCTTAGGTTCCATAAATGGTTGCTGTTCCACACATTTATGTCTCATCTCCTCTAAGAAGAGTGTGAACTCTCCCACTCCTGTCGGTTAAGGAGTACCATCTCACACCTCTTTTCTGTTCCTTTTTTGGGTATAAAAGAAAGTGAAGTCACTCAGTCATGTTGGACTCTTTGCGACCCCATGGACTGTAGCTTACCAGGCTTCTCCATCCATGGGGTTTTCCAGGCAAGAGTACTGGAGTGGGTTGCCATTTCCTTCTCCAGGGGAACTTCCCGACCCAGTGATAGAACCCAGGTCTCCAGCAATTGTTTATCCTCTGAGCCACCAGGGAACTCACTTTGTAGGTGTTCACTACATTTTCATTCATTATTTAAAAAGCTGTTTAGTGCAAGGTGGGCATAGAGGGTTAACCAACATTATCTGAGCTGATACTTCTCAGGTGGATACATGATACACTGTCAAATGATCATATCTGAAGTGTGATTTCTGAGAGCACATGTGTTGTAGGTCAGCAGGAACAATACCTCGTTTGTGGTCAACCCCATTGATAGGTTTTGCTGAATAATTGTAACCCACGAGTGTGAGTACGTAAAACATGAAATCTCAAAGGTCCAACAAGGCAAATATTTAGCAGGTGGCTGCATTTTAACACAACTAGAGGAAAGACGGGAGGCAATTAGAGAAGAAAAGTGAGAAATGGAGAATGATCACGCAGAGAGCCCTCAGCATGGAGGATATGGTTGTACCCACCTAAACCGAGGAATGTCTGCAAGCCCCTAGCCACACTCCAGAGGGCTTAGCAAGCTTACGGCATTTTGCTGAGTGTATTTGACTTGGAGAGGGTTCCACCTCCACCAGTTCTTGCAATTAATGAATTTGTTCAGTAGAAAGACCCGGAGCAAAAGAAAGTTTATGAAGTCTCTATAGTTGAGGTTGAGAGATGTTTGTGCATTAAAGACTGAAATGTGAGAATTTGTAGGTAAGGAACTGCTCTGTCTGCAGTTAACTTGGCTGTTCTAAAGCTTCCAGGGTCTGAGGAAACTGACGTGGCCGCAGGATGGAGCAGAGTCAGGATGTGGACCTCGGTAGACGATCTCGATGTTGAGCAAGACCGGAGGAGACAGTGTGCAAGTCACACCATGGATACATCTTTGTGCGTTGTGCAATTTGTGGTATTCCTCTTTGCTTCATTCTTTTTTTCATACCTTGGCATGGATCCACCAAACATCAATAGAGGTTACTTCAAACCTTGTCTGCTGTGAGGTATCAGTCAATTTGGTTTCTTCTTTACAAACTAACCTTGTTCATTCTCAACTTTTTTTTTTTTTTTCTTCTTTTTGGTTGGGAGCATCTGCAGAAGGTCTCTGCCTGGAGATGGTGTGCTAACCTATCTCTAGCAGAGACCGGCAAGGCACCCAGGTTTGATCACGGCAACAAGGCAAGGCTTTAGGGAGGATCATTGACAGCAGTGACGTAAAAGAAGCTCCTAACACAGGTGACTGCTCTGCACCTCGCCTGCAGGATGTGATGTTGTTTGTGGTGACTTATTTGAAAAGGGGCTAGAGAATGGAGGTTTGTGTTTTAACTCATGAATGGAGGGTGAAGTCCTGGAATTTTGTTGTTGTTTTTACTTTCTATTTTGGAATGATTTTTGACTTATAGAAAAAATTTTCAACTATCCTTTATCCAGATCACCCAATGTGAACACTTTTCCACATTTCTTATTGTTCTCCATCTCCCCACTTCCTCTGTCTGTCATCTCTATCTTTACCTGTATCTCCAGTTACATCATATTCTGTCTCTTTCTAGCTATACACATATACATTTCCACGGCAAACAGCTAGTTTTAATTAGGTTGTTTATTGACTGAGGAAGAATGTTAGGTGGCGTGGATGACACTGGGGGGATAGCTGATGAAAATCATGGGGTATGAATGCCCCTCAAAATTTGCTTTGTTTTGTTATTTACAAGTATGTGTCTTTCTTGAGAGGAGTTATCTGACTTATTGATTGCCATGGATTTTAAGATTTCTCAGTTAAAACATGTTTGTTTGCATTGGAAAGGAAATACTGTGGTCATTTGTAGGGCTGAGGGCTGTTGGTTCTTTTGGAGATATGTAAAAAGGGAGGAATGTAGGGATTTTGTTTGGGGTTTTTCTTTAATAAGCTCAATCTTGTGGGTTTTACATCCTTTGAGGCTTTTCTGAGAGTGGAGGGAAGCTAAGCATGTGTGGAATGGCAGGGTTTACAGTGTAGGGTCCCCTCCTTTACATCACAGCCAGTCCTGGTGAGAGAATCATAAACATAAAAACAAAGTTGAGACACAATGGATTTCTGAATATATTTCTGTATTGAGTGTGAAACTTAATTACTTTTAGCCTGGCACTTTAAGCTTCAACAAAGAGGACTTGGGTAACATGATTATTATGATTTTAAACATGAAAAGCCGTCTTTCTAAGTGGTATTTACTCTTCTGTGTGCTTTGGAGGCTCTCCCAGTCAATGTCAGCATGATGAATCACTTATTTAACTTTGCTTCTTAAAGTCTCTTTTAGTTTAATGCAACTGGACCTTTCTTTCTTTCTTTTTTTAAAATGAAGAGTCATCTGAATTCCTACAGGAACAAAACCACTTTTGATTTTTTAGGATGGAAATCATAAAAAGTGAGAATGGATTCAAAAGCCATTTATAGGATGAATTGCTTTTATAAAGATACAGGGGCATGAGAGAAGGGAGCCAAGGGAAAGTGGGGATGATATCACTGATGAGGGACTAAGAGGACAGAAGAGGATGAGGCCCAGGAGAGGGATACAAGTTGACTGGAGAAGCTGAATGTTTCTTCTTTGCTAGCCTTTTGCCCAATATTGAGCAAATTATTGCATTTAGTGCTCGGGGTTATCACAGTCTCACAATGCCATGGACCAGTGTTTCACTATTACTTGATCTTGCATAGAAATGATGTGAAGGTTGTAATGTTGCTTGAAAGTGTCACAAGATATTCTTTGGTTTTTAGTGATAGTGATGGAGTAATTTAGGTCAATCATCTCACTGAAAATAACTACCAAATAATTGTTGTTCTCCAGTCGCTAAATCGTGTCTGACTCTTTCCAACCTCATGGACTGCAGCACACCAGGCTCCTCTGCCCTTCACTGCCTCCCAGAGTTTGCTCAAATTCATGCCCATTGAATCAATTCTCCTCCTGCCCTCAATCTTTCCCAGCATCAGGGTCTTTTCCAATGAGTCGGCTTTTTGCATCAGGTGGCCAAAGTAGTGGAGCTTCAACTTCAGCATCAGTCCTTCCAAAGAATATTCAGAGTTGACTGCCTTGAGGATTGACTGGTTTGATCTCCTTGCAGTCCAAGGGACTCTCAAGAGTCTTTTCCAGCACCACAATTTGAAAGCATCAGTTCTTTGGTGCTCAGCCTTCTTTCTTGTCTAACTTTCACATCCATACATGACTACTGGAAAAATCATAGCTTTGACTATACAGACCTTTGTCAGCAAACATTAAAAAGTTCTTTAGTAGCATCAAGAGGCTATAAAGGTAGTGAGAAATCACTGGCTCCAGATCCAGAGGAAGATGAAAATTCATAGAAGTGAGGTTGGCATTTGGGACTACTTTTGACCAAAGGGCAATTGGGAATCTGAAATACATGTCTAGGAGAGTGAGCAATATGCTTCTAGTCCTGTAAGATCAGGGGAGCATGAAACTTAAGCCCAGGGCTCAAATAGGGATAAAACTTCCTATGCCTTGGTCTCAGTTTCAGTGGAGTTGTTTCTCCTAGAAATAAGGGTGAAATGGAAGTGAAACAGTTCTTCCATGAAAAGTTGCCCATTTATAGGTCATCTGGGTGACCAAGAAAATTTTATTGCCTGAAGTTGGTCTACATGATAATTGATTGATTTGATTGTGCCCCAGGACTAGGCAAAAGCAAATGAAAACTGTATCTAAAGAAAAATAGCATCATCTGAGGTTTCAAAATATTTATATAAATTAAAAAATACAATGTCAAGCACATAGTTGAAATCAACAATAAGAAAACAAAAAGCTAGGCACATGGTACACATTCACCTGTGAAAGAACCTATGAAACCTATTCACCTATGAAAGTGAAAATAAGAAATACACACACACTCATAAGAATATCAGGTATGGGAACTAATATCAAGAGACTACATAGCAACTAGATTTACTACTTTCAAGAAGAGAAAGGGAAGCTTGAAAAATCTGGTGAAAATGTTAGTCCTTCAGTGATGTCTGACTCTTTGTGATCTCATGGACTGTAGCCCACTAGGTTCCTCTGTCCATGCAATTCTCCAGGCAAGAATACTGGAGTGGGTTGCCATTTCCTTCTCCAGGGGATCTTCCCCACCCAGGGGAAAATTTGATAGATTATTGAAAACTATAAAAAGTGGCAAAGCAGTCTTAAATAAGAACAAAGTAAATGCTAGAACTTGAAAATCTGACTGAATTAAAAATTCAGATATAGTTGAAGAGAAAGCTATAGTAAACTATGAGCTTGGTTATAGAAAAATATGCAAAATTAAGCATGTAAAGGCTAAAGGTAATAAGGTAATGAGAAAACATAAAACCCATAGAGGATATAATTAAAAGGTCCATCATATATCCAAAGGGCTACTCAGAAGGCGCATAGTCTAAAAGTCTTAAGCATAAAACAATAATGAGTGACAATTTTCCTAGGAAAATTCCCTAAGTTTCTTAGTCAGGATAAACATAAAGGATGTATTATAGTGAAATTGTAGACAATCAAATACATAAAGCTGCCAGAGAGAAAAAGAGATGACTTTTAAAAGGTACAATGGTTAGACTGATAATAGAGTTACTGAAAGCAGCAGTGGAAGTCAGAAGATACTGGAATATCTTTAATGTACTAAGAAAAAAAAAAGTCACCAATATAGACTGTTAATAAAAATGTCTTTTAAGTACAAAGGTGAAATAAAGACATTTTTAGACAAAATCAGAGAGAGTTGATACCACTAGATCTTCAGTAAAGGAAACATTAAGGAGAGTTGTTTAGGCAGACAGAAAGTAATCCTAGATGCAAAGTTAGGATACAGAATAAATCAAGAGCAAAGGAAAGTATAAATATATGAGTAAATCCAAATTATACTGATTTTATAAAACAATAATAATTCATATTTGTGGGTACATATGTGTGTAAATTATTATCTATCTATTTATGTATCATCTAAGCAGAAACATCATTTTGCCAACAACGGTCAGTATAGTCAAAGCTGTGGTTTTTCCAGTAGTTGTGTGCAGTTGGATCATAAAGAAGGCTGATCATTGAATAATAGATGCTTTCAAATTGTGGTGCTGAAGAAGACTCTTCGGAGTCCCTTGGACTCCAAGAAGATCAAATCAGTCAATCCTAAAGGGAATTAGCCCTGATTATTCATTGGAAGGACTGATGCTGAAGCTGAAACTCTAAACTCTAACCTGATGGGAAGAACTGACTCATTGGAAAAGACCCTGATTCTGGGAAAGATTGAAGACATGAGGAGAGGGGGACGACAGAGGATGAGATGGTTGGATGGCATCCCTGGCTCGATGGACATGAGTTTGAGCAAGCTCTGGGAAATATTGAAGGAAAGGGAGACTGGTGTACTACAATCCATGGAATTGTAAAGAGTTAGACACGACTTAGCAACTGAACAATAAGAGTGTATCATCTATCTATTTAAAGACATAAGACCAAAAAATCTTTAAGTTGGGAGGGACATTAAAGAACTTTTAAGTGTTCTAAGGTCCTTTTATTGTCCAAGAGGCAGTAAAAGTACCAAGTATCTTTAAAGTTTAATAAGTCAAGAATTCATATTATAATTTCCAAGGTAACCATAAAAGTAAAATAGAAAGTGTAAAACTTTCAAATAAATAAAGTGATAAAATGAAGCTATAAAAATAGTCAATCCAAAAAAAGGCAAGGAAAGAGAAAAAAACATGGAGTGAATGAAACAAATAGAAAACATACTGAAAGATGGTAAATTTAAAGTCAAATATATTAGTAAGTATATTAAATATAAATAGACAAAATACTTCAGTTAAAAGACAAAGACATTCTGACACAATTATAAGTCAAAGCCAAATTTTATGGTCTTTTAAAGGCATAAATTAAAATGTAAAGATAAAAAGAATTTGGAAATAAAAGAGTGGAATAAATTACACTGTGCCAATAGTAGTCAAAGGAATGCTGGTAAATCTATATGGACATCAGACAAACTTGATCTTTATTTTTTTTTTTTTTTTAATTTTTTTAAATTTTTATTTTTCAGTGGGTTTTGTCATACATTGATATGAATCAGCCATAGAGTTACACGAATTCCCCATCCGGGTCTCCCATCCCACCTCCCTCTCCACCCGATTCCTCTGGATCTTCCCAGTCCAACAGGTCCGAGCACTTGACTCATGCCTCCCACCTGGGCTGGTGGTCTGTTTCACCACAGATAATATACATGCTGTTCTTTCGAAACATCCCACCCTCCCCTTAATTGACTAGGGATTCAATCCATTGAGAAGATAGAATAATTTAAAATTTATACGCATCTAACTTTATGTCCTTGAAATATTTGAAGCAAAAGAGACAGAAAGACTTGTAAGGGGATATGGATAAATCCATAGGCATGCTGGAGTTTTATAATAAATCTTCCTCAGAAAGAGGACAAGCAGGCAAAATAATAATAATAATAATAATAATCTGTTAAAAAAAAGATTTCTAATGCATGAGTAAAAACCTGAGACGCTAAAACCTTGGCATGGGCCACAGAGCCAGTCTCAACAATTTCAAAGGATTTTTTTTTTTTTTTTTAATTTTATTTATTTTTGGCTGGGCTGGGTCTTCACTGCTGCACAGGCTTTTGTCTAGTTTCGGGGAGCAGGCTTCTCCTTGCAGTGGCCTCTCTGGTTGCAGAGCACGGGCTATAGGGTTCGCAGACTTCAATAGTTGCAGCTCCCGGGCTCTAGAGCGCAGGCTTGGTAGTTGTGGCGCACAGGTTTAGTTGCTCTGCAGCACGTGGGATCTTCCCGGATCAGGGATCAAACCCGTGTCTCCTGCATTGGCTGGCAGATTCTTTACCACTGAGCCACCAGGGAAGCCCCTCAAAGGATTTTAAAATGACAAGGTATATACTATGATCACAGTTAAAAGGCAAAAAGATAACTGGGAAAATCAGCATATATTTAAAAATTAAGACAAATATTTAACTCAGTAGCCTCCCCCCTCCCCAAATCTAAACAAATATACTGCTTTTTTCAAAACACATGAAAGTAACTCCCTTTAGGGAGATCTTCACTTTAAAAATGCTATATTAGGAAAGACTGTAGGCTGAAAAAACTCAATGAGCCAAGTATTCGTCTCAAGAAATTGCAAAAAAGAAAGCAAAATTAAATGCAAAGAAAGAAGAAAAGAAATAATAAAAACAAGAGCAGAAAGTACTGAAAATGTAGAATAGGAAAGATCAACAAAGTCAAACTTGTGCTTTTTGAAAAGATGAATAAAAGTTATTAACTTGGGTGAGGCTGATCAATAAAAAAATGGAAAGAACGTAGAAGTAACCAATGCTGGGCGTGCAAAAAGGGGGTATAGAGGCTGAGGTTTAGAGGATGAGCATGCATCAAGAGGTGATGAGAGGGAAGGGGCATCTTGGGCAGTGGGGACAATCCGAATTGGGATGGAGGCCTCAGTCGCTCACCTGCCAGAGCAGTTGGATGGTTGTAGGGGTAGGCAGGACAGGAGGCAGAGCGGGCCAGGATGGCCCAGGCTGGGAGGGGCATGCTGGGGAGTTTGGACTATATCTTGAGAGCCAGAATGTGCCACTGAAAGATTTTAAGAGAGAGAAAGAAGAAACCATTTAGACTGGCCATCCTGGCTTGAGGAATGATTAGGAGGTACGATGCAGTGGAAATGCCAACCTAGACTGGAGGAAGCCAGTGAGCAGGTAGATGCAGTGGTCCAAGTGCGAAAGATGAGGGCCTGAACCAAGGTGGAGATGCTGACAATGAGCAGCCTTAGAAACACCCTGGGGCTGGTAGCTGCTGTCACAGGACATAGTTTTAGGAATCTCCAGTATTTGCAAATAGCAAATAACGTGGAGAAGAAGAGGAATCAACTGTCAAGGTGAAGAGAATTTGGAGAGTCAGGGAAAGTCCTAATGTTAGTCCCTCAGTTATGTCTGACTCTTTGCAACCCCGCAGACTGTAGCCTGCCAGGCTCCTCTGTCCGTGGAATTTTCCAGGTAAGAATACTGGAGTGCGTTGCCATTCCCTTCTCTAGTGGCTTTTCCTAACCCAGGGGTTGAACCCAGGGGGCTTACCCCTCTGAGCCACCAGGGAAGCCCCTTATGTGTTATAGGCATCGTATTTACCCATCAGGACACCACTGGTGACTCTCGGAAGACTTCAGGGAAGAGTCTAGCTTCTGGAGCCCAGCTGCCTGGTGTCATCCTGGTGAGAGTATGGCTGGGAGCTTGGTTCGCTGTGAAGGAGGAGAGAACACAGCATTGGGAGGCCTTGTGGGATCACAGACATTTTTTTAAAGTTGGAAGATGCAGCTCTGTCCCCCTTCACTGCCTGCCATCCTCCACCTGAAAAATGAAAATCAATGACTCACATTATATGACTAAGATTTTCCAACTATGTCTGTCCAGGTTGTCCTATTTCCTCCCTCTTATTACATATTCATAGGGAAGTGTTTTTGAACCTGGCCTCATGATTACTCTTTGTTTATATGTCTATGTCTAGTTACTTTATCTTGCCTTCCTAGGTGACACAGTGGTAGAACCCGCCTGCCAATGCAGGAGACACAAGACATTTGGGTTGCATCCCTGGGTCGGGAAGGTCCCCTGGAGGAGGAAATGGCAACCCAGTCCAGCATTCTTGCCTGGAAAATTCAATGGACAGAAGAGGCTGGCAGGCTGCAGTCCATGGGGCCACAAAGAATTGGACGTAACTGGGCATGCAAGCACGCTAGTTACTTTATTTACCACATAAGAGGATGGGGAGACAAATTTTTTAAGAATTGCAAAAGAGGAAAATTTACGGGCTCATCATAGCTGTTTCTGCCAAGGAAGTCTATGAAATGTTTAAATCGGGAATGGCCAGTTTACATGTCAGATTGGTATTTCTGAATCCCAGTTTTTTCTCCTCTGTAACATATTATAATTGAAAGATGCCCAAACAGATGTTTTCTGTTATATGGATGTGGTTCCAAAGGTTTCTTCATATGCGGCTCACAGACAAATAATCCCGAAGGAGCTATAGGGGCCAATAATCTTCATTTTGTTATTGCATGTGAAAACATCTCAGGCTGTTTATATTAGACAAAGTTCATTTTGGAACTGCATTATTATTAAGACACACCTTTCTGTGCACATTTTTAACAGTAAATTCCTTTCCCTTATCTCGTGGCTCAAAATTCTACTTATTCCTTTCATGGTCATCAGATCATTTATTCATTTACTGTGGTCATTGAGAATCCCTCTTCCTCAGTCAGATTTCATCCCTCAGACATGGAGTCCCTTGGAAGAGATACTCAGATTTTTCAAGTGTGTTCAGGCACACCTATGAATACAAGTGTGAAGTTTTCCTGTGGGACTGGTGCTCCAGAAATGAAATCTCTAAAGCGAAAATGGAGGAGACATTGTTTCTACAGGAGAGCTGGCAAAAGCATTGTTTGGTTAGACTCTATCAATATTGGTTTAAATCTTGTTATGTCTCAAAGTCATTCTGAAGTCAGAGCTGATGGTGAAGAAGCCCTTGGAAAATAAGAATAACCCTCCTGGGATCTGAAGCTCTGACCCAAAGAATGGGAGGGGGACGACGCTGACCATGTGAGAGAGATCGACAGTGCATATGCAGTGTGGACTGAAAAATAAATACCCGCAACCTAAAAGTTAAAAGTTAGATTTTATTTGGTGAGAATGTTAGGACTCGATCCTGGGAAACAATACCTCAAGGGACCCCCCCAGAGAGCTGACTCCAAGGAGGCAGAGGAGAAGCTAGGCTATATTGGAGGTTGCAGCAAGGGGCAGGTAATCTGAATATGAAAAAATTACTGTTAATTAAGGAAAACTAAATCTCTCACAGGAAGAGATTTAGCAATCTTCTGTGTATGGGAAGATGCAGACCACAGCGGGCCTTGCTGAAATCCTTTCTTTCATGTGCATCTAGCTATCTGGGGCCAGTCCCGCTTTCATTATTGTTCACATCCTAATTCCTTGTTTAGCGTAACAGAAGGTGGATGTGGCCGATGGCCACCTCTCACATCCCTCCAGCTCCTCATCACTTACTGGGAGGAAGTAGCCGATGGCTTCCAAACAGCTGGCTTTGTTTCACCTGGGCTCAGAAATTTGTATTTGGAAAAGGCTTGTTGACTGGTGGTAGAGCAGAAAATATTTCATTTCGCTGCAGTAAAACTTCTGGGAATTCTAGAATATCCTAGGATTTTAAAACAGACTATCTGGTTACTTCCTCTGAGACTGTCCTGGGTCTTTTGCTCATCAGTAAACAAGGGCGGGAGAGACGAAGGGGAAATACTGCAGGGCTACCTTCCAGGCCTAAGGCTGGTGACGTTAACTTCAACAAGGGGGACAGGGTGGTCGGGTTAGAAGCTGGAGTTCCTTGGAGCTTCTGGAGCTCCAGAACATACAGATTTCTCATGCTTTTTGCTGTGGGCGGAAGTGAAGGGGCACATTTCCTGCAGGTGGATGGATCTAACATAACCACAGATACCAGGCCTGAGTCCAGGAAGGAATGGTCAGGCCTGGGCCCTCCCTGTGCACCCAGGGGCACGGGTGGAGCAGGATGTAGAAATCTCAGCCACACCATTTGTCCATTCATTCATTCATTCACTCAGCAAGTGATCCTCCAGCCCTTTCAGCATGGCGGGCATTGTACTAGGCTCTAAATAATCCATAGTGGGAAAAACAGGTACAATGTCTGGATGCTTGAAGCTTCTGTTCTGTTGGGAGAGATGGAGGTTGGAAAACTAGGCAAATGAAGACATAAAATCCATGCAGGAGGTTTCGGGGACAGGGGTTAGAGGTCACAAAGTCCCCTGGAGGCAGAGGCATTGGCCAGAAGGACAGGGGAGAGGGACAGGCCAGCAGCCCAGCAGGAAGGGAGCAAGTGGGAGCCAGAGGGGGAAATTGCTGTGACAGGAGGGAAGGACCTAAGGAAGTTCAGGCCAGGGAGGGGGGCTGGGAAGAGAGGGGGCTGGAGGCTGGAAAAAGCTTTTAGACCACAGACAGTGGACGCCAGAGGATGGCTGTCAGCAGGAAAGTAACAACCCACCCTCCCTGCACCACCCCCTGCACTGGAAAGATAAAATTGCAGCAGCTTTGGAGAGTGGGTGGGGCTGGCTGGACACAGAGGGACGTGGAGAACACAGCAAGGCCAAGCGGGACAGGCCAGGTGGGAGGCTGCCCTTCCAAATGGTCAAAGGCCGTCACCTGTGGCCTTGGCTTCCCAGTCTCATCAACTCCCTCCGTCCAGGACATTCATCATCCTCCCGCACTTGTCCCCCTGAGATAGGGGTCGGAGAAGAGCCCCTCACGAGCGCAGTGACAGCTTCAGGCAAATGACTTCTCCAGGGAGGGATTGGCTTCATTCAGCGGTAGGTGGAGGAACCCCCCCACTGAGCAGATGTAAGCTGAGAAAATGTGAATTGGCGCCTTCTCACCCTTCCCAGGTGGCACAGAAGTAAAGGATCTGCCTGCAATGCTGGGAGACCTGGGTTTGATCCCTAGGTTGGAAAGATTCCCCTGGAGAAGGGAATGGCAACCCACTCCAGTATTCTTGCTGGAGAACCCCGTGGATGGAGGGGCCTGGTGGGCTACCATTCATGGGGTCACAGACAGTCGGACATGACTGAGCTACTAACACTCACTCAGTGACTTAATGGGACAGAAAACACCTCAGTATTCCTCAATGCCATTTAAAAAGTCTGGTAACTTTAGAACCTATTATACAGAGTGAAGTGAGTCAGAAAGAGAAAGATAAATATCGTGTTCTAACGCATATATATGGAATCTAGAAAAACGGTACTGAAGAATTTATTTACAGGGAAGCAATGGAGAAACAGACATAGAGAATAGACTTATGGACCTGGGGAGAGGGGAGGAGAGGGTGATTTGTATGGAAAGAGTAACATGGAAACTTACATTACCATATGTTAAATAGATAGCCAACAGGAATTTGCTGAATGCCTCAGGAAACTCAAACAGGGGCTCTGTGTCAATCTAGAGGGGTGGGATGGGGAGGGAGATGGGAGGGAGTTTCAAAAGGGAGGGGATATATGTATACCTATGGCTGACTCATGTCGAAGTTTGGCAGAAAACAACAAAATTCTGTAAAGCAATTATCCTTCAATAAAAAAATAAATTAAAAAAAAAGCCTGTTAACATTAATGTTCCCAGTCAGTGATAAAGTGAAAGTGAAGTTGCTCAGTCGTGTCCGACTCTTTGCGACCCCATGGACTGTAGCCCACCAGGCTCCTCAGTCGCGGGATTTTCCAGGCAAGGATACTGGAGTGGGTTGCCATTTCCTTCTCCAGGGGATCTTCCTGACCCAGGGATTGAACCCAGGTCTCCTGCATTGTAGGCAGGTGCTTTACCATCTTAGCCACCAGGGAAGCCCCTTAAAAAGCAGCCAGACAGAATTCATTATTCTTGAAGCAGACTTTCCTTCTTGGGCAAGCCTGCCAAGTGGTCACCGAGGAGACACAGAAGCAGTGGGATGCAAAGATGAAGCCTCTGGACATACGCGTTTCTCCAGGTCTGGGCAGCAGGAGCCTAGCTCAGTCCTCCCCCAGGACAGAGTCAAGTGCCAGACGAGGCTCTTCGTTTATCTATGTGTCCCCACATCACACCCCAGCTCAGGAGCCCGTGGTTCCCGTCAGTGTTCTGTAGAAGCTGTATACATCCTGGACCAACACTGAAATAAAAAAGCAGCCACGCTGGTTTTCCAGTGGTCATGTATGAATGTGAGAGTTGGACTATAAAGAAAGCTGAGCACCGAAGAATTGATGCTTTTGAACCGTGGTGTTGGAGAAGACTCTTGAGAGTCCCTTGGACTGCAAGGAGATCCAACCAGTCCATCTTGAAGGAAATCAGTCCTGAGTATTCATTGGAAGGACTGGTGCTGAAGCTTAAACTCCAATACTTTGGCCACCTGATGCGAAGAACTGACTCATCGGAAAAAGAGGCCCTGGTGCTGGGAAAGATTGAAGGCGGGAGGAGAAGGGGACAACAGAGGATGAGATGGTTGGATGGCATCACCAACTCAATGGACATGAGTTTGAGTAGGCTCCGGGAGTTGGTGATGGACAGGGAAGCCTGGTGTGCTACAGTCCATGGGGCCACAAAGAGTTGGACATGACTGAGCGACTGAACTGAATTGATTTGCTTGTTCTCTCCTCTGCCCATATTCTAATCATATCCTTCCTTGAGCCTTGGTGAGTGCCGCGCCTCCTCCATGGATGTCTTACAAAAACTCTACCCACTTTTCCCTGTCTTCTTCAAGCCATGTTCTTCACTCAGCAACTGTTTGCCATTGCCAGCTGTGCCGGGTTTTTCTGGTCCAACGTGGTCAAGCTGGGCGCGCTGCGGTTCCTTACATTTCCTGCCCTGGGCTAGAGTTGGCCAAAGCGATTTGTGTGAGCTTTGGAAGGCAGGAGTGAAGTGTGCCCGTCACTCGCAGAAGTTCCTCGTGGTCACGTCTAGTGATGGATGGATGCAGAGCTGCCCAGCGGCTCCCAGCTTGTGCCAGGTCCTCTTGCCCTGTGTCCAACTCCTCTGCCCAGCCGCTGGCTTGGCTGACCACAGTGGGTGCAAGCCCAGTATCAGGCCATAGACCCTCAGAGGTAGAAGCCACTGAGGCATGGCCCCAAATCCCCCTCTAAAAGACCCCTTTATTGTCTCACGTGGGGGCTGCCCACCCCAGCTTCTCAGATTTCCCCACAAGCTCTGACTTTTCTATTAGAGCCACAGGTGGTCTAGTGGTGGTTCTTCTCTGATCCTTCAAACTTTGCCTTCCAAGTGTCCACTTCTTAAGGCACTCCAACCTTTATGTAAGGTCTAATTCCCATTAAACCCCTTATCCTTAACACATGGCCTTGCTCTTCTCATTGATCTTTGACTGGTACTCCAACCAACCCTCCCAGATAATCTTTGAGGCTGCTGCATGGGGCCATGTCTTACATTTCTTTGAACTACTTTATAGTCCCAGGGCAATGCTGGAGACAAGTAGATGTCCAGTGGTGTTGGCTGATTGATAGACTGAAAAAAAAAAAATTTCCTACAAATATTTTTGGATAAATAACCCTCCTGCTGCTTCCCCTCTCCCAGAAAATGTAGGAAGCTGCTGCTAAATTCCAGGGCATGGAGTCATTCAAGTGTCAGCTTTTGTGTGTGAAGATCCACCATCATTTCTTAGGACTCAGTCCCAGGAAACTGGAGTGCAAGGCAGCGATTGAACCCATTTGCTTTTTCCCTCTGCACCTAGGTGATCAGCTCTCAGAGGCAGACTAGTATCAGATGAGTGACCAAGGGAGGGAGACTCAGGAGAAACTCACGTCCAATAGTGTTCAAGGCTCTGCTTTAACAAGTGGGTAGTCAGAAATATTAACGACATGTGAGGAACACTGTCACTCTTGGGATGTCTAGTAATCCATGTGTTCAAGAATGTGTGAGTCTTTCTAAGAGGCAAGACTAGACCTGGAGGTCTGATGGTCCAACAAACAAGTCATACAAGTTAAGTACGGTTTTCACCGCTTGCCTTTTCCTTTCTTTCTTCATTTTAAAAACATATTTTGAAGTCTTATAATCATTTTTATTTTTTTGGGCTCCAAAATCACTGCAGATGGTGACTGCAGCCATGAAATTAAAAGACACTTGCTCCTTGGAAGGAAAGCTATGACAAACCCAGGCAGTGTATCAAAAAACAGAGACATCACTTTGCCAGCAAAGGTCCATCTAATCAAAGCTATGGTTTTTCCAGTAGTCACGTATGGATGTGAGAGTTAGACCATAATAAGGGTTGAGTGCCAAAGAACTGGTGCTCTTGAATTGTGGGGCTGGAAAAGGCTCTCAAGAGTTCCTTGTACAGCAAGGAGATCAAAGGAGTCAATCCTAAAGGAAATCAGTCCTGAATATTCATTGGAAGGACTGATGTTGAAGCTCCAATACATTGGTCACCTGATGCAAAGAACCGACTCATTTGAAAAGACCCTGATGCTGGGAAAGATTGAAGGCAAGAGGAGAAGGGGACAGCAGAGGATGAGATCGTTAGATAGCATCACTGACTCAATGGACATGAGTTTGAGCAAATTCTGCGAGATAGTGGAGGACAGTGAAGCCTGGCATGCTGCAGTCCATGGGGTCGCAAAGAATCATACATGACTTACCAACTGAACAACAACAAAGTTTCCTTCTTTCAAACACTTTACACAGAATTTATCTATGATTGATGATTTTGCTCTCTGAAGTCCTTGTGTGGGGACCCAAATTTATTTCTGTTAACTCATGTTCATGGTAATTTTTTCTTTGCAAATTTGATCTTGGGTTGTGAGCTTGAATTTATTTGATCTTTATACTGGGGAATCCTGAGAGCCCAAACTGGGGATTTCCCTCCAAAGAAGACTTTGCATTTGGTTCCACCAGGATTTGGCATACCACAGTGTCTTCAGGTGGTCAAACTTAATGCAGGAATCTCAAAGTCATCTTTTCACCTAGCAGCAGGTGCAAGTCTCAGATTTTTGTTGCTGAGTGGGATCATCATTTGCTCTTACATCAATTGTACCAGATCCCTCTGTTTGGAACTTGTGACTCCTTCCTCTGATTTCAGCTCAGTAATTAAAAAAAAAATGTGTCCTTGGAGATTTAACTTACTTCCTGGAGCCCAGACACATAAAAAATAATGTAAAGTCCATTTTATCTAGGATCTCACTTTGTAGAAGGAGGAAAGTCTGAGCACTGTGGGGGAGCCCCACGTCTTATTCTCTCCTGGGCTGTTTCCCTGAATAACTCAGCTTCATTGAGGCCATAGAATCAGTTTCTCTCCTTTGCCATATTTTTAGCATCAGTCTTGAACTATCATTATACACTGATGATGCATAAATGGATACTGTAGTTGAAGAAAGGCACTTTCAAAAAGTCTATTCTAGTAAACTGCTCTGTAAATGTCACAGAGTAAGACTTGAAAAGCTTTCAAGGCACTGAAGCCAGAATTAGTATGTACAACTTGGTCCATTTTTTGTGCCCACTTCCTTCTAGGGCAGATTTTAGCCCTTCCTGAGGCCATCCTTCTTTTAACTCCAAAGTATTCCATGTTGGAATTATCTATAGAAAGTTAACTTTGAGAATTAGATTTCTAACTTGCCAGTCTAGCAAGAGAAGTCCCGTGCAAACATAAAAGCAGTGAGAAATGTATGACCAGTCTGTTCTTTAAAGACATTGCAATAAAAGTAGTCAGTCTCTTCCTAGAATTTTTGTCTGATGCTCTGAAGTGCAAGAAGATCCAGCCAGTCCATCCTAAAGGAGATCAGTCCTGGGTGTTCATTGGAAGGACTGATGCTGAAGCTGAAACTCCAATACTTTGGCCACCTGATGCAAAGAGCTGACTCATTTGAAAAGACCCTGATGCTGGGAAAGATTGAAGGCAGGAGGGGAAGGGGATGACAGAGGATGAGATGGTTGGATGGCATCACCAACTCAATGGACATGAGTTTGAGTAAACTCCAGGAGTTGGTGATGGACAGGGAGCCCTGGCATGCTGCGGTTCATGGGGTCACAAAGAGTCGGACACAACTGAGCAACTGAACTGAACTGAAGTGTTAAGAGCAGGCCAGGGGGAGCAGATTATTAGTTGCAATGCCTGGTGTTAATGAAAGCCATTGAATTCATGTTGATGTATGGCAGAAACCAACATAGTTGGACTGCACAGCCACTCAGAGTTAAGGTCTAAAGGTAGGGGTGGGGTCCTCCTCTGTCCCCATGTCCTGAAGCTTTGTTTCATTCTGCACCACTTTATTTTGGCTTTCATGTCCCATAAATGTAATTTATTTGCTCAAGAAAGAGCTCAAAGTATTTAGTCATAATTTCCTTTTCACAGGGGATAGGTGAAGTAATTTATTTTCTGGGAAAAAAAAAAAAAAAAAAAAGACATGCTGGCATGACCTGCATTGGATTCTGTTGAAAACATGGAGTACTCAGAAGTTGTCCTCTCTGAATGTTCCCCTTTGGGATAAAAAGGAAAGAGTTAAATTACAAAATTCTGTTTTTCTCTAAAATTAAAAGAGTCTTCAGATTTACTTGGCAACAGTGTATACAAACTGGCCTACCCTTTGGAGAAGATGAGAACATTGATTTTTATTAGTCTTCTCAAGAAAAACAGAAGTTTTATGACAAAGCGGTCACATGACTAAAAATTGTGGCGGTACATATCTTCACGGCAGTCTTCTTACAGCCACGATGTTCTGCATGACTCACCTGACATAGTGAGGGGACTAACCCCAGTTGTTCTGAAAATCTGCAATATCTTGTCAGCTCAGTCTTATGCATGCTGATTATCTTCAGTTGAAAGGGATTAAAGTGAAGAGCTATACTGAAACTGGAGAGGAAGACCAGTGTCCTTTTTTGAAAATCTGAATTAGACATGGAAACAACCCAAATCTCCATCAACAGATGAATGTTTAAAGAAAATACGGCATACACACATAATGGAGAGTTACTCAGCCTTGATAAAGGAGGTCCTGCCATTTGTGGCAACACAGATGAAGCTGGAGATCATATAAATGAAATACGCCAGATTCAGAAGGACAGTCACTGCTTCCATTTATATGTGTGTGAAAGTTGCTCAGTCATGTCTGACTCTTTGAGACCCCATGGACTATATGGTCCATGGGTTTTTCCTGGCCAGAATTAATGGAGTGAGTAGCCAGCCATTCCCGTCTCCAAGGAATTTTCCCAACCCAGAGATCGAACCCAGGTCTTCCACATTGCCTGCAGGTTTCTTTCCCAACTGAGCCACTAGGAAAGCAGGATTCCATTTTATGGAGAATATAAAACAGTCAAACACATAAAAGCAGCAAGTAGAATGGAGGTGGCCAGGGGCTGGGGAAGATGGGCAGTTGCTGTTCAATGGATACAAAGCTTCAGTTTTTCTAGAGGAAAGAGTCCTAGAGATCTACCGTACAACGTAGAGCTTGTAGTTAATGATACAGGATTGTGTGCTTCAAAATGTGTTAAGAGGTAAATCCCATGTTTGAGATCCTGGTTCGATTCCTGGGTCGGGAAGATCTGCTGGAGAAGGGATAGGCTACCCACTCCAGCATCCTCAGGCTTCCCTTGTAGCTCCGCTGGTAAAGAATCCGCTGCAATGTGGGAGACCTGGGTTTGATCCCTGGGTTGGGAAGATCTGCTGGAGAAGGGAAAGGCTACCTGCTTCTGTATTCTGGCCTGGAGAATTCCAGGGACTATACAGTCCATGGGGTCGCAAAGAGTCGGACACGACTCTCACTTTCTTTCAGTTTAGTGTTCTTACCACAGACAAAAGCAGAAACCACAAAGGGCCACAAGGAAACTTTTGGAGGTAATGGACATGTTTATTACCTTGATTGTGGTGGTTGTATCATGGGTGTATGCATGTCTCAAACTCATCAAATTGTATCAATTTAACATGTGCAATTTTCTTTTTGTATCAGTTAAGTTTCAATAAAAGTCCAGTATTCTTGCCGGAAAATTCCATAAATAGCCTGTAGTCTGGTGGGCTACAGTCCATGGGGTTGCAGAGTCGGACATGTCTGAGGGTCTGAGCACAAACCTCAATAAAACTGTCAAAAAAGGGGAAAAAATCTAAATTATAGATGTTGTAAAGAAAAAAATTTACCTCTTATAGTTAATTGCTTTGTGAGAGTTAAATGATGGGATAATAATTGATTAGGTTAGTTTAGAACAGAAACAATTTTCTGCATTTTGTTTAAAGCCATGTGACTTCACATGATTTATATGAACTGATTTAAAAAATCTGCATTTCTCTTTCTTTCTAAAACTCATGCTCCTGGACTGAATTATTGCTGTTATTATTTTTATTAAAATTTTTCATTATATGTATACAATACAAGCAATTTTATTGTCTGCATGTGTTTTATTTTTGTATTTATTCTATGTATAACCTATGTAAAATCTGGAAACAAAACTTTTGACTTTTTCTGAGCCAGTTCATCTCCTCTTGTAGATAAATGTACATAACTTTGTTGGATAGGCATGCTTGGAAATACTCAAGGCACCTTTAGAAAATCAGCCTATGTTTTTTCTGTTGTTTAAATTATGCTCACTTAGCAACTGGTGCTCTGTTGAGTATTTTATAGACCTTCTGTTATTGCAGAGATCTGAATGGAAAAGACTGAGCACAAATAATGAGTGAAGCTGGCTGTGATCCACAGTTTAAAACATGCTCTGATGCAACAAAAATTTTTGAGTTACTTTTTCAGGAGTGAATTTGAACAATTTTTGCCAGTCATACTGAGACCTTTTATCAATTCTTTGCCACTATTTCTTCAGATATTGCTTCAGCTTCATTTCCTTCTCATCCCAATCACATGTATATAAGACATTTTCACCTGTCTCATATAATTTGTGCTTTTTTTGTATCTCTCTTTCTTTCCCACCCCCCCTCTCTGATATATCCTGGATGTTTTCCACTCAGTTGTCTTCCAGTTTATGAATCCCCTCCTTCTTCTGGATCTAATCTAACATTAAAACCATCTATACATCATGTGAAATGCCAAGCTGGATGAATCACAAGCTGGAATCAAGATTCCCTGGGAGAAATATCAGCTACCTCAGATATGCAGATGATACCACAGCAATGCAGAAAGTGAAGAGAAACTAAAGAGCCTCTTGATGAGGGTGAAAGAAGAGAGTGAAAAATCTGGCTTAAAACTCAACATTCAAAAAAAAAAAAATACTAAGGTCATGGCACCTGGTCCCTTCACTGCATAGCAAATAGAAGGGGAAAAAATGGAAGCAGTGACAGATTTTATTTTCTTGGACTCCAAAATCACTGCAGACGATAACTGCCGCCATGAATTTAAAAGACACTTGCCCCTTGGAAGGAAAGCTACAACCAAGCTAGACAGCATATTATAAAACAAAGAAATCAGTTTGCCAGCAAAAGTCCCTATAGTCAAAACTATGGTGTTTTCAGTAATTATGTACGGATGTGAGAGTTGGACCATAATTCTTCTGAGAGCAGAAGAATATATGCTTCTGAACTGTGGTGCTGGAGAAGACACTTGAGATTCCTTTGGATTGCAAGGAGATCAAACCAGTCCATCCTAAAGGAAATCAGTCCTGAATATTCACTGGAAGGACTGATGCTGAAGCTCCAGTACTTTGGCCACCTGATGCTAAGAGCCAACTCATGGAAAAGATCTTGACGCCGGGAAAGATTGAAGGCAAAGGAGAAGGGGGTGGAAAAGGATGAGATAGCATCACTGATTCAATGGACATGAATTTGAGCAAACTCCAGGACATCATAAAGGACAGAGGAGCCTGACATGCTGCAGTCCACGGGGTCACAAAGAATCAGACACAACTTAGCAACTAAACAACAGTTGAGCTCTTAATTTCAGCTATTATATTTCAGTTCTAGAATATCCATTTGATTTTTAAAATAGACTTTACTTCTCTGGTGAAATCTTTTATCCTGTCATCTATTTACTGAACTTACTATTCACAGTTAACTTTCATATCTGATAGCGCCAATATCTGGATCTCCTGTGGGCCTTTTTCTATAATGTCTTTTTATTCTTTTTTTTTTTTTTTTTTTTTTTTTTAAGCTATTTGGACTTCTTTCCTAGTATGTCTGGTAAAAGTTATTGAATGCCAGGCAATGTATATGGAAAATTACAGGTGTTCTGGGTGATGTCTTTCTCCAGAGAGAGATTTTTGCTTCTGGAAAGCAGCTAGAATAGGGGCAGGTCATCTAAATCCTGTCTTGAATTGAGCTGACTAGAATCTGGTTTCAGTTCTCAGGGGGGTTGGTCTATTCATGATTCACTCTTATCCCAATATAGTAGTTCAGACATCCCAGCTGAAAGCCTAGATGAGCCCTTGACCTCCAGTTTTTATCTCTATGGCACCCTGAGGTCGCTGACAGCTCTGCATACCTTCTCAATCTTGTGGACACTGCTGCGTGTGTGCTAAGTCGCTTCAGTCGTGTCCGACTCTTTGCGACCCTATGGACTGCAGCCCACCAGGCTCCTCTATCCATGGGACTCTCCAGGCAAGAATACTGGAGTGGGTTGCCATGCCCTCCTCCAGGGGATCTTCCTGACACAGGGATCGAACCTGCATCTCTTATGTCTCTTGCATTGGCAGGTGGTTTCTTTACCACTAGCGCCACCTGGGAAGGCTGGGCACTGCTTACAAATCAGTAAGCGACAGGGAAAAAGCATGGCAAATATCAGACACACTTCTCTGTGCATCCCTGTTTGCCGGGTTCCTGGCTCTGCAAGTGCTACTTGCCTTGGTGATCCTGGATTCTAATTTTTAACTCTCCAGTGTTTGAGGCGGTCACAAAGTCTATGTCACTTCTCATTTACTTTGCCATTTTCTCCTTGGATTTTCAGACTTTGAAAAATTGATTATAGATTAGCAATTTCATTAGAAGAAGAGTGGTGTATGATGTCAGACTCATCAGTACATTTTCTTTCTCTCCAGGATTTTAGCCCCTCAGGGCCTGCTGCCTTGGCAGCTCCCCAATGCCTTTGAACAGATACTTTCAATATATTAGTCAGCTATCTATGATAACTGATGGAAAGTGTTGTCTGTTACAAGTCAGTTCGTCAAAATGAGAATCTTGTCTTGGTTCATTCATATCATGTACTTACTATGCAATTTTACTTCCATTAAGGATATAGAGATGATAAACAAAATCTTTGTCTGCTAAGAACTACCATCTACTTCAAACCAGAAAACAGATAATAATGATACAGTGGGAATAAGTAAATATAATAGAATAGAAGTTAATTAAGTACATGGAGTACAATGACAGCATAGAGAAAGAGTGTTTGGTTCTAAGACTTGGGTTGGAGAGTGATTCATGAAAGAATCGGTGCTGAAATTGAGCTTTGGATAAGAATTAGGGCATTAAGCGCCAAAGAATTGATGCTTTTGAACTGTGGTGTTGGAGAAGACTCTTGAGAGTCCCTTGGACTGTAAGGAGATCCAACCAGTCCATCCTGAAGGAGATCAGTCCTGGGTGTTCATTGGAAGGACTGATGCTGAAGCTGAAATTCCAGTACTTTGGCCACCTGATGCGAAGAGCTGACTCATTTGAAAAGACCCTGTTGCTGGGAAAGATTGAGGGCAGGAGGGGAAGGGGATGACAGAAGATGAGATGTTGGATGGCATCACCAACTTAATGGACACGAGTTTGAGTAAACTCCGGGAGTTGGTGATGGACAGGGAGGTCTGGCGTGCTGCGGTTCATGGAGTTGCAGAGTCGGACACGACTGAGCGACTGAACTGAGATAAAGGGGGTGACTCTGAGGTTCTGTTACAAATTATAACTGGAATGAATTTGAGAATCACTTGAGTTCTCTGCTTGGCTGGTCTGTCTGTCTCCTTGGTTGAAATGCTCATTTTCACCTCTGTGTGAACATCCCATTACTGGAGAATTACAGAAATACGCTTTTGGTCAATGATGGATTAATCTGTTTTTGCAATGCCTGTGCTGGGTTAAGAACATACACACTTCTACAAATACTCAGGGCAACTGACGATGTAAACCTGGGCCTTACTTCTGACCTTCTCCTACCTGAATTACTCCATCTTTTAGGTGCCCATTTCCGTCAATGATTCTACCTTTCTGATTTCTCAGGTTGGAAAGCTTTGAGTCATCTTTCATTTGCCTTCATTCTCAAAATCTGTTGTTTTACCAAGATTTCTTTACATAAGTTTCTCTGATTTCTCCTCTTAGGCTCCAGTCATCACTCTTGTGTAAATGAATATGTTGTCTTTCTTTGAAGTCTCTCTGACTCCAGTTTCTCCAGTCTATTTGCATACTCTTTCCAGATTACTCTCCCAAACTAGAGCTCTCATTATGCTATTTTTCTGACCCCAAACCTGTATTGGCTCCCTATTGCCTCTCATATAAACTCTACTCCTCTGTTGACTATTGAGGAAGCACCATAGCCTGGTTAATTCAACGTACCTAACCTCTTCTCTATTATTTGTAAACTTGGAATTTCTGTTCTAAGCTGGGAAAACCAAAATATGGTTACTTAAATAGACTTTAGATAATCTATACTAAGCACCCAACCCAAGAGGCAAAACAAAGAAATAGAACAAACCCTGATTTGCAATGTTTTTTCATTTTCTTCCAAGTGGAAGCCTTAATGATTTGAAAGAACATCTTCAATAGATGCAGCTTCTGTCTAGAGCTAGGGATTTCTGATGACTTCCTGAATTTCCTCCTTGTGGCTTCTGTTTGTGATTAGATAGTGATGTAACTATAGATATGATTCTTTGCCTTTCTTCTATTTGCTTCTAAGAGTTAATTTCTTTGACAAGTGTATGCTGGGTTTTGGTAAAATAATAGATTTAGGTTTCATATTTATTTCTAAGAGTTTCTGTGTATAAGTGTTCAGTGAGGGTTGTCAGATGGCTAACTGGTAGGTATTATTCTTTTCAAAACCCCTAACAAGAGTGGTCATGTATGGATGTGAAATTTGGACTGTGAAGAAAGCTGAGCACCGAACAATTGATGCTTTTGAACTGTGATGTTGGAGAAGACTCTTGAGAGTCCCTTGGACTGCAAGGAGATCCAACCAGTCCATCCTGAAGGAGATCAGTCCTGGGTGTTCATTGGAAGGACTGGTGCTGAAGCTGAAACTCCAATACTTTGGCCACCTCATGCAAAGTGTTGACTCATTGGAAAAGACCCTGATGCTGGGAGGGATTGGGGGTAGGAGGGGAAGGGGACAACAGAGGATGAGATGGCTGGATGGTATCACCGACTCAATGGACATGAGTTTGAGTAAACTCCTGGAGTTGGTGATGGACAGGGAGGCCTGGTGTGCTGCGATTCACGGGGTCACAAAGAGTCGGACATGACTGAGCGACTGAACTGAACTGAACAAGAGGTATTTGAAAAGTAACAGAACACTCCCCTCTTTCTACCTCTCCTGAAAAGTGTTCTAACAATTGTGTGTCCTGTCTGTGTGTTATCACGCAGTTGACTCTCTGCGACCCCACAGACTAGCTTGCCAGGCTCCTCTGTCCAGGGATTTCCCAGGCGAGAATATTGGGTTGGGTAGCTATTCCCTTCTCCAGGGAATCTTCCCGACCCAGGGATCAAACCCAGATTTCCTGCATTGCAGGTGGATTCTTTACCATCTGAGCCACCTGGGAAGCTGTTGTGGATCCTAACAACTTATATTATGTTGTTGCAATGCTTGGAGCAGAGAAAATCTTGGAGGAGATTGCAATGTAAGCTCAGATTTCCACATGTGTGAAAAGTCAGATTGCTTGGTTTCATTATGTAAATAAGCAAAATGATATGTTATTTCCAGTATTCTATGAGTCAAATTTAACTATATTTTTTATTCTCTTGTGTACCCCAGAGATGCCAAGTCTACTCAACAGACGTTTAGGGAACGGGAGTCCTGGGCCCACAAAGACCCCAAACCAGTTCCCTTGTTATCTCCTGTGAATGTTGCCTGCTGGGTCACTGTCCCTGCCTCCCTCACACCTTCCTCACAGCCTATTCAACTCCTGCGCCTTCTTGAAGACCAATTTTGAGCCAGCTTTTCCATAAAATCTTCTCAACTCTTTCGCTGACTAATGACTAATTGCATATGTGCTCAATTGTGTCTGACTGTTTGCAACCCCATAGAATTCTCCAGGCAAGAATACTAGAGTGTGTAGAACATTTCCTCCTCCAGGAGATCTTCCCGACCCAAGGATCAAACCTGCAGTCTCCTGCATTGCAGGCAGATTCTGTACCATCTGAGCCAACCAGGGAAGCCCAAAAGCACAGGGTATTATTTCACTTCGCTGGCCACTTAAGAGTAAGGTGCGGCCACATGACTCACTTTGGTTGATGAGATGTAAGTGGACTAGACACGTAGCATTTCTGGGTGGAAGCAGTAAGAGATTTCTCCCTCTAGCACTACCATCAGCAGTTGGAGATGGCAGCACTCTTAGCCTAGGCCAGTGAGCGACTGTTGCAAGTGGTACCCCCTGCTGGCCTTTATACAAGGAATGTGAGCTAGAAATGAACTTCTGTTTAAGCCCTTAGGGCTTCCCTTGTGACTCGGCTGGTAAAGAATCTGCCTGCAGTGCAGGAGACCAGGATTCGATCCCTGGGCTGGGAAGATCCCCTGGAGAAGGGAACAGCTGCCCATTCCAGTATTCTGGCCTGGAGAATTCCGTGGACTGTATAGTCCATGGGGGTCACAAAGAGTTGGACACTTTCACTTTCACACTTTAAGCCCCTAAGGTTGTTGGGTCTTTTGCGTCTGCAGCATAACATAGATCCTACCCTGACTGATCCAGGTTACTTCCCATCCCTCACTGTGCAGGAACTAAAATTTCTACACTTTGAAATTGAATGCTGGGAGGGTCAAAGGACTAACTTACTTACTTCTGCTGCAGATTGATTTCTTCTTGTTAAGCATTCACATTTTCTTTGGAGGTTCTGGAATTACTAATGGATAATAAACTTGAATGTCATGGAATGATAGGATTCTGTGTAAGCCTTCCTTTCCTCTAAAAGAAGGCCCTGGAGGAATCATTGTTCCCAGAGACTCCCTCTTATATGGCTAATAATTAATGTCAGGGATCTTAGTTAAAGGAAAGACTGGTGCAAGGAAAGTTTGTGAGATCACTGCCCTATAAATTTCCCCAAAGCTTATCATCAGCCTAGATCACAGGGGAAAGATCCACAAATATTTGTATAGGTGGTTAGAAAACACAGACTAGTCTAATGAGCTGTGATGTTTCTCTGGACTTGGACACATTTTTGGCTCCGGTTGCCATGGCGCCGCTCCAGGACCTAACTCTCAGTTGATCACTTTCCCTGGATACCAGATGCTTCAGCTCCTGTCCAGGCCCTCCGGGGAACAGACCCTGGTGCTTCCTGTGGAGTCACAGCTGCCCTTTCATTCGGAGAGATTAGGACTTGACGGTGAATTTGGTAGCTGAATTGCTTAATTTCCTTTTTGGAAAGGCTGGGCAAATCTCTTCTTTGGGTTAAGTTATAGCTCCCCTGAGTCTCAATTAATGCCCTTGGCTTTCTGACATGTTTTGTGGTTGAGTCCTGTCCTAGGAGCTACTGGTTAGTACCCAGGCTGTTATATCCATCACTGCTATAAACATGCTGCCGTCTATGAAGGTGTCACAGGAACAGGTTGCTATGGTGAGTGCTCCACATGCTGGGAAACTCTCTACTCCATCGTCACTTCTGACAGTGTGATCCCCTCCAAGAGATGTGCTCATTCCCACTGTTATAGCCATGGTCAAGCTCTCAGCCTCATCGAGCCCAGACAACCATTCGATCTTCTTGGCCAGTCGTCTTGCCGCCACTGGGTTCTTTCCTCTTTGTTCTCTGGAAGCTCACAGAGACTGTACCAGACAGAGTTCTTTTTAAGGACACCTACCTTTAGAAGGTGGGACGTCCAAAATCTAAAGGCTGAAAACCGGCTATGTCTCAGGATTACCTGGAACACAGAGACTTAGAAGCCACCAAGACTCTCTCTTGCACCTTTCTGCTCATCATGCATCATTCTCCTCTGCTCAGCGAGCCAGGGTACCAGCATCCACATTGTAGGAACCGTGGCCACCCAGAGCCGGCATTCCACATCTAAGAGCTGTTACACTAGGAGAAGGATGGGTCATAGAAAACATTACTGCCCATGGAAACCCTGTGGATGCAGATGCATGGTAGGAAAAGCTCCCAGTGGAAGGGGGCTGCTTGTTTGACAAATAATAGATGCCTTTAACCTGAAGGAAGGATCTCCCTTCAGCGCCTCCCACACCTGCCGCACGTGAGTCACCAGCCCTGGTGCCTATTTGCATCTCTGAGTTTTAGGGATATTGTTGGTTTGCCACCTTGAAATACACCTGCTGTATGGGAAGCTGTCTTCCTTTTTGCCTACAAAACTCACTTTCTTTGCACAAATATTTTCAATGAATCCTACTTTACCCAGAAACCCTAACAAACAGAACCAGACCAAACTTTTCCATAACCACTCTCATGAAGTCTATGTGGCCCAGCAGACTTTACCAACACGGTGGGTGCTGAGACTGAAGGGGTGGGGCTGCCTTTCAGCAACACAGGCAACTCAAAAGGCAAAGAATTCTCTGGTGTTAACCAGCCTCTGTGACCCCACTATCGACTCTGGCCCGTCAAGCATCTTGTTGGTGCTTATCTAATGCTCTTCCCTCTTGCCGTCTTCACTCATTTCTTCCCCTGCTCGGAAGCAAACCTGATCAGTTGTCCCTTCTCAGGCCATCTTGCTGCTCTCCAGGTGAAACTGAAGCTGAGGACAGAAGTTGTATTCATGCCACGTGGGGAAGTGGTGTCTGGCTGCCCAGGGCCCAGCTTGTGGGAGCTGCTTTCTGCTCAGGTGCTAATTCCTGGTCCAATAGGCTGTGACCAGGATGCAGAGCTGATCTTCTGTATAAAACCAGAGCATGAGGACTTCCCTGGTGACGGTCCAGTGGTTAAGAATCTGCCTGACACTGCAGAGGATGTGGGTTCGATTCCTAACCTGGGGATATTTCACACGCCATGGGGCAATGAGGCCCTGCTGCTGCTGCTTCAGTCGAGTCCGACTCTGTGCGCCCCCATAGACGGCAGCCCACCAGGCTCCCCCGTCCCTGGGATTCTCCAGGCAGAAACACTGGAGAGGGTTGCATTTCCTTCTCCAATAATGAAGCCCTAGCGCCAAAACTATTGAGCCTGAGTACTGCAACTACTTAGCTCACACAACTAGAGCCGGTGCTCCGTAACAAGAGAAGCCTCCACAACGAGAACCCCTAACATGAACCCCATGCACCGCAAAGAGGAGTAACCCCCACTGACCGCAACTAGAGAAGCAGCAACAAAGACTCAATGCACCAAAAAAAAAAAAAAAAAGAAAGAAAGAAAACAAAACAAAAAACCCCACAGAGCATGGGGCACTGCTGCTTATTCAGGGCAGGGCAGGTGGGAACCATGCTTCTAGAACAGAGCTGCTTCCAGAGAGGGGGGTGGACTCCTCCCATGGTGGGTGGGTGACTCAGGGCAGAGGATGGATGAAGCGACTCAGGGCAGAGGATGGATGAAGTGACTCAGGGCAGAGGATGGATGAAGGAAACAGCATGTGGACAGGGCTGAGTATTTCATTTTTGTTTCTTTGCTTGTGGACAACCTTGAGGAATGTTCCCCAGCAGGATACAGGGTGTTCACCATCCTGCGGAGCTAAGTATCAATTTTTGAAGAGGGACTATAGTGATTCTCCCAGGGGAGGAGTCCCAGGCTGAGCCAGATGGGCCAGGGAGAGGATGGGCAAGGGTAGGAGGCTAAGGGAGCTCAAACACGGACCCAATACATAGATGGAACCAGGATGGAACCATAGATGTGGAACCAGGTCGACAGAAGAGCTTCAGGTGCAAGCCCAGGAGGATATGGAAAGAAAAGAAGGGGGTCAGCACTGAGGAGACGGACAGCAGTGATGAATGCCAGCAGCTGGGCTCAGGGAGGCTGGGTAAGGTGACAAGCGCGGCACTGGGAGAAAGGGCCCAGGTGACCCTGTCTGCAGGGGCAAGTGGAATGCTGGCCAAGGCCAAGGTTTTCCCGGAAGCTCAAAGGATGGGAACCAGGCTGGAGCCCAGCCAGGAAAAGTTCCCCTTCCTCAAAGGACCTTGAAGACCGAGAGAAAATGCAGGACTGGAGGGGAGAGGAAGGGGAGAACTGGGGACACAGGACCACAGGATGAGCGCTCCCCAGGGTCTGCTCAGAAAGCACCGTGGAGCTGGGGCAGGGATTGCAAGGGGCTGGTTTTGCACTCGGCACAGTGCCTGGCACATAGTAGGTGCTCAGCGCACCTCTGCCGATCCTTGCGTGTGCATCGCGCGATCGGTGCCATTGTCAATGGTGTCTGGGGCAAGCTCTAATAATACACGTCTTTTCAGGAACAGTTCTGCGCACATTAGCAAGTTTCAAACTCAGAACTCTTGACGCATAGAAACCCAGCTAACTTTCCTTAAGTCAATTTTTGCCTTACTTGTCTGGGTAGTGCATCCCCCAACTTAACTCCTGTGATACCTGTTAACACTGGAAAGAGCCCGGCTTCCTTGGAGGGACCAAGGAACCCAGGAAGGAGCTGGCCTCTGAGCCAGGATCTGAGTTTGTGGACTTCAGCAGCGTTCATACCGCAGTCCTTACCAGAGAGCTCACAGTGCCTTCTCTTTGGAGGCTTATCACACGGACCCCTTGAAGTCAAAGAACATTTTCTGTCAATTTTTAATGTGATTTCTTTCTTCCTTCTTTCTTATACCCTCTTTCTCTTCCCTCCCTTTCCCTTTTTGTTTCCTTAAAAAGGGGGATTTGTGTTTCTTCTCCCAGGAATGTGGAGACCACGAGAGAAACATTGTCCCTCCTGACCCTCTGACCCTGGGTGTACCTTCATTCATTCATTCAGTACTGGGAGGACCATTGACCAGGATCGGGGAACAGTGTTCTCAAATCTTAGATGAGTAACTTCAACCTAGTAATAATTGAATAATAATAATAATAATAATAATAATAATAATAATAAAAGAACAGCAAGACAATCTAATTACATTCAAAAATAGAAAGCATACACCAGTGATTTTTTATACTTGACTGTCTAACATCACTAGGGGAATTAAAAAAAAAAAACATATTCCTGAGTTTCTATGCCTGAATCAGAACCTCTGACGTTTAGCTTTTAAAATTGTTAAAAGTCACCCAGGAAATACAGAGCTTATGGCCTGGGACTGTGAATTGGTGTTTGCAAAATGCTGTAGATGACAGGTGAACTCTTTGACATCAAGGATGGAGCAGCATCTGGCTGGGTGGGTTATCACACTGGTCGCATTTGCTAATGAGGAAGGCATCAGAGAGGTACCCAGCCCTGGGGACCAGCCAGCCTTCTGCAACACGGACACCTGTTCATGTGTCCTGAAAGTTGATACCCACACCCTGCATTTCTGCTCTGAATGCCTCAAAAGGGTGCAGGTGATCTGTTATACTTTTGGTTGGTGCCAGGGTTTCTGTGATGCTTCAGTCTCCAGATTTGCCTGTTAAAGTTCCATCTGTTTCCTGTTTTACCCACATTCACTGTGTGGAACAATGATATTGAAGACTTTCCTCAAAGCTGTGACAGATGATTGAAAATTATTTGGAAAATAACTCGATCATAATAACAACAGTCCTACTTCGAACCCTATGTCCCCTGAGCATGCTTCCTACCCCCAGAGCGCTTTCAAAGCTTCTGGGATTGCTTTGGGGCCGGCTTTTGTCATGAGAGCATCTTCATAACTGACACTTCATCTGAGGCCCCATTTGCTTCTTTACACATTTAGTCACACGTAAAGATCCTCCAGGCTTCCTTGGTAGCTCAACTGGTAAGGTATCCATCTGCAATGCGGGAGACCCCGGTTCAATTCCTGGGTCAGGAAGATCCCCTGCAGAAGAGATAGGCTAACCACCGCAGTATTCTTGGGCTTCCCTGGTGGCCCAGACAGTAAAGAATCTGCCTGCAAGGTGGGAGACCTGGGTTGGATCCCTGGGTTGGGAAGATCCCCTGGAGGAGGGCATGGCAACCCACTCCAGTGTTCTTGGCTGGAGAATCCCCATGGACAGAGGAGCCTGGTGGGCTACAGTCCATGAGGTCGCAAAGAGTCGGGCACGACTGAGAGGCTAAGCACAGTGCACAGAGATCCTCCAGCCAGAGCAGCTGGCTCCAAATGACTCCTTTAGGGTGACTGCACAAAGGTGTCTACTTCAGCTGTTTTAGCAATATCGCCGCCTGCAGTGGAACAGTTCAGTTGGACCCCTGAGATATTCCTTCTCAAATCACGTGGCACTCGTTTTGGAAACCATATCTCCCCCCCACCCCCTGCCCCACACCACCTTTCAGTCTGTATTTATCGCTTTGGTTCAGTCCTGGATTCTCGTCCCAAGCTGCGGGTAAGCAGAGCTCTGGATAAATTCATCCTTTACTTTAGAGTGACAGAACTAGAAATATCTGGTTTCTTTCTGTTTGGAAAAATTGAGTGGTCATGGAAAATGCTTATGACAGAGTTTACACAAGCGAGCCCTGAAAGGGATTCCTCCTGCCCGTCGTTTTTCCTCTTCTTTACTTCCTCCTTCCTTCCTTCCATCCACATGCACTAAATATCCATACTGTCAGGCAACATCCTAGATTCTGAGTCAGACACAAAGGTAAAAACAAAATATAGTCTCTAATGTTATCTGAAGATGCCTTGGCAGACGTTGGGGAATGCCTTCCTGGCTCACAATTCCTTTTTCTGCAGACTTCTCTTTCAGGGCACAGACCTAGAAAGACATGGGACTCCCAGGTCAGAGAGGCAGGACTTTATTCCCCTCAACAGCAGGTGATAAGACTTATTTTTGTACTAGTCCTGAGGCCCAGTTCTCACAGGGCAACGAGAAGGGGGGCCAGGTGACACCCCTGCCCATAGTAGCTTGAATTATCAGAGAGGATTTCTGAGTTTAGGGAATTCCAATCTTTTATGAAGGGGAACGTGCCGGCCATTTTCTTCAAGAGGTCTCATTTCTGTGTTTTGAGACTGCTTGATGTACACGGAGGGTCTCACCAGCACTCTTTCTCTCGTCCTCTCTGAATCCAGAGAAAGAGAAAGTAGCAGACAGAGGATGAGATGGTTGGATGGCATCACCGACTCCTTGGACATGAGCTTGAGCGAGCTCCGGGAGCTGGTGATGGACAAGGAGGCCTGGCATGCTGCAGCCCATGGGGTCACAAAAAGTCGGACACGACTGAGTGACTGAACTGACCTGAGACACATCTGGAGTGAAGGGGGGTGAGGACCCAGATCCTGTCCCTGCTCTGCTGGTTGTCCTTGCCTGCTCTGTCATCTCCTTCGTACCCTCCATCTAGCTCCATATTCTGCTCAAACCAAGGCTGCCAACCTCAGCCCTGACTAAGCCCTGGGCACCAGTTTTAGACCCATTTATCAAGAGCTGGGTTGGCAGACTGTCGTCCGACAGCCAAGTCTAGCTTGCAGTCTGTTTTTGTGCATCTCTGGAGCGTGGAAGGACTTTAAATTTTTAAAAGGTTGTAAAAAAGAGTGAGAAGAAAACAAGGGGGGTTATCAGACAGGGACATCCCACAAAGCCTTAAGTATTTCCACGACTGAGTGGCTGAACTGACTGACTGATTTACTATCTTGACCTTTAAAGGAAACGTTTGCCAGTTTCGAGTCTAGATGCTGAGTCACGTGACGGGGGAAAGGCGACCTATAGAAGAACAGCAGCTGCACCGTCCCCAGGATGAATGGGATGGCGGAGGCCTGGGATGGTGTGCCTTCCGGTTCTCAGAGGTGTCCTGCTCCCCTCCCCGGTAGGAAGCAGACTGCATGACTCTGCCACCTTCCGCCTGTCTTAGAAGATTCGGATTTCTCAGGTCATAAAATTACACCCTCTCTTTGTACATGTGTTAGTCGCTCAGTCGTGTCTGACTTTTTGCAACCCCATGGACTGTAGCCCACCAGGCTCCTCTCTCCATGGAATTCTGCCGGCAAGAGTACTGGAATGGATTGCCAGTCCCTTCTCCATGGAATCTTCCTGACTCAGGGATCGAACTCAGGTCTCCTGCATTGTAGGCAGATTCTTTACTGTTTGAGCTATCAGGGAAGCCCTCTTTGTACACACACACACACACACACACACACACACACACACACACTGTTGTGAATTAACTCAGAAAAGTGAAGAAGACAATGTAAATCATTATTCCAG